>NW_027362765.1:105994391-106594391 GCF_046119375.1 Phyllobates terribilis
CTGTGCAGTGACAGAAAGCTGCTAATCAGGGAGGGTGGGGTTACACAGAGCAGCTGACCAGGAGGCACAAGACACCTAGTCTTGTAGTCATAATGTCCTGCTGATAAAACACTGATTTAATTGAAACTGCAACAAAGTCCAGTAAGTGACCTTGCTGGAATCAGGGTCTTAGTCCCTACATCATGCTCTCAGATTATATACCCAAAACGTGATGAGAGTCTATTCATTTAGATTTTTTTTTAATCAACTATATTTTTAAAAATAAAGTTTGTAATATGTCTTTTTAGAGAAATTCACTTCTTTCACCTCCTGGACTGATCGATCATCCTCAAAATTCTCAATTCATGGGTAAAATCTGTCTTCAGTGAACGTAGACTTTCCCATTACTGAGATAGGAGATGACAGTTGGTGCTCAACGTTCTATGGGGAACTAACATTTCAGGAGAACTTGCAGCAGAACGGCCTCTAGCTCCTCAGTCATCCTCCCCTCTGCATAGAACTTTAAAAGCACCATCTGTCATCTCTCAGTAATGAAAAAATGTATTAGTCAGCTCAGAAAATGCTACACATTTACAAAAAAAAACCCAAAACAATACACAAAATTACTAACCAAAAAGGTACACAACTCAATAAAAGGTGAGCCTCCAGATAACACCAGAAGAATTACTATTAAAAACATTGGGTGGTGGTGTAGCAGTTCAAGGTGCGAGGGCTCCAGATGCCCCCCACCCAGGTTTTAGTGTATGAAGGGGACCATGGGTGTCGCATGTAAGAGCGAAGCAGTATTGTAAGTGGCAGGTGACGGTACGGAGTGCAGGTTTTGGATTGTGGCTCTGAAGCTTCAAGCTGCACCTTTGTTTCCAAGCATAACCACATACACTACAGCACTGCCGAGGCATGTAACCGTATCAGCATGCCAACAGCATCTGCTCACAGAAGCCAAAACTGCAAGCAGCCGTCAGATTGTGTATATCTGTCACTATACCATAGGTCAATGATGTTACATAAACTACAGGATACTGTTACTGGCTGTAAAAATCCAAGAGTATCCTAGAGGGCGAGGGATACAGGAAGGCAAAATAAATAAGGATTGAGGTGGATTAACATCCCTGTGTATTAATGTTTTATTGAAACTAAACAATACTTTGGACATAACCATTTCCTTAAACTACATGATGCAGTTTCTTCCTATTAGTAATTATGGTAGGACCCAAACGGAGTAATAACAAAGCAGTATCAAAGTCCACATATGCGTTAGTTCAGTTAAAGATGGGAGAACTACCTGCCTAGAGACAGGCCTGAAAAACAGCAGTGAAAAGGAAGCATAGATCACAAGCTATAATTCTCAAATAACAAGTTCCCCGAATTGTGCAGGCAGCCCAAAAGTCCACATCAGCTGAGACACAGTATATAGTGGTGGTATGGATCTCCACATGAACCAGTGGCCACCAGCAACAAACAATCCACCATAAGACGCCCCAGGCAAATGTGTTGAGAACAAAATACAAACTTTTTGCAAATTCCTGAGCACCACTGACTTCCTAACTAAGCAAGAATAAAATGAATCCAAAGTCAGCTCTACCAAAAGCAGAGGTATAGGAGTTACCGTCTAACTAGCGATGGAAAACACCAAGTCAAGCGGCCATGGTGCCTAAAAAAATTGTTGCTTTTAAGGATGTTCCAAACAGACTCACGGGGCACATCTATCAAGATAAATGCTCCAGAGTTCTTGTGAAATTGCCTTCAAAAGAAAAAAAATAAATTATTGGCACTATCCCCATTGGGGCTCGCAATCTAGATTCCCATCAATAGGGGGAAACCGCACGATCTCATGGAAAAGACAGGCGTAGTGCATTAAAAAAGGGGAGTGACATAGTATGTGACTGTAAAAAAAAGTTAGCCAACTAATAGGTGGCGAAAACTTACAGTAGACAATTTTAAGATTTGCCCAAAAACCGTTCAATGTCCAGCAGCACATCCAGACAAAAACGTTATATAAACTAAGATTAAGAACTTCACAGTTGAAAAAGCTTAGGCCCGTCTCCTTGCTTTTTATTTCAATGTGAAATATAGGATTATTTTAAACCTTTTTTTGTCTTCATGTGCTGAGGAACATTTGAGATATTTATTTTTTTAGGTCCTTAACTCTTGACATGGAGGTTTTTCCCATGCACAGTCTACAATTTGAAGTCTGATGTGGTTAACCTTGGTGAGTAAGTAGAGATAAAAATTCTCTAATTTTTATTCTTAAAATGAGCCACATTTATCCTAGGTTTTCATATGGTTTGATAAAATCGGGCATATTTTAACCGAAGTTGCACGGTCAAAGAAATAGACAGTACTGATTGGAGGAGTCTACAGATAAAGGGTAACTGTACTTTTACAAAACTTCTAACATGTCATACAGAGGTCAGATATTGAGCTGTAAGGGTCCAGAAGCCGAGACCTCCACCAATCACGAAAAAGAAGGAGAGGCACACAGCTCAGCACTGATCTCCTGACACTGTAGACGGACTCTACAGACTTTCCTATGGAGTGGCCCCCTTTAGTTCCATCATTTAAGTGATGGGTGTCGGTCTCAGCTCTTGTTTTTAAAACGTGTTGAAAAGATTTGATTGGTTGTGGTACAAGTCAAACGTTTTTCACACTTCAGTCATTTGGCTGTAAGGTCAAAGTTACATGGTGGTTTTGCACATGGGCGGACAAGTCTTCAACCATAGCAATGTGGAGTCACACAATGTGTGCAACTCCCTGTAACGGATACAAAAGGCCACTCCTAACCTGAAAGACTGCAGCAAATCAGTGCAGTCACACACCCTACAAAACTAAAGGCTGAACCATGACAGTCACATTGATGGTTATTGAGGGCATGGAGAGTAAAACTCAAGTCAAGTGCCTTCGGCCACCATAGCACGACAAAGCCATGTAATCCTGGCCTAGGTCTGAGACCTAATGGCTGCCATGCGGTAAGAATTGGGTACATCAGTCTGAAGCAGGCCTAGATATGTAGAGCTGGCCTAAGATATTAAGAGCCAGGAAACCTGCAATCATGCCACAGTCAGTGACAACTGTGTAGACAACACCCCAAACACATCTGATTGCTCACACCAAAACGGCTTCTGTATTTTGGAAATTACACGGCGGTAGCTGAAGGGTATGTGCTCACGATGCAGAAATTTCCTGAGCATTTCTGCATCTCCTTGGCAGAAAAAACACATGCGGATTTTACATGCGTTTTTTCAAGCGGTTTTCCAAGCGATTTTGAGCATCACTCGGAAAAGGGCTTGACAAGTTGGTAACACAATATAAATCCATGCAACTTATGAGATTTCTGCTTCAAATCAAACATCTAGTGTAAATAAGAAGAATTCAGAAGAAAAATAAAATCTTCTTATACTCACCACTCCAGTGGCGATCCTCTCTCTTCGGCGGCCCACACTGTACTGGCAGGACCTGGGGTGACGTCATTTAGTCAGCTGATGGCCACGTGATCATCAGCTGACTAAATGACGTCACCGCGGGTCCTGCCAGTACACTGTGGGCCGCCGAAGAGAGAGGATCGCCGCCGGGAGGAGACAGAGGATCGCCGCCGGGAGAGGCGAGGATGAATATTTTTTACTTTATAAAATTCTTCTTTAACCTGTAGGTATGATGGTAGCCGGGTCAGATGAGAGTCTCCTCTTCCCAACCCAGGTACCATTCGCGCATTGAACCGAATAATATCTGTTATGCGGTTCAATGCAAGTCAATGGGCACGATTTCGCCGCGAAATCGAACTCAAATTGGTTGTGCCCCGGATTTTTCCGCAATGATAATCTGCAGCATGTGCACAGCACATGCGGATTATCATTGGGAAACATGGCAGACATCTTACACGATTTTAATGCGTTTCTGCGGTGGAAATGCTGCCGCGGAAATGCATTAAATCTGCATCGTGGGTACACAGCCCAAGTCATACGTTTATAAAAGACAAGAGAAGAGACTGACTCCTGAATTGTGATTTCTTATATGATGTGCTGCTAGATGTACCACATGTGAAAAGGGAATGAGCAAGAAGAGCAATCGTTAATCAGTGGCGACGCAGAATAATAAAGAAAAGGAAGCGATGCAGAGAAACTTCACAAATTGGGACATCATCTTGGCTTGATGGTAACTTTTTGTATGTTTTTATGTTGATCTTAGGTGAATTCAGAATGAGCTGTCATGTGTATGTACAAGAGGGGAAAACATTATTACTGGCTATTATTTAAGACCAGTATCATGCAATTTTTTTTTAATCCAGCTCAATTTCTAGTTTATTATCAGTCTCTGAGCTAGTGGGTGGAGATTACCTGCTGTTTCCCACACCTACGAGGGATTCCTGCCCTGTGTCCAAGTAGCCAATGTTAAAAAGCCAGCAGCTGCATGGAGGATATCATCAAGTAGTGATGTTTGCTCTCAGCAGGATTTCCACAAGACTGAATTTTCAGGATCATGCAGGAAGCTCTGTAGACCTACAAAGGGGTATTATCCTGTTGAGCAGTTCCATCATCTTCTATGCTAGCCATAGAGCTTATAGACAAAAACTTTGCAGAGCAAAGGGAGAAGCTTCTACTGCAGCCAGTAGTGTTATACAGCAGTGAAGAGGGAGACATGACGATCCTTTAAAGAGCACCTGTCAGCAGGATTTTGCTCAGTGAACTACATACACTGTCAAGGTAGAAGACATTACACTGTTTAAAATGATACCTTGGTTGATGAAATTCGTCCTGTGGTTCTTGTTTAAACTTTACTTTCAGTTTGGAGTTAATGATATGCCCGTGCTTCAGGGCGGTCTGTGGGGTGGGCTCTATCTGGTGCTCTGCTTACATATTCATCTGTATGCTATTATGACAGCTCACTGATCCTTCACTGACCTGCCTCCTATTTTACATAATGCATGGCTACGTAAAAAAGGAGGCAGGTCAGTGAAGGCACAGTGAGCTGTCATAATAGCATACAGATGAATATGTAAGCAGAGCACCAGATAGAGGGCCCCCCACAGGCCGCCCCGAAGCACGGGCATATCATTAACTCCAAACTGAAAGTAAAGTTTAAACAAGAACCACAGGACGAATTTCATCAACCAAGGTATCATTTTAATCAGTGTAATGTCGCCCACCTGACAGTGTATGTAGTTTAGTGAGCACAATCCTGCTGACAGGTGCGCTTTAAAGACATAGAAAATTGCTTAATATATATTATCCCAGTTTGAATTAACCAGTGCTAGGAAACAAAAACAGGATCAAGTAGGAAGATATTAAAAAGAGAGGAACTGCTGAAATATTTTCAGTTTAATTTTCAGTGTTCAGGCCAACAGTGTGGCCACCAAACTGCTTTGTGTGAAAACAGCTTTAGTTCCAGTAGTCTGTATGCAACCTGCAGTATAAAGCCTCAATCTCTGACAGTATAGCTCAGAAGGGGGCTGACAATTTACTTGTGTTGAGCACAGGGCAAAAATGAAGCTGCCAAGACCAGAGACTATTTTTTGGGACCCTGGAAATAAAAGTAAAGTCTTAAGCGTTATAGACTCTATAGGAACTCCTAAGAATGAAACTCAATTAATAGTATTATTTTTTTGTCTAATAAAAGTATGTATACATGTTTTTAGGCATGGCCATAACCAGAATGAAGTGCTTGTTAATTTTTTTTTTCTTACACACACTGCTGGGTGCAATAAAGGGAGTCCATGCTCATTGCACCCTTGGCTAAGCAGTTCAGTGGGTCTTCCCACCGACTAGTTTTCCCATCCATCTCTGCCCTGCGCTGGCTCCTATAGGGTAAGGGCTGGCAATAAAGGAAGAGAAGGCACAGAGGTGAAAAACAAGCAGGTGGAAAGGTGCACTGAACTGCTGGGCTATGCAACACTTCTGATGACTACAATAGAGTAACACTGCAGAAAGAGAACTTTACATTCTGAACAGTTGCATACTGTAACCATAGAAACCATTTCACTTCCCAGTGTCAAAAACTAGACAGATTCTGATAGTGATTCCTGAACATCCATCCAAAGTCAGGCAGTGGTCCTGTACACCAGGACAAAACAGTAAAGTGTTAGTATTGTCTAATGGCATAAACTAGTCTAGGCAACCCTAGGTTGTGCCCAGTTCATCACAGATAGGCAAGATGTGCCATAGATTTGGTGCCTTTTGATAGAAGTGAGACACTTTTGCTTAGGTAAAGTCTTGTCATTTACTCACAGGGCGGCATGGTGGCTCAGTGGTTAGCACTGTAGACTTGTAGCACTGAGGTCAAATCCACCCCCTGCCCCACCAAGGGAAGCATTTGTATGAAGCGTGAGTGTTTCCTCCAGGTCTTTGGATTATTCCCACACTTCTAATCACGTTGATGAACAAAGGCACAATGCCATATTTTAACAATTATCTTAAATTATAACAGATTTTTACAGATTGACAAAATCGTGCCCCCACCCCACCAAAGAAAGGACACTTTTCCCTAGAGTTTCCCATTATAATTATTCCAAAGGGAGACGTTCAGGCTCCCTAATGAGCAAGAGTGTGACATTTGTTGCTAAGCAGGCCCCAACACATAAGAGCTGCCGCCTGGCAAATACCACAGCCTATAGGTGCCACCGCCAGATAATCGCACTCAAGCCAACAGGTGGTTTCCGTTCATCGGTAGCTCTGCTCCTGGAACCAGATGGTCACCAGGTGCCGGCGGTAAAGCGTGATAGCAGTGCCTGGAAAGCACCTATGTGCTGAACATCAGGCGGACAACATTCATAAAATAAAAATGACCAGCCCCCACAATTAAAGTATTATGGAGAGCGTACACTAATTTTTTAAGAAACTACTGTTATCTGGTGACAGGCAGGGCTGTGGACTCTATGAGTCGGAGTCCATTTTTGTAGAGTCGGAGTAAAATGGACCGACTCCCAACATATATAATTGGGTACAGTAGTTCAATGCAGTTTGTGGGGAATATTTTTTTCAGAAGAATTTGTGAAATTAAATGTCCTATTCCTGATCTAAGGGTCTAGACTTTTAGCTGAGATGAATCTGTGCTAGAGTAAACTTATCACTTAAACATGAGCCATGTATGAGGGAGTTGGAGTCGGTGTCATGGAAATTGAGGAGTCGGAGTTGGAGGTTTGGCTTACCGACTCCACAGCCCTGGTGACAGAAAGGAACAAAGATGACCACTTAGCAGCAACATGTAGGATAGAGATTGGCCATCACCTGGCACTCATGGATTTCCGCAATGAAATGGTCCAGCCAAACCTGCATTTATCATACAGAAGCCTGAATGTGATCATCAGGGACCAACAACCCTAGTGATCCAGAGAAAAGGATCTAGTCTCTCGCAAGAAGATGCTGCACATGCCTGGGCATGTTCCATTGTAATGATGTGGGCGAGAGCACATACCCCTTTATTAGAAGCTTCTCTGCACCTATAAGTAATGTTATGGCTGTATAGGCGTCAAATTATATTTTTCTATAGTAATCAGTTATGCCAGTTATGATAATCTGGTGTACAAGCCATATGCAAATCAGGCTGAAAATGCTCTGGGGGCGTGTCAATGCACTTGGAAGACGCTGTGCACACACCCCCAGTGCACTTGCTGTCTGATATGCATATGGCTTTTATATCTCATGAGTAGCAGATTGGTCACTGCAAAAATAAGTATCAATTTTACTGGGGGAAAAGTGCCAACACAATATACTTCCAAAAATGTGCAGACAGGTTCATCTGAAACACATCACATACTAAAAGGAAATCTGTCACTAGGCTCTGCGTCAAGAACTGCAGCAACTCACGTTCTTGCAACTACTTGGTCTGCAGCGCTAGAGTCCTCTGCATCCATGAGCAACACAATTCTGGGAGAAACTGTCAATTGTGGAAGAGTGCAGTGAGCCGCACACAGCTCATGAATACATGGATTTCAGCACTGTAAGGCTGTGTGCCCACGATGCGTTTTTTAAGCGTTTCCGCAGCGGCAAAAACGCTGCAGAAAAGCATGGTAGAAGGCCTGCCATGTTCCCCAATGATAATCCGCATGTGCTGTGCACATTCTGCGTAAATTTCAGCTGCGGATTATCATTGCGGAAAAAAACGCAGCACTACCAAATTATTTTGCGGAAGTGCTGCGTTTTCGCCACCATTGACTTGCATTAGATCGCATGGATTACGCATCACTGTATATGTAGATGCGCATTCCATGCGTTCTAAATGTGTGGATGGTACCCAGGTCTAGAGGAGAGGAGACTCTCCTCCAGACCCGGGTACCATAGAAAACCGTAAAAAAAGTATAAAATAAAAAAATAAAATATATACTTACCTTCTGGCGGCCCACGCTGCGCTCCTCCTTGCATGCCGGCAAATCGCGATGTACTGAAGGACCTGCGCTGACGTCATAGTCATGTGACGGGTCACGCGACGCCGACGTCGGCAGGTCCTTCAGTGCAGTGTACTGCTGCCGGCAACCAGGACGGAGGGAAAGCAGGACACCGGGGGCCATCAGAGGGTAAGTATATATTTGTTTTTTTATTTTTTGACATTCTCTCGGGTCACACTATATAAATCCATGCGGTTTGCATGGATTTATATAGTGTGACCAAGTTGACAAGCACTTTCCAAGTGATGCTAAAATCGCTTGGAAAGCGCTTGTCAACCCGCATGCGGAATTGCAAGTGAAGAACGCTTCACATCCGCATGTCCCTGGCAGAAAAACGCATGTAAAATCCACATGTAAAATCCACATGCGTTATTTTCTGCCAGGGAGATGCAGAAACGCTCAGGAAAAAATCCTGAGCATTTCTGCATTGTGGGCACATAGCCTAAGAAGTAATCAGGGACTTAAAAACAGTGGCAAAAAAGAATTGCACAAAAAAAATTGCAGCACTGAAATCAGGGTCTCTTCACTGCTCAGGTAGAGCAGCATAACCTTGGCCTCCAAGTTGTGATAACATTAGAAATAGAAGCATCTTTAAGTAACTTTTTAAAAAGTTTAACAGTCATTTGAATTTTTATTTCTTAAATCAATAGTACACATTAAAATCTAGATAGGAGGAGGGAGGAGCTCTGTCTAGCTCCTCCTGACTCCATGGGAAATGGCTGCAAATATGGATACAATTCTCTCCGTAATGTAACAATCTGTCTTCACTGAATACAGATTTTACCTCAGAATTGAGAATTTTGATAATAACTGATAATTTCTGGCAGCGAAAGAAGCAGATTTATCTGATACGATATATTACAAAGTTACTTCTTTTTTATTATAAATTTTTATTTCATAAATAAATAGAAGTACTGGGGAACTGCCAGCTGGGATCCCCACCGATCCGGTCTGTAAGGGGGTGGGACGTCAAGCACCTCCAATCTATTAATTCCTTATGGGACTAAGAGGCAGGTCAGAACTCCTGCAGTCCCATAAAGAATAAATGGATTGGAGGTGCTCGACATCCCACTACATTCAGACAGGATCAGGGAGGGGATCCCAGTAACGGGCTCCAGCACCTAGGGAATAACATCTAAACTTGGTATATAAAAAAAAAAACACCTTTAAAAAGAGGACATGTCAGAGTCAAAAGTGCCCAGTTTTTGCTCTTATGTTATTCCTGCCGCTCCTTTGATTATTCCTTTCTTTTTAATCTGTCATATGGTTCCTAGAAATATGAAGTTGTTTTTTTTATTTGTTGCAAACTGTTATGATCTTTACAAGAGAGCATGGCTCTCAATTTTCTGGTGATGTCTCTTCAGGCTGCTCTGCATTATTACCCTGTGAGCACCGCCCCCTTGTATAGACTATTAAAGAAGGCCAACATCTCAGGAACCGTATGGCGAATAATAAAAACAAACAAACAAAAAAAAAAAAACAACCACACACATTACGCAGGGGACAGGAAATAAAAGAATAAGATCTATCCACTTTCGACCAGGTACTTAGGAAACAGTTAATTAGGTCTTTGTCAACTAATCCGCTAGCAGCATGATAGAGCCCGAGACCATACCAGCCATGTGTCACTTACTTTGCTTGTTGCTGTAGTTTTGATCATATCAATTTTAAATCAGCAGGAAATCAGAGGACTACTGAACATGCTGCCATGTAGTCCTCCATATCTATGAGCTCTGTACAACCCCACCCCCACCACTGATTGGCAGCTTTTTGTGCAAACTGCATAGGCAGAAAGCTACCAATCAGTGGTGTGGGCGGGGTTATACAGAGCTTAACATTCAGAAAACTGGTAGATCTGCAGCAGAGAAAACGGATTTTTATCAAACCGCAGCAGTCCAGTAAGTGACACATTACTGAAATAGGAGTCTCTGCCCCTACATCATTATGCTGTCAGATGGGGTAGCAAAAACTTGGCTACAGATTATCTTTAATCATTTCTTGAAAATCTGGACTATAAAAGAAGCAAGGCCTAAGATGAACAATTTCTACTGAAGCCTACTGCGCCGTATAAAGCTACATTCCCACGATCAGGAAGTAACAGCGCTTTGGACGTAGCGTATATTCAATCACGCAGTTAAATCCGCATGTGTTCATGAACCATGCGGATTTAACGCATCCTATCCATTCTATTGGGGAAATTTCTGTCAAAATTGACATGCTCCGGCTCCTAAAGCCGAGCCGCCGGTGAGTTTACGCGGCAGCAAATATCTCATGCCCACGGTGCTTCTTTCTATGAATCCCATCCACTGTGCTTCTACTGTACAACGCAGCGATTTGGATACAGCGCAGGTGAGCTGCGTCCAAACCGCTGCCTCTACGGATTGTGGGCACGTACCTCAAGAGCAGTGACATCAGGCACAAACGTAGAGGTTTCTTGAATTATGCAAGAAAGTTGTGCTCATCGAGGAGTTTCCTGCACTTCCCCGTCACTTATCCTATTGCCATAGCTGATAATATAGGGCTCACTTCTCCACACCAACTGGTCATGCTAAAATATAACAAGGCTAATCTTATCCATTTCCAGGCATCTGTCTCTGAAAGATTCCGCACGCACACGTTATAAAAAAAAAAAAAAAAAAAAAAAAAAAAAAAAAAAGCTGGATTTGGTCGATGTTCATTTGATGTCTATGGGGGCCTTAACGACAAGTCTCATAACCAGGCGTTAATCACATTGGCATTGTTGGGTTCATAAAAGGAGGCCACGAAGCTCTGCCAAAACAGATCAGTCACACAAAAGGTAATATTGGAGCCCCAAAGACTTATGATAGGGGTCAGGTCAGCTAATGTAGTTTCAGTCAAAAAGATCCGTCAGCAGTATTACAGGTTTTATGCACAAAATCTGGCATCTGTGCACACATCTTGGCAAATATATGTGATGTCATCGCGCCACATATCTCCCAAGTGGCACCCAAAACAATAACACAGTACAGAGATGCATAGGATATCACCACAAGCTGTAAGTCTTTTGACCAACAATTGAAATAGAAATATAAGCAGACACCCAACACCACAGAAAAGGGAATCGAGGACCAATGTTTCCCCCTGGTAGAAGCACGAGTATCCTAATATCTGTGGGCAATTCTCGCTTGGTATTCTCCCTTGAGACCCCAACTGTAGTAAGTGCACAAAAAATTAAAACCAGAATTTCCACGGCAAAAATTGGCAAAGGCAACGACAGCTGCACATTTCGTTGCAGAAATGGATATGCCACACTTAGCATTGTAAACCTGTTGTAAAAATCTACAAATAAATTAGATTCAATGTGCCGGTCAATAAGTATAAAAGGGGTGGTCAAGAAAAGTGTACGAGTATTGTGTGTTATGGAACAAAGGTGTATGGGAACACCAAGAATCACGGAAATGGCTCACAAAATACAGCGACAGACTCAAGAGTGATGTCGAGACAATGGGGTTTAAAATGGACACAAAAGCCCAGGAGACGTCGTCGTCGTCATCATCCAGGGCTCCATCAATCTGATAGACGAACTAGTCACTATTTATACAAGGAAACCACACAAATACCATCTAGTCACAATGATTGTGTGATACCCACTGACCACCGAGATCTCCTTGCATATGAAGCCCGATCTTTTACATCGGACCATTTCTAGAATAGGACCATTACAATATACACAGACTGAACCTTTGTGAAAGCTCAATTCATGTGAATGGTGCTCTTAGAAATCCATGCGATTGCTACCAAAACATAATAGGTGGACACTCAGCCACATACATTTCTGGGGTCTGTGAATATACCCCTGTGGCACGGCTCAGGAATTTTTCCAAATGGAAATCTGACCACATTCCCAGCACACAGCTATTGGTGTTAATGATCCTTTGCTTAAAATGTTTCCAGTAAGAGAAGTCTCTGGGCAGTGCCGAAGGAGTTTAACCACTTGACAGCCTTGGCATTCTTGAAATCCGCCATGACCCAACTTCACAAATGTCATCTTATCACATGTCTATAAGTGGTTTCCAATGAATTTCTGCTTTTCACTTGAATGGAAACATGGCACCTAAAAGCACATGTATATAATCATACTGAACACCTATTTTACCTGCAATATTGGTCTTAAACGGTTATTCCCAATTTCATAGATCATTATTGTTGGACACGGCTTGTAAAAACAAGCATACTTACATATTTCTACTGATCTTATAGGCGCTGCTTTAAACTAATGGGACCGTTGAAGTGCGCCATTACCTCCTAATCCTGGCCAGCTGCAGCGCAGTGCTTACAAAGCAGCAGTGGTCGATCTCCCGGGCAACGAGCTGTAAACAAAAGAAGTTACTATCTCTAGAGCGACGGCAAACTTTAATAGAGTATTGCAAAAGTGCTTGTCTCTGCAAGCAGTATCCAGCAATATCCCCATCTATGAAGATGGGAATAACTAATACCTTACCGACATATGATGTGCTGGTACAACCAAGCACAAACTTTTGAAAAAAAAAGTGTGATTAGAGCCAGCCTTCGGCTGCAGTGGTCACATGTCTGTCCAGGAATTAGTAAAGAATGGTTTTTCTTTTTTAAAGGGAATAATCTCTTAAAAAAAAAAAAAAAAGGCGATGTAACCAGATAAGAAGTGGGCCAAGTTTTGCTGTTATTTTACTACCGCTGCTCCCCTGAATATTTTTTTTCCCTTATGTGTTTCAACAAGACAAGAAAATAAAAAAAAATAAAAAAATCAGTGCTTTATTCACCCTTCCAGAGTTCATGGCCGAGTCTCTGCCGCTGTTCCTGGCGTCTGTTATTGGATGCGGTACTGACATCAAGTCACTAACGCTGCAGCCAACCAGTGAGCTCAGCACTGCAGATAACAGACACCTGCAGACAATCAGCAGTGGACCCAGGGAGGGGCAAGTATAGAACAGGTTTTTTTTTTTATATATATATTTTTATTTTAAACAAACTGCAGCTGGAGAAGGGCTTTCCAAAAGCAGAAAAACACTGAGGTTATGTATACTGACTTTTTTAGAAGAAGTTTTAATGTAAAGGCTAAGAGGAAACTCTAAATACCCTTAAAAATCTTTCAAAAACGTGTGCGTTTCTGTTCCAAAAACTCTGAAAAGACTGCAAGATTGCACCCAACCTATGTAGACTAACACCTTTATAACCAGGGCGGTGGAGCCAGAGGCCATTTTGGTGGAGCCAGAGGCCTAAATTGGACCAACTCCTAAAATATATAATAAATTGGTACAGTAGTATAATGCAGCACGTGCTATACATTTTTCTATAAGAACTTGGGAAAGTTATAAAATGTCTGTTCTATTCCTGATCTAAGGATCTCGGCTTTTAGATGAGATGAATCTGTGCGGCACTTTATGTACACGCTCAGTAGTGACCAGGGCTGTGGAGTCAGAGTCGAGGAAATTGAGGAGTCGGAGGTTTGGCTTACTGACTACACAGCCCTGATTACAATGCTATAAAAGTGAGTTTTTGAAGCCAGAATTCTACTCTAACTATTAAATATGTCAGAAACTAGAGCCAATCTGGCAAAACAAAAGTCATTTTCTTAATCAGCACCATAAACTTAATATAAAACAATTCAGACATCATTGGCACCAAAATCACTCTATACCAGTGTAATCTGTCCTAATAAGAGCCGCACCTCCGCTATGGGGGGAATTTATTAATGGTTGCAAGGTCCCAAATTATGGTGCACACCTCATTTGGCAATAAATGGTCTTTTACAGTCTCTGCCATTCCAACCAATCTTTGGAAAAGTAGTTGATGAAAGAAAGCACCGAAACACAAGTACGGATGAGCGCCACACTGCAGGACTGCATCATGATCAGGTATGATTACACCATTCTCCATTAACTTGATGGATAAATAGAGTATATACAAACACTGGTGACGGGCTGTGCAATATATTCATGAACACTATTTGTTCTCCCCAACAGGCTTAGGGTTTGTGCAATTATATACAGCATACTGTTCTATGCAACACTTACTATACAGAGGTGATTTAAATGTTTGATCATCACTGATTTTCTACTAGGCTAAGGGATGGTGCAATTATTTTACATCATATTATGAGCATATATATTACATTACTTGTCATATATGCAATGATCACTTACTAAATATCTGCTCATTTACTCTAGCCTAAATACATGCCATATAATCCTTTCAATACTTTAGCTCTTTATGCCCCAATTGATTTACAATCATGCATTTTGGTCATATGTTATCAACCACCGTTAAAGTCAGGGCTGTGGAGTCAGTAAGCCAAACCTTCAACTCCGACTCCTCAATTTCCATGACTCCGACTCCCTCATACATGGCTCATGTTTAAGTGATACATTTATTGTAGCACAGATTAATCTCAGCTAAAAGTCTAGACCCTTAGATCAGGAATAGGACAGACATTTATAGGACATTTCATAACTTTCCCAAATTCTTATGAAAAATATTCCTCACAAACTGCATTGAACTACTGTACCCAATTTATTATAGATTTTAGGAGTCGGTCCATTTTATACCGACTTCAACTCCACAGCCCTGGTTAATGTTTAATTGATTTGTTTGTCCTGTCATCATTACCTTGTTTTTGATCCCTATTTGGGTCTTGTCAGTTAATTCATTTTGTGTGTGCGCTCCTTTCTTTTAATGACAAGTGGGTATTTTATTTATAACCATCTATGTTTAGACCACTCATTTGGGCTAATCAGTTTTTGGTTTTGTTGGTTCTTTTCCGATTGGTCTCCATGATCTGTCCAGCAAAAATACATCTGTCACTATGTGGGTGATCCCCCTGAGGAACTATTATTAGTGTCTGATGTATATTATTTGCTCATCCTTTACATCATTTTTTTAACCAAAAGAGAAACAGATCTAACAAAGGGAAGCAAAAGACTCCACTAAACCCAGTTTTTAAGAATAAAAACGCAAGTATAGAACTACGCTCCAAATTAGGTTATTCACTAAACTGATGAAGTGGATTTAAGTAACCCCCAGACGAGGGTATATGGCAGAGTATATATGGCTGAAGCTCCTTTGTTCTGGAAATCAGAGTAGACTCCAGTGTACACTACCACATGAAAGTACTTCCTGCCTAGTAACTAAAGGTGGAAATCCCCTGTAAATCTTTCTAGATCAAAGTGTGAACAGTGTCCAGTATGTGCCATTTAAAGGAATGTGTGTGAACAATTTGCACTGGTGCATAAACAAAGTTCACACCACTGCCCTCTTTACAAGGAAGCAGCCCATATACAGGAGTGGCCAAAAGTTTAGACAAGTTTTGATTTTCAAAATTTGACAGTTGTGTTATTAGCTATTTGTCATATATTTGTGTAGTTTCTGAAGAACAATTATCAGCATGTCATAAGTTTTTAAACATCTGACAGATTCATCAAGTTTTTGTAAAGACTCAATATTTACAGTGTTGTCCCTTATTTTTCAAGACTTCTGCCCTTCGCTCTGGCAGCTGGATATCGGCTTCTAGGCCAAATCCTGACTGATGGCCGTCCATTCTTAGCTCATCAGTGCTTGAAGTTGATCACAATTTCTGTGGTTTTCTTTGTCCTCCCACTTTTTGAAGATGGACCACAGGAACTCAGCGGGAATGAGATCTGGGGAGTTTCCTGGACATAGGCTCAAAATGTCAATGCTTTGTTCAGTGAGCCACTTAGTTATCACTTTTGTCTTGGGACATGGTCTCCATCTACTAGAAAAAAAGCATTGCTCACCAAATTGCTCCTGGATGGTTGAGAGAGGTTGCTCTTCGAGATGTTTAGTGCCCATTCTTTACTCCTGGCAGAGATCTTAGGGAAAAAAAAATGAGAGCCCACTTCTCTTGAATGAAAAGCCTCCACATATGAGTGGTTTCAGGATACTTTACTGTTGACATGACACAGGACTCATGATAGCGCTCATCTTTTCTTCTCTTGACAATCACTGTTCCAGATGTCCCAAACAGTCTCAAGGGGCTTCGGAGAAAAAACATCCTCCAAGGGCAACTTGTTCCAATGATCCAGATGCAATTTCATGAACAATACTTTTCCAGCATGATGGACACCATGCCACAATAAAGAAAAGTGATAACCAAGTGGCTCGCTGAACAAAACATTGAAGTTTTGGGTCCATGGCCAGGAAACTCCCCAGAACTCAATCCAATTGAGAACCTGTTGTCAATCCCCAAAAATCAGGTGGCCAAACAAGACACAGAAATTGTGATAAACTCCAAGCACTGATGAGACAAGAGTGGGCGGCCATTAGTCAGGATTTGGCCCAGAAGCCGATATCCAGCTGTCAAGGCAAAGGGCAGAAGTCTCGAAAAATAAGGGACACGATAAATATTGAGTCTTTCCATAAACTTGATGTAAAATATATATATATATATATATATATATATATATATATATATATATATATATATATATATATATATATATATATATATATATATATATATATACACACACACATACACGTTTGGTACTGCTGTACTCATACTGACCTAGAGAAAAATGTTTCCAGCTGATTTTTACCATACACACAAAAAAAAAAAAAAAAAAAAAAAAAAAACACTACACAATGGCGGGATTGCATATTTTTCATAATTTCATTGAACTTTGAATTTTCCCCCCACATTTTTCAGTTCATTATATGGTAAAATGAATAGTGTCATCCAAAACTACATGACCTCGTACATCTATGTTCATGGAAAAATAAAGCTGTGGCTTCTGGAAGAAGAGGGGGAAAAAAAAAGAAAAAAAAAGAATTGCCTGGGAGAGAAGGAGTCAATAAGCCTTGAAGGGGAGACACCCATCTGCACAAATTTCCCACCTCTCATCCCCAATATGCCATGATAATGTGGACTACTACAATAGCAGCCTATATGACATCACTGATTGGCAGAGGCTTGTCATCGCGATGACGCCATTTTATTGCTACGACATCATGGGGGATGGTAAACACCGAGTGATTGGTGGGAGAAAGGAGGAAAATTTAAAGGGAAGAATTTTACAAAGATGTGGTCTTCTTATTTTAGGCACATATGAGGCTTATTAATAGAGAATTCTTCCAAAATCCACTGCTGTCTCACCAGGAATAATTTGGTAAAACTCAGCAGATGACATTTTATTTACAGCAGGGACCATATTCATGGGATAGATCAATCCAAAAAAATGTAGACTTTAAAATGTGAACCACCTAAAAAATATAGGCTAATATCTAAAGGCCTCTCATACAGTCATATGTATGGGGGCCTCCCGACTCATGATGTCAGGAAACAGAATTTTTAAAGGCCGATCCTTTTGTTCTCCCGAGATAACCGGCTAGGAAAGTCAGCCAGCGGCTCTGAGAACACAAACGCTTGGCCAAGCGTTCCTGTATATGGGGCAGTCGAGAGAGATCGCTGTCAGCTGAGTGATTGTTTGACCACCAGCTAACGTGTATGGAGGGCTAGAGTTGGTGCAGATCGAGTTGAACAACAGTAATCTGCGGCCGCAGGACAGGAGACGTGAAAACTATTTCTAACCTTCCGGCATCCGCGGCTCTTTTGATTAGCCGACTTGGTGCGACGTAACATACGTCATACTTAGTGATGAGCGCAAGTGCTCGTTACTCGAGTGACATGTTCGAGTCCCCGTGGCTGCATGTTTTGCGCCTGTTAGATAGCCACAAAACATGTGGGAATGGCCCGTGTTCGTGGCTATCAACTTCAGGGACGTGAACATGTCACTCGAGCAGCTACAATACTCGGTGCATACCCGAGCACCCTCGAATAACGAGCACTTGTGCTCATCAATGGTCATACTAAAAAGATGAAATTGCACCAGGCTGGCTGATCAAAAGAGAAGCAAATGCTGTCAGGTCGAGGTGGTGCTCAAGCCTCCCATCCAGCTGCCACAGATCACTGATGATGCCAAGGGACTGGGTCCTGCAAATCGAATTGCACAAACTAATAGGGGCCTTTGGAGCCTGGGGCTCCTGGGCCCAGGAATATGTCAGGGCTGCCCTAAACAAAGGACAAGCATGTATTCATTTTTCAAGAGTGGGTTGCTCTCACATCAGTCATGAGCCTCCAATCTGTCACTTTTGGCAAAAAAAATAAATGAAATATTGTGCTACATATACTTTTTTTTCTTCAGAAAAACTACAAACCCGCTAGTAGGGTCGGTCGGGTAACATTGATATTTTTGTGTATCGGGCTTCATGGTGTTGTGCTTTCCATGAGTAGAAACGGAGGCTTCGTTCTGCAAAAGGGTTTGTCCAACAAGCGCCAAACATGGCGGTTGCATCTGATCTGCGTATTTACCTTTATAATAATTCATGAAAGTTTAAAAATATTAAGCCTAAGTACACGTTATGTTTTCTCAATCTAAGAGCCCTGTATATTTAGTAACTGAAGTAAGCATATTATTCATGAAACAAACATGACGAAAGTGCTCATCAAAAAAAAATTTAAATCACAATAATAAAATGAAAATCCACGGGAAAAATAGCAATAAAATTAGAGATTTAATCAAAATGCCAAAATTGAACATCGGACAAATCACTGGGAAATAAGACGTCAGATATGAAAGAATCCAAAGGGGCAGTCCATATACAACATGAGAATATTGGGTAAAAGACATCTGAGAACCCCCTCCTCCCCCGAACAAAAGGCCAACAGATCAGACACTAATGTTCATGACACCTGACATCCATAGAAGAGCAGCAGGAAGACCACCACAGGCCCCACAATGCACAGACTCCATGTGACCACAACAAAGCAGTTGTACTGAGGCCTCTCCTATAATGCTGCGATTCCAGAGAAATGAGTTGTTCAGGACACAGCTGAGAACGACAAGTCTGAGCCCCACCATATCCCCCCACCCCAGAGCATTCTCTGCCCCACGCTGCTACGGTATATGGTGCTGCTATTTCAAGACATGATGAAGCTGAAAGCAAAGAACAAACCTTTTGCTTCTCAAAAAATTAGATCAAGAAGGTAGCGCAAGACTGGAGCCAGAGCCACAGATGTCGGGGGTCTTCACACAGCACAAGCGGGGGCAGGTCACATCCATGCATCCAGTGTGCAGCGAGGCCTCCTGGAAGAGAAGTACAGACAGGGGTCAGTGACAGCCCACACCGGGGCAGCTGTGGGGAAGCCGGCTGCTCCCCTCACCGAGCTCTAGTGGGAGCATCAGCTGGTGGAGTGGCACTAGTACAGCACTATGGCCGGCACAGACAGGCCGCCTGCCTCCCTCCTCTCCGCAGTCTCTGCTGCCTTGTAGGAGGCGCTGTGCTGCAGTTCCTGCTTCAGCCTCCCCTCCCCCACACTCCGGAGCCTTACCCAGCGCACAGAATGCGCCCCCTACAGGCTTGTGCGCGCCTCTGCTGCGGTGCATGTTGGGTGGAGGCGCAGACTGTTATTTTCCCTGCGCGACCTCCCGTGCTGCCTGAGAGCCCGGCGGGAGCGGCGGAGCCCGGGCAGCGGTGACAGCGGCAGAGGAGCCGGGCAGCGGAGGAGCCCGCACCGCGCAGACGGCGGCGGAGAGCGGACACATGGCCCGGCACCGAGCGCGCCTTTTTACAGCAGACTGGGCCCGCCCCCGGCATTAACCCTTTCCCGGCCCGCAGCCGCATTGCTTCCAGGTGTAACTAGTTCAGCGCCAGTTACACATCACACGTGTGCGACAATTTACATGACAACAACGTGACATGACGACAGCGACCAAGGCCATCACCCGGCAGGCCAGGGTGCATCAGCATATAGGAGGGATCCCACCAAACACCCAATACAGGAGGGGTGGGCTGTAGTGCACCCCCCATACAGAAAGATGGATAAATCACCCCCTATACTATTCAGGCATGGTGTGATGTAGTGTCAGCCCCCCTCCCCTATACAGGAGCAGTGTCATATAGTGTCCGCCTCCCCCGCTCCCCTATACAGGAGCAGTGTCATATAGTGTCCGCCTCCCCCGCTCCCCTATACAGGAGCGGTGTCATATAGTGTCCGCCTCCCCCCCTCCCCTATACAGGAGCGGTGTCATATAGTGTCCGCCTCCCCCCTCCCCTATACAGGAGCGGTGTCATAGTGTCCGCCTCCCCTATACAGGAGCGGTGTCATATAGTGTCCGCCTCCCCCCTATAGAGGAGCGGTGTCATATAGTGTCCGCCCCCCCCCTCCCCTATACAGGAGCGGTGTCATATAGTGTCCGCCCCCCCCCTCCCCTATACAGGAGCGGTGTCATATAGTGTCCGCCTCCCCCCTCCCCTATACAGGAGCGGTGTCATATAGTGTCCGCCTCCCCCCCTCCCCTATACAGGAGCGGTGTCATATAGTGTCCGCCTCCCCCCTCCCCTATACAGGAGCAGTGTCATATAGTGTCCGCCTCCCCCCCTCCCCTATACAGGAGCGGTGTCATATGGTGTCCGCCTCCCCCCCTCCCCTATACAGGAGCAGTGTCATATAGTGTCCGCCTCCCCTATACAGGAGCAGTGTCATATAGTGTCCGCCTCCCCTATACAGGAGCAGTGTCATATAGTGTCCGCCTCCCCCCCTCCCCTATACAGGAGCAGTGTCATATAGTGTCCGCCTCCCCCCCTCCCCTATACAGGAGCGGTGTCATATAGTGTCCGCCTCCCCCCCTCCCCTATACAGGAGCGGTGTCATATAGTGTCCGCCTCCCCCCCTCCCCTATACAGGAGCGGTGTCATATAGTGTCCGCCTCCCCCCTCCCCTATACAGGAGCGGTGTCATAGTGTCCGCCTCCCCTATACAGGAGCGGTGTCATATAGTGTCCGCCTCCCCCCTATAGAGGAGCGGTGTCATGTAATGTCCCATCCCCCCTATACAGGGGCAGTGTCATGTAGTGTCCCATCCCCCTTATAGAGGGGCGGTGTAATGTAGTGTCCCATCCCCTCTATAGAGGGGCGGTGTCATGTGTCCCATCCCCTCTATAGAGGGGCAGTGTCATGTAGTGTCCCATCCCCTCTATAGAGGGGCGGTGTCATGTAGTGTCCCATCCCCTCTATAGAGGGGCGGTGTCATGTAGTGTCCCATCCCCTCTATAGAGGGGCGGTGTCATGTAGTGTCCCATCCCCTCTATAGAGGGGCGGTGTCATGTAGTGTCCCATCCCCTCTATAGAGGGGCGGTGTCATGTAGTGTCCCATCCCCTCTATAGAGGGGCGGTGTCATGTAGTGTCCCATCCCCTCTATAGAGGGGCGGTGTCATGTAGTATCCCATCCCCTCTATAGAGGGGCGGTGTCATGTAGTATCCCATCCCCTCTATAGAGGGGCGGTGTCATGTAGTGTCCCATCCCCTCTATAGAGGGGCGGTGTCATGTAGTGTCCCATCCCCTCTATAGAGGGGCGGTGTCATGTAGTGTCCCATCCCCTCTATAGAGGGGCGGTGTCATGTAGTGTCCCATCCCCTCTATAGAGGGGCGGTGTCATGTAGTGTCCCATCCCCTCTATAGAGGGGCGGTGTCATGTAGTGTCCCATCCCCTCTATAGAGGGGCGGTGTCATGTAGTGTCCCATCCCCTCTATAGAGGGGCGGTGTCATGTAGTGTCCCATCCCCTCTATAGAGGGGCGGTGTCATGTAGTGTCCCATCCCCTCTATAGAGGGGCGGTGTCATGTAGTGTCCCATCCCCTCTATAGAGGGGCGGTGTCATGTAGTGTCCCATCCCCTCTATAGAGGGGCGGTGTCATGTAGTGTCCCATCCCCTCTATAGAGGGGCGGTGTCATGTAGTGTCCCATCCCCTCTATAGAGGGGCGGTGTCATGTAGTGTCCCATCCCCTCTATAGAGGGGCGGTGTCATGTAGTGTCCCATCCCCTCTATAGAGGGGCGGTGTCATGTAGTGTCCCATCCCCTCTATAGAGGGGCGGTGTCATGTAGTGTCCCATCCCCTCTATAGAGGGGCGGTGTCATGTAGTGTCCCATCCCCTCTATAGAGGGGCGGTGTCATGTAGTGTCCCATCCCCTCTATAGAGGGGCGGTGTCATGTAGTGTCCCATCCCCTCTATAGAGGGGCGGTGTCATGTAGTGTCCCATCCCCTCTATAGAGGGGCGGTGTCATGTAGTGTCCCATCCCCTCTATAGAGGGGCGGTGTCATGTAGTGTCCCATCCCCTCTATAGAGGGGCGGTGTCATGTAGTGTCCCATCCCCTCTATAGAGGGGCGGTGTCATGTAGTGTCCCATCCCCTCTATAGAGGGGCGGTGTCATGTAGTGTCCCATCCCCTCTATAGAGGGGCGGTGTCATGTAGTGTCCCATCCCCTCTATAGAGGGGCGGTGTCATGTAGTGTCCCATCCCCTCTATAGAGGGGCGGTGTCATGTAGTGTCCCATCCCCTCTATAGAGGGGCGGTGTCATGTAGTGTCCCATCCCCTCTATAGAGGAGAGGTGTCATGTAGTGTCCCATCCCCCCTATAGAGGAGAGGTGTCATGTAGTGTCCCATCCCCCCCTATAGAGGAGAGGTGTCATGTAGTGTCCCATCCCCCCCTATAGAGGAGAGGTGTCATGTAGTGTCCCATCCCCCCCTATAGAGGAGAGGTGTCATGTAGTGTCCCATCCCCCCCTATAGAGGAGAGGTGTCATGTAGTGTCCCATCCCCCCCTATACAGGGGCGGTGTCATGTAGTGTCCCATCCCCCCCTATACAGGGGCAGTGTCATGTAGTGTCCCATCCCCCCCTATACAGGGGCGGTGTCATGTAGTGTCCCATCCCCCCTATAGAGGAGCGGTGTCATGTAGTGTCCCATCCCCCCTATAGAGGAGCGGTGTCATGTAGTGTCCCATCCCCCCTATAGAGGAGCGGTGTCATGTAGTGTTCCATCCCCCCTATACAGGGGCGGTGTCATGTAGTGTCCCATCCCCCCTATACAGGGGCGGTGTCATGTAGTGTCCCATCCCCCCCTATACAGGGGCGGTGTCATGTAGTGTCCCATCCCCCCCTATACAGGGGCGGTGTCATGTAGTGTCCCATCCCCCCCTATACAGGGGCGGTGTCATGTAGTGTCCCATCCCCCCCTATACAGGGGCGGTGTCATGTAGTGTCCCATACCCCCCTATACAGGGGCGGTGTCATGTAGTGTCCCATACCCCCCTATACAGGGGCGGTGTCATGTAGAGTCTCACTCCCCCTATACAGGGGCGGTGTCATGTAGTGTCCCACCCCCCTATACAGGGGCGGTGTGATGCAGTGTCACCCCACAATAAGGGGCAGCACGGTTGCTCAGTGGTTAGCATTGTTGCTTTGCAGTGCTGGGGTCCTGGGTACACATCCCACCAAGGACAACGTGTGCAATGAGTTTGTATGTTCACCCCATGTTTGCGTGGGTTTCCTCCCACACTCCAAAGATATACTGATAGGGTATTTAGATTGTGAGCCCCAATGGGGACAGAGTCCATAATGTCTGTAAAGTGCTGTGGAACTAATGGCGCTAGGTGACGTAGCGTCCCGCACGCCGGAGCGGATCTGACGTAGCGTCCCGCACGCCGGAGCGGATCTGACGTAGCGTCCCGCACGCCGGAGCGGATCTGACGTAGAGTCCTCGCACGCCGGAGCGGATCTGACGTAGAGTCCTCGCACGCCGGAGCGGATCTGACGTAGCGTCCCGCACGCCGGAGCGGATCTGACGTAGAGTCCCGCACGCCGGAGCGGATCTGACGTAGAGTCCCGCACGCCGGAGCGGATCTGACGTAGAGTCCCGCACGCCGGAGCGGATCTGACGTAGAGTCCCGCACGCCGGAGCGGATCTGACGTAGAGTCCCGCACGCCGGAGCGGATCTGACGTAGAGTCCCGCACGCCGGAGCGGATCTGACGTAGAGTCCCGCACTCTGGGACCGATTTGACATGAGATGTCCGGTGCCTCCATACATACACAGTGCACTTCTCATACTGGGCATGGTGCGTAATTATATATATATATATATATATATATATATATATATATACACACTCCGTGCACAACCCCTGTATGCGAGGACACACAGCAGCTCTCTGTGCACAGGGTACATATATAATGGGTGTATACGGGCATATCCCCCTCTGTATGCCGGCACCCATACACGCTGGTTCCGGGGCTCCTGCTCCCGGGGCGCCGCTCCCCTCCTCCCGGGCCCTCACCTACCTCCGGTTGTCGGCTGTCTAGCTCCCCCTCACCGGCCGGCAAAGAGAGGGCGGCAGGCCCCGGCGGGAGATGAGGAGGAGGATGAGGCGGGAGCCGGCGGCCGGGGTCCTCCTCCAGACAATACACCGCGGCTCCGATCCTGCCCTGGCCAAAATGGCGTCCGAGAAAGATCGGATGTGGCGTCAGCGGCTCATTAGCATGTGGGGGGACTCATTGTCCGGGCGGGGGGCGAGGAGAGCCCGGGAAAAGACAAACCTTTCCGGCCCGGCGGGAGCTCCCGGGTGGCGGCTCCGTCTGTGGAGTTGAGGGTTGCGGGAAGCTCTTTGTCCTGGAGACGAGAGTGAGAGGACGGCGCTGGCAGCTGCACACAGCCTCCAGTAGGGGGCGCCTCTCTCTGACGGAAGGATACGAGGAGACGGTGTGAAATCACGGCGGGGATGTTCAGTGCTGTGTTTTTCCCTCTTCTCTATAGCATATCCTTCCGCGGCCGGGGCTACATGCTGGAGTTAGTCACATGGTGCTGGGTGCTCAGTGCTGCAGCCATGCGGTCAGGGTGGGGATGGCAGGCTCAGGGCCCTCACTTCCTGCTCTGTGCAGCATGCTTCTCACACAATGGCCAGCAGCAGGACTGCCTGGGGCCCTGACTCCTGCTCCCATGCTGCCCTGGGGGCCCCATATTGGCCAGGGGCCATTGAAAGTCCACAACCACCACCAATGATATGGTTGGGTTTTTTCCAACCAGATACAGTTTGGCCAATGGTTAGGCCTACAAACCCAATATGACAAAGGAAAAGTTGGAGAACCATTGGTTCTCTGATGATATTGGTGTAGCTGCTGCAGCTCTTCTTGGGATCCTAGAGACCAGTCGTCATACTGGTTTTGACTGTGTTTGCCTTCAGTCTACGTACCAAGCACCAGAGACACATTGTGTTGGCCACCACTATGGCGTCTGCAGAAGAGTTTGGCCATGACATAGTATCTACCCAGCGTTACCCAAAAACCATAAGTAAAATATGGCAGCTTTCTACCAGAAAGAGTCCATGTCCATCAGGGCAACTGTAATACCTGACATGGCCATTGATATTCCTGGTGCCGCAGCTCTTCTATAGATAGGTAGACCCCGGCCACCATACTTATTGGTTGCATGGTGAGAGCAGCCTTTTATTAGCGCATGAGGTCATGTAAGGAGCCATTGAGTCTTGACTTGCGTCCATTCTCTTAGCAGCAGCCGGGGTCTTCCTCTACCAGCGCCGATCACAATGTGACCCACGCTCCCATCCATCTCACAGGAAATATTCCCAACCTAAGAGATTGTATTTATTCAGCTTCTCTCGCATGAATTAAACATTATAAATTACTATGAACTTCAATGAAAAGTTCCCACAGCGAATGTGGACACCCCATGTGGGTAATGGACGGTCTTCGTACTTGGGACCCTTTCTCTATGACTTAGCTGGGATCAGGGAGTGGTAATGGGAGCTTTTTAAAACTTGATCTGAGCAGTATGTGTAACAATTACTTGTGGCATTATGTATATGACCACTGGCATCATATGTATGGCGCTAGTTACAGTGGGTACGGAAAGTATTCAGACCCCTTTACATTTTTCATTCTTTGTTTCATTGCAGCCATTTGGTAAATTCTAAAAAGTTCATTTTTTTTCTCATTAAAGTACACTCTGCACCCCATCTTGACTGAAAAAAATAGAAATGTAGACATTTTTGCAAATTTATTATAAAAGAAAAACTGAAATATCACATGGTCATAGTATTCAGACCCTTTTCTCAGTTTGAGTAGAAGCACCCTTTTGAGCTAATACAGCCATGAGTCTTCTTGGGAATGATGCAACAAGTTTTTCACACCTGGATTTGGGGATCCTCTGCCATTCTTCCTTGCAGATCCTCTACAATTCTGTCAGGTTGGATGGTGAACGTTGGTGGACAACCATTTTCAGTTCTCACCAGAGATGCTCAATTGGGTTTAGATCAGGGCTCTAGCTGGGCCAGTCAAGAATGGTCACATAGTTGTTCTGAAGCCACTCCTTTGTTATTTTAGCTGTGTGCTTAGGGTCATTGTCTTGTTGCAAGGTGAACCTTCGGCCAAATCTGAGGTCCAGAGCACTCTGGAAGAGGTTTTCATCCAGGATATCTCTGTACTTGGCCGCATTCATGTTTCCTTTAATTTCAACCAGTCGTCCTGTCCCTGCAGCTGAAAAACACCCCCATAGCATGATGCTTCCACCACCATGTTTCACTGTTGGGATTGTAATGGACAGGTGATGAGCAGTGCCTGGTTTTCTTCACACATACCTCTTAGAATTATCAGCAAAAAGTTCTATCTTCGTCTCATCAGACCAGAGAATCTTATTTCTCATAGTCTGGGAGTCCTTCATGTGTTTTTGAGCAAACTCTATGCGGGCTTTCAGATGTCTTGCACCGAGGAGAGGCTTCCGTCGGGCCACTCTGCTATAAAGGCCCGACTGGTGGAGGGCTGCAGTGATAGTTGACTTTGTGGAACTTTCTCCCATCTCCCAACTGCATCTTTGGAGCTCAATCACAGTGATCTTGGGGTTCTTCTTTACCTCTCTCACCAATTCTCTTCTCCCACAATTGCTCAGTTTGGCTGGAAGGCCAGGTCTAGGAAGACTTCTGGTGGTCCCAAACGTCTTCCATTTAAGGATTATGGAGGCCACTGTGCTCTTAGGAACCTTGAGTAATGCAGAACTTCTTTTGTTACCTTGGCCAGATTTGTGCCTTGCCACAATTCTGTCTCTGAGCTCCTTGGGCAGTTCCTTTGAGCTCATGATTCTCATTTGGTCTGACATGCACTGTGAGCTGTGAGGTCTTATATAGACAGGTATGTGCCTTTCCAAATCAAGTCCTATCAGGTTAATTAAACACAGCTGGACTCCAATGAACGAGTAGAACCATCTCAAGGAGGATCACAAGGACAACATGTGACTTAAATATGAGTGTCTTAGCAAAGGGTCTGAATACTTATGACCATGTGATATTTTAGTTTTTCTTTTTTAATAAATTTGCAAAAATTTCTACATTTCTGGGTTTTTTTTCAGTCAAGATAGGGTGCAGAGTGGACTTTAATGAGAAAAAAAATTAACTTTTTAGAATTTACCAAATGGAATGAAACAAAGAGTGAAAAATTTAAAGGGGTCTGAATACTTTCCGTACCCACTGTATACCCGCAATGTATGATGCTAGTTATACCAGCAATGCATGGCGCTAGTTATTCCAGTAATGTAAAATTGTCAGTCACCTACTGACAAAAAGAATTTCATTAGGGGTAAAATTGAGCAAAATTTACCCTTTGTTTTTTGAATATTTTTACAACATTGGGTTTAAGTCAGCATGCCCAATGTTCATACAGCAGAAAATTCTCCTATATCCATGTATCAGTTTTCTGTATTTTGTATATTAATAAATGTCCCACCTCCCTTTCAATAGCTGGCTGAAAGAGCCTGTAGGGTGGCAAAATATGACATACCAAATGCACCGGTTGTGTGCTAATGTGTTATAGGTTGGCGAAAGACCTGGTGATCTACCTCATGAAACTTTCACCATGAAACTCTTTGAATCAGAAACAATATGCTTCAAATATGGTGCTCGACTAGGGACTCCAGGCTAGAACTGACATAATCAGGACATGGTTGACGCAAGAGGGGGAAATTCAAATGGTGGCCCAATTACTCAAGTAGTCCTGTAGAAAAGGGCTACTTGAGCTAAAAAGAATAATGTACCATCAGAACGTGAGGGCGATGAAAATTGGAAAGTTGGACATTATCAAGAGGGAAATGGAAAGAGCGAATGTGGACCTAGTGGAAGTCAGTGAACGGCACTGGATTGGATCTGGGTATATCAGCTCAGATGACTACACCATTTAATACTCCGACAACGGGACAGAAATACATTGTCACCAACAAAATGATTGAAAGGTGCGTACAGACCCCTCAGTACATTAGTTATGTGGTCATGTCCATCCGCATCAGAGGGAAACCTGAATGTGACCATCATCCAAGTCTATGCACCAACAGCAGGTGCTTCAGAACAGAACATTGAGTACTTCTATGCCCAGGTCCAAAGTACACTCAACAGGACCTCAAGAAAAGGACATTATCTACATTATGGGTGACTTCAATGACAAAGTTGGAGAAGAAGAGGATGCATGAGTGATCGTCAGATATGGCCTAGTGAAGAGGAATGAAACTGGATACCACCTTGTGCAGGTATGTCATGAGTACAAGCTTAGAATCACCAACACCTCCTTCACCCAGCCGAGGTGGTGCTTCTATGCCTAGACATCTCCAAATGGACAGCATCGCAACCAGATTGACTACATTCTCTGCCAGCAAAAACGGAAGGGATCAATTTTCTCTGCAGAAACACTACCAAGCGCAGATTATGGGTCTAATCACCAACTCCTAGTAGCCAAATCAGGGTTAGACTAAGCAAGATCAAGCATGTAGCCATTCAGAGGAAGATTGATGTCATTAAGATCCCAGTATGCAATCAAAGTGAGTAACAGGTTCAACCTGCTTAGGCAAGAAGGAGGAGGCCCAGAAAAATTGTGAGCAGAGACCGAAGGAATCAGTACTGAAACTGCACAAGAGCATGTGCCATACAAAAATCCAATACGTGTTAGGAATTGGTTAACTGCAACCACCCTCCAGATCGTTAGTAAGAGGAGAGAGGCCAATGCTAAAGGTAGGTTGAATGAGGCAACTCAATGCTGACTTCCAAAGAGAAAAGGTCTATAATAGGGGCCACAAAAGGGAATTATTTGCCATAATAGCATAAGGGAAGAGGCAGCCTTTCTTGGCACCCAAAACAACCAACCAAGAACGTGAAGGGAATTAAATTAGCGAACAGCAGGACATCAAGCAGAGATGTAAGGAATACACAGAGAAACTATATGCTAGTGCCAGCAATGACCATCATGAAGGTCTAAAAGGAACCAGAACCAGACCTATTGGAAAGTGAATGGGATTGGGCACTGAGGCAGCTGCCAAACAACAAAGCACCTGACATTGATGTTATCACTGCTCAAACTAGACCAGTGAGCTGCACTGACAGCACTATGCCAGAAGATCTGGAGGACCTACACATAGTCATGGGTCTGGAAAGATCAGTTTTCAACCCACTGACAAAGAAACTCAATGCCAGGGACTGTGCCAACTATAGAACAATCATCTTGATCATCCCCCATACCAGCAAGGTGTTTCTCAAATTCATTCAGAAGCGCTTGGGCAACATCAGATATAGAGAACTTCTTGAGACCCAAGCTGATCCCGTGAGGACCCATAATCATATTGCTAACCTGAAATGCATCATAGAAAAGACGAGGGAGTACCATAAGAAGCCCTACCTATGATTCATTGATTATACCAAGGCTTTTGACTGTGTTGAGCATGATAATCCTAGGAAAGCACTGAATGAAGCAGGAGTTTCGGCGCACCTGATTAAGTTAATCAAGTCACTTATTGATCATCTAGACTCTACAGTGCAAACCAGATATGAACATACAGAATGGTTCAAGATCAATAAGGGCACAAAACAACGATGCACCCTCTCTCCTTTTCTCTATTGTGAAGTAATCACGAGGAAGCTGGATTTGGATGATTTAAGTGTTTTGGTGAAAGTAGGCAGAAGAACCATCAGCAATCTACGTAAGATGCAGATGATACAATCCTGCTGGAACAAAATGAGAAGAACCTGAAGAAGCGGATCCTGAAGTTGAAAGAAGAAAGCAAAAAGTTGGGATTTTACCTGAATCGTTATTACCACCAATGTGAAATCCATATAAAGATCAACAATGAAGAAATAGAAGTGGTCAACTGCTTGATTTTTTGCGGTTCCCTCATTAATCACAGTAGCAGTACAACAGCAAACATCAAGCGTCAATTAGCACTGGGGCATGCAGCCATGGTGAGCATGGACCAAATATGGAAGTGCAAGGATGTCTCAAGCACTGTCAAATAAAGACTGACCATCACTATTGTGTTCCCAATTGTGACATATGGCTCTGAGGAATGGACACTTATGAAAGAAGACAAAAGAACAATTGATGCCTTTGAGTTGTGATGTTGGAGAAGACTTCTTCAAATTCCATGGATAGCTAAGATATCACCGACGAATATGTTCTTGATCATGTAAACACAGAATTGTCCATGGAAGGCACGATTACCCATCAGAAACTGACCAATTTTGGAAAATTCACTAGAAAGGGAGATGCTACTCAGAACCTGTCAGTGGTAAAAGGAAACGGGAGAATTAAGTCCTCTTAGCTGAACACCGTCAAGAATGACACTGGATGGAATCAAATAAACTTTCTCTTCTGTTTCTATCATATCTCATAGCACAACAATAAGTTTTAGAATTATCCCACTAATTCATGTTTTGTATCACATTTTGATGCTTTCTTTTGCAGTCATTGAATATGGACCTGCTACTTTCAGTAAATGAATTCACTGAAAGCAAGAAAAAAGTGTGAAAACCAATATGCACACCAAATATAAGAGAAAGTACTGAACTTTTTATGTAGCTGTTAAGTTTTATTTTCTGAATCGGAAAAAAACAAAAACTTTAATAATGTAAAGTACGGGTGACGAACTTATTTACTGCACATCCCGTGAAAGCGAGGAGGTGACTACAAAGGTCTCTTGGTAGGAGTGATATTTAACGTTTGCCATGACTTAAATATCAACGGTATGGAAAATGATACAAGGTTTTTTAACCTATTATGGAAACAGTCTTTGACTCGAGATATAGGAAAATATGATATTTTCTCTGTTATTCTCAGCTGAGATCTCTGTGAGCATCATTTAAATCAGCCGTACGTCTACTAAAATTTCTGTTTGCTCCTGAATTTTCATGTTCTTTATAGTCAGAGCAATTTTTTCATTTCCTTCTGTTATCTGGCACTGGAATTAGTAATTTTAGGAAACCATTTAGAAATTAAGAATATGACATCTGATCTGCAGGAGAAGCTGAGCAGAGATCTATGGTTTTGTAGGCAAAAATGCAGAATAACTTGTATTTTATTTGTTTAAATATCTGTTATTTCTATGATTAGGAGTCAAGTGGTTGGGCTTAATCAGTGAATACCAGTCCTCCCTGTGCACACATAGGCTGATATTAATACCCAAGTTCCTCCCAGTGGACTTAGAAGCATAGAAAGAGCAGGGATGCTACTGAAGCTTTCCCACAAAACTATATAATCCATCTGCTCAACTTCTCCTGCTTTATAATATGCTGACCACAGACAGACCTGCATGTGCAATGTCACAGGCTTACAGGACAATTTAAAATCAAAAGAGAGCACGATGGTGTTATGTATGTTGTGTTTTTCAGTAGAGTTATAAACTCAAAAATCAAATAAAATACATATTAAAAAATGTTGGCGTCCTACATATATATAATAATTTTTATGACATTTTTAGAATCAGTCTTTTTGATATATTTCCAGAAACTAATATTAAAATAATACCGGCTAAGTCCTGCTTGAAAAAAAGAAAACTGTTTTATACACCTCAAGTCAGAATTAGTCTTACTTTCTAACTTAATGCACTGAATATAAACTTTGTTGTCTTTTGTAACTTCAGTTAATGAATAAATCACTTTGAAAAGACAAGCCAAAATGTTGATTTACTCATTAAATTGACGGATAGAAATTACCTAATATACAGTACAGACCAAAAGTTTAGACACACCTTCTCATTTAAAGATTTTTCTGTATTTTCATGACTATGAAAATTGTACATTCACACTGAAGGCATCAAAACTATGAATTACCACATGTGGAGTTATATACTTAACAAAAAAGTGTGAAACAACTGAAAATATGTCTTATATTCTAGGTTCTTCAAAGTAACCACCTTTTGCTTTGATGACTGCTTTGCACACTCTTGGCATTCTCTTGATGAGCTTCAAGAGGTAGTCACCGGAAATGGTCTTCACTTCACAGGTGTGCCCTGTCAGGTTTAATAAGTGGGATTTCTTGCCTTATAAATGGGGTTGGGACCATCAGTTGTGTTGTGCAGAAATCTGGTGGATACACAGCTGATAGTCCTACTGAATAGACTGTTAGCTGCTTTTTTCTTGCCATAATACAAATTCTAAGTAAAGAAAAACGAGTGGCCATCATTACTTTAAGAAATGAAGGTCAGTCAGTCTGGAAAATTGGGAAAACTTTGAAAGTGTCCCCAAGTGCAGTTGCAAAAACCATCAAGCGCTACAAAGAAACTGGCTCACATGAGGACCGCCCCAGGAAAAGAAGACCAAGAGTCACCTCTGCTTCTGAGGATAAGTTTATCCGAGTCACCAGCCTCAGAAATCCCAGGTTAACAGCAGCTCAGATTAGAGACCAGGTCAATGCCACACATAGTTCTAGCAGCAGACACATCTCTTCAACAACTGTTAAAAGGAGACTTTGTGCAGCAGGCCTTAATGGTAAAATAGCTGCTAGGAAACCACTGCTAAGGACAGGCAACAAGCAGAAGAGACTTGTTTGGGCTAAAGAACACAAGGAATGGACATTAGACCAGTGGAAATCTGTGCTTTGGTCTGATGAGTCCAAATTTGAGATCTTTGGTTCCAACCACCGTGTCTTTGTGCGACACAGAAAAGGTGAACGGATGGACTCTACATGCCTGGTTCCCACCGTGAAGCATGGAGGAGGAGGTGTGATGGTGTGGGGTTGCTTTGCTGGTGACACTGTTGGAGATTTATTCAAAATTGAAGGCATACTGAACCAGCATGGCTACCACAGCATCTTACAGCGGCATGCTATTCCATCCGGTTTGCGTTTAGTTGGACCATCATTTATTTTTCATCAGGACAATGACCCCAAACACACCTCCAGGCTGTGTAAGGGCTATTTGACCAAGAGGGAGAGTGATGGGGTGCTACGCCAGATGACCTGGCCTCCACAGTCACCAGACCTGAATCCAATCGAGATGGTTTGGGGTGAGCTGGACCGCAGAGTGAAGGCAAAAGGGCCAACAAGTGCTAAGCATCTCTGGGAACTCATTCAAGATTGTTGGAAGACCATTTCCGGTGACTACCTCTTGAAGCTCATCAAGAGAATGCCAAGAGTGTGCAAAGCAGTCATCAAAGCAAAAGGTGGCTACTTTGAAGAACCTAGAATATAAGACATATTTTCAGTTGTTTCACATTTTTTTGTTAAGTATATAATTCCACATGTGTTAATTCATAGTTTTGATGCCTTCAGTGTGAATGTACAATTTTCATAGTCATGAAAATACAGAAAAATCTTTAAATGAGAAGGTGTGTCCAAACTTTTGGTCTCTACTGTACTTAATGCAAACAAAACAGTATGTTCCTGTTTTAAGTGTTGCAGGCCCCTGGTCCAGACCCCCTGGGACAGGGATTATGTCTGCGGGGCAGAAATGGCTTCAAGGATGCCCCTGACGGACTAGGACCCTCTGCACTGGCAGATAGGCCCCCTGCGGAGTAGATCCATTCGGCTGTATTCTGTGACTGACAGTCTTCCCTGGTGTGCATGCATAGTTAGCTGTCAATCATAAGTAGGACCGCCTGCTGGACTCCTGAGTAGGACCGCCCACTGGACTCATAAGCATACAAATATCAAGTTTTACTGAAACTTTTCCAACAAACCTATATATCATTCTGCTCAGCATCTCCTTCTCTATACCATACTGTCCCAGGATCGGACTGCACAAACAATGTGACAAGTTCCCTTTAAGGAAATTAATCTTCTGGTCACTCAGTAACTCCCCTGCATAGAAGTAATTCCAGACATTTCCCTTGTTTTGCTTCCTCTTCTCTTTATGTCTGTATTACTTAGGCCACTTTCACTGCAATATTTTGCCACAATCAGGAGTGGGTCCAGATCATAGAAGAGGTGCAAATCGGCAGCCACTGAAGATGTGGGTGGCGGGCACAGAAGTGTGGCAGTGGCCACTGAAGATGTGGGTGGCAGGCACAGAAGGGTGGCAGTGGCCACTGAAGATGTAGGTGGTGGGCACAGAAGAAGTGTGGTGGTGGCCATTGAAGCCGCGGTCACTTTTCATCACCCCCGAAACAGTACTTCATCAGGGGACCGCAGTGATATAAGCTACAGGGAAGTGACTGCAGGGCTGCCTCTGATGACGTCCTGTTTCAAGGGGATGGGTTGAGGCATTATAAAGGGCATTGTAAGTATTGGACCACCCCTTTAAATGCGTAGATTATGGGACTATTCACACCTGCATAAATAAGGTTCCTCTTTAAATCAATTATGGATTTATCATGGCCTGGTATTTCGAAACTGGATCATCACTAGGGAAGTGACATCACAACTTGACCCCAGCTTCCATTTTCAGACACTCGCACCTCAGTAGAATGCACGCCAGCACCGAGGCGCCAGTCTCATTGGAGCAGTCACCGGAGTCGGGTCCTGCTTCTCCACACTGACCGGTCGACCTTTCTTCTGCCCTGAAGAACCTCTGAATTGCAGAAGGGAAAAACTTTGGGAATATAATATATCAGATAAGTATATGGGGACTGACAATATTACATTTTTATGTTTGGGCTTTTCTGCAGAAACTTCTTTTTATCTTGGCCTTATGGTTGTGGGTCATCTACAATGGGGATCAGGGTATAATAGTCATTATCTAGGGGCAGCACACGAGAAGTGGAGGCACCATAAATGTATATGCATTGTGGGGTGCCAACCCCTGAGGTCAGTAAGGGACAATTTTAGGGATAGTTTACGCTCCTGCTTCCTGTGCTAGATATCTACAGTGGTGTGAAAAGGTGTTTGCCCCCTTTCTTATTTCTTATTTTTTTGCATGTTTGTCACACTTAAATGTTTCAGATCACGAAACAAATTTAAATATTAGACAAAGATAAGACAAGTAAACACAAAATGCAGTTTTTAAATTAAGGTTTTTATTATTACGGGAAAAAGAAATCCAAACCTACAGGGCCCTGTGTGAAAAAGTGATTGCCCCTCCCCCCTTAAAACAAATTAACTGTGATTTATCACGTCTTTGGGAAGCTGAGTCAAATTACCCTAGCCACACACAGGCCTGATTACTGCCACACCTGTTTTCAATCAAGAAATCACTTAAATAGTACCTGCCTGACAAAGTGACGTAGACCAAAATATCCTCAAAAGCTAGACATCATGCTATGATCCCAAGAAATTCAGGAACAAATGAGAAACAAAGTAATTGAGCTCTATCAGTCTGGAAAAGGTTATAAAGCCATTTCTAAAGCTTTGGGACTCCAGCGAACCACAGTGAGAGACATTATCCACAAATGGCGAAAACATGGAACAGTGGTGAACCTTCCCAGGAGTGGCCGGCTGAACAAAATTACCCCAAGAGCGCAGCGAAGACTCATCCAAGAGGTCACAAAAGACCCCACAACAACATACAAAGAACTGCAGGCCTCACTTGGCTCAGTTAAGGTCAGTGTTCATGACTCAACCATAAGGAAGAGACCGGGCAAAAATGGCATGCGTGGCAGAGTTCCAAGACAAAAAACACTGCTGAGCAAAACAAACATAAAGGCTCATCTCAGTTTTGCCAGAAAATATCTTGATGATCGCCAAGACTTTTGGGAGAATACTCTGTGAACTGATGAGACGAAAGTTGAACATTTTGAAAGGTGTATGTCCCATTACATCTGCCATAGAAGTAGCAGCATTTCAGAAAAGAAACATCATACCAACAGTAAAATATGGTGATGGTAGCGTGATGGTCTGTTGATGCTTCATGACCTTGAAGACTTGCTGTGGTAAATGGAATGATGAATTCTGCTGTCTACCAAAAAATGCTGAAGGAGAATGTTCGGCCATCTGTTCGTGACCTCAATCTGAAGCCCACTTGGGGTATGCAGGAGGACAATGATCCAAAACACACCAGCAAGTCCACCTCTGAGTGGCTTAAGAAAAACAAAATTAAGACTTTGGAGTGGCCTAGTCAAAGTCCTGACCTTAATCTGATTGAGATGCTGTGGCATGACCTTAAAAAAGCGGTTCATGCTCGGAAACCGTCCAATGTGGCTGAATTACAACAACTTTGCAAAGATGAGTGGGCCGAAATTCCTCCAGAGCGTTGTTAAAGACTCATTACCAGTTATCGCAAACTCTTGATTGCAGTTGTTGTTGCTAAGGGTGGCCCAACCAGTTATTAGGTTTAAGGAGCAATCACTTTTTCACACAGGGCCCAGTAGGTTTGGATTTCTTTTTCCCTTAATAATAAAGACCTTCATTTAAAAACTTTATTTTGTGTTTACTTTGTCTAATATTTAAATTTGTTTTGTGATCTGAAACATTTAAGTGTGACAAACAAGCAAAAGAATAAGAAATCAGGAAGGGGGAAAACAGTTTTTCACACCACTGTATTTCTGCTATATTGTACTTTTTACCGCCGGAGTTGAGCTTTGTAGCCTCTCTGTACATATACATAATTGGCTGCCAAACTTTCTTTGCCCACAATTTGTTCATTGTATCTATTGATACTCAGTAATTCTGCCCCCCTTAAATACCTATGTGCTTAGATTATTGATACCTATCACTTCAACCCCATACAGGGATTTATATCACACAATTTAATACACAAAGCAGTGTTTTTGGATAAGTGGTGATAGTTTTTAAGTATAAAACTTGTATTTTAGAGGGATTTTTTTTCCACAAATTATTGTACATATATGTTAGACCCTTTCTAACATATAGGGTCTCTATATAAATTTATATTGCCACATTTTTCATGTCTATTTTAGTTGACAATTCTTGCTTATGAGCCAGGTAGACGAGGGATTTCCGTTTGACACAGCATCTCCTGGAAACCATGCAGATTTCTGCCATATTTTATAGATGATATGTTCGACTAATGCTGTAAAAAATATTGTTAATGGGTTTGCTTCATCTTGTTCCTTTAGGAGCGAACTGCTCCTCTGCTGCCCGGCTTCCTGCTTGCCAGGGGGCGCTGCGTTCCATAACATTGACAGTTTAGACCCACAGCATGGCTCCCTCTCCCAGGCTGCGAGCAGTGGCAGGTTTGCCTCTGCAGCATAGAAGTGCAGGGACACTGAGCCGGGTCAAATCCAGCGCTTGCAGGCTCGAAACCATAGAGCATTCAACCGTGTGCTCCCGTGTGCCTAGAAAATCGGGCACCTTAAGACTGGCATGGCCGGCTTTAGCCCTTTTTGAAAACACAATTAGAACCCAACAAATATAATGCGAGATCAAATGACTTGGCATTCTTACTGGTTCCATCAGGGGAGCAGAATATTCATATAAACCTACAGATATTCTGCTAGAGTTGGATTTTGTACTATGATTGCAGGAAAGACTAGAAATCTGCCACCATCAGGGGATGTTTGGAGCTTCCCGACAGATGGAAACCCACAAGTAAAGGCCCATTCACACTTGTTGATCGCGGGTGTTAAATATGGACATTTCATGACTTGTTTAGACAAGCCAACCAGAATCCTATGTTATCTGCACAGAGAATATCATCGTGATCGGCGGCACATCTATGTACAGTAGGACAATGTGCTGCCATTAATGATTTTAATGTCGGCATGAACTATCCAATCACCTGCCGAACTGGCGTCTTAGCATAATTACCAGAGATAACTGCAGAACCAGCGTTCTAATGAATGCTTGTTCGTGAGTATTGGCTCGTCTAAGTGGACCTTAAAGGCAATGTGCCATCAGAAAATGACATTGTTTAAATCAAGTTTTTCTGTAAGGGCATGTGCACACAGCGTCTTATAGATGCTGGCGTACCAGTATAATTTTTAAAGGCGCTTTAGGAAAATGCCAGCCGTGTTTTTCCTGAAGTGATGTCCATGCCACGGACCTGATATATAGATATATATATATATATATATATATATATATATACACTGCTCAAAAAAATAAAGGGAACACTCAAATAACACATCCTAGATCTGAATGAATGAAATATTCTCATTGAATACTTTGTTCTGTACAAAGTTGAATGTGCCGACAACAAAACCACACAAAAATCATCAATGGAAATCAAATTTATTAACCAATGGAGGCCTGGATTTGAAGTCACCCCCAAAATTAAAGTGGAAAAACACACTACAGGCTGATCCAACTTTGATGTAATGTCCTTAAAACAAGTCAAAATGAGGCTCAGTATTGTGTGTGGCCTCCACGTGCCTGTATGACCTCCCTACAACGCCTGGGCATGCTCCTGATGAGGTTGCGGATGGTCTCCTGTGGGATCTCCTCCCAGACCTGAACTAAAGCATCCGCCAACTCCTGGACAGTCTGTGGTGCAACGTGACGTTGGTGGATGGAGCGAGACATGATGTCCCAGATGTGTTCAATCGGATTCAGGTCTGAGGAACGGGCGGGCCAATCCATAGCTTCAATGCCTTCATCTTGCAGGAACTGCTGACACACTCCAGCCACATGAGGTCTGGCATTGTCCTGCATTAGGAGGAACCCAGGGCCAACAGCACCAGCATATGGTCTCACAAGGGGTCTGAGGATCTCATCTCGGTACCTAATGGCAGTCAGGCTACCTCTGGCGAGCACATGGAGGGCTGTGCGGCCCTCCAAAGAAATGCCACCCAACACCATTACTGGCCCACTGCCAAACCAGTCATGCTGAAGGATGTTGCAGGCAGCAGATTGCTATCCACGGCGTCTCCAGACTCTTTCACGTCTGTCACATGTGCTCAGTGTGAACCTTTCATCTGTGAAGAGCACAGGGCGCCAGCGGCGACTTTGCCAATCCTGGTGTTCTGTGGCAAATGCCAAGCGTCCTGCACAGTGTTGGGCTGTGAGCACAACCCCCATCTGTGGACGTTGGGCCCTCATGCCACCCTCATGGAGTCGGTTTCTAACCGTTTGTGCCGACACATGCACATTTGTGGCCTGCTGGAGGTCATTTTGCAGGTCTCTGGCAGTGCTCCTCTTTGCACAAAGGCAGAGGTAGGGGTCCTGCTGCTGGGTTGTTGCCCTCCTACGGCCCCCTCCACATCTCCTGCTGTACTGGCCTCTCTCTTGGTAGCGCCTCCAGCCTCTGGACACTACGCTGACAAACACAGTAAACCTTCTTGCCACAGCTCGCATTGATGTGCCATCCTGGATGAGTTGCACTGCCTCAGCAACTTCTGTGGGTTGTAGAGTCCGTCTCATGCTACCACGAGTGTGAAAGCACAACCAACATTCAAAAGTGACCAAAACATCAGCCAGAAAGCATTGGTACTGAGATGTGGTCTGTGGTCCCCAGCTGCAGAACCACTCCTTTATTGAGGGTGTCTTGATAATTGCCAATAATTTCCATCTATTGTCTATTCCATTTGCACAACAGCATGTGAAATTGATTGTCAATCAGTGTTGCTTCCTAAGTGGACAGTTTGATTTCACAGAAGTTTGATTTACTTGGAGTTATATTGTTGTTTAAGTGTTCCCTTTATTTTTTTTTGAGCAGTGTATATATATATATATACACTGCTCAAAAATATAAAGGGATCACTCAAATAACACATTCTATATATGAATGAATGAAATATTCTCATTGAATACTTTGTTCTGTACAAAGTTGAATGTGCCGACAACAAAATCACACAAAAATCATCAATGGAAATCAAATTTATTAACCAATGCAGGCCTGGATTTGGAGTCACCCCCAAAATTAAAGTGGCAAAACACACTACAGGCTGATACAACTTTGATGTAATGTCCTTAAAACAAGTCAAAATGAGGCTCAGTATTGTGTGTGGCCTCCACGAGCCTGTATGACCTCCCTCTAACGCCTGGGCATGCTCCTGATGAGGTTGCGGATGGTCTCCTGTGGGATCTCCTCACAGACCTGGACTAAAGCATCCGCCAACTCCTGGACAGTCTGTGGTGCAACGTGACATTGGTGGATGGAGTGAGACATGATGTCCCAGATGTGCTCAATCGGATTCAGGTCTGGGGAACGGGCGGGCCAGTCCATAGCTTCAATGCCTTCATCTTCCAGGAACTGCTGACACACTCCAGCCACATGAGGTTTGGCATTGTCCTGCATTAGGAGGAACTCAGGGCCAACCGCACCAGCATATGGTCTCACAAGGGGGCTGAGGATCTCATCTCGGTACCTAATGGCAGTCAGGCTACCTCTGGCAAGCACATGGAGGGCTCTGCGGCCCTCCAAAGAAATGCCACCCCACACCATTACTGACCTACTGCCCTGCCAAACCGGTTATGCTGAAGGATGCTGCAGGCAGCAGATCGCTCTCCACGGTGTCTCCAGACTCAGTGTGAACCTGCTGTTATCCGTGAAGAACACAGGGTGCCAATGGCGACTTTGCCAATCTTGGTTTTCTGTGGCAAATGCCAAGCGTCTTGCAGTGTTGGGCTGTGAGCACAACCACCATCTGTGGACGTCAGGCCCTCATACCACCCTCATGCAGTCGGTTTCTAACCGTTTGTGAAGACACATGCACATTTGTGGCCGGCTGGAGGTAATTTTGCAGGGCTCTGCCAGTGCTCCTCCTTGCACAAAGGCGGAGGTAGCGGTCCCGCTGTTGGTTTGTTGCCCTCCTATGGCCCCCTCCACGTATCCTGGTAGCGCCTCCAGCCTCTGGACACTACACTGACAGACACAGCAAACCTTCTTGCCACAGCTCGCAATGATGTGCCATCCTGGATGAGCTGCAATACCTGAGCAACTTCTGTGGGTTGTAGAGTCCGTCTCATGCTACCACGAGTGTGAAAGCACAACCAACATTCAAAAGTGACCAAAACATCAGCCAGAAAGCACTGGTACTGAGATGTGGTCCCCACCTGCAGAACCACTCCTTTATTGAGGGTGTCTTGATAATTGCCAGTAATTTCCATCTATTGTTTATTCCATTTGCACAACAGCATGTGAAATTGATTGTCAATCAGTGTTGCTTCCTAAGTGGACAGTTTGATTTCACAGAAGTTTGATGTACTTGGAGTTATATTCTGTTGTTTAAATGTACCCTTTATTCTTTTGAGCAGTGTATATGTATATATGAGATATCATGTACAGTACAGACCAAAAGTTTGGACACACCTCATTTAAAGATTTTTCTGTATTTTCATGACTATGAAAATTGTACATTCACACTAAAGGCATCAAAACTATGAATTAACACATGTGGAATTATATACTTAACAAAAAAGTGTGAAACAACTGAAAATGTCTTATATTCTAGTTTCTTCAAAGTAGCCATCTTTTGCTTTGATGACTGCTTTGCACACTCTTGGCATTCTCTTGATGAGCTTCCAGAGGTAGTCACCGGAAATGTTTTTTACTTCACAGGTGTGCCCTGTCAGGTTTAATAAGTGGGATTTCTTGCCTTATAAATGGGGTTGGGACTATCAGTTGTGTTGTGCAGAAGTCTGGTGGATACACAGCTGATAGTCCTACTAAATAGACTGTTAGAATTTGTATTATGGCAAGAAAAAAGCAGCTAAGTAAAGAAAAACGAGTGGCCATCATTACTTTAAGAAATGAAGGTCAGTCAGTGCAAAAAATTGGGAAAACTTTGAAAGTGTCCCCAAGTGCAGCTGCAAAAACCATCAAGCACTACAAAGAAACTGGCTCGCATGAGGACCACCCCAGGAAAGGAAGACCAAGAGTCACCTCTGCTTCTGAGGATAAGTTTATCCGAGTCACCAGCCTCAGAAATCCCAGGTTAACAGCAGCTCAGATTAGACCAGGTCAATGCCACACAGAGTTCTAGCAGCAGACATCTCTTCAACAACTGTTAAGAGGAGACTTTGTGCAGCAGGCCTTCATGGTAAAATAGCTGCTAGGAAACCACTGCTAAGGACAGGCAACAAGCAGAAGAGACTTGTTTGAGCTAAAGAACACAAGGAATGAACATTAGACCAGTGGAAATCTGTGCTTTGGTCTGATGAGTCCAAATTTGAGATCTTTGGTTCCAACCACCGTGTCTTTGTGCGATGCCTAAAAGGTGAACGGATGGACTCTACATGCCTGGTTCCCACCGTGAAGCATGGAGGAGGAGGTGTGATGGTGTGGGGTTGCTTTGCTGGTGACACTGTTGGGGATTTATTCAAAATTGAAGGCATACTGAACAAGCATGGCTACCACAGCATCTTGCAGCAGCATGCTATTCCATCCGGTTTGCGTTTAGTTGGACCATCATTTATTTTTCAACAGGACAATGACCAAACACACCTCCAGGCTGTGTAAGGGCTATTTGACCAAGAAGGAGAGTGATGGGGTGCTATGCCAGATGACCTGGCCTCCACAGTCACCAGACCTAAACCCAATCGAGATGGTTTGGGGTGAGCTGGACCGCAGAGTGAAGGCAAAAGGGCCAACAAGTGCTAAGCATCTCTGGGAACTCCTTCAAGATTGTTGGAAGACCATTTCCGGTGACTACCTCTTGAAGCTCATCAAGAGAATGCCAAGAGTGTGCAAAGCAGTCATCAAAGCAAAAGGTGGCTACTTGGAAGAACCTAGAATATAAGACATATTTTCAGTTGTTTCACACTTTTTTGTTAAGTATATAATTCCACATGTGTTAATTCATAGTTTTGATGCCTTCAGTGTGAATGTACAATTTTCATAGTCATGAAAAGACAGAAAAATCTTTAAATGAGGTGTGTCCAAACTTTTGGTCTGTACTGTATATTTATAAAAAGCTGCCAAAAGAATGAAATCAGTCACATGCTTTAGTGGAATCACGGTTTTCGAAGCCTGAAACAGTTAAAAAAAAAAGACAGAACTTATGCACAGCAAGTGGTTTTAACATTGCTGTGCATATATTCATTATTTATTGAGTAACTTTTAGGCGAGTTCCAGGCAGAATTCACTTGAAAAAAACACTTGTATTTAAGTGTATTTTTATTTTTTTTTAAATTTTGACAGTTTTTTTTTTCCATATCACAATCTGTATTAAAAAAAAAAAAAAAAAAAGTGAGTAATCAATTTTCACAATGCCAACTGGGCTTATTTTGGACTAAGTTCCTACTATTTCAGGAAATCCACAGGTACAATGGCAGCAATAGACTGATTCAATCTCTGGGCTTGATTCATTATTGTATTTGCGCTTTTTGTTTGTTTAGTTTTTGGTGTTTTCGTATGTTTTTTTTCTTACCACTTTACTTTTCTTTTAATTTGTGCCTTTTGTAAAGTTTATTTTATGTGTTCATCTATATTTTCAGCTTCGTTATTGTGAGTGGAGATTTCGGGTTTCTAGATTTTTTTGGCTAATTCATTTATTGTGACCTTGTAGTCAGAAAATGTTTGCAAAATTATACTCCAGTCCCCGCCATGATTTGATGTGCATTAAATATTTGCAATAATAATCGTCTTACATTTTCAGAGAACATGGCACGTTTTGCAATAAAAAGCAGGAAAAAAAGTTAAGACAAAAATAATGAGTATTTTTGGTTTTACGTAACTCTTGAACCGCGTGAGCCATTTTGAAGAATTTAGCACCAAAACCGTCAAAGAATAACACAAGACAAAAATAGAGAAGCGAGTTTAAAAAAAAAAAATGCAAGTGATAAACTGTGCCCTCTAACTTTTTGTCAGGTGTGAAATTTGCAAGATTACTAATTCTGTTATTTTTTATTGATACAGATTGTGAACACAACAACAACAAAAAAAAAAATATCAAAAAGTTTTTAAAATACAAGTAACACTAATGACAATTCCCCTTTAACTCTCTTCATTCATCATGAGCCAATTAGAACACTGGTGACTGTTCACGTGGCTGTGCAGCTTTTGGACCCCCTGAAGAACTAGGTAAGGAGGAGACTGCTAACCTCTACACTCTCTACAGCTGGGCTCATGTGCGTCTATTGATAAAAAAGTGCCGCGTTTCTCACTGAAGTGAATGGACATTATGCTGTAGCTGCATCAATATAAACTAGACCCAGAATCGTACTCAAATCTTACAATTCTCATATGCTTATTAAGTCCATGTGCCCTAATATAAATGGTTGGTGGGTCCCCAGCAGTGTAGATACCTGAGTGGTGTAGTCCAAGCACAGTCCATGAATGTATGACACTGGCCTTACGTGCAGTTTCCAAAGTAGGACTTCTTCTGAAATGCATGCATCTGCTCAATAACAACCTACAGGCACAATGTTCTGCAGCACACCCTCTCTGTGCACTGTGCAGAAGATTACAAGTCTCATGTCTGTAACACGAACAGGCTTCTCTCTGATTCACTTTTGTCTGCAAGCCTCTGAATGTAGTGAAGGCAAAACTTACCCAGGGACTGAGAAAAGTAGAACATGTCCCACTTTCAGCTTCGCTGCCTGTCATCTATTTTGTTAAATGCCCCAGTGTGCAGCGAAGACGCTGCTGGCTAGATATGTCTTTGCTTTATTATACATGGGGGACACAGTGGGTTTTCTGCCTCTTCTGATCAACAATGTGATTTGCTCCGTTTCATTTTTACACTTTGGCACGAGCAAAAATAATTTATAATTTCAGACTGGAGAATCAGGTGGGGGTGTGTGTGTGTATATATATAATTTTACACATATAGGTAGGCTGTTTACTAAGCATTTGGCGAGCTTCTTAAACACCCTATTCTCATGATCAGTGGGACCCCAGTAACCAAAGTAGGTTCAGTCGAGCATATAATTGATCTGTGTGTGCTATGGACCATACACAGTCATATAAGGCAGTAATGGGGACTGTATGTATTACTTTGCATTACTGTGGTCTTAAAAAAGTAGCAATCAATGTAAAAGTTGGCTCCAGCAGCCATCTGCAATGCAGACAAGCACAAGAGACTGCACACTGAGCCACCATAGGATGTTGGGACAGGCCAATTTTTACCATACCCATCTAAACCTGGCATATGAGGAATTTTACGTAGACTGGCCACATTACTCGCTATACAATAAAAAAAAGTTTTCAAAACTTTTCATTTCAATTTCCCTTGTTTGCAGAAAAGAAGTATGGTATATCGAGCCCTGAGAAGACAGTTTGTTTGTTTTTTCGTGCCCACCAGCCTGTACAAACAGAGATGTGTTGCTGCCATAGTATTTTGCTTTTGTTATACATTGTTCCATGACCATTAGGATCAAAGTGTGCTACACAGTTTCTAAAGTGGTCATCAAAATGACATCTATTCCTCCGCTCCCATTCACATGCATGCTCGGCTCAGGTGAGTGCGCATGTACCAGCTTGCTTTGATGACCTTAATCTAATACATAGATTAGCATTAAAGAGCTTGTCCAGCATCCATCACTTGGCACTAATGATGATATTGCATCTACTGATACCTGCCTGGGCATTTGCATGATCGGTAATGGTGAGGAACTCAGACATCAGGTTTATAAGAACGTATCAGTATACTTTACAGGAATACAGAAAACTCGATCCTGTGGAAGGTTCACCCAAGAATTTCATATCATGGTGGCTCATATATTATTAGCCAAAAACAAGAGCGATAAGAAAAAAAAAATATTACATTTATTTCCCCCCTGTCTCTTCTGCAAGGATAGAACTACTATCAGCTCAGAATAAAAGTTTTGGGTAAATATGAACTCTGCTAAACATGTTGCACGATGTCCGGACTCATGTGGTGGCAAACAAAGTTAACAACCCCTTTGCAAATGAGATGACTTCATTGCCCCCGAGCTTGGACTCTCCGTAGACACGATCCACAAATGAGATCGGCACCTGGAAGAAAAAACAAAACAAAACGGAAATGATAGGGATTTTCAGGCCAAGTATTAACTGCGTCAGTGCAAAACTTCACTGCTCCAGACCGATAATGAAGGTTACAGATGTTCTTGTACATGTTCTAGCTTTTTCTTTTATTTGCAAATAGTACATGTAACATACCTGATAATTTGTAATCATTCACCTCAAAGTTTCACCTATGAACTCTTCCGTGCCATTATTATTGCACCCAATCCATTACATGGCACAGCACTGGGAAGACAGACACCTGCATCAAGCTGCATAGAACCTATCTCCAGTCCTTCTACTCATTACAAATCCACGATATTAGGGTGACATTTTACCTCTCCGATTGTGTAATTAAACTGCCGCGCTCGTACGATCATCTCCATCTGGAACACGTAACCCTTGGAGACACAGTGTTCCACCAGCTTCTGCAGAACCTCTTTCTTATAAAGCCTATATAACACAGTGCAAACAAAACTATATGTGAAGAATACGTGAACAGAAAACTCAAACGAATGTAAATAAAATACAAGAAACAGCGGTATAAAGATGCCAGACAAGAGAGGGTGTGGGAAAAAAAGTTCTCCGAATAGAATCCCAATTCTCCTCACCGCTGAGAGTTTGCCACAGTTGTATTCAGTATAGACAACTCTCTAAACTGATTAGTCCGCATATGGGACTAACTGCATACAGCAGTAATAAACCATCAGATATGAGAAGGATTAGGTCTGTACAGGTGTTTAGCATTTACTGATTGCACTTAAATTCTTCACAACTTTCAAGATTTGTGCTAAGTGATTAATCAGCATGATTAATTGTCGTTGATGATCATTATGTTTATGCTACCAAAACAATTAGTGCTGAAAAAAAAATTTGGAGGCAGCCACATAGCAATGGTAGCCGGGTCATTTCCATACATCACTTGCTTTGTGGAGGGCCACAAAACACGTCCTCAAGGCTGGCAATTTGGGTTGCTAAACACATTACAGTGCCAAAATTGATTGTGTGGCTGTGTTGATCGTGACAAGCATGGCGCATCATTATGCAGTGATGCATATGCAGTCTTCAGCTCGATCTCGAGCCATGGTGACTTGATGGATGAACGATCTGTAAGAGGATTGATCTTGTACAATCCTACATAGGTCCACCTGGGTTTTTGTCCGCAGTTATCTTGATCGTATTCAGCCAACAGGTTGCTCTTCTTCCTCTATGCCTTGTTTCTGCTATTCTTCCAACCACAAGGTCCTTCTCCAGTGATTACGTTCTTCGTATGATGTGTTCAAAGTAGGCCAGTCGTAGCTAGGTGATTGTTGCTTCCAGTGACATGTCTGGCTTGATTTGTTCCAAAATTAATTTGTTTGTTCTTCTTGCCATCCATGGTATTGATGACATCTTTCTCCAGCACCACATTTCAAAGGCATGTATTCTTCTTCTGTCTTGTTTCTTTATTGTCCAGGTTTCACATGCATTATTACTACAGAACACACCAGACTGTGTACGAGCCGTGTCTTCATCGCCAGTGAAATGTTCCTCGATTTAAAGACCTTCTCTAGACTTCATTGTTGATTTGCCCATAGCTATTCTCCTATTGACCTCCGGTGTCATCGCTGCAGCTTGAGTGTTCATCGATCTGAGTACTGTATGTTGAAGCCCTTTACAACTTCCAGTTTGTCACGGTCCATCTCAAATGTGTCTCAGTCATACCTGGTAGTAGTTAAGATCTTTGTCTTCCTTGAATTGAGTAAGAGTCTCATGCTCGAGCTTTCCATCTTGACACTCCGTAGTAAGTCCTTCATTCCAGCACCACTGGTTGCCATCAACGTTGTATAGTCTGAGTATTTAAAATTGTCGATGATACATCCAGCAATTTTGATTCCTTCTTTTTCGGCAAGTCCAGCCTTCCTGAAAATAGCTTCTGCATATAACTTGGAGAAATGGGGACAGGATGCAGCCTTGTCTGACGCCTCGCTCTACTTTGAACCATGCCATGTCACCATGATACAGCAGCTGCAAAGTATGATTTTTGGTTGAGCAAAATGTTTTATGGCCAAAGACTGGCCACAGCCTAATGTTCGATTGGGGTAGATATTGGTAGCACAGTAGGTGATCTAGCTGCAGGGAAACCTCAAACATACCTTGAGAACTGCATGTCCAAATGTTGGTTCTGTATTTAGGAGGATTATGGATTCCGTTTATTTATTAATGATAAAAGAAGGCAGGTTTCACTTACCTAAAACTCCCCGTCAAGTCGGAGGCTCCTGGACGCAGCAAAACCTGGGATAGGAAGTTTGCCCCTCGACTGTTAGGGTTAATTAAGAAGATTCCATGAGATGACTACTTATCAAAATGTTAACGATTGAAGCACTGGAGGCAAACCCTAGCTTCTGCTGACCTGATTAGCTTCCTCTTTAAGTCCCAGCCATAAACGCCTCCATTTCCAATGTATCGAGTCCCAGACACAATGTCGAGATTGCCTTCCTTCTGTTTACTGCAAAAATACAGTGAAGTTAGCAGTCCACTGTCATGTTCTTGAGTGCTGCTGGCAGGTAATGGACAGGTCATTGACCCCCCCCGCCCCACCCCCCTAGATTAGCACACTACCCCTGAAACACTCTATTGATTGATTTTCACTGAATAACTGTCAGTCTATGATCCTCCACAATATCATCGCTGCTCCTGAAATACTGTGCTGCTGGAGTTTCCTAAATACACCAGCCGCCCAACAACTTTGCTGAAATTATCTCTGCTGTAAGACATAACGCAATTTTGTACTCACTTGATGAATTCTGGGATAAATTTAGGCTGAAGGAAGAAAAAAAATATATGTATATGATTCAACAGTAAATAATCAGCAAAGAACTTGTCAAACAATTTATGGTCTGTCTATAGCGATTATTTACGCTGCACACAGAACAAAAAAAAATAAAAATTAATTTACAGTTTTGCTAAAAGGCGGTCTGAATAACGCGTGATTCAGCATAATATATGTTGGGTCATCATAATTTTGTCTTTTTGAAGTGGCACAGCAAATACGGCCAGGTCAAAACAGATCACTTATAGAATTTATAGTGCAAATGTTTAGTAACACTTTATTTGTTTGGGATCCGGGTCCTGAGACACTCAAAACACCCAAGAATTGTGCAGCTCAGGAGACAAACGCAATCAGTGTGGGTGGCAAGTCCCAGATCCTCACCGACCTGCATGCAATTAAAAGGCACAAACAAAACATTTTTTAGTGCAAGTGTTTAGATATTCTAACATGAGCTAGGACTCCTTTTAGACGGTGCAGTGGTCATGTAACCTTTACTGGCATTTCATTACTACCCTGGATTAAGACCCACAGCATTACAACATTCTTAATTTTCCATATATGGAGCGGCGTGAAAGTTTTTTTTTTTTTTTTTTTTAAATTGAATGGCGACCTGACTGTCTTATTGATACCAATTTGGGGTGCATACGACATTTTCATTGATTTTTATAGTATTTCTCCGGGAGCTGCAATTCTGGAATTTTGACCCCCCCACCCCCATCCTCTTCTGTCGCAGGAGTTGATGGGTGTCAGAGATTGACAGAAGTTTAAATGGTAAATAGCAGCGAACAGAGCTCAGCTCTGGCCGCTGCTTTTAGAGACACCTGCTGGCTATGTACGTAGCTCCTGAGCATCCCTGCAATGATGTTCACGTATGACAATTTGCGTTACCATGTTGAAGATTAAAATTTCATTTAGAATACCCTTCTCATAGCCATCAGGCACAGGGTTAAAATACACCAATATTATAAACTATTGGTATCTTTTAATCTGACATGTGAAAAGATAATCTCTTTTCACATGTCAGACATTCTGGTCAGTGGGGTTATTGGTGCCAAAACCCCGATCAGTAAAAGAAGAGGTAGAAACACCAGGCAGATAGAAAGTCTATAGATCCATACATTGAACACACTGCACTTTAACGCTTTGTTTTAAAGATTAGTAGGGGGGTGTCAACAATTAAAACTTGTGATGTCACTATGACGTCTATTTTTAAAGAGTTACGTCATTGTGTCCCCCCCAATTATGGCCAAACAATCACTATGGTCCCTTCATTTTAGAGACTGGTTGGGTGCGAACAGTCAGATCCTGATCGATTGTACACCCCAGCGATATACCATGAATGTATAGTGAAAAAAAAAAAAACACTTTCACCAACTTGCACCCTGTGAATAATACATACATGGTGTGACAGGTCAGCATCCATGATGATGATGAAATTTCCTGAGGCGTGCTGCATGCCATGAATGTATGCCGTTCCTAGGTGAGGAAGTCAAAAGGATCAAGATATAATAATTTAATACATTTTGGGGGGGGGAGGGGGGGTGGTCACATTGTATTACATAAGGAGGTTGCATCAGTAATAAATAAAGATATGGAGATGGTTTCTACACAGTGATTTTGGAGTAATTTCCATCATATAGGTGATAAAGCTGTATTTCTTTTGGTGCACAGAGACACAGCAAAGTCATCCATTCATACATAAGATTATTTATTACCTGTGCCCTATAATAATGTATGGAGTGCAGATTCTCCGCTGTCGGCTCCTGTCTCCCACCCCTGGGCTGGATACTGATACATGCATCACAAAGCACAAGAAGGAAGATCTACAGAGAACAGTAATGCCACTGAGATACTGGCAAACTGCATGTTGTATCTTGCTATACTGGAAATTCGCAAAGCACGACATCTGTCTGTATCTGCCCAGTTCTGTACATGACCATATGCTGGAGAGAAAAATGTTTAAGGCCTCATTCAGATGTCAGTGAGTTTTCTTGTGTGAAGGAGGGGGGAGGGGGGAATGAAAATCTTCTACATATTGCAATGTTAAAAATGGAGAGCACACTGATACCATAGACTTGTGCGGGTAATTTTAATCCGTGACACAGATCACAAATGGACATGTCTCTTGAGGTTATTTTTCAAGATCCATGATTCGTCAAAAGAATTATGGACATGTTGGTAAAATCAACCTCACCCCCCCCCCCCACCCTAAAACTACATATATAGTTATACCGATCTTTGAAATTTAAACCCATGAACACATTTATATATTTTATCTGTTGTTGCATCTCTGAAAAATTAGCATTTTATTCACATGCAAAGAAGGGAAGAAGTGCTATGTGCAGGACAGCTCACTTAGAAAGCCTTTGTCCATCAAGTTTGTTTCCCACCCAGCACCAGCTTCTTTAGCTTCATTTATAGCGGTCTGATTTCCTTGCCTGGCACCTGATGTTCCACATACTGAGGTGTAAAGCAAGGCAATGAGCCTGGTGCTCTTTAGACTATGTAGAAATTCCTCACTATTTTCAAGATCTCTGTTTGCTGTCAGTGATTGGAGACATTCAAGCTTACATCAAGTGTCACTGTGAACCTCAACTCCAGTTCTCAAGTACCACCGACAGGCCAAGTTTTGAGGATCCCCTTAGCAATGCACTGGTGATATAATAATCACCAGTGCAAGGTGGAAAATAAGGAAAAGAAATCCTGAAAACTTGACATGTTCTGTGTAAGGATCACTCATTTTCTGGCAGCGCTTCAGGTATACACAGGCACTGTGTTCTTGTCAAACAAAGGGGAGGTTTATTAAACGTCATAAACCTTCACAGTGTTCAAACGAAAGTAACTAACACAGTCCCTTCTCTGGGGAGGCAAATTAAGCACATGGTCTCTCACCTCAGCAGCCACAAAGGCATTGCTCATCTCTGTTAGATCAGCAACCAGATTGGCTGCCTCTCCAACACCACACACCAAAATAAAAAAAAAACCCTCTCAGTAACCTGCCGTTACTGGAGCCTTCATTTCAGGACATACATCATAGAGGTCAGCCACCTTGGTGATACATACATTCCATCTAAGATTCTACCACCTGCCTTCCTACAGGTAGTAGTTGAGGACTACATAGTTTTACATAGTCTTCCTTCAACCTTAAAAACTGAGTCCATCTAGTTCAACCCATAGCCTAACATGTTGATCCAGAGGAAGGCAAAAAAAACCCATGTGGCAAACACTAAGCTCCACATTGGGGAAAAAAAGATTCCTTTCCGACTCCATACGACAATCAGACTAGTTCCCTGGATCAACGCCCTATCAAGGAATCTAGTATTTATAACCTGTAATATTATACTTTTCAAGAAAGGCATCCATGCCCTTCTTAAATTTTAACAGTGAATCACTCATTACAACATCATGCGTCAGAGAGTTCCATAGTCTCACTGCTCTTACAGTAAAGAATCCCCGTCTATGATTATGATTAAACCTTCTTTCCTCCAGACATACAAGATGCCCCCTTGTCCCCTTCTCAGGCATCAGAGTAAAAAGGTCTTTGTACTGTCCCCTCATATACTTGTACATAGTAATAAGATCACCCCTAAGCCTTCTTTTTTCCACAGTAAATAACCCCAAGTGTAATAACCTGTCTTGGTATTGCAGACCCCCCAGTCCTCTAATAACCTTGGTCGCTCTTCTCTGCACCCTCTCTAGTTCAGCTATGTCTTTCTTATACACCGGAGACCAGAACTGTACACAGTATTCTAAATGTGGTTGCACTAATGACTTGTATAGAGGTAAAATTATGTTCTCCTCATGAGCATCTATGCCTCTTTTAATGCATCCCATTATTTTATTTGCCTTTGTAGCAGCAGCCTGACACTGGCCACTAAACGTGAGCTTGTCGTCCACCAATACACCCAGGTCTTTTTCAGTGACAGTTTTGCCCAGTGTTTTACAATTAAGCATATAATTATACATTTTATTTTGTCTGCCCAAGTGCATTACCTTACATTTATCCCCATTAAAGCTAATTTGCCATTTATCAGCCCAAGCTTCTAGTTTACATAGATCCTCCTGTAATATAAAATTGTCCTCCTATGTGTTGATTACCCTGCAGAGTTTAGTGTCATCTGCAAATATTGAAATATTACTCTGTATGCCCCCTACAAGGTCATTAATAAATATGTTAAAAAGAAGGGGGCCCAATACTGACCCCTGTGGTACCCCACTGTTAACCGAGACCCAGTCTGAGTGTTTTCCATTAATAATCACCCTTTGTTTCCTATCACTGAGCCAATTCTTAACCCACATACATATATTTTTCCCCTATTCCCCATTGTTCTCATTTTATGTATCAACCTTTTGTGTGGAACCGTATCAAAAGCTTTTGAAAAGTCCATATACACAACATCCACTGCATTTCCTTGGTCCAGTCCAGAACGTGCCTCCTCATAAAAGCTGATCAGATTAGTTTGACAGGAACGGTCCCTCGTAAACCCATGTTGATATTGGGTCATGAGGTTATTCTTCTTCAGATACTCTAGTATAGCATCTCTTAGGAAACCTTCCAGGATTTTACCCACAGTAGAGGTTAAGCTTACCGGCCTATAATTTCCAAGTTCAGTTTTTGTCCCCTTTTTGAATATTGGCACCACATTTGCTATACGCCAGTCCTGTGGTACAGACCCTGTTATTATGGAATCTTTATTAAAGATTAAAAATAATGGTCTATCTATGACGTTACTTAATTCCTGCAGTACTCACGGGTGTATCCCACCTGGGCCCGGGGATTTGTCAACTTTAGTGATTTTTAGACGCCGCTGTACTTGCTGCTGGGTTAAGCAAGTGACATTTAATGGAGAACTTTCGTTATCACTAATCAAGTTTTCTGTCATGCGATTTTCTTGCGTAAATACGGTTGAAAAAAAAAAAATCATTTAGCATATTGGCTTTTTCCTCACCCTCATCCACCATTTCACCCAGACTATTTTTAAAGGGGGCCAACACTATCATTTTTTAGTTTTTTACTATTTATGTAGTTAAATAATATTTTGGGGTTATTTTTACTTTCTCTGGCAATGATTCTCTCTGCCTCAATCTTTGATGCCTTGATTTGTTTTTTACATAATTTATTTAATTTTCTATATTTATTTAATGCCTCATCACTACCTACTTGCTTTAGTTCTCTAAATGCTTTCTTTTTGTCACTTATTGCACCCCTTACAGCTCTATTTAGCCATAGTGGTTTCCTCCTATTTCTAGCATGTTTATTCCCAAAGGGTATATATTGTGCACAGGTCCTATTCAGGATGTTAATAAATGTCTCCCATTTGCTTTGTGTAGCTTTATGTCTCAGGATATCGTCCTAGTTTATTGAACATAGATCATCTCTTAACCGTTGGAAGTTTGCCTTCCTGAAGTTTAGTGTCCTTGTAACCCCTCTACTACACATCTTATTAAAGGTTAAATGAAAACGTATTATTTTGTGATCACTATTACCAAAGTGACCCCCAACTCGTATATTTGATATGCGGTCTGGCCTATTGGTTAATATTAGGTCTAGCAGTGCCCCCCTTCTTGTTGGGTCCTGAACCAGTTGTGAAAGGTAATTGTCTCTCATAGTTGTCAAAAACCTATTACCTTTGCTTGAACTACATGTTTCTGTCCCCCAATGTATTTCAGGGTAGTTGAAGTCTCCCATAATAATGACTTCTCCTTGAGTCGCTGCTTCATCTATTTGCTTTACGAGGATATTGTCCGCTGCTTCCATTATTTTTGGAGACTTATAACAAACCCCTATCAGTAATTTATTATTTTTTCCCCCTCCCCTTATCTCCACCCACAGGGACTCTACATTTTCATTAGATTCACATATATCCTCTCGCAAGACAGGTTTTAAGGATGATTTTACATATAAACACCCCCCCCCCCCCCCTCGCTTGTTTGTACGGTCATTTCTGAACAGACTATAGTCCTGTAAATTAACTGCCCAGTCATGGGTCTCGTCCAGCCACGTCTCAGATATCCCTACCATGTCAATTATTTTCCAACAAAATTAATTCTAATTCCTCCATTTTGTTGGTGAGGCTTCTGGCATTAGTGTACATGCATTTTATGTATCTCTATTCCTTATTACTTTATTGACTGTTCTAACCCCACCCCCAATTTCTTTATTTGTACCCAGGTCACTATCTGCACTATCTTCCCCACCTATAAAATGAATACCCTCCCCCCCAATCCCTAGTTTAAACACTCTTCCAACCTTCTAGCCATTTTCTCCCCCAGCACAGCTGCACCCTCCCCATTAAGGTGCAGCCGGTCCCTAGCGTAGTCTGTAGCCAACTGAGAAGTCAGCCCAGTTCTCCAGGAACCCAAATCCCTCCTTCCTACACCAGTTCTTGAGCCACTTATTTATCTCCCTAATCTCCCGTTGCCTCTCTAGCGTGGCACGTAGTACCGGTAGTATTTCAGAGAATACCACCTTGGAGGTCCTTGCTTTCAGCTTGCAGCCTAATTCCCTGAAATCATCTTTAAGGACCTTCCACCTACCTCTAACTTTGTCATTTGTGCCAATGTGCACCATGACCGCTGGGTCCTCACCAGCCCCTCCCAGTAATCTGTCAACCCGATCAGCGATGACTCGAGCGCCAGGTAGGCAGCACACTGTTCGACGATCCCTGTCTTTGTGACAGATTGCCCTATCTGTTCCCCTAATAATTGAGTCCCCCACTACCAGCACCTGCCCTACTCTCCTATTTCCCTCTTTACTGGAGCCGACACTCCTCCGGCTTTCAGGGGACATGCCTTGCTGCAGTAGTGCTAGCCCTGTACCGTCACTCCCCTCATCTGCCAACTTTGCAAACTTATTGGGGTGTGCCAGATCAGGACTAGCCTCCCTGGCACTCTTCCCTCTACCACCCCTTCTAACTGTCACCCAACTAGCGACCTCACTGTCCTGCAGCTCCCGACTACCACCCTCCCCCACATCTACCCCAGTGAGCAGCAGACTCCTTTCCATGTTGTCAATGGATCTCTGCAGAGACTGAAAACTTCTACTTGTAACCACAGATATGTACGTCAGGAAGAGTAAATCTGCTTCTGAAAAGAAGTAGTATTACCGTAGTATTCCTTCAGAGGCAGCAAGCAAAAATCCAAGCAAAGGGAAGAGGCTGCATTTTTATAGTTCAATGATAAAAAGGGGTTTTATGGGATTAAATAAAATGATGAGAAATCGAGCTTTGAGCCACACCCAAACTGACCCAGAAGTGTACTGGGGTCTTATTCATGCACGCCCAATACACTTCTAGCACTAACTTTCATTTGGCTTCAAAGTTTTGGATTACTACACGACTATCATTTTATTGTTGTCCTAGGACCTACACAGCCATACTTCTACTTTCAGTAGGAAAATAGTTCTGACATATTCCCTTTAAGGGCAATTTTGTAAAATCTCAGAAAACCCCTTTAATCTCTATGTAAAATAAAACTGTTTATCAAACTACAGTCTTATAGTCCAAATGTAGTTTACCAGGGTGAGGGAGACGGCCGCAGCGGTGTCACAGGAGGCAGGGTTGAGGCAGCAGGAAGGTGTGGGGTGATGCTGCGAGCCCTGGGCTGCGGAGAGCCAGTGCCCTGGCGGTGCGTGGCAGGAGCCACTGATCTCCCAGCAGTCCGCTTCAGAAAAATGGCTCCAGTGTCGCATGTGCAGATTGAGATCTCGGTTCAATGAAGAGCCGAGATCTCAATCTGTGCATGCGCCGACTTTGGCACCATTTTTCTTAATCCCACCGAAGGGAGATCAATGGCTCTTGCCTCGCACTGCTGGGACACCCCCCTGCAACCACCCCCCCCCCCCCCCCCTTCTCCCAACCCAGGGACCGCAGCATGGCCCCATTACTGCTGCTGGCAGCTTCCTGCAGCAGCAACCCTGCCTCCTGTGACCCCACACCACCGACCCCACTCCCTCCGGTAAGCTAAATTCAGACTAGTCGACGGATCCCCATGTTCATATTAAAAATTCTGTTTTTTCCTACTCTAAATTTGGGGTGAGTCTTATGGTCCGAAAAATACGGTAACCTGATCCTGTGAGGAAAGTCTTAAAGATCTGTCATTTGTTAAAAAAAGAAATAAATAAATATCTGCGTTAAATTCCTTGTATACAATCCCCAAGTTCCTTTGATTCTGCCGCTTTTCTCCTTTTTGTGCTGCTTTGCTCTATTGCAGAAATACTCACATTTGCCGATTTTGCAGCGCAGTATATGAAATCTTTGCTTGCAGACTAACTGGGCGTTTCTTCTTCTTTGAGGGTGTGCACTTTCTTCTTTCCCAGATGCTGCAAATGACAGCTCAGCAGCTAATCTAGAAGTCTAGCAGTCTCAGTCTTCTGAGCTGTGATAAGCAGCATCATAGAGGGAGGGGTTAAAGAGCGCACACCCCAGAGAAGACTCTGGAGAAAATCCCAGTTGGACTACAAGCAGAGATTCCACATACTGCGCTCCAAAAGCAAAAAAAAAAAAAGTGAATCTCTCTGCAATGGAACAACGCAGTGCAAAACAAAAAGTCAGTGGAGCGCAGTGATATTTAACTCATTTTTATTTTTTAGCAAGTGACCGGTCCTCTTTAAAAAGACATATGTAATATTGTTCTGGCGCATACTAATACAACTCTTCCCGTAAAATTACCCATCAAACCAAATACATATAAAGTCTTGGAGTGAATGTTTCTTTGCAGCTGTAACAATAACTTATATAAAATAATAATAATAATAATAATTATAATAAATGCGCCAGTATAAAGAAAAAGCAATATACAGTGTATTATAATTACCTAACCCCAGCTTCTTTTCTCTTGGCCGGAGCAGCTAAAATAGAAAAAAAAAAAAAAAAAAAAAAAATCATAAGAATTAGACCGTCAATATTAAAGTCCTTGGGAGCCCATTTAAATCATTTTGTCCCCCTGTCCATAAGAATCTACTCACAATCTTTTCTGATCTGTAGATTTTCTGCAGTTGCTGAGCCACTTCTAATGTACCATCTGGGCTTCCGTCATCAATTATGATGATTTCATAATTATATCCGCTGAAGAGGGAGAGAAATTAATGGTGACTCTTCATCCGACCGACACGGTGCTAGTGAAACTGCTAATCAAGGGCTGCGCAGTGAATTTGGTTGCATCAACTGATACAACTGTGTGAGATTGTCGCTATTTGCATGCATCGTCCCTAAGAATATACATTTTTGGATTTTTGGCAACGGCCAAGTTTCGGTCATGCTCTTCAGAAGTTTTTTGGCAGCAAGAAAAAAGAAAGTCATGGTTATCGCCAGCACATCGCCTGGTGTAAACAGGGAATGTGCTGCCGACAGCACGACAATGCTCCTATTAGCGATCATCCTGGCCCCATCATTGCTGGCAAGCCTCTGTAAACAGGCCACAAGATGTGCTCACAAGGATTCAATTCATCCTGCTGCTGCTGTACATAGAACGTCTCACCCTGCCAATGGCCAACATCTGTCACTGCCCCGCAGGAAGAAACATCAAGCTGAGGGAATTTGCCATTTCTCTAAGGCTGCGTGCACACGATGCGTTTCTCATGCGTTTATGCTGCGGAATTTCCGCAGCGGAAACGCATCAAAAACGCATGGTAATTCGCACCCCATGGTCCCCAATGGCATTCCGCAATGTCAATGCACATGCTGCGGATTTTTCCGCAGCGCTCATAAATCCACAGCATGTTCATTAATTTTGCGGACGCGCCGCCATTGACTTGCATTGAGACGCATAGAATCCGTGTCTGTACATTTGTACAAGCGGCTTCTATGCGTCTCTATGTGCAGATGGTACCCAGTTCTGGAGGAGAGAAGACTCTCATCCAGACCTGGGTACCATTGTACTGGTAAAAAAAAGAATAAAATAAAAAATAAAGTTTATATTCACCTGTCCGGCGTCTTCTCTCTGCATGCCGGCAGCGCTGAAGGACCTTCGGTGACGTCACAGTCATGTGACCGCAGGCCCTTCACCGCTGTGTCTCGCGATATGCCGGCAGCCGGGAACCAGACAGGAACGAGCACTGCAGCACACGCCGGGGCATCGAGGGTGAGTATAGCTTTATTTTAAGCATTGTTTTACGGTCACACTGTATAAATCCATGCTGTTTGCTTGGATTTATATAGTGTGACCGAGTTGTCAAGCACTTTCCAAGTGATGCTATCGCCTGGAAAGCGCTTGTCAATCTGCATGAGGAAACGCACGTGAATCCGCATGTATTCTGCAGGAAAAACGCATGCACAATCTGAATGCGTTTTTTCTGCCAGGGAGATGCAGAAATGCTGCAGAAATTTTCTGCTTCATTTCTGCATCGTGGGCACATAGCCCAATACCGGTTTTCTGGTTGCAAATTACGGCATATTTACATTATAATGTGGGACTATTTTTTTTTCTGCCACTCATTACACTTTTCTAACACTTTAGTAAAGGAGGCGGCACCACACCACCTGACGAATTTACTACAATTTATGCCAAAGAGTGGAGTCAATTATAGTACAAGTCTGAGGTTGCATTAATTTCATTTTTCAGCTGCACACACAGGAGGAGATGCACCTAATTTATTAGGAGATATGCGCCTTTTAATGAATTAGGCGCATCTTATTCCAGTTTCCTTTTTATTAAAGCACCACTGCAGCGTTTTGTTTCCTTTATTTCACTCCTGGAGTGGTGCTGAAAATCTAAGACCCCTGCTCCCTGTCTGATACTCGCCTTCTGGAGTTTTCATCGCCGCTCCGGTCTGTCTCCTGCAGTTTGTGACCTGCTGGCTGATCCAGTGTTTCATAGACCGAGTCGGAGGTCACTAATCAATGTAAGTCTTTGAGACACTAGTTCTGGCTCTCAGACTTGCACTGATAGCTTGTGACGTAGCTTCTGACTTCCGGCCAGTCAGAAGCTGCGCTCACAAGATTGTGCCGAGGGATCGGAGAGAAGCCGATAAAGTGAAGACAATGGATGGTGAGTATATAACCAGGGGCAGGGGACTTACATTTAATGCACCACTCCAGCGGTGAAAAAAAATGCTAGTTAAAGAAGATTTCCAGTGAAAACAAGTCACCTAACCGCATGATAGGGGATACCTTACCGATGAGGGGATTGGACTGATGAGAACCCTTTAATCTCCACAGTATAGGTGATAACTTGTTGATCAATGGATATCCTAGTGCTGGGACCTGCACCGATCAGTAGAAGGGGGAACTTTTACCCCAGTTACAAAATGGAGCTCCAGGTCAATGTCTGACCACCGTTCCATTCATTCTCTATGGGGCTGCCAGAAAAAGTCGGGGAATGAATGGAGCGGCAGATCTTGAGCACTGCTGCTCCATTCTAACAGGTAATAAGTTCCCCGTTCTGTAGATCGGTGCAGGTCCCAGCGCTAGGATATCCACTGATCAACAAGTTATCACCTATACTGTGGAGAATAAAGGGTTCTCCAGTGAAAACAAGTTAATAAATTACCCCAAGTAGAACACATTTATCGGATGACTAGTAACTCCTCCCTGATCACCTTGACTGACAGGTCCACACACACACACGTTCTGAAAAGCAGGGAGGGAAGAAGTCATCGGGGGTTTTTACTAGTCAACTGCGATCCAAGATCCCTGGCCGGCTTTTAAGTTTCCGCCTAAAACGCCGCAGAGTTACAGAGAAAAACCTACACGGCAGCAATACAATACTGCAGCCAGAGACCGATTCAAGCTGAAGCTGTCGGAAACGCAGGCAATCAGATGACAGCCTCCCTTTATTGATAAATTTGGTGTAATTTCCACCAGTGCAGCTTTTTAAGCATGGCAGTGCATTGCCCAATGTTATATATGAGCTGGAGACCAAATCTGTTAAATAGATAGATAGATAGTTAGTTTGGATATACCTTCTCATTTAAAGATTTTTTTTGTATTTTCATGACTATGAAAATTGTACATTCACACTGAAGGCATCAAAACTATGAATTAACACATGTGGAATTATATACTTAACAAAACAGTGTGAAACAACTGAAAATATGTCTTATATTCTAGGTTCTTCAAAGTAGCCACCTTTTGCTTTGATGACTGCTTTGCACATTCTTGGCATTCTCTTCATGAGCTTCAAGAGGTAGTCACCGGATATGGTTTTTACTTCACAGGTGTGCCCTGTCAGGTTTAATAAGTGGGATTTCTTGCCTTATAAATGGGGTTTGGACCATCAGTTGTGTTGTGCAGAAGTCTGGTGGATACACAGCTGATAGTCCTACTAAATAGACTGTTAGAATTTGTATTATGGCAAGAAAAAAGCATCTAAGTAAAGAAAAACGAGTGGCCATCATTACTTTAAGAAATGAAGGTCAGTCAGTGCAAAAAATTGGGAAAACTTTGAAAGTGTCCCCAAGTGCAGCTGCAAAAACCATCAAGCACTACAAAGAAACTGGCTCGCATGAGGACCGCCCCAGGAAAGGAAGACCAAGAGTCACCTCTGCTTCTGAGGATACACTGTTGGGGATTTATTCAAAATTGAAGGCATACTGAGCTAGCATGGCTACCACAGCATCTTGCAGCGGCATGCTATTCCATCCGGTTTGCGTTTAGTTGGACCATCATTTATTTTTCAACAGGACAATGACCCCAAACACACCTCCAGGCTGTGTAAGGGCTATTTGACCAAGGAGGAGAGTGATGGGGTGCTATGCCAGATGACCTGGCCTCCACAGTCACCAGACCTGAACCCAATCGAGATGGTTTGGGGTGAGCTGGACCGCAGAGTGAAGGCAAAAGGGCCAACAAGTGCTAAGCATCTCTGGGAACTCCTTCAAGATTGTTGGAAGACCATTTCCGGTGACTACCTCTAGAAGCTCATCAAGAGAATGCCAAGAGTGTGCAAAGCAGTCATCAAAGCAAAAGGTGGCTACTTGGAAGAACCTAGAATATAAGACATTTTCAGTTGTTTCACACTTTTTTGTTAAGTATATAATTCCACATGTGTTAATTCATAGTTTTGATGCCTTCAATGTGAATGTACAATTTTCATAGTCATGAAAATACAGAAAAATCTTTAAATGAGAAGGTGTGTCCAAACTTTTGGTCTGTACTGTAAAATATAATATATATATATATATATATATATATATATATATATATATATATATATATATATATATATATATATATATATACACACATACACATACACACACAGCTATTATATAGAAATTCAATAATTATTATGTCGCACTTCACAGCAAAAAAAAATAAAAGTGGTATAATAAAGGTTGTTGAGCATTGATAAATTTGTCACAGGCATTTATAACTAACAAAAATGTTGCCAAATTAGCAAACATTTTTGGCACAAACACTATAAGTTATGATAAATGCTCCTTACTGCCTAAAACTACATTTCCCAGCATGCTTTAGTATGACAAAAGACTTTGTACGGAGCCCCATACGGGACAAAACACTGACATGCAAAACAAGCTCTAATGCCTCTGTGGAATGAACGGTTAATATCACGGGGCACTGCGGACGGTACCTCTCTCCAAAGTATTTGACCAGCAACCACACGATAAGCGGTAGATTCTCCCTCTCGTTATACGTAGGCAGCAGCACCGAATACTTATCCCGTCCTCCGCCATCTCTCCGGGTTTTACCCCGTTGAGCAGCAGCAGACATGACGACTGGAGACCAGGATATGACAAGGCAACTAACCCCACCTCCCCCGGTGATAAGCATACAACCAATCAAAACGCACACTTAATAGGCGGCAAATGTTGCAGTAGCCAATCAGGATAGATATGTAAAAATGCATAACTATTCAACCATTGGCTCTGCTGACGATGGGCGTGGCTAACAGGGGGCATTCGTCTGTGCTTGGTAAATTTTATCAACTCTCCTCAGGCGCTTGAGGAGAGCGCTTCCAACGGAGAATATGTCTGGTCGCATTCTCATGTAGTGCTTTGAGAGGCTGATTTCTGGATTTTTTATACTTTCTTCATCACGTATGTTTCTTATCAATTCGGTTGTTTATTTTTTTGTGTGTTAATTTCAGTATTTTTCTGCAAAAACGCAAATAAAACATAATTGTAGGCTCCAGATATGAAATATATTCTGTAATATGGCGCTTTCTAGAATGTTCCGCCAACTTTATCTTGAATAAATATGCTATTTAGCAAAATTTTGAAATGGGAGCTTGGTGCACAGTGGTCCTCATGTATTTTTCCAAAACGTGTTGAAGAAAAAGTTCCTATGGCTCTTTACAATGTATAGGACTATAAGTCCCAGAAACGTGCAGCTTGGTATGGTGTGTGCAGACATTGTGGCATCTATATGGAGGGTCCAGAGGCCCCATCAGCCAGTGCTGTACAGACACCTCTGCATGGTGGTGACTTTGTGCAACATTAGGATTTCTAGTTACTTTTGTCGTTGCTGCAAAACACAATCTCATCTGTAGTGCTGATTTTTTCAGCGAGACAATCTAATGGAGACAAGCAAGAGGGCTGTGTAGCGCTGGCTTATTCCACAGGGTCCCATTGCTGTGATAAAAATGGTCGAGGAGCAGAAATGCAGGGACGAGGAGGCGCAGAAACAGAGAAGGGAGTGGCGAGGAGGAGCAGAAATGGAGAATTGAGGGGTCGAGGAGGAGCAGAAACGAAGGGACGAGGAGCAGAAACGCTAGGGAGTGGCGAGGAGGAGCAGAAATGGAGAATTGAGGGGCGAGGAGGAGCAGAAACGGAGGGACGAGGAGCAGAAACGCTAGGGCGAAGAGGGACGAGGAGGAGCAAAAACATAGAATGGAAGGGCAAGGAAAAGGAGGCCAGCCTGATGTGGAGGAAGTTGACGGAGGAGGAGGTTGAGGAGGAGCAGAAACGGAGGACAAGGAGGAGGTTGACGGACAGGCGAGGAGCAGAAATGGGCAAGGAGGAGCAGAAATGGAGGGACGAGGAGGGTGATGGACGAGCAAGAAAGAGCCGAAACAGGATGGAGGGGCGAGGAGCAGAAATGGAGGATGGAGGGGCGAGGAGGAGAAGAAACGGAGGGCGGAGGTTGACAGATGGGCGACGAGCAGAAACGCTAGGGCGAAGAGGGACGAGGAGGAGCAAAAACGAAGAATGGAAGGGCGAGGAAAAGGAGGCCAGCGGGATGTGAAGGAAGTTGATGGAGGGCGAGGAGGAGGTTGAGGAGGAGCGGAAACGGAGGACAAGGAGGAGGTTGACGGACAGGCGAGGAGCAGAAATGGGCAAGGAGGAGCAGAAATGGAGGGACGAGGAGGGTGATGGACGAGCAAGAAAGAGCAGAAACAGGATGGAGGGGCGAGGAGCAGAAATTGAGGACGGAGGGGCGAGGAGGAGAAGAAACGGAGGGCGGAGGTTGACAGATGGGCGACGAGGAGCAGAAACGGAGGGGTAAGGAGGAGCAGAAACGGAGGGGTGAGAAGGGGCAGAAACGGAAGGGTGTGAAGAAGCAGAAACGAAGGGGCGAGGAGTAGCACAAATAGAGGGGGTGAGGTTGAACAGAAGTGGAGAATTTGAAAAAGTGAAGGAGAAATGAAGGATGGGAGTTAAAGTGGAGGAGAGATGGGAGACCGGCGAATGGTAGAAAAAATGTGGGATAGTGGGGCAAGGTGGAGCAGAAGCAGAGTAGAGAAGGGGCAGAGATGGAGGACGGAGTGACAGGTTGCAGGAGGGATGAGGTGGCGCAAAAACGGAGCATGTAGTACAGAAGCAGAGCAGAAATGAAGGATGTTGGGGCAAGGCAGAGCAGAGATGGAGGACAAAGGTAAGATGGAACAGAAACGTGGAATGGAGGGGCAAAATGGAGCAGAGATGTATGCTGGAGGGACGAGGTGAAGCATAAACAATGTTTGAGTGAGGTAGAGAAGAATCTGGAGGACAGAGTGGAGAGTTAGCGCAAAAATATAGGATGGTTAGAGGTGGAGCAGAAACAGGATGAAGTGAAGGTCAAGGTGGAGTAGAAATGAAGTACAGGGGTGAGGTGGAGCAGAGATGAAGAACAGAGGGGCGAGTTGGAGCAGAGATGGAGGACTGACGGTCGAGATGGAGCCTGAATGAAGGACAGAAAGGCAAGGTGGAACAGCGCTGAAGCAGAGTGGGGCAAGGTGGAGCAGAGATGGAGGACTGAAGGGCGAGATGGAACCTGAATGAAGGACAGAAAGGCAAGGTGGAACAGAGCTGAAGTTGAGTGGGGCAAGGTGGAGCAGAGATGGAGGACAGAAGTGTGAGGTGGAGCAGAGCTGAACAGTGTGGCAAGATGGAGGATGGAAAGGTGAGGTGGAGCGGAGATGAAGAACAGTGGGGCGAAATGGAGGACAGAAGGCCAATGTGAAGCAGAGATGAAGAACAAAGGGGCAAGATGGAGGACAGAAGAGCTATTGTAGCATCGGCGTCTCTGCCCCCTGGCAGGCAGAGACGCCGTCCCTCTCACCGCCACGCTCCCTGCCCGGCGTTCTCCAGCGCCCCTCTTCCTGCTGCTGCCGGCGCACACAGCTTCCCGGGCACGGTGCTTAGGGCGCGCGCGCGCTCCCTCTTATAGGAGCTGCGTGCGCCGCCCTAAGGAGTCCCCGGCCAATTGCCGGAGGTCCTCCCATATATAAGGCACCTCCTCCAAAATGAAGGTGCCCAAGCAATAGTTGTTGCACAGTGTACTTACCTCTGCTTCAGCCCTCAGGTCCTGCTGTTAGCCTGACTACTAGTCCTGCCCGCCAGCCTGACTTCCAGTCCAGTCCGCCAGTCTGTCTATGGGCTTTGCCCGCCTGCTTACCTGGAAGCACCTGCCCGCTACGTACCGTGCCTACCTAGAGGCAGCTGCTTGTTACCTGCCGTGCCTACCTGGAGGCTCCTGCCCGTCACTTGCCGTGACCACCTGATAGCCTACCTAGAGGCTCCTGCCTGTCACTTGCCGTGACCACCTGTCAGCCTACCTGGAGGCTCCTGTCCGTCACTTGCTGTGACCACCTGACAGCCTACCTAGAGGCTCCTGCCTGTCACCTGCCGTGACCACCTGACAGCCTACCTAGAGGCTCCCGCCTGTCACCTGCCGTGTCTGCCAGTCCATCCACCCGGATCACTCGTCAGCCTGCCTGCTGTGCCCATCTGCAATACCGGTCAGTCCCTGCCATCTGTACCGTGGGAGTCACCTGCTCCCTTACAAGGTCGTCCCCAGAGTAACACCTAGTCCCTCTGCTCGGACCCTCCCTGGTCACGGAGTCGATTGAGCCGCCGTACGACCTAGGTCGCTCCGAGTTGATACCTAGTTACGCCCCTCTGGGTCCCTCCTTGCACCGCAGCACAGAGGTTCCAACACCCGGATCCGTAACAGCTATGTGGAGCAGAAATTAAGTACAGGATCAAGGTGGAGTAGAGATAAAAAACAGAGGGGTGAGGTGGAGCAGAGATGAAGGACAAAGGTGTAAGATGAAGCAGAGATGGAGGACAGACGGACGAGGCGCAGCAGAGATGGAGGACAGTGATGGTGATGGTTTGTAGAGGCCTGAAGAGAAGATTTCCTGAAGAGATTGGGATGCCTTTTGCCACTCACTACTTTGCCTCTGGTAATTTTTAATGATGCAGCACCAGATGTAAGAGAAAGCAGTAGAAGCAGCACTCCAGCAGCTCTGGATGTCTCTGTCTTGTATGGAGCCCTGAACCTGTGTCGGTTCGACATAATCAGAGCAGGAGAGAGTATTTTCATTCACTGACTGCAGGCAGAGATGTTGAAAATATTGAGACATGGAAACAAAAGGTCTATTAGAAAACTGCCAAATTTCTCCTTGTACAATTATTTACATAAATGATTAGCATGCATGAAACTGGACCCTGCGTGCCCTACATTATAAGCAGCAGCCGCTATTAACCCCTTTGCTGGCTTTCTTTTCTAGATCAGCTCAACATCCCGCATAGTAATAGTCGAGTCAGTGAGTGAAGTCTGCTGGAGAAATATGTGTAATATTGTGATCTCCACCAGGTTAGTGGCATCTACGAGCGTCTCCTCATCTATTTAGAGGATTGATTCAGTATTAGATAGTGATCGTGGTAGTATAGGAGATCAAATTGTATAAATTAGATTTTTCCAGTGCACCTAAGGGTTTGAGCAATGCACAGAAACACTATGGCCCTGATTCATCAAGACTGGCATTTTGCACACCAGTCTTGGTCAAGTGTGCAAAGGAGTGAGATGTGCCAAATTTATTCTGAGATCTCCATCACTTAATGAATTTAGTGTATCTTTCAGCCGGTGTGTACCAGCATAAGAGATGTAGTCCACTCAGGGACTCTGGTGCATTTCTAAGTATAATTGGTGCAAATCGATTCATAGCACCCGGTCGACATCGTTGTGGCGTGACTCCTATATGATGTCGGGCCAGGCCGGCTAATCAAAAGAAGAGCCGTGGATGCCATCAAGGTTGGAGGAGGTTCTCAGAGCTCCCGTTCAGCAGCCACAGATTATTGCCTGGCCGATTGACCTGACCCTGCTGATTTATTTTCACCAACTCTATTTCTCACATAATGTACAGTACAGACCAAAAGTTTGGACACACCTTCTTATTTAAAGATTTTTCTGTATTTTCATGACTGTGAAACTTGTACATTCACACTGAAGGCATCAAAACTATGAATTAACACATGTGGAATTATATACTTAACAAAAAAGTGTGAAACAACTGAAAATATGTCTTATATTCTAGGTTCTTCAAAGTAGCCACCTTTTGCTTTGATGACTGCTTTGCACACTCTTGGCATTCTCTTGATGAGCTTCAAGAGGTAGTCACCGGAAATGGTCTTCTAACAATCTTGAAGAGTTCCCAGAGATGCTTAGCACTTGTTGGCCCTTTTGCCTTCACTCTGCGGTCCAGCTCACCCCAAACCATCTCGATTGGGTTCAGGTCTGGTGACTGTGGAGGCCAGGTCATGTGGCATAGCACCCCATCACTCTCCTTCTTGGTAAAATAGCCCTTACACAGCCTGGAGGTGTGTTTGGGGTCATTGTCCTGTTGAAAAATAAGTGATGGTCCAACTAAACGCAAACCGGATGGAATAGCATGCCTCTGCAAGATGCTGTGGTAGCCATTCTGGTTCAGTATGCCTTCAATTTTGAATAAATCCCCAACAGTGTCACCAGCAAAGCACCCCCACACCATCACACCTCCTCCTCCATGCTTCACGGTGAGAACCAGGCATGTAGAGTCCATCCGTTCACCTTTTCTGCGTCGCACAAAGACGAGGTGGTTGGAACCAAAGATCTCAAATTTGGACTCATCAGACCAAAGCACAGATTTCCACTGGTCTTATGTCCATTCCTTGTGTTCTTTAGCCCAAACAAGTCTCTTCTGCTTGTTACCTGTCCTTAGCAGTGGTTTCCTAGCAGCTATTTTACCATGAAGGCCTGCTGCTCAAAGTCTCATCTTTACAGTTGTTGAAGAGATGTGTCTGCTGCTAGAACTCTGTGTGGCATTGACCTGGTCTCTAATCTGAGCTGCTGTTAATCTGCGATTTCTGAGGCTGGTGACTCGGATAAACTTATCCTCAGAAGCAGAATTGACTCTTGGTCTTCCTTTCCTGGGGCGGTCCTCATGTAAGCCAGTTTCTTTGTAGCGTTTGATGGTTTTTGCAACTGCACTTGGGGACACTTTCAAAGTTTTCCCAATTTTTCGCACTGACTGACCTTCATTTCTTAAAGTAATGATGGCCACTCGTTTTTCTTTACTTAGCTGCTTTTTTCTTGCCATAATACAAATTCTAACAGTCTATTCAGTAGGACTATCAGCTGTGTATCCACCAGACTTCTGCACAACACAACTGATGGTCCCAACCCCATTTATAAGGCAAGAAATCCCACTTATTAAACCTGACAGGGCACACCTGTGAAGTGAAAACTATTTCCGGTGACTACCTCTTGAAACTCATCAAGAGAATGCCAAGAGTGTGCAAAGCAGTCATCAAAGCAAAAGGTGGCTACTTTGAAGAACCTAGAATATAAGACATATTTTCAGTTGTTTCACACTTTTTTGTTAAGTATATAATTCCACATGTGTTAATTCATAGTTTTGATGCCTTCAGTGTGAATGTACAATTTTCATAGTCATGAAAATAAAGAAAAATCTTTAAATGAGAAGGTGTGTCCAAACTTTTGGTCTATACTGTATGCCACTTTTGTCTCCAGACTAAGCTCCACCCACTTGGAAAAAGGTGGAGCTGGACTGGACTAGTTTTAAAAACGTCAATGTTTTTGCACAAGGTCATAGTTTTGCAACATATCAAACTGTTTTATGGCAGAATTCTGTCAGATGGATCAGGCCCTATATGCTGCCCTCCAGACTCTAATCTCCTGACAGAGCAGCTTGATCCATGGGTCGTCAGCAAATTCATCATCTTCAAAACCTGCTGTAAAATGTAGAAGCCCAATTTTTGATTAAATTGATCTTTTCGTTGAAAAACTTCATACAAAAAGAAAAAGTAAACTTAATAAAAAATTTCTATTTTATAAGCAGTTATGGGGGTAACACATTGTAACAATTACAGAAGACTTTGTAGTACAGAGAAATGAAACAGTTTACAACATACATTAGGGAAAACCTCTGACATATATGATACACATATTATCTATAATACAGTTAGGTCCATATATATTTGGACAGAGACAACATTTTTCTAATTTTGGTTCTAGACATTACCACAATGAATTTTAAACAAAACAATTCAGATGTAGTTGAAGTTCAGACTTTCAGCTTTCATTTGAGGGCATCCACATTAAAATTGGATGAAGGGTTTAGGAGTTTCAGCTCCTTAACATGTGCCACCCTGTTTTTAAAGGGACCAAAAGTAATTGGACAGATTAAATAATTGTAAATAAAATGTTCATTTCTAGTACTTGTTTGAAAACCCTTTGTTGGCAATGACTGCCTGAAGTCTTGAACTCATGGACATCACCAGACGCTGTGTTTCCTCCTTTTTGATGCTCTGCCAGGCCTTCACTGCGGTGGTTTTCAGTTGCTGTTTGTTTGTGGGCCTTTCTGTCTGAAGTTTAGTCTTTAACAAGTGAAATGCAAGCTCAATTGGGTTGAGATCAGGTGACTGACTTGGCCATTCAAGAATATTCCACTTCTTTGCTTTAATAAACTCCTGGGTTGCTTTGGCTTTATGTTTTGGGTCATTGTCCATCTGTAGTATGAAACGACGACCAATCAGTTTGGCTGCATTTGGCTGGATCTGAGCACACAGTATGGCTCTGAATACATCAGAATTCATTCGGCTGCTTCTGTCCTGTGTCACATCATCAATAAACACTAGTGACCCAGTGCCACTGGCAGTCATGCATACCCAAGCCATCACACTGCCTCCGCCGTGTTTTACAGATGATGTGGTATGCTTTGGATCATGAGCTGTACCACGCCTTCGCCATACTTTTCTCTTTCCATCATTCTGGTAGAGGTTGATCTTGGTTTCATCAGTCCAAAGAATCTTCTTCCAGAACTGTGCTGGCTTTTTTAGATGTTTTTTTAGCAAAGTCCAGTCTAGCCTTTTTATTCTTGATGCTTATGAGTGGCTTGCACCGTGCAGTGAATTTACTTTCATGCAGTCTTCTCTTTATGGTAGATTTGGATATTGATACGCCTACCTCCTGGAGAGTGTTGTTCACTTGGTTGGCTGTTGTGAAGGGGTTTCTCTTCACCATGGAGATTATTCTGCGATCATCCACCACTGTTGTCTTCCGTGGGCGCCCTGGTCTTTTTGCATTGATGAGTTTACCAGTGCTTTCTTTCTTTCTCAGGATGTACCAAACTGTAGATTTTGCCACTCCTAATATTGTAGCAATTTCTCGGATGGGTTTTTTCTGTTTTTGCAGCTTAAGGATGGCTTGTTTCACCTGCATGGAGAGCTCCTTTGACCGCATGTTTACTTCACAGCAAAACCTTCCAAATGCAAGCACCACACTCCAGGCCTTTTATCTGCTTAATTGAGAATGACATAACGAAGGGATTGCCCACACCTGCCCATGAAATAGCCTTGGAGTCATTTGTCCAATTACTTTTGGTCCCTTTAAAAACAGGGCGGCACATGTTAAGGAGCTGAAACTCCTAACCGCTTCATCCAATTTTAATGTGGATACCCTCAAATGAAAGCTGAAAGTCTGAATTTCAACTGCATCTGAATTGTTTTGTTTAAAATTCATTGTGGTAATGTTTAGAACCAAAATTAGAAAAATGTTGTCTCTGTTCAAATATATATGGACCTAACTGTATATAGACCATAAAGTATAGAAGCTACAGTACATGTATAAAAAACATCCCTCTTACAGAATAATGAATTTCACAAAATTCTATAAGTATTCAATGTTTGGCTGGGACACACTGCAGCATTTCTTTGCGAGGCATTCATATAGTCACAGAGTTAAAGGGGTTGTCCAGTTTTGTGATGAAAGTCTGCAGTTACTCTATGTGACTGCAGACTTCTAAATCCACATAGCACGCGACCCACATGCTGTCAAGATTCTCGGGTGTTGACAACAAGACGGGCTGTCATGTGACCACCAGTATGCAATATTTATACTTCTGGCCACATTCTGACTAGACGTGAACAACCTTGCTCAATTCACTTGTATTGTGCTAGGCAGTGCATGTCTAGTCGGAATGTGGCTGGAATGAATGCTCACTCTTGCCACTGGGACAGGAGAATCCTGACAGTCAACACTGTGCATGCTGTGAGAATTCAGAAATCTTCAGTCACATAGTGTGACTGCAGACTTCAACTTCAAGCCTGGACAACCCCTTTAAATGATAACTCAGTGGAGCTCCTCCGGTTGGCTATACATACTAAATAACTGTTCGGTTGACATCTATCTCTCTCAAACAACTCTTCTGGCAGTGGCTTATCTCCAGGAAGAGAGAAAAAACTAGCTACTGAAATGCAACAGGCCAGATCCTTGCCTTTCCTGACATTATCTGTCGGGTGAAAAGTCAGGAGGCCCCAATACACATTAGATGGTTGGCTGAAATCGACAAATTCAGACGATTTCTGTCTAATCTGTATGATGGTTGGTATTGAGTTCAGTACCGGGAGCTGTATTAGTCTCTATTAGTGATGGTTATAGCTAACTGGAATTTTAGAATATTACTATGGCTGTGTAAAGGGTGGCAGGGAACATGAAGATCTGGTTCAGAAATTAGGACCCCCCATAAACAGGAATTAAATGAATCACAGATTTGTAGAGCTATTAAGACTAAAAAGAACCTGTCACTACTGTCCAATCTGCAGGCATCATGCTACAGAGCATGAGGAGCTGAGCAGATTGTTATTTCGTTTTGTGAGAAAAGATTCAGTATAACTTGTGCTTTCATCATTTAATCCTCTGCTCTTTCAGGGATTTTCGGTCCAGTGGTCGGTCCTGTCAGTGACTGACAGCTAGCTCTGTATGTACACTATACATAGAAAGCTGTTAGTCACTGATAGGACCGCCCACTGGATCAAAAACCCCAGAAAGAGCAGAAGAGGATTGCCCACTGGACCGAAATCCCAGAAAGAGCAGAAGAATAAATTATTAAATTACAGATATACAGTGCAGAAAATACAGTTGAAACCAAAAGTTTATATACACTATATAAAAAGACACATATGCATGTTTTTCTGAATATCTGACATGAAATCAGAATAAACCTTTCCCGTTTTAGGTGAATTAGGATTACCATAATTATTAATATTTGACAAATGCCAGAATAATGAGAGAGAGAATGTTTTAAGGAATTTTTACTACTTACTGCAAAGTCAAAAGTTTACAAAAACTTCATTAGTATTTTGGTACCATTGCCCTTAAACTGAATGACTAGGGTCATATGTTTGGCCTTACTCTCTGTCTAACAACACAACTAACCAAAAAATGACACAATATATTACACCAGGTAATTCATTACTCTTCAATGTAAAACTCTCTCAAAAACAATGAAAAACCACTCAATTATTTTAAAAATTATTCATTTAATAAATTTACATAAAAAATACACATATAAATCAAAAAACATAATTACAGGAAAGCAGACTCAGGGATATATAGTAAATACCCAATAGTTCATTTGTTGTGAGGCATAGATCAATGTAGGGAAAAATACAAATTGCAAATCCAGACTATGTGTTAAAGTGCATAGTGCAAACAAATACAATATAATAGCAACCCAGAAATAAATAAATCAGATCACATTGGATATATATATATATATATATATATATATATATCCAATGTGATTTGATTTATTTATTTCTATTTCTATGTTTCTATTGTGGCAGTAAAGAGCACCTGATCCGTTCCTGCCCGGAGAGGCCGGGAAACTTCAGTGTCTAGGACCGCTCGGAGAGGTCGTCCTAGGCAAAAGTAAGCCCTCTCCATCCCTGACTTTGTCTGTCTCTATCGCCTGGGGAGAGAACCGTCTCTTTGAAATTGCTCATCTGGATTCTGGAGCTGCTGGAAACCTCATTTCCCAGTCCCTGGTAGAGAGATACCGAATTCCCACCAAAACTCTGGCTGAACCATTGTTCGTCGCCTCCGTGGATGGAAGACTCCTTCTGGTGACCATCCTGCTCGTCATTGAGCCCCTAACCCTGCAGGTGGGAATGCTGCACTCGGAGAAAATCTCCTTCCATGTGCTGTCCGGACTCTCTCACTCCCTATTGCTAGGTCTACCCTGGCTCCAGACACATGACCCCGTGCTGAACTGGCAATCCGGTGAAGTACTCCAGTGGGGGCAGGACTGCCATAGGACCTGCCTGATTCCGGTTCGCCCGACTCGTCCACCACCTACCCCAGCTAATTTACCCGGTCTACCGGCTCCTTACTGGTCCTACGCGGATGTCTTCGGTAAAAAGGAAGCAGAGACACTGCCACCTCATAGGCCATATGATTGCCCGATCGACCTGGTACCTGGCGCCACTCCACCCCGTGGGCATATTTACCCGTTGTCGGCGGCCGAAACCCGGGCCATGTCTGAGTACATTGAGGAGAATCTGGCTAGGGGATTCATCCGGAAATCTACCTCCCCGGCTGGAGCCGGATTCTTCTTTGTCAAGAAGAAGGATGGTTCGCAACGCCCCTGTATTGATTATAGAGGACTCAATCAGATCACGGTAAAGAACAAATATCCCCTGCCGCTCATCTCCGAGTTGTTTGATCGCCTTAAGGGCGCCAGGATCTTTTCCAAGCTGGATCTACGTGGAGCGTATAACCTGGTCCGAATCCGTCAAGGAGATGAGTGGAAGACGGCATTCAATACCTGGGACGGTCACTATGAATACCGTGTGATGCCCTTCGATCTCTGCGATGCTCCCGCTGTCTTCCAAGAATTGGTCAATGACATCTTACGTGATCTTCTTTACTCCTGCGTGGTGGTATACTTGGACAATATCTTGGTCTTCTCTCCGGATCTTCCCACACACCGGAGGGATGTTCGTCAGGTCCTGCTTAGGCTCAGGCAGAACCACCTCTATGCAAAATACTCTTCGAGCAGACCTCTCTTCCATTCCTGGGCTACGTTATCTCCCAGACAGGCTTACGAATGGATCCCGAGAAACTCTCTGCTGTCCTAAAGTGGCCCCGTCCGGAGGGGTTGAAGGCGATTCAGCGGTTCCTGGGCTTCGCCAACTACTATCGCCTCTTTATCCCGCACTTCTCTTGCCGGACTGCTCCCATATCTGCGCTCACCCGTAAGGGAGCAAATCCTAAGGTATGGTCGCCCGAAGCTGAGGAGGCCTTCCTCTCCTTAAAGCAAGCCTTCTCCTCTGCCCCGGTACTGCACCGTCCGGACTGCAACAAACAATTCTACCTGGAGGTTGATGCTTCCTCCTCCGGAGCCAGAGCGGTGCTCACCCAAAAGTCTTCATCCGGGAGAATGGTAACCTGCGGCTTCTTCTCCAAACTCTTCTCCTCGTCTGAGCGCAACTACTCCATTGGAGACCGAGAATTGTTAGCGGTTAAATTGGCACTGGAGGAATGGCGCTACCTTCTTCAGGGGCCCGGTGATCATCTATACAGATCACAAAAATCTGGCATATCTCCAAAATGCCCAAAGACTCAATCCGCGTCAGGCCCTGACGCCTGCTTTGACTTCGTCCTACATTTCCGCCCGGCGGACAAGAATGTCAAAGCCGACGCCTTGTCCCGATCCTTCCTGTCCTCCGATCAAGAGGAGGAGCCTATGCACATCATCGACCCCTCCAAGGTGATGAAGGTGGCCCACTTGGATCTGACTCGTCTTCCACCCGGTAAGACGTTTGTAGCAGTACCGGATCATGAGAAGGTTCTTCGCTGGGGTCATTCATCTAAACTAGCCGGCCATGCTGGCCAAAAGAAGACCTTCCTGCTCATCACCCGGCATTACTGGTGGCCTACCCTGCGCAAGGATGTGGTTGACTTCGTCTCAGCCAGTTCGTCCAAGTTCCCAGACATCTACCAGCCGGTCATCTCCTGCCTCTTCCCATACCTGATGCCCCGTGGCAACACATTGCTATGGACTTTATTACAGATCTCCCTGTCTCTGCCGGTTGTACAGTCATTTGGGTGGTCGTAGACCGCTTTTCTAAAATGGCTCACTTCATCCCTCTGCCTGGTCTCCCGTCTGCATCAGTGCTAGCTAAGGACTTCTTCCTTCACATCTTCCGTCTCCATGGCCTACCCCTCCACATCGTGTCGGATCGAGGGGTTCAGTTCACCTCACGTTTCTGGCGAGCTACGTGTAAACTGCTGGATGTCACCCTGGATTTTTCCTCCGCTTATCATCCACAGTCCAATGGTCAAGTGGAGCGGATCAACCAGATCCTTACCAGCTACCTCCGGCTAAAAAATGCTTTAAGGGTGCTCAATTAAACACATAGAAGGGAGTAACTTCAATATAAATACCATATAGCTAGGCCCCACCACCTCCAACACCTCCAAGGAGAAAGCCATCCTGCGAAACGGCGTTGGAGGTGGTGGGGCTGTAACATCGGCGTCTCTGCCCCTTGCCAGGCAGAGACGCCGTCCCTCTCACCTCCCCGCTCCCCGCGCGGCGTCCTCCTGCGCTCCTCTTCCTGCTGCTGCCGGCGTGCGCAGCTTCCCAGGCACTGCACTTAGGGCGCGCGCGCGCTCCCTCTCTCTTAAAGGGGCCGCGCGTGCCGTCCTAAGGAGTCCCCGGCCAATAGCCGAGGGTCCTCCCATATATAAGGCACCTCCTCCAAAATGGAGGTGCCCGAGCAAAAGTTGATGCACAGCATACTTACCCTTACTTAGCCCTCAGGTCCAGTTGCCAGCCTGACTACTGTTCCAGTCCACCAGTCTGACTACTCTCCAGCCCGACAGTCTGCCTTCCGTTATACCCGCCAGTCTGTCTATGGGCAAGTCCGCCTGCTTACCAGGAAGCACCTGCCAGTTACCTGCCTGCTACCTGCCGTGCCTGCTAGCCCGCTCACCTGGGAGCACTCGCCTGTTACCTGCCTGTTACCTGATAGCCTACCTGGAGGCTCCTGCTGTCACTTGCCGTGACCACCCGCCTGCTAACCTAGAGACTTCAGCCTGCTCGGCCGTCACTTGCCGTAGCCTACCTGGAGGCTCCTGCTGTCACTTGCTGTGACCACCTGTCTGTTACCTAGAGACTTCAACCTGCTCTGCTGTCACGTGCCGTGACCACCTGTCAACTATCCAGAGACTTCTGCCTGCCTGTTGTGTCCATCCGCTATACCGGTCAGTCCCAGTCTGCTGACCCGTGGGAGCCACCGGCTCTCTTACAAGGTCGTCCCCAGAGTAGCACCTGGTCCCTCTGCTCGGTCCCTCCCTGGTCACGGAGTCGTTAGCCGCCAACCTTCCCCTTGTGCAGTCTAAGTTGTTAAGGTTGCGTACCAGTCCTTGATGCACTCTGGTGCAAAACCCTGCCTGCTTCACTCTGGTGCAAAACCCTGACTGCTGCTCTCTGGTTCAAAACCCTGTCTGCTGCACTCTGGTGCAAAACCCTGCGAGCTGCACTCTGGTGCTAAACCCTGCCTGCTGCACTCTGGTGCTAAACCCTGCCTGCTGCACTCTGGTGCTAAACCCTGCCTGCTGCACTCTGGTGCAAAACCCTGCCTGCTTCACTCTGGTGCAAAGCCCTGCCTGCTGCACTCTGGTGCAAAACCCTACCTGCTGCAAAACCCTGCCTGCTGCACTCTGGTGAAAAACCCTGCCTGCTCCACACTGGTGGAAAACCCTGCCTGCTGCACTCTGGTGCAAAACCCTACCTGCTGCACTCTGGTGCAAAACCCTGCCTGCTGCACTCTGGTGAAAAACCCTGCCTGCTGCACACTGGTGGAAAACCCTGCCTGCTGCACTCTGATGCAAACTCTGCCTGCTGTACTCTGTTGCAAACTCTGCCTGCTGTACTCTGTTGAAAACTCTGCCTGCTGCACTCTGATGCAAGCTCTGCCTGCTGCACTCTGCTGCAAGCTCTGCCTGCTGCACTCTGATTTAAACTCTGCCTGCTGCACTCTGATGCAAACTCTGCCTGCTGCACTCCGGTACAAACCCAGCCTGCTGCACCATCCAGTCTGTCTTACTGGGTCCAGCTGCTGCGCGTCCGTTGGTCTGTCCTGGAGTGGCACCTGGCGTTCATCGAGAGCCAAGTCTAACCTCACCATCAGAGGCTCTAATGAACAGTCCGGTGCTCGCTTAGTCACGCCCCTCCAGGCTCTCTGCGGTCCGTGGCACAGTGGTTCCACAAACCACGTCCGTGACACTTTGCTTCAGTCATGGACCCCGCTGGACCCTGGATCCCGCCTGATCAGACCATGTACCAAGAGCTCTGCCGACAGAAAGGAGCGCAGGAAAAGTTGTCGATGCAGTTGCAGTCCCTGACTACCAAGTTGGAGGCCTTAAACATCTCTCCAGAGTCCACTCATGTTCAAGCAGCCGTGTCTTCTCCAGAAACTACGCAGACTGTTTGCTTAGTTCAAGGGTCAGGCCCCGACTAGCAGCTCCACCACGCTTTGAAGGCAATCTGAAGCTCTGCTGCGGGTTCATCAATCAGTGCCGGCTACATTTTGAACTTCTTCCTCACCACTTCCCGACGGACCGAACAAAGGTAGCATTCCTTATGTCGCACCTTTGAGACGAGGCTCTGGCTTGGTTGAACCCATTATGGAAGAGAGAGGACCCGATCATCTCCAATCTATTGGTATTCTTGGAGGCTTTTCGCAAAGTATTCGATGAATCACCTCTTCAGCTTCCGCTCTTCTCCGTTTACGTCAGTCCAATTCATCTGTAAGACAACATGCGGTACGCTTCCGCACTCTGGTGTCCGAATACGGATGGAATAACAAAGCTTTGGTGGCGACATTCTGAGAGGGGCTTTACGGAAACATTAAGGATGAGCTAGCCGGTCGACACCTACCAACTACCTTCGATGACCTGATCCCCCTCGCCATCCGTATAGGCCTTCGTTCCGAGAGCGTGCCCGTGAGGTGGCACGTGATAGAGGATCGCGGCGCCTGGCTCTGTCCATTCAAAGGCCGCTTGCTCCTTTGCCCTCCGCTGTCGAGGTCTCATCTGAACCCATGCAGGTCGACCGCTTTGCCCTCGCCAGTCAGGGACAGAGGGATCGCTGCGGTAAAGTCCAGTGCCTGTTTTGTGGAGACATGGGTCATTCCATTCCAGCCTGTCCGGTGAAGTCGGAGAAACTCCAGCGTCTAGGGTCGTAGGAGAAGCCTCCCTAGACGGAAAAGACATATCTCTACCCCTGACCCTTATTGTGGCTGTGACAATCGGTGAGTCCCAGTTTATTGAGACAGCATATTTGGATTCCGGGGCAGCAGGAAATTTTATCCTCCAGGCAGTAGTGGATCGCTTCCAAATCCCCGTTCATCCTCTCCAAAACCCTCTGGCAATAACATCTGTGGATGGGAGAACTCTTCGGTAGACGGTTCGTCTGGCTACAGAGCCACTTGAGGTCCATATTGGGATGCTTCATACTGAGAAGATAGTCTTCAATGTTCTTTCCCACATGTCTCACACCTTTCTCTTAGGCCTACCATGGCTACGACAGCACGAACCCGTGTTGGACTGGAGGACTGGAGAGGTGCTCTGTTGGGTACATTCCTGCCATGAGAATTGTCTGGCTCCAGTACATCCGGCTAAGGCCCCGTCTTCTCCAGCATTGCTGCCCGGTTTGCCGTCTGCCTATTGTTCCTTTGCCGATGTATTAGACAAAAAGGAAGCAGAGACTTTGCCGCCTCACAGGCCGTAAGACTGCCCTATCGACTTGATTCCCGGATCTACACGCCCTAGAGGCTGAATTTACCCTCTGTCCCCAGCTGAGACTCAAGCTATGTCGGACTACATTCAGGAGAATTTGGCCAGGGGGTTCATTCAGAAGTTCTCCTCTCCTGCTGGGGCTGGGTTTTTCTTCTTTAAAAAGAAAGACTGATCACTGCGACCATGTATAGACTATCGGGGCCTCAACCAGATCACGGTGAAAAATAAATACCCTAGCCCACTGATTCCTGAGTTGTTTGACCAATTAAGGGGTGCCAGGATTTTCAGCAAATTACATTTAAGAGGCGTCTACAATCTAATCCGTATTCGCCGGGGAGACGAGTGGAAGACTGCCTTCAACACCAGGGACCGACATTATGAATACCGAGTGATGCCCTTCGGTCTCAGTAATGCTCCGGCAGTTTTTCAAGAGTTTGTCAATGATATCTTCCGGGACCTGCTTTATTCCTGTGTTGTTGTGTATCTGGACGATATTTTGTTTTTTTCCCCGCATCTGACCTCCCACAGACGAGCAGTTTGGCAAGTTCTTCAGCGTCTTAGGGAGAATAGACTCTACACCAAGTATGAGAAATGCGTTTTTGAACAGTCCGCCCTTCCCTTCTTGGGTTACATTATCTCAGATAACGGACTCAGGATGGATCCTGAGAAAGTCTCTTCCATCCTTAAATGGCCGCTACCCGTTGGAGTCAAAGCAATACAGAGATTCTTTGGCTTTGCTAACTATTATCGAAAATTGATTCCTCACTTCTCCACTCTGACTGCTCCTATCTCTGCCATGACCCGAAAAGGAGCCGATCCAAAGAACTGGTCCTCTGAGGCTGAGGAAGCCTTCTGCTCTCTTAAACGGTCCTTCTCCACCGCTCCCATTCTGCATCGTCCGGATTTGGACAAACGGTTATTTCTAGAGGTGGACGCATCCTTGTTAGGGGCTGGAGCTTTGCTCATTCAGAAATCTTCCTCGGGTCGCCGAGTGTCCTGTGGTTTCTTCTCTAAGGCCTTCTTCACTCCAGAGCATAACTACTCCATCAGTGACGGGGAGCTACTTGCCATTAAGGTGGCTTTGGAAGAGTGACGATACCTGCTGGAGGGCACAGTCTATCCAGTGGTCATCTACACGGACCATAAGAACCTGGCGTATCTCCATTCCGCCCAGAGAGTTAATCCACTCCAGGCCAGGTGGTCTTTGTTTTTGCCCGCTTTAACTTTTTGTTACATTTTGTAACGGGTCTGGGAGGTGGAACCTCAGAGCAACTGTACAAAGGGGCAGTTCTTGTAAGGAAGCGGGTGGCTCCCAGGGAAGGCGGGCAGGTAGTCACGGCAAGTGACGGGGACAGTCTCTTGACAGGCGGATGGTCACGGCAAGTGACAGCAGGGTAAGAGTCTCTAGACAGGCAGGTGGTCACGGCAAGTGACAGCAGGATAAGAGTCTCTAGACAGGCAGGTGGTCACGGCAAGTGACAGCAGGGAAAGAGTCTCTAGATAGGCTAGCAGCCAGGTAGCAGGTGAGCGCTCCCAGGTGAGCGGGCAAGAGTCTCTGGACAGGCAGGTGGTCATGGCAAGTGACGGCAGAGCCTCCAGGTAGGCTAGCAGGCAGGTAGCAGGTGAGCGCTCCCAGGTGAGCGGGCGGGCAGATCCATAGACAGACTGACAGGTGTTGGAAGGCAGACTGTCGGACCGCAGGAATGCAAGCAGATAGACAGTAATCAGGTAGGTATCAAGCAGAGATCTGGCAGGTAACTGGCAGGTATCTGGTAACGGGACCTGAGGGCTGAAGCAGAGTTTTTGCCCGCTTTAACTTTTTGTTACATTTTGTAACGGGTCTGGGAGGTGGAACCTCAGAGCAACTATACAAAGGGGCAGTTCTTGTAAGGAAGCGGGTGGCTCCCAGGGAAGGCGGGCAGGTAGTCACGGCAAGTGACGGGGACAGTCTCTTGACAGGCGGATGGTCACGGCAAGTGACAGCAGGGTAAGAGTCTCTAGACAGGCAGGTGGTCACGGCAAGTGACAGCAGGATAAGAGTCTCTAGACAGGCAGGTGGTCACGGCAAGTGACAGCAGGGAAAGAGTCTCTAGATAGGCTAGCAGGCAGGTAGCAGGTGAGCGCTCCCAGGTGAGCAGGCCAGAGTCTCTGGACAGGCAGGTGGTCACGGCAAGTGACGGCAGAGCCTCCAGGTAGGCTAGCAGGCAGGTAGCAGGTGAGCGCTCCCAGGTGAGCGGGCAAGAGTCTCTGGACAGGCAGGTGGTCACGGCAAGTGACGGCAGAGCCTCCAGGTAGGCTAGCAGGCAGGTAGCAGGTGAGCGCTCCCAGGTGAGCGGGCAAGAGTCTCTGGACAGGCAGGTGGTCACGGCAAGTGACGGCAGAGCCTCCAGGTAGGCTAGCAGGCAGGTAGCAGGTGAGCGCTCCCAGGTGAGCGGGCGGGCAGATCCATAGACAGACTGACAGGTGTTGGAAGGCAGACTGTCGGACCGCAGGAATGCAAGCAGATAGACAGGAATCAGGTAGGTATCAAGCAGAGATCTGGCAGGTAACTGGCAGGTATCTGGTAACGGGACCTAAGGGCTGAAGCAGAGTGAAGGCTTTGCAACAACATTGCTCGGGCACCTCCATTTTGGAGGAGGTGCCTTATATATGGTGAGGTCCTCCGGCCATTGGCCGGGGACTCCTTAGGACGGCGCGCGCGGCCCCTTTAAGAGAGGGGGAGCGCGCGTGCGCGCGCGCCCTAAGCACAGAGGCCGGGAAGCAGCGCGCGCTGCCAGCAGAGCGGGAGGAAGCCACCGGGCACGGAGCGGAGAGGTGAGGGGAACGGCGTCCCTGCCTAGCAGGAGGCAGGGACGCCGACGCTACACATTTCAGGTCCAGAATGTCAGAGCTGATGCCCTCTCTCACTCATTTCTGTTCCCGGACCAAGAGGAGGATTCTCAATTTATCATTGAACCGTCCAAGATGGTTACTGTCGCTCCAGTCAGCCTGTCGCAAATTCCCCCAGGAAAAACCCTTGTGTCTGAATCCGAGAAGGAGTGAGTTTTGTCATGGGGCCGCTCATCCAAGTTGGCTGGTCACGCGGGACAAAGGAAGACGCTACAATTGATTTCTCGCCACTACTGGTGGCCATCTATGAGGAGGGAGATCTATGCTTACATGGTTGCCTGTCCGATTTGTGCACGCAATAAAGTCCCCAGACGACTTCCTACCTGTTGCCTTCTGCAGTTACCCGTGCGATCTGATCCATGGCAGCACATAGCAATGGACTTCATACAGATTTGCCAGTATCCGAGGGTTGCACCGTCATCTGGGTAGTCGTGGATTGCTTCACCAGAATGGCGCGTTTTACCCCATTGTCTGCTCTTCCGTCTGCTCCTGAACTGGCTGTCTGCTTCATCAAACATATTTTCCGCCTGCACGGATTTCCTCATCACATTGTGTCCAATCGAGGTTCGCAGTTCACTTCCAGATTCTGGCGAGTTCTCTGTAAACATCTGGATATCGTCTTCGACTTCTATCACCCTCAGTCCAATGGGCAAGTGGAGCATGTCAACCAGGTCCTGGGCAATTACCTGCGACACTTCGTCAATGCCCACCACAATGATTGGGTGAAATTACTTCCCTGGGCTGAGTTCTCGTACAACAATCACGTTGGTGAAGTCTCCTTTCTACATTGTATTTGGTCGGCAACCCGACGTTCCCCTCCCGGTGATGGTTCCTTCTGATTCTCCTGTGGCACATGTCGTCTCCAAGGATTTTGTAAAGTTGTGGGAGGACACCAAAGCCACTCTAGAAGCATCCTCTGGCTGAATGAAGAGACATGCAGAAGAAAGGCGCCTTGAGTCTCCGTGCTTCCTTGGTAACAAGGTATGGCTCTCGGCCAGGTATGTCCGGCTGAAGGCTCCCTCTTACAAGTTGCGTCCTCATTTTTTCGGTCCTTTCAAAGTGCTGAAGAGGATCAACGAGGTCTCCTATAAAATGAAGTTGCCTCCTTCATTACGGATTCCGAATTCTTTCCACCTATCTCTGCTGAAGTTGGTCATCCTGAGCCTCTTCTTCAAGGATCCTAGTACCACATCTGCGCCATCCGCCTTGGATGATGTTTTTGAGGTGGAGAACATCTTGGCCATGAAGAAGGTGAGAGGCAAGACTTTCTTCCTTATTGATTGTAGGGGATTTGGTCCAGAAGAGAGGTCCTAGGAGCCTAAGGAGAACATTCATACTCCGATTCTACTCCGAAACTTCCTCGATGGCCTGAAGAGTAGGGGGCGTAGAGGGGGGTACTGTTAGCACCACGCTGGATCACTGCCCTGACAGGCAGGGTCTCCGGTGTGTCACTTCACTCACCCGTGCTGCCGTCGATGCTTCCCTTCCCCGTGTTCTGCCTGCTATCTAGGGCACGCTCCCGCCCTCTGAAAGAGCCAGCACATGCACTTGCTATTAAGTCCCCAGCCAATGGCTGTGGGACATTACATATATATTGCTTCCTCCCAACTGGGGAGGTGCCTGAGCAACCTTCCTGTTCTGCAGTCTAAGTTGTTAAGGTTGTGTACCAGTCCTTGCTGCACTCTGATGCAAAACCCTGCCTGCTGCACTCTGGTGCAAAACCCTGCCTGCTGCACTCTGGTGCAAAACCCTGCCTGCTGCACTCTGGTGCAAAACCCTTTCTGCTGCACTCTGGTGTAAAACCCTGCCTGCTGCACTCTGGTGCAAACTCTGCCTGCTGCACTCTGATGCAAACTCTGCCTGCTGAACTCTGATGCAAACTCTGCCTTCTGCACTTCGGTACAAACCCAGCCTGCTGCACCATCCAGTCTGTCTTACTGGGTCCAGCTGCTATTTGTCCGTTGGTCTGTCCTGGAGTGGCACCTGGCGTTCATCGGGTGCCAAGTCTAACCTCACCATCAGAGGCTCTAGTGAATAGTCCGGTGCTCGCTTAGTCACGCCCCTCCAGGCTCTCCGCGGTCTGTGGCACAGTGGTTCCACAAACCACGTCCGTGACAACAGCGAGTGAAAACACAAATGTTATTATCTCAGTAAATTAGAATACTTTATAACAACAGCTTGAGAAATGTTTTTAAAATGCAAAATGTTGGCCTAATGAAATGTATGTTCAGTAAATGCATTCAATACTTGGTCGAGGCTCTTTTTTGCATCAATTACTGCATCAATGCGGCGTGGCATGGAGGTGATCAGCCTGTGGCACTGCTGAGGTGTTATGGAAGCCCAGGTTGCTTTGATAGCAGCCTTCAGCTCGTCTACATTGTTGGGTCTGGCTTCCTCTTGACAGTACCCCATAGATTCTCTATGGGGTTAAGGTCAGGCTAGTTTGCTGGCCAATCAAGCACAGTGATACTGTTGTTTTTAAACCAGGTATTGGTACTTTTGGCAGTGTGGACAGGTGCCAAGTCCTGCTGGAGAATGAAATTTCCATCTCCAAAAAGCTTGTCGGCAGAGGGAAGCATGAAGTGCTCTAAAATTTCCTGGTAGACAGCTGCGCTGACTTTGGTCTTGATAAAACACAGTGGACTTTCACCAGCAGATGGCATGGCTCCCCAAACCATCACTGATTGTGGAAACTTCACACTAGACCTCAAGCAGCTTGAATTGTGTGCCTCTACACTCTTCCTCCAGACTCTGGGACCTTGATTTCCAAGTGAAAAGCAAAATTTACTTTCACTAGAAAACAACACCTTGGACCACTAATCAACAATCCAGGTCTTTTTCTTCTTGGCCCAGGTAAGATGTGGTCATGAGTGGCTTGACACAAGGAATGTGACACTTGTAGCCCATGTCCTGGATACGTCTGTGTGTGGTGGCTCTTGAAGTAATGACTCCAGCAGCAGTCCACTCCTTGTGAATCTCCCCCTTTTCTTAACAATCCTTTCAAGGCTGCGATTATCCCAGTTGCTTGTGCACCTTTTTCTACAACACTTTTTCCTTCTACTCAACTTTCCATTAATATGCTTGGATACAGCACTTTGTGAACAGCCAGCTTCTTTAGCAATGACCTTTTGTGACTTACCCTCCTTGTGGAGTGTGTCATTGTCAGCCTTCTGGACATCTGTCAAGTCAGCAGTCTTTCCCATGATTGTGGAGCCTACTGAAACAGACTAAGGGACCTTTTTAAATGCTTAGGAAACCTTTGCAGGTGTTTTTTGTTAATTATTCTAATTTACTGAGATAATGACTGTTGTGTTTTCATTGGCTGTAAGCCATAATCATCAACATTAACAGAAACAGTTGAAAGAGATCACTCTGTTTGTAATGACTCTATATAATATATTAGTTTCACTTTTTGTATTGAAGAACTGAAATAAATTGACTTTTTAGTGATATTCTAATTTAGCGAGAAGCAATTGTATATGTATAATCCTTGTGTATATAGTATATTGTCTAGCGTGCCCTTAAGGTGATTAAATATATAATTTAACTTTCGGCTGCTATTTTATCTTGATCCACGAATCCACACGTCTGTTTCTCTGTTTGCCTTTCCATGCTAATGGGGCTGGTTTCTGGCCCGCTATAATCCTGTTAATGGACCGGGCTTATATTGATCAGGAACTGGTGGCAGTTCTACCGGGCTGACAAGGGTCTGTTTGACTGGGGCTCGTGAAAGGGGCCGCTTAGCCTATTAGGAGTGTGAGCAAGTGTGATGCCACATCAGTGACTGAGTGGGCCACCTCTTCTCACTCCCTGTGCCTTTCTGGGCCCTTGTGGACAGGGTGTGTCTGTGTAAAACTGTGCCAAGCTGATCTTACGTGTTCCTGAGGGGTGCAGAACATCACGTTGGTACAAGTGGTGAGATCTTACCATGTGATCCTGTTGACAGAATACTGATATCAGGCGGGGTGACGAGGTGCGGATCCGTCACAGGTGGGAAAACTTGAAAAATCGGCAGTGTATCAAATACTTATTTTCCCCAATGTATCCACACAAAACAAATCCGCAGCAAACCCTCCTCGCCTGTAATTTTGCCCTTTTTTGCTGCGTATTTTATCCCTTGTATAAATTCACCCTTATTATGCAGGAAAAAATATATCTTTGTACCATGTTAGGCAATAGATAGGAAAATATTAAGATTTGAGAGTCCTCAGTGGTTGATTACTTTTAATGGCTAACTGAAATGATGGTAACAAATTGCAAGCTTTCGACACTACTAGAGTCTCTTCCTCAGGCTAGAATAACACAAAATCTGAGGAGTCACATATTTAGGACACAGGAATAATGCAATAGATGAGACAAGTGACGTGAAGCAGAACTATTATTATTGGAGAGGGATAAACAGTTGTGGCCGTAAATATTGGAACAGTTCATAGATAAGCAGTGTGAAAGTTTTATTGTCCTGTGATTGAGGTCTGGTCCATGATTATGATGCCCCCACATGGTCTGAGGAGCACATTCCTTAGTTGATATAGAAAGACATAAATCCATGTGATACATTCATTCCTCCACTGAGTGTGTCAAAGGTTGTCATAAGTTTGTACTCCCAGACTCTTCTGTCTCTTTGAGATTTGATACTAAGGTCTAAGGGGCAATGTTTCTCCTTGTGGAGAGTGACATACCAGCTCTGGCATGCCAAGGTAAGGAGGCTTATTTGCCGTGCGATGCCCCTCAGAGAAATTTAATATGCAAATTGCCTCTTCAGAGATGAAGAGGACTTGAACTCTATAGTGTCACCTATTGGAAGCTGCAATCCTACAAGTCACAATCGACCCTTTATTGAGTCTTGCAATATGACTTAGGATAATAGCCAAATCAGAATCTGAATTTGCTGACACAGTGGTGTTTGTCTAAATTTGTTTCAATCCATAGGATTTGAACATATCCGATTGTATCTGATGGCTCGGCTGTAGTCAATACAGTTTTTTTTGTGTTTTGGATGAAAACTGTCCCTTTTATGGTATGTTGGACGTCGATTGGCTTCTGGTACAGGGATGTCTCTATTTCATTGTTCTGTAGCTTAATGATGGGGTCCAAAAAGTAAATTTCAGTACACGAGAAGTTGAGTGTTAAACTGATGGTGGGATGAAATTGATTAAAGTGTTCATGGAACTTCTTTAGCTGTTGATCAGACTCCGTTCAGATGATTAAAATATTGTCAATGTCCCATCAGGCCTTTGGCCTACTACCGTTACATTGACGGGGGTCAACTAGGGCGTTCTGTATGTAGGGGAGACAGGGCAAAAACTTAGAACAAGGATGACTTCTCATCGCCACACAATAAAAGAAAAAAGAATAGATCTACCTGTGGCCAAACATTTTTTTATCCCTGGTTACAGCACCATGGACATGAAATTACTAGTATTAAAAGGTAACTTCAAATCTCAAAAAGACAGAAGATTCTGGGAGTACAAACTTATGACAATGTTTGACACACAGTGCAAGAATGAATGTGTCACATGGATTTATGTCTTTCTATATCAACTAAGGAATGTGCTCCTCAGACCATGTGGGGGCATCACAATCATGGAGCAGACTTCAAACACAGGACAATAAAACTTTCACACGCCTTATCTATGAACTGTTCCAATATTTACAGCCACAACTGTTTATCCCTCTTAGATAATGATAGTTCTGCTTCACGTCACTTGTCTCATCTATTGCATTATTCCTGTGTTCTGTTATGCATAAATATGTGACTCCTCAGATTTTGTGTTATTCCAACCTGATGAAGAGACCCTAGTAATCTTGAAAGCTTACAATTTGTTACCATCTTTTCAGTTAGCCATTAAAAGGTATCAACCATTGAGATCTCTCAACCTTTATTATGGTGACTCAGGAGCAGAGCAGCTGCACCCCCTGATAAAAGAAAAAAAAAAAAAAGGCAAAAAAACCCCCACTTATTTTCATCTTTATGTAAATGGAAAAAGTTTACTCTTCTGATAATTTTCATTACCAGAAGTGTAAAAAAAAAAAAAAGAACTGTTTTTCCTTTAAGAGACACTTCAGATAATGTAATAAAAAATGCATCAGTCTATATTATTCGTGTAAATGTTCAAGTTAAACTGTGAGACAATCTCATTACTTGCTTAATAAGTGAAGACTTCATCAATATTCAGATCATTTACTGCAGTTTCCCATAACTAAGAGCTCCAGAAAGGATCATTCCTCAGTGCCGGTCTGTCTCCTCGTCTGGCTAAGTCCACACAGTGTCTGTCCACTGGTCATTAGAAACATTTCCCCTTGTACAATAAAGTGGTGTCCGGACTCAGACTTGACCTGAGGAGTGAGATATTTCCTATAATTTATGCAAACTCTGCAAGAAAACTTGTACATTTATCATCTGGGATTTAAAAAGATAAAACTTTTCTAACTTTTACACTTAGAGTAGACAGTCTGAAGATGCACCAAAATTATAACCGTTGCTTATGCTGGATGATGAATTGCTGTTTTCCTGTCACTGCAGCTCCCTCAAAAATGTAATTACACTAAGCAAATAAAATATAGTTTATACTCAAAACATGCATTTAGCCCAAAAAGTTCTTCTTAGGTCTCATCTGACCAGAGCACCTTTTTCCACATGCAAGCTGTGTCCCCTGCATATGGCATATGGAAGAAGGTGGTCTTGTCAGATGAGACCAAAGTAGAACTTTTTGGGCTAAATGCGAAACACTATGTGTCGCGGAAAGCTAACACGGCACATCACCGTGAAAACACCATCCCCTCCATCAAATATGGTGGTGGCAGCATCAGTGAAGCTGTTCAGAGTTTATGGGAAGATGGATGGAGCTAAATACAATTATGGAGGAAAACCTGTTAGAAGCTGCAAAAGACTTGAGACTGGGGCGTAGGTTCACTTTCCAGGAGGACAACAACTCTAAACATACTACCATAGCTACAATGGATGGTTTAGGTCAAAGCATGTTCAGGTGTGTGAATGGCCCAGTCACAGTCCAGATCTAAATCCCATTGAGAATCTGTGGCAAGAAAAGTGCTGTTCACAGACACTCTCCATCCAATCTCACTGAGCAAGAGTGAGTGTGCAAATAAGAATGGGCACAAATGTCACATCTAGATGTGCAAAGCTGATAGATAAATATCCCTAAAGCCTGGCAGCAGCAATTGCAATGAAAGGTGGTCCTAAAAAGTATTGACTTATGGGGGCTGAATACAAATACACGCCACAATTTTCAGATTTATATTTTTAAAATGTTTAGAAAACCATGTATCATTTCATTTACACTTCACAGATACTTGCTACTTTGTGTTGGTATATCATCACAAAAAATTCCAATGAAATATCTTTAAGTTTGTGGGTGTAACATGAAAAAATGTGGAAAAGTTCACAGGGTATAAATACTTTGTCAAGACATTGTATATATTGGGTATCGCCCTAATGGTAATGACCTGAAGAATTATGCCACATCATGTTTACCACACAGTAACCGGTGTTTAAAGAAACAAACAAAAGTAATGGCTTAATTGTGATTTTTTTTTCCGCCATTTCACTGCATTTGGAATTTTTTTCCCTATTTTCAGTACATTATATGGTGAAATGAATAGTATCATATATGTAGATACAAAAATAAAAAAAAAGTAATGACTCTTTAAGGACAGGAAACAATAGGAAACAATGAAAGCATAAAAATTTACCTTGTCAGGGAAAGGATTAAATACACCATTTTTAGCTTTGACAAAACTTTATAGTATTAATAACAATTGTTATTTTTATAGCGCCAACATATTCGGCAGCACTTTACATTTCAGAAGTGACTTGTAAAGACAAAAAAGTCTTAACAGAATAACACACAATTCACCAGATACCAAGAGGGGTGAGGGTCCTACTCGCAAGCTTAGAATCTATGACTTTATTGATGCAGTCATGCATTTTTTTACCTGCGAATTTTCCACATCTAATGCAAGTCTATGGGGAAAATCCGCACATAAAACTCAGCGTACCCACAAAAGAAATTGACATGTTGCGGATTTGTAACTCGGACTGCAGGTCAGTTTACGCTGAGTAAAAAAAACACAGTGGGCATCAGATTTCTATAAATCCCATCCACTGTGCTGGAACTGTAAGACGCTACGTTTTTTTGCTAAAATACGCAGCATCAAACACTAAGGCTGCGTGCCCACTATGCGTCTTTCCAGCGTTTTTGCCGCGGAATTTCCACAGCGAAAACGCTTAAAAAACGCTTGGTAATACGTGCCCCATAGTCCCCAATGATAATCCGCTGCAGATTATCATTGCGGAAAAATCCGCAGCATGTCCATTAATTTTGCGGACACACAGCGTAATTGCCGCCATTGTATCGCTTAATATCCGCATGACTACATGATATTAAGCAATTCAAGGTACGGATGGTACCAGGGTCTGGAGAAGAGGAGACTCTCCTCCAGACCCGGGTACCATAGTTCCTGTTAAAAATAGAATTTAAAATAAAAAATATACATTATACTCACCTTCCGATGTCCCCCAGTCTCCTCTATGGCGCGTCCTGGCTCCCCGATAGCTCTCGATGGTGTAAAAGGACCTTCCATGACATCATTTAGTCATGTGACACGTCACGCGACCGCTGACGTCGGCGATCGCGTGACCTGTCATATGATTAAATGACGTCATGGAAGGTCCTTTTATACCACCGCGATCTGTACAAAGGACCGAACGCACCGGACAGAAGACCGCGGGCCATCAGAAGGTGATTATAATGTTTTTTTTTTTACCATTTTTATTCTTTTTTAAACTATTAACTTGGTCACACTATATAAATTCATGCCGGTTCCACCCCTCAGTGTGTCTGGGATGCAGTTACTGACTTTGCTGACTTTGACAATTCGGCCACCCAATCTGGTACAGGGGCGTGCTGAAGCTGTCAGTGTGTTGATTGACAGCTCGGCTGTCCAGTCTGGGATTGGGAGGCACTGGCTATGTCCAGGTGTTCATTATTCCAAGTGACTGCCAGGCTACTTAACTGGGCTGTTTCTCCCAGACCTCTGCCAAACGTACATTCAGCTTGTGTGAGGTTTGTTTCTCTGTGCCTAGTGTTCTGTGTATTGATCTTCTGTTGCCTGACCTTGAACCTTGTTCTGACTATCCTTCTGTTTAACCCCTTCTGCTCTGATCCACTATTCTCCTGGTATCCTGACCTACGTAACGTTATCTGACTATACCCTTGTCTCTTCCGTCTGTTTATGACGTCCCCTCCTGGCTTTTGACTTTGGACTCTTTGACTATCCCCACTCACAGCTTGCTCATGAGAAGTGACTCAGCGTCACATTACGTCTGGCCCATACGTTTTTTGTTTTTCGCCAGTATGAAGACTGTTCACACGCTCTGTGACCAGGTGGCGAATCTGAAACAGATGACTCAGACTCTGGCTAAGGAATGCCAGAGTCTTGAGTCATCACAATATCAGTTGCAGGGGCTGCTAACTAATTTAATGAAGACCTACCATAGCCCTTCACTGACAGCAGTGGCTGTGACGTCAGTACCCTCTGATGTACAGTAGGTATCTCCCGAACCTGTAATAGCCCTTCCTGATAAATTTTCTGGGGAAAAAGACAAGTTTAGGGTCTTCAGGGGAGCTGTAGGTTATTTTTTAACCTGCGCCCCCGATCGTCAGGGGAGGAGTTCCAGCGGGTGGGAATAATCATGTCCCTACTGCGAGGGGGACCTCAGACCTGTGCATTTTCCTTGTTCCCATAAGCCCCAGAACGGTTTTCTGTTGATGCCTTCTTTGACAGTTTAGGACTGATATACGACGAACCCGACAGGATCCAGGTCGCATGAATCTGGCACAAGGGGGTCGCACAGCTGAGGACTACTGTACTGACTTCCAGCAGTGGTCCACTGCAGATCTGTGGAACCATGCAGTTCTCAGATGCCAGTTCCACAAAGGCCTTTCTGAAACCCTTAAGGACGCCCTGGTCATTCATGATGTCCCTTGTTCTCTGTCAGAGGCCATGACCCAGGCCATACGAATGGACCGTAGAATCCGTGAGAGACGTGATGAACAGCAGGCTGCCCGTTATATTTCTCCAGAGCAGGTCCATTTACCGGAGGCGAAGCCATTGGAGATTAGAGTTGCCAGTCTTCACGGTGTGGAGAAAAGACGTAGACAAGATCTCGGACTCTGTCTGTACTGTGGTCTCTCTGGACATTTTCTCAAGAATTTCCCAACTCGCCCTCAGGCTACCAAACCATCAGGAGAACGTCTGAGTCTGGGTGACACCTGAGGAGGTCACCCAGACTCCCAGGTACCTTTTTCTTCCTCTACTAAAGTACTGATTAATACTGTGTTATCCTTCAAGAACCAGGTGTTATCAACATTGGCGTTCATTGACTGTGGGTCTGCTGTTAACTTTATTGATTCAGGACTGGTTCTGAAGTTAGGGTTAGGGATAGTTAGTTTAGAAAGATCCATTCAAATCTTCGCCCTTGACAAGACACCATTATCCTGGAATTTGGTCAAGAAGGTAACAGTGGAGTTCACGCTTCAAGTAGGACCTGTGTAGTGCCCCGAGGGTTCGGCCGCTACAGGGGTATTGCACCTCTGCCAGAGGTGTGATATTCCACTCCCGGGTAAGGATGGAGTATGGACCAGGGCTCAGTTAGCTGCATGCATCACACTCACCCCATTTCCGAGGGACAGCTCAACGGTACTTCCATTAGACAGAAATGCAGGTACGACAGACCATGTCCCTGGCTGGAGTGGGGAGGGGGGAGGAATACCCAGTGATGTAGGAGCAGATAGGGGTTGGTTCCGGAGCATAGATAGGAGCCCATTGGTTGCTGGTCACCTGGGCTCATGTTTCTAGAGGGAGGTATAAAAGGTAGGCACCATCTTAGTTCTGAGTCAGTTCAAACAGGAGGAGAAGAGAGAGAAGGAGTTCGGCCAGAGAGGGCTGACAGGGAGCTGTGGCTCAGTCTGGGCCCAGCTCCATGAGGCAGGCCTGGGGAGAGGGCCAGGAACAGAAAGGAACAAGAACAGAAAGGAACAGAAACAGAAAGGAACAGCAAAGAAAGAGAGGAAGAAACAGAAGGGCTCAGGAACAAGAAGGTAGAAGGGACCCTAAGAACCCACGAGAATACAGGGTGAAGGGTCAGGCAGATTAAGGGTACCGGATCCCAAGTTGGTGGAGGAGAAACTACCCTCAGCCAAAGACCGGAGGTCATGATCATTTATTGGTGCAACACCTCATCAAACCTGCTAGGAAGGCACCATATAGGACAGCGGGGAACGGGGCCCACGTTTACCCGCGCAGGTCCGCGGCAGCTGGACAAAAGTGGGTCACTGGTGAGGCAGGCCAGAGGAAGGATTGAAGGGGGTCTTGCGCCATGCTCCTGAACTGCCTGGGGGTTGACCGAGCCCCTCACCTGGTGGACACTGCACGGCTTGGGTGGTCACTGCTAGCGCAGAAGTGACCCGGAGCACCTGAACTGTGAGTAAAAGACATTGGACTGCAGTACGTTGTCTGTGTACTCTTTCGCTCCTCCAGCACTAACGGCACTGGGACTCTCTGCACCATCACCCCCACCATCCACTACACTGCCCTGGGGCTGCACTCTTCCCGTGGGGAGTTACACTACCTCAGCGGCCTACACCATCAGCCTCAGCGGTCTGCCTTGCAGCGGTGGTTCATAATAGCCGCAATCCACGGGTGGCGTAGTCGGACGTTAACAACTGCACATAGCAGACTACCACTGGCCTGACCACCCTGAGCCACGGAACCGGGTTGCCACTACTACCCCCATCGTTCCCCTATTGCCCGGATCCGAGTGCCCCACGGCCCAGGGGGCGAGTCAGCTGTGGCGTAGTCGGCAGGATCGTTACCAACCCGCCGCAAACGGGTATTGCGTGCCTGAAAAGAGACTGTTTCACTGTGTTAAAGATGGCGCCCGCCCCTGAAGAACGAGCGCCATAATGTGCGCGCCAAAAGACCACAGGAAGCCACCTCCCATCGTGGGCCAGGTCCCAGAATGGCGCCAAAGAAGGAGCCCACCCCCAACAGCCATGAGTGCGGCTGTAGAGATGTCCGTCAAGGTGTCACGGGTGTGTCGCCACGAAGATCGTCACGATTACACAGCCTGACTTCTCGCAGCTGACTTTTTGGTGCTTTGTGTTTTTCGGCAGTGAGGGAGTTAATTCTCTCTCTCTCTGTGCTAGACGAGGTCCAGCCTCGCCCAGCTGCAATCAGTGCTGCTGTAGTGAGACTCCTTCAAATGCCTGCTGGTCTGTTTGGGAAGTGTCGGTGAAAGCATTTCATGCAGACTAACAGAGCGGATCGTGGTATTTGGAGTTTCAGAGATAAGTGTATTTGGAGTGTTTTTTCCCTTCCTCGCTTTATCATTTATCTCCTTTCCCGTTGGTGTTCCCTCTGTTGTAGTTGTGTAGTTTTTGTATGCAAGGTGGTTTTGGTTTTTCCCTTGTACTGTCTCGTTCGTCTAAGTACTGTGTGTGGGCATATTATTACTTGTCCCCTTTTGTTGTGATCGGGGTCCTTCTCAGGACTAGATTACTTAGGTGCAGGGATCCTCAGGAGGTAGGGGTTACGCTGGCGGCCTGGACCTCTGTACCTTTAACAGTACCTCCAGGTTGAGGGATTAGTCAGGGCCCCAGCTTAGGGTCAGCTTAGGCCCCCTACCTCCAGTATACAGAGACAGCGTGACATTTTCACCGACCACTTAGTTTTTCTCCAGCTACCATGGATCCAGTAGCCGGTCTAGCTCGGCAGTTGCAGAGTTTGTCCATGGAGCTGGCGGACGTTAGGTCCAAGGTTTTGTATCCTCAGGAGCAAGCCGGACCAGAACCTAAAGTAGCTCTCCCTGACAGGTTCACTGGGGGGCGGGACAAGTTTTTTGTTTTCCGGGAGGCATGCAAGTTGTACTTTCGGCTGCGGCCTCGGTCATCGGGGAGTGAAGAACAAAGGGTGGGAATTGTCATCTCGCTCCTACAAGGGGACCCACAATCTTGGGCGTTCTCTCTTCCCCCGGGCTCCCCGGCTCTCCAGTCAGTGGATAGGTTTTTCGCTGCTCTGGGACTCGTATATGATGACCCAGATCGGATCTCCCTTGCTGAGTCTAAGTTACGTAGGATCCAGCAGGGAGATCGTCCGGCGGAGGAATTCTGTTCGGAGTTCCGTAGGTGGGCCACGGACACCCAGTGGAATGACCCGGCTCTTAGGAGCCAGTTTTGTCAAGGTTTATCCGACAAATTACAGGATGTGTTGGCACAGTATGACTCTCCCGCGTCACTGGAAGCCGCTATGGCCCTTGCTATTCGCGTTGACAGACGGCTTCGGGAGAGGTGCGGGATAACTCTACCCCCTGTGATGACTCCACCTCCTACAAGGTCCCCTCATATGGTGGTTCCCCTGGTCAGTCCAGAGGAGCCTATGCAATTAGGAGGGACATCATTTCGGGGGAGGGGACCGGTGGTGCGCTATAAGACAGGAAGGTGTTTCTTCTGCGGGAGAAAGGGACATTTTATTGGGGGGTGTCCATCCCGTCCCTTGCAGAGTGAAGAGTCGTCGGAAAACTGTTGATCCCAGGTTGTGTGGTGGACGGCAATCTGGGAGTAGGTATTTCGTCCCTAGGTTCATCTCAGTTTCTCGTACCGGCGGAGGTGGTGGTGGGTACGAGAACTGAGAGGATATCTGTTCTTCTGGATAGTGGGGCCGGGGCTAATCTGGTTGATGCTCGGTTTGCCCGGGTTCAAGGTATGCGATTGAGTGAGTTGGCTAAACCCATCCCCATATTCTCGATCGATGCCAGGCCTCTCGGTCAGGGAAGTTTTTTGCAAGCTGTGCATGACGTAAAACTTCAAGTGGGGGCGATACATAAAGAACTGTTGTCTTGCTACGTGTTGGAGGGTCTTCCCACTCCTATAGTGTTGGGCCTTCCTTGGTTAACTAAGCATAACCCGGTTATTAATTGGCAAACCAGAGAGATAAGCCAATGGAGTAAATTCTGTAATAAAAACTGCATGAACACGGTCATCGGTGCGGTTACTCCTTGGGTCTTACCTCCATTTCTGGCGGACTTTGAGGATGTATTCTCGGAGAAAGGGTGTCAGGAACTACCTCCTCATCGCGAGTATGACTGTTCTGTAAAACTGCTCCCTGAGGCCAAGTTACCTAAAGCTAGGTTGTATAACCTTTCTGGTCCTGAGAGGCAGGCCATGAAGGATTATATTTCAGAAAGTCTGGCTAAGGGGCATATTAGACCTTCATCTTCACCGGTGGCTGCGGGGTTCTTCTTTGTTAAGAAGAAAGATGGAGGCCTACGCCCTTGCCTGGATTTCCGTGAACTTAATCGGATTACGGTCCGAGATCCGTATCCGCTCCCACTTATTCCCGATCTCTTTAATCAGATCGTGGGCGCCAAATGGTTCTCTAAGTTGGATCTCAGGGGGGTGTACAATCTGATTAGGATGAAGGAGGGGGATGAGTGGAAGACGGCGTTTAACGCTCCGGAGGGGCATTATGAGAACCTTGTCATGCCATTCGGTCTGACTAATGCCCCGGCGGTGTTCCAACACTTTGTTAATGACATTTTTCGCCGCCTGGTGGGACAGTTTGTTGTCATATATCTGGATGATATCTTAATTTACTCGCCGGATCTGGTGTCTCATCAGGAGCACGTTAGGCAGGTGTTACAGATCTTGCGGGATAATAAACTGTATGCCAAATGGGAAAAGTGTGTGTTCGCCGTACAGGAACTCCAGTTTTTAGGCTTCCTGGTTTCAGCGTCCGGTTTTCGTATGGACCCTGGGAAAGTGCGGGCAGTTCTTGAGTGGGATCGGCCAGAGAATCTTAAGGCACTACAACGTTTCCTGGGGTTTGCTAATTATTACCGGAAGTTCATTCGTAATTTCTCGTCCATGGTTAAGCCTCTCACAGACATGACTAAAAAGGGGACGGATTTTTCTAGGTGGTCTGACAAGGCTTGTCAAGCATTCTCCTCCTTGAAAAAATGTTTTGCCTCGGCACCCATACTCATTCAACCTGATGCGTCACAGCCATTCATTGTAGAGGTAGACGCTTCCGAGGTAGGGGTGGGAGCAGTATTGTCACAAGGTTCGTCCCCTGGTAAGTGGCATCCGTGCGCCTTTTTCTCTAAAAAATTGTCGTCCGCTGAGAGGAATTACGATGTCGGCAATAGGGAACTCTTGGCCATTAAGTTAGCTTTTGAGGAGTGGCGCCATTTTTTGGAGGGGGCAGTCCATCCGGTCACCGTCATCACCGATCACAAGAACCTGCTATATCTGGAGTCCGCGAAACGTCTGAATCCCAGACAAGCTAGGTGGTCATTGTTTTTTACCAGGTTTAATTTTGTCGTTACATATCGTCCTGGGTCAAAAAATGTAAAGGCGGATGCCTTATCTCGTAGTTTCCCTGCGGCCGGGAATACGGACGACCCGATTCCTATCCTTCAGGAGGGGGTGGTGGTTTCGGCAGTATGCTCTGAGCTGGAGGAGGAGGTATTGGAGGCTCAGGGGGACGCCCCTGTTGGACCTCCGGGGAGACTGTTTGTTCCAGATCAGTTGCGACAAAAGGTGATCGAGGCACACCATAACTCAGTTTTTGCAGGACACCCGGGGAGTAGAGCAACTGTGGATCTCCTCTCGCGTCGGTTTTGGTGGCCTAACTTACATAAGGAGGTGGTAACTTTTGTCGCGTCCTGTGGGGTTTGTGCGCGCTCTAAGACCTCACATACCCGTCCGTCTGGGGCCCTCTTACCTTTGAAGATCCCGGAGCGTCCTTGGACTCATCTGTCTATGGACTTTATTACGGACCTCCCTCCGTCTTCGGGTAAAACGGTCATACTCGTTGTAGTGGACAGGTTCAGCAAGATGGCACATTTTATCGCTCTTCCGGCTCTCCCTAATGCTAAAACTCTTGCGCAGGTGTTCATTTGGGAGATTGTGAGGCTTCACGGGGTACCTTCTGAGGTGGTGTCTGATCGGGGGTCTCAGTTTGTGTCCAAGTTCTGGAAGGCGTTTTGTGCACGGCGGGGGATGCATTTGTCGTTCTCATCGGCTTTTCATCCTCAGACCAATGGTCAGACGGAACGTATGAACCAGAGCTTGGAGACATATCTCCGGTGTTTTGTGTCAGAGAACCAGGAGGACTGGGCTTCTTTCTTACCTCTGGCAGAGTTTGCTCTTAATAATAGGCGGAGCGAGTCCACTGGTAAGTCCCCGTTTTTTGGGGCATATGGTTTTCACCCCCAGTTTTGTACTTTCAGTAGGGGGGGCTCTTCGGGGGTTCCTGAGGAGGAACGATTTTCCTCATCACTCGCTTCAGTATGGAGAGGGGTGCTGAAGAATCTGAATACTATGGGGAACCGATACAAACGTATGGCTGATAGGAGGAGAGTGTCTGGTCCGGACCTAAGTGTGAACGATCGGGTATGGTTGTCTACCAGGAATATAAAACTTAAGGTTCCCTCCTGGAAACTGGGTCCCAGGTTCATCGGGCCGTACAGAATCAGTTCTATTATTAATCCGGTGGCATTCCGTCTTGACCTCCCCCCTACGTTTAAAATTCACAACGTGTTCCACAGATCGTTGCTTAAGAGGTATGTGGCGCCGGTGGTACCGTCACCTTTACCTCCCCCTCCAGTGGTGGTCAAGGGTAACTTGGAGTTCCAGGTATCGAGGGTCATCGATTCACGCTTTAATCGCCGGTCCCTTCAGTACCTGGTTCATTGGAAAGGGTATGGTCCTGAGGAGAGGATGTGGGTTCCTGCGTCGGATATTAACGCAGACCGATTAGTTCGGGCCTTCCACACGACTCACCCGGATAAACCTGGCCCTGAGGGTCCGGAGGCCCCTCGTAGAAGGGGGGGTACTGTCACGGGTGTGTCGCCACGAAGATCGTCACGATTACACAGCCTGACTTCTCGCAGCTGACTTTTTGGTGCTTTGTGTTTTTCGGCAGTGAGGGAGTTAATTCTCTCTCTCTCTGTGCTAGACGAGGTCCAGCCTCGCCCAGCTGCAATCAATGCTGCTGTAGTGAGACTCCTTCAAATGCCTGCTGGTCTGTTTGGGAAGTGTCGGTGAAAGCATTTCATGCAGACTAACAGAGCGGATCGTGGTATTTGGAGTTTCAGAGATAAGTGTATTTGGAGTGTTTTTTCCCTTCCTCGCTTTATCATTTATCTCCTTTCCCGTTGGTGTTCCCTCTGTTGTAGTTGTGTAGTTTTTGTATGCAAGGTGGTTTTGGTTTTTCCCTTGTACTGTCTCGTTAGTCTAAGTACTGTGTGTGGGCATATTATTACTTGTCCCCTTTTGTTGTGATCGGGGTCCTTCTCAGGACTAGATTACTTAGGTGCAGGGATCCTCAGGAGGTAGGGGTTACGCTGGCGGCCTGGACCTCTGTACCTTTAACAGTACCTCCAGGTTGAGGGATTAGTCAGGGCCCCAGCTTAGGGTCAGCTTAGGCCCCCTACCTCCAGTATACAGAGACAGCGTGACACAAGGTGGGGGGGCTGCCCCTGAGAGTGATTGTCACCAGATTGCCCCAGGACCACCCCCAACAGGGGCGGAGAGAGAAGAAGACTGCGGGGCAGGGTGTGGTTTGGATCAGTCTCACCAGTCCGCACCCGGAGATAGAGACAGGATCCAGCGCCCTGGCGCATGGCCTGCTGCAGGCCGAATCCCCATGCAGCTTCACGGAGCTGCTAGCACACCTCCCCAAGGAAGACCCCGAGTATGTGCGGGCTGCGCTGGAGGAGCTGGACCGGAGAATGGTCCGAGCGCGGCGGGACGTGATTGCCGGGTGGAAGGAAGAGATGGCCTGGCGGGCCGTGATCCAGCAGCAGGAGGCGCCACCGGCACCCAGCAGCACGCCTGCCTCCGAGGGCGGTGAAAACAGAATGGAAGCCGAGGACGACGCTGCAGAAGAGGCACGTAAGGCGGACGCCCCTGCCCCGGGTCCTGACACCGTAGCCTTACCTCTGGATCCCGTCGCGGAGCCAGAAGTCCCGGGAGCTGCTGCAGCTTCCAAGCGCCCGCCGGAAACACCTAGGCCGCAAGCTACGAGCACAGTCGCTGAACCACGCCCCCCGTCGTGTCCTCTGACCCCGGGCACAGTAAGAAGTGGCCCGCTCCAGGCCCGGTCGCAAGGCCTGATCTCCCCAGGCGCTTCCCAACCGCGTGCGCCCCCGGTCTCGAAGCCACCACCCTTCGGCACGGACCTGTATGCTCAATTGGCAGGTCCGGAGGAGGAGCGGGCACGGCGCCGGAAGAGGGAGCAGCTGCAGGCCCGAAGCGCGGAGGAGAAGACGCGCACCCGCCGGAACCCCCATGCAGCATGCGATCCTAAAACACCTGGGACCGTGGTGAAGTTCCACCAGAAGAAAGGGTGGGGGTTCATTCGGGACTCTGCCACCGCCACAGACATCCATGTTGACAGGAGGGACGTGGAGGGTCACCTGCCAGAGGGCCATCCAGAACGTGATCTGTTTCCAGGAGACTTGGTGTCCTACACCCGACACCGAGGCCTAAAGGGATGGTATGCCCTTCATGTCCAGAGGATAAGGGAGGAACAGCACTACTCAGATCCAGAGTACCAAGAGGGTCCAGACGGGCCTGAAGACGACCAGGAGGAGCAAGGCGCATCAGGAGGACACCGTTACCAGTAAACGGTAGACTGTGACTGTACATAGTTACCCATCAGGGTACAGAGAACTGTTTTGGGACTGTTTCCAGATTAAAGTGTGGTCCCCGTTGGGACTGATATAGAACTGTTAGAAGTTGCCCCCATTCCTTACCTGGCTAAGGACTGAGAACAGTCATCCCCCTTCCCAAACTGGCCGAGGACTGAGAGCGGCCACCCTGTACATAGTTGCACCTCTTAAGGCGCCCCCTACTGGTTTTATAGAAAAACTGCATGCCTACCTCAAGGGAAGTTGATGCACCTTTAAGCAAAAGTGAATACCTGGTTGCCAGTTACACAGCGGCCAGAGTTCAAGAATGTGTTTTGAAAATGTTTTTCTTGCAAATGTTTTATGTAGAAAAAGTTTTATCTGCTGCTAAATAATAATGTGAAAGTTTTCTATAATGTTTATATGACAAAAGAGTTCCGGAGGCATTAGCAAAGTGTTTTATTATAGTGTAACAAGTGAGAAAAGTGTTTTTCCCATAAAGGGAATTGAACTGTGTCGTCCGTTTTCCAAATGTGAAAAGTTTTGCATGTCCTGTTTTGCTCTTTTTTTGCTCTTTTCCAGCCCGAGGACGTGCTGTGGTTTACCGGGGGGGAATGTAGCGCCCCGAGGGTTCGGCCGCTACAGGGGTATTGCACCTCTGCCAGAGGTGTGATATTCCACTCCCGGGTAAGGATGGAGTATGGACCAGGGCTCAGTTAGCTGCATGCATCACACTCACCCCATTTCCGAGGGACAGCTCAACGGTACTCCCATTAGACAGAAATGCAGGTACGACAGACCATGTCCCTGGCTGGAGTGGGGAGGGGGGAGGAATACCCAGTGATGTAGGAGCAGATAGGGGTTAGTTCCTGAGCATAGATAGGAGCCCATTGGTTGCTGGTCACCTGGGCTCATGTTTCTAGAGGGAGGTATAAAAGGTGGGCACCATCTTAGTTCTGAGTCAGTTCAAGCAGGAGGAGAAGAGAGAGAAGGAGTTCGGCCAGAGAGGGCTGACAGGGAGCTGTGGCTCAGTCTGGGCCCAGCTCCATGAGGCAGGCCTGGGGAGAGGGCCAGGAACAGAAAGGAACAAGAACAGAAAGGAACAGAAACAGAAAGGAACAGCAAAGAAAGAGAGGAAGAAACAGAAGGGCTCAGGAACAAGAAGGTAGAAGGGACCCTAAGAACCCACGAGAATACATGGTGAAGGGTCAGGCAGATTAAGGGTACCGGATCCCAAGTTGGTGGAGGAGAAACTACCCTCAGCCAAAGACCGGAGGTCGTGATCATTTATTGGTGCGACACCTCATCAAACCTGCTAGGAAGGCACCATATAGGACAGCGGGGAACGGGGCCCACGTTTACCCGCGCAGGTCCGCGGTAGCTGGACAAAAGTGGGTCACTGGTGAGGCAGGCCAGAAAAAGGATTGAAGGGGGTCCTGCGCCATGCTCCTGAACTGCCTGGGGGTTGACCGAGCCCCTCACCTGGTGGACACTGCACGGCTTGGGTGGTCATTGCTTGCGCAGAAGTGACCCGGAGCACCTGAACTGTGAGTAAAAGACATTGGACTGCAGTACGTTGTCTGTGTACTCTTTCGCTCCTCCAGCACTAACGGCACTGGGACTCTCTGCACCATCACCCCCACCATCCACTACACTGCCCTGGGGCAGCACTCTTCCCGTGGGGATTTACACTACTTCAGCTGCCTACACCATCAGCCTCAGCGGTCTGCCTTGCAGCGGCGGTTCATAATAGCCGCAATCCACGGGTGGCGTAGTCGGACGTTAACAACAGCACATAGCAGACTACCACTGGCCTGACCACCCTGAGCCACGGAACTGGGTTGCCACTACTACCCTCATCGTTCCCTTATTGCCCGGATCCGAGTGCCCCACGGCCCAGGGGGCGAGTCACCTGTCCACGCTCCAATTGTTGCAAGATATGTCTAAAAACTGTACAAATATGCTCCGCTAGTCTGAAGGGTCTGCCGGAGTACCTGAAGGACTTCGGATATATGATCTCGGAAAAAGAGGAGGAGATACTACCTCCCCATTGTCCTTATAATTGTGCTATTGATCTTATTTCTAGTGCCTAATTGCCTAAAGCTCGCCTTTACAATTTGTCTGGGCCTGAACGGGTCGCCATGAAAGATTATGTTAACAAAAGTTTACAGAAGGGTCATATCCGTCCTTCCTCCTCTCCGGATTTTTCTTCGTACTTTCTGATTTCCGAGAACTAAATAAAATCACGGTTAAAAATACTTACCCACTTCCACTCATTCCCGACCTATATAATCAGCTTCTGGGGGCCAGGGTGTTCTCTAAACTTGATCTTAGAGGGGCTTACAATTTGATACGCATCCAAGAGGGTGATGAGTGGAAACCGGCGTTTTAAACGTTTGAGGGTCTGTTCGAAAACCTTGTCATGCCATTTTTGTTATCCAATGCACCTTCTGTGTTTCAAAATGTTATGAATGATATTTTCTCTGATTGCATTGGAAGATATGATGTGATTTACCTGGATGATATTCTAATTTTCTCTCCAGATTTGGATTCTCACCAGGAACATGTCCGGGTTGTGTTACAAAGATTTAGGGAGAACTCCTTGTTTGCTAAATTAGAGAAATGTGTTTTTTCTGTTCAGGAAATTTCATTCTTGGGGTTCATCTTGTCAGCAGAAGGGGTTAAGATGGACCCTGGGAAGGTACAGGCCATAATTGACTGGGTTCAGCCTCGTGATCTTAAGGCTTTGCTGGGATTCGCCAACTATTATAGGAAATTTATCAAGGTGTTTTCTCAGATTGCTAAACCTCTTACTGACCTTACACGTAAGGCCATGTCCCCACGAAGCATTTTTGTAGCGTTTTTGCGTCGTTTTTACGGCTGCGAAAACGCTTGTAAAACAGTCTGCCATGCAAAGCAAGGTGAATTCAGATGTGCTGTGCACATGATGCGCTAATTTGCGTGCCGAACTCGCATTGCGTTGCAAAACGCAGCATGACCATTTCTACCGCGATTACGCTGCAAATTCGCGGCCATTGAGGAACATTGAAATGCAGCAAACCCGCAGGTATATGTGAATTTGCTGCGTTTCTATTAAAGTCAATGGCCGCGAATTTGCAGCGTAATCGCAGTGTGTGTGGTACCCGGGATGAAGAGGAGACTACAACTCCTCTTCATCCCGGCTACCACGCGGTGAAAACCTGTATATTCACCTCTCCGGCGGCCCCCGCTCTGCTCCCGCCCACGTCCTCTCTCCTTGGCGTCCCGCAGTGTACTGTCAGGACCTGCTGTGACGTCATTTAGTCACCTGATGGTCACGTGATCAGGTGATGGTCGCGTGACCATCAGCTGACTAAATGACGTCACCGCAGGTCCTGACAGTACACTGCGGGACGCCGAAGAGAGAGGATCGGAGGATCGCCGCCGGGAGGAGACTGGAGGAGACCGGAGAGGTGAGTATACAAGTTTTTTTTTATTTTTAACGTTTTAATTCTTTTTTTTTTTTTACTATAGATGCTGCATTTAAAGCATCAGTTGTTCACACATTATAAATCCATGCCGGTTGCATGGATTTATATTGTGTGACCAACTTGTCAAGCACTTTTCCAAGTGATGCTCAAAATCGCTTGGAAAACTGCTTGAAAAAACGCATGCGAAAACGCATGTAAAAACGCTGAAAAAACACTTCTCTCTGGCAGAAAAAACGCATGTAAATCTGCATGCGTTTTTTTCTGCCAGAGAGAGGCAAAAACACTCTGCATCAAATCTGCTACGTGGGCACATAGCCTAAGGGGGCAAATCTCAAGGTGTGGTCGCCAGGTGCTATCATGGCTTTCGAAAAATTAAAAGTGTTTAGTGTCTGCCCTCATTCTGATCCAACCTGATCTCCAAGAACTATTCATTGTAGAGGTGGATGCTTCGGAGGTCGGAGTAGGGGCGGTTTTGTCACAGGGGCCCAAAACTCTGACTAATTTGCGTCCATGTGGTTTTTTGTCTAAAAAATTTTTGCCGGCGGAAAGAAATTATGATGTTGGGAATCGTGAATTACTTGCTATAAAATTAGCCTTTGAGGAATGGAGGCATTTTTTGGAGGGGGCTGTTCATCCAGTTACTGTGGTCACTGATAACAAGAATCTAGATTAAATTCAATCAGCTAAAAGGTTAACTCCTAGACAGGCCAGATGGTCCTTGTTTTTCTCAAGGTTTAATTTTTCAATTACATTCAGGCCGGGGTCTAAGAATGTGAAAGCTGACGCATTATCTCATAGTCTCGATTCAGTTTCTCCTCCATCCTCCATTAAGGCCCCGTCACACTTAGCGACGCTGCAACGATCCCGACAACGATACGACCTGTCAGGGATCGTTGCTGCGTCGCTATGTGGTTGCTGGTGAGCTGTCAAACAGGCAGGCTCACCAACGATCAGGGGAGCAGCGACATCGTGGAAAGAATCTTTCCACGATGTCCTGCTCCTGGTTACCAGCCTGCTGAAGCAGGAGCAGGCTGGTAACCATGGTAAACATCGGGTTACTAGGGGCACACGCGCACCTAGTAACCCGTTGTTTATCATGGTTACCACTCTGCTACAGTGAGTGGGAGGTTACCGCTCACTTTAGCAGGCTCGTAACCATGATAAACATCGGGTTGCTAGGGGCACACGCGCACCTAGTAACCCGTTGTTTATCATTGTTACCACTCTGCTACAGTGAGCGGGAGGTTACCGCTCACTTTAGCAGGCTCGTAATCATGATAAACAACGGGTTACTAGGTGCGCGTGTGCCCCTAGTAACCCGATGTTTATCATGGTTACCAGCCTGATCGCTGCTCCCGCTGGTCACACACAGCGATGTGTGCTGACCAGCGGGAGGGCAACGACCAAAAAATGGTCCAGGACACGTTGCAGCGATCAGCGACCTCACAGCAGGGGCCTGATCGCTGCAAAGTGGCACACATAGCTACATAGCTGGTGAGGTCGCTGTTGCGTCACCAAAACCGTGACACAGCAGCGATCTCGCTAGCGATCTCGCTATGTGAGACGGGGGCTTTACTCCTCAGGGTATTGTTGTTTCTATGGTAACCTCAGAATTGGAGGAGAAGACCCGTAAAACCCAGTCTTTGGCTCCTCCTGCTACTCCTGGATCTAAATTATTTGTGCCTGTGTACCTAAGATTGAGTGTGATACAGAAATTTCATAATTCCGTCTTGAGTGGTCTTGGGGTTACTGCTACATGGTAAACCATTGCTAGACATTTTTGGTGGCCGACCATGCATAATGATATCAAAAATGTTGTATCTGTTTGTGAAGTCTACGCCCATTCTAAAGTCAGTCATAGCCAGGCGGCTTGGGAATTGGCTCCTTTGCCAATTCCAGAGAGACCATGGACTCATTTCATCACGGATTTGCCTCTGTCTGGTGGGAAAACTGCTATCTGGGTGGTAGTTGACCAATTCAGCAAACAAGCCCATTTTGTTCCTTTGTCAGGATGCAGAAACACTCTCCACGTTGTTTATTTCTCATATCGTAAGTGTAACGGGTCTGGGAGGCGGAACCTCTGAGCTACTATACAAGGGGGCGGTCCTTGTAAGGGAGCGGGTGGCGACCAGGGAAGACGGGCAGGCAGTCACAGCAGGTGACCGGGACAGTTTCTGAGTGAACGGGCTGGAGGTCACGGCAAGTGACCGGGGCAGTCTCTGGATGAACGGGCAGGAGGTCACGGCAAGTGACCGGGGCAGTCTCTGGGTAAAGGGTAGGTACGACCTGTGATGGCAGAGCCTCCCGGTAGGCTAGCAGGCAGATGGTTGATGTGTGCTCCCAGGTGAGCAAGCGAGAGTCTCTGGAAAGGTAGGTGGTCACAGCACGTGACGGCGGAGCCTCCAGGTAGGCTAGCAGGCAGGTAACAGGTGTGCGCTCCCAGGTGAGCGGGCAGGAGTCTCTGGAATGGCAGGTGGTCACAGCACGTGACGGCGGAGCCTCCAGGTAGGCTAGCAGGCAGGTAGCTGATGTGCGCTCCCAGGTGAGCGGGCAAGCTGGTCCATAGACAGACTGACAGGAGTTGGAGGGCAGACCGTCGGACCTCAGGCTAGCAGGCAGGTAGCAGAGGAGCGCTCCCAGGTGAGCGGGCAAGCTGGTCCTTAGACAGACTGACAGGAGTCGGTAGGCAGACCGTCGGACCTCAGGCTAGCAGGCAGGTAGCAGAGGAGCGCTCCCAGGTGAGCGGGCAAGCTGGTCCTTAGACAGACTGACAGGAGTCGGTAGGCAGACCGTCGGACCTCAGGCTAGCAGGCAGGTAAGTAGAATATCAGGCAGGAATCAGACAGCAAACTGGCAGGAATTTGGCAGGTAACTGGCAACGGGACCTGAGGGCTGAAGCAGAGTAGTGAACAGTGCAACAACATTGCTCGGGCACCTCCATTTTGGAGGAGGTGCCTTATATATGGTGAAGTCCTCCGGCCATTGGCCGGGGACTCCTTAGGACGGCGCGCGCGGCCCCTTTAAGAGGGAGGGAGCGCGCGCACGCGCGCGCCCTAAGCACAGTGGCCGGGAAGGAGCGCACGCTGCCAGCAGAGCGGGAGGAGGACGCCGGGCTAGGAGCAGAGAGGTGAGGGGAACAGCGTCCCTGCCTAGCAGAGGGCAGGGACGCCGGCGCTACAGTACCCCCCCCTTTAGGCCCCCCCTTTTTTAGGCCAGACAGAAATTTAGCTAGGATGAGAGGGGCATGGATGTTCTCCCGGGGCTCCCACGTTCTCTCCTCAGGACCAAACCCCTTCCAGTCTACTAGAAAAAAGGTCTTTCCTCTTACCCTTTTGGTGGCAAGAATGTTCTCTACCTCAAACTCGTCCTCAGCAGAAACCGGAGCAGGAGGCGTACCTGTAGACTTGGAAAAAGAGTTAAGTACCACAGGTTTGAGGAGAGATACATGGAAGGAGTTAGGGATCCGTAAGTTGGCCGGGAGTTTCAATTTATAGGCCACCGGGTTGATCTGACTGATGACCTCCAGAGGACCGATGAACCGAGGCCCTAACTTGTAAGAAGGTATCTTGAGTCGGACATATTTAGATGAGAGCCAGACTTTATCTCCAGGACGAAATTGTGGAGGATCCAGGCGTTTTTTGTCAGCGTGTCTTTTCATCCGTTCGGACGACTGAAGGAGTGCGGATCGGGTACTCTCCCAAATGGAGGAAAATTTGCTAACGAGAGATTCCGCAGCCGGGTTGTCCACATAGGTGGAGACAGGAAAAGGAATCCGAGGATGCTGACCGAAGACTACAAAAAACGGGGATTTGGAGGAGGATTCGCTCTCGTGATTGTTGTAAGAGAACTCGGCCCATGGTAGGAGATCCACCCAGTCTGAATGATGGGCATTAACGAAGTGCTGGAGGTAACTGGTCAGGTTCTGATTGATCCGCTCCACTTGACCATTGGACTGTGGGTGGTAAGCGGAAGAGAAGTCCAGGGTGACGTCTAGCAGTTTACAAGTGGCTCTCCAGAAGCGTGAGGTGAATTGTACCCCACGATCCGACACGATGTGGAGGGGCAGGCCATGAAGACGAAAGATGTGACGAATAAAGTCTTTAGCTAGCTCGGGTGCAGACGGGAGGCCTGGCAGGGGAACGAAATGAGCCATCTTGGAGAAGCGGTCAGCGACCACCCAAATGACCGTACAACCGGCAGAGACTGGGAGGTCAGTTATAAAGTCCATTGCTATATGCTGCCAGGGGGCAGCAGGTACAGAAAGCGGAAGGAGGCGACCGGCTGGCAGATGTCTCGGAACCTTGTTGCGGGCGCAGGACACACAGGCAGAAACAAAGTCTATTACGTCCTTGTGCAGGGTAGGCCACCAGTAGTGCCGGGTAATAAGCTGGAGGGTCTTTTTCTGACCGGCGTGGCCAGCCAGTTTAGACGAGTGACCCCAGTGAAGGATCTTCTCCCGATCAGGTACAGATACGAACGTCTTTCCGGGAGGGAGACGATTTAGACTCACGGGAGCCACCTGCATTACTCTGGCGGGATCGATGATGTGTTTCGGATCTTCCTCGAGATCAGACACCAGAAAGGATCGAGACAAGGCGTCCGCCTTGACGTTTTTGTCAGCCGGGCGAAAATGAAGAACAAAATCAAAGCGAGCAAAAAACAAGGACCACCGGGCTTGGCGCGGGTTAAGTCTCTGGGCATGCTGGAGGTAAGCCAAGTTCTTGTGGTCAGTGTAAATTATTACCGGGTGAAGAGCCCCCTCGAGCAGGTAACGCCACTCCTCCAATGCCAGTTTGATGGCCAATAACTCTCGGTCTCCTATGGAATAATTGAGCTCTGAGGAGGAGAAGAGTTTAGAGAAGAAGCCGCAAGTTACCATCCTCCCGGAAGATGATTTTTGAGTAAGTACCGCTCCGGCTCCAGAGGAGGAGGCGTCAACTTCCAGGAAGAACTGCTTGTTGCCGTCCGGGCGATGCAGCACCGGGGCGGAAGAGAAGGCCTGTTTTAAGGAAAGAAAGGCCTCCTCTGCTTCGGGCGGCCACTCTTTGGGATTAGTACCCTTACGGGTGAGCGCGGAAATTGGGGCAGTCCGGGAAGAGAAGTGTGGTATGAAGAGGCGGTAGTAGTTGGCGAAGCCCAGGAATCGCTGAATGGCCTTCAACCCCTCCGGTCGAGGCCATTTCTCGATGGCAGACAGTTTCTCTGGATCCATTCGTAGGCCGGTCTGAGAAATAATGTTGCCCAAAAACGGAAGCGAGGTCTGCTCAAAGAGGCACTTCTCGTATTTAGCGAAGAGGTGATTCTGCCTGAGCCTGAGCAGGACCTGACGAACGTCCCTCCGGTGAGTCTGGAGATCCGGAGAGAAGACCAAGATGTCGTCCAGGTACACCACTACGCAGGAGTAGAGAAGGTCCCGGAAGATGTCATTGACCAACTCTTGAAAGACGGCAGGAGCGTTACAGAGACCAAAGGGCATTACCAGATATTCATAGTGGCCGTCCCGGGTGTTGAATGCCGTCTTCCATTCATCCCCCTGACGGATACGAACCAGGTTGTACGCCCCACGGAGGTCCAGTTTGGTGAAGATTCTAGCCCCCCTCAGACGATCAAATAACTCCGGAATGAGCGGAAGGGGGTACTTATTCTTCACCGTGATCTGGTTAAGGCCTCTATAGTCTATACAGGGACGGAGAGAGCCGTCCTTCTTTTTGACGAAAAAGATGCCTGCTCCCGCCGGGGAGGTAGATTTCCGGATGAATCCCCTGGCCAGATTCTCCTCAATATATTCGGACATCGACCGGGTCTCAGCAGCGGATAACGGATAAATACGCCCACGGGGAGGAGTAGTACCAGGTAACAGGTCGATAGGGCAGTCGTATGGTCTATGAGGGGGTAGTGTCTCTGCCTCCTTTTTATTAAAGACATCAGCATAAGACCAATAAGGAATCGGAAGTCCAGGTAGATTAGCTGGGGTAGGAGAAGGACGGACGGGATGGACGGGAACCAGACAGGTCTTATGGCAGTCCTGTCCCCAGCGAAGGACTTCTCCGGTCTGCCAGTCGAGCACGGGTGCATGTCTCTGGAGCCAAGGTAGGCCTAGCAAGAGGGCGTGAGAGAGTCCAGGCAGAACATGAAAGGAGATACTCTCAGAATGCAGCATTCCCACCTGCAGAGTAATGGATTCGGTGATGAGTTGGATGGGGCGTGGTAAGAGACCCCCATCCACGGCAGCAACAGACAAGGGTACAGCCAGAGGTTTGGTGGGGATGCGGTATTTCTCTACCAGGGACTGTGAAATAAGATTCCCGGCTGCTCCAGAGTCAAGTTGGGCTAGTTCGAAATAACGGTTCTCCCCGCAGACGATTGAGACTGACAACAGCAGAGATGGAGAGGATTTATTCTTGTCTAGGTCGACCTCTCTGAGCGAACCTAGACACAGGCGTTTCCCGACCTCTCCGGGCAGGCACGGATCCGGTGCTCCTTACTGCCACAGTAGAAGCAGCTCCCCTCGGCACGGCGTAAGTCCTGACGGGTTTTGACCATCTTGGTCTGGTCGACCTGCATAGGCTCAGGAGAGTGTACCTGGGAAGAGACGGAGGGAGTGACGGGTCTCTGAAAAGTAGGAGCTAGACGTGGAAACCTCCTCTCACGGGTGACCTCTTTGGCACGCTCCTGGAACCGTAGGTCAATCCGGGTGGCAAGAGTTATTAGGTCATTGAGAGTGGTAGGAATGTCTCGACCGGCAAGTTCATCTTTAATACGGCCGGACAGACCCTCCCAGAAGACAGATACCAGAGCGTCGTTATCCCAGGCCAGCTCCGAGGCAAGGGTACGGAACCGTATGGCATATTGGCCCACGGTGAGACTTCCCTGACGGAGGCGTAGCAGAGATGATGCGGATGAGGTCTTCCGTCCAGGTTCGTCGAAGACTTTCCGGAAAGCCGTGAGAAAGGCAGGCAAGTCGGACACCAGGGGGTCTCCTCTCTCCCATAGAGGATTTAGCCAGGCCAGGGCCTCCCCGGTGAGATGGGACATGATGAAGGCAATTTTGGCCCGGTCGGAGTTAAACTGGTGGGACAGGAGTTCAAAGTGCAGGGTGCACTGATTTATAAAGCCCCGAGCCTGAGCGGAGTCGCCTCCGAAGCGAGGAGGTGCAGAAAGCCGGGGTCCGGGGTAGGATACCATAGTATTGGTGGGCAGCGGAGCTGCCGGATTGCGAGTCATGGCTCTGGCGGTGGTTGCTGGTGGAGCAGTCAGAGTGTCCAGGCGAGTATTGACATTCCGCAGGTGACCCAGGATGGACTCCTGTTGGGACCTCTGACGGGACAGTTCATGACACAGGTCCGAGAGTGAGGGAGCTTGGGTGCCACCGGGTTCCATGGCCCGAGCAAACTGTAACGGGTCTGGGAGGCGGAACCTCTGAGCTACTATACAAGGGGGTGGTCCTTGTAAGGGAGCGGGTGGCGACCAGGGAAGACGGGCAGGCAGTCACAGCAGGTGACCGGGACAGTCTCTGAGTGAACGGGCTGGAGGTCACGGCAAGTGACCGGGGCAGTCTCTGGATGAACGGGCAGGAGGTCACGGCAAGTGACCGGGGCAGTCTCTGGGTAAAGGGTAGGTACGACCTGTGATGGCAGAGCCTCCCGGTAGGCTAGCAGGCAGATGGTTGATGTGTGCTCCCAGGTGAGCAAGCGAGAGTCTCTGGAAAGGTAGGTGGTCACAGCACATGACGGCGGAGCCTCCAGGTAGGCTAGCAGGCAGGTAACAGGTGTGCGCTCCCAGGTGAGCGGGCAGGAGTCTCTGGAATGGCAGGTGGTCACAGCACGTGACGGCGGAGCCTCCAGGTAGGCTAGCAGGCAGGTAGCTGATGTGCGCTCCCAGGTGAACGGGCAAGCTGGTCCATAGACAGACTGACAGGAGTTGGAGGGCAGACCGTCGGACCTCAGGCTAGCAGGCAGGTAGCAGAGGAGCGCTCCCAGGTGAGCGGGCAAGCTGGTCCTTAGACAGACTGACAGGAGTCGGTAGGCAGACCGTCGGACCTCAGGCTAGCAGGCAGGTAGCAGAGGAGCGCTCCCAGGTGAGCGGGCAAGCTGGTCCTTAGACAGACTGACAGGAGTCGGTAGGCAGACCGTCGGACCTCAGGCTAGCAGGCAGGTAAGTAGAATATCAGGCAGGAATCAGACAGCAAACTGGCAGGAATCTGGCAGGTAACTGGCAACGGGACCTGAGGGCTGAAGCAGAGTAGTGAACAGTGCAACAACATTGCTCGGGCACCTCCATTTTGGAGGAGGTGCCTTATATATGGTGAAGTCCTCCGGCCATTGGCCGGGGACTCCTTAGGACGGCGCGCGCGGCCCCTTTAAGAGGGAGGGAGCGTGCGCGCGCCCTAAGCACAGTGGCCGGGAAGGAGCGCACGCTGCCAGCAGAGCGGGAGGAGGACGCCGGGCTAGGAGCAGAGAGGTGAGGGGAACAGCGTCCCTGCCTAGCAGAGGGCAGGGACGCCGGCGCTACAGTAAGGTTACATGGAATCCCTCTTAACATTGTGTCGTATAGGGGAGTACAGTTTGTCTCTAAATTTTGGAGAGCTTTTTGTAGTAAACTCGGGATTGACTTGTCATTTCCATCTGCTTACCACCCTGTGACCAACGGTCAGATTGAGAGGACAATTCAATCTTTGGAACAAAATTTAAGGTGCTTTGTGGCGGCTCAGCAGGAAGACTGGTCTTAGTTTTTACCTATTGCTGAGTTTGCATTTAACAGTCGAGTGAATCAGTCTACTTGAACCTCACCGTTTTTCGGTAATTATGGTTTTCATCCCAACTTTGGTGAATTTTCTAGGATTAGGTCTGAATGTCCTGGGGTGGAAGTTGCCGTACAAAGACTTAGGGATGTCTGGAAGGAGGTTCAAAAGAATATTGGAACTGCTCAGATTCGCCAAAAACAGAAGGCCGATAGAAGACGTTCAGTGGGTCCTGTTTTTAAGATCGGGGATAAAGTTTTGTTGTCATCCAGGAACATTAAACTTAAAGTGCCATTGGCAAAGTTGGTTCCAAAGTTTATTGGTCCATATGAGATTCTAGAGGTGGTCAATCCAGTGGCATTCAGATTAAAGCTTCACCCATCCCTTCGCATCCCTAACGTCTTCGATAAATCCCTATTAAAGGAGTTTGTCCCTTTGGTATTGTCTCCCTCATCCCCGCCTCCTCCAGTTGCAGTCGACGGTGGCTTAGAGTATGAGGTTCAGAGGGTTGTGGATTCTTGCAGGGTTCATAATTCCCTTCAATACCTCATCCACTGGATGGGATACGGACCAGAGGAGAGGTCCTGGGTCCCTGCTCGAGATGTGAAGGCTGATCGGTTAGTTTGGCTTCACAGGAAACTTTAGATGGAAGGCCCTAGGGGTCCGGCGGCCCCCCTTAGAAGAGGGGGTACTGTCACGGTTCCACCCCTCAGTGTGTCTGGGATGCAGTTACTGACAACTCAGCCATCCAATCTGGTGCAGGGGCATGCAGGAGCTGTCAGTGTGTTGATTGACAGCTCGGCTGTCCAGTCTGGGATTGGGAGGCGCTGGCTATGTCCAGGTGTTCATTATTCCAGGTGACTGCCAGCAGGGTTGTAGAGTTGGAGTCGTGGAGTTGAAGTCGTGGAGTCGGATTCAGAGCCTATTTTTGTGGAGTCGGAGTCGGTATAAAATGGACCACCTCCGACTCCTAAAATATATAATAAACTGGGTACAGTAATTCAATGCAGTTTGTGGGGAATATTTTTTCATAAGAATTTTGGAAAGTTATGAAATGTCCCATAAATGTCTTTCCTATTCCTGATCTAAGGATCTAGACTTTTAGTTGAAATGAATCTGTGCTACAGTAAATTTATCACTTAAACATGAGCCATGTATGAGAGAGTCGGAGTCGGCGTTGGAGTCTTAAATTGAGGAGTCGGAGTCGCAGGTTTGGCTTACCGACTCCACAGTCCTGACTGCCAGGCTACTTAACTGGGCTGTTTCTTCCAGACCTCTGCCAGATGTACATTCAGCTTGTGTGAGGTTTGCTTCTCTGTGCCTAGTGTTCTGTGTATTGATCTTCTGTTGCCTGAACTTGGACCTTGTTCCGGCCATTTGTCTGTTTAACCCCTTCTGCTCTGATCCGCTATCCTCCTGGTATCCTGACCTACGGAACATTATCTGACTATGCTCTTGTCTCTTCCCTCTGTTTATGACGTACCCTCCTGGCTTTTGACTTTGGAGATTTATGGCTGACACAGAGCACAGATGGGTTCATGCAGATAAAGGCTTAATGAGGAAGGCAGCAAACAGGTATTTGAAGCTGGTGGTGCCTCTGGAGTCCCACAAACCCAAAGGTGTAGGATCCTCCAGAGGCTTGCACTTCTGCATAAACCTACTATTCAACCACCTCTGCTCACAAGCAGAAGCGGTTGTAGTGGTCCCAGACAAATATAAAGACTGATTTTAAAATCGCCTTGTTTACTGATGAGTGCCGTGCGAATTTGGTTGGTCCAGATGGATGGAGTAGTGGATCGTTGGTGAATGGTCACCATCCCAACAAGGCTGCGATGTTAGAAAGGGTCGGAATCACGGAGAGAGATGGTTGTCCCCTTTTGGGTCCCTGAATATGTGAAAATGACCTTGGCAAAGTATATGGATGTAAGAATTGTGAAGGTGTCCTATGTTATATGTAACTTGTCCTGTTAAGATGTTTTTGATTGAAAACGCTTTTGATTCCAGTAAATGTGACCTCTTAATCCTGCAAATTCAACAAATGACCATTTTCAGTTCTTTACAACCTATAAAATGTTTGGAAACTCTGTTGTGCAGAATAATTTGGAACAGTGCATTTTGTGATTTTTTTTTTAGTTTTGAGAAAAATACTGGTATTATTGGGAGGTTTGTCCAATAAAATGTGATTGATCCTCTTACATTTGATGATGTGAACATTATGCTGACTCATTTGCTTCAACCATTTAGAAAAATGTGAGAAAAATAGCATATGCATAGTAATTTGGAACACCGTTTAGTCTCTGTGTTGCATTACTAGAACTGACCAGTGGATGGCAGCACAGATTGGCTTGTTAGTAGGAATAAAATAATACATTTACTGTAATACATATCGATGTAAATACTTGTATGCCCAAAAATCACAAAAGTATTCTAAGAGTGATACCTTTATTGGCTAACCAGAAAAATATATATATATGCAAGCTTTCAGAGCACAGAGCACTGTAGTACAAAAAGTGACACATGTTGTTTTTTTTATACTGTGAGAAAGACATTGAACACTGGGAGGCAGCACAGGATGGAATACAACTGTGATTACACTGAAAATGATCACCAGGAGGTAGCACAAACTGAAATATTCCTATCATTAAATATGTTCCATAGTACTGATAGTGAACACTGGGTGGCAGCACTGGAACAATTAACTGTACTGTAGTACCGACAGAACTGGAAATAATACTGAACAGAATACCAAAGATCAACACTGGGTGGCAGCATGGGGAGAATGTAACTGTGGTGTGCAGCTGAAAATGAACATTAGGCAGCTCCACAGAATGCAATATTGCCAGAACTGAGCATAGTACTGTAATACTAAAAGTTAGCACCAGATGGCAGCATAGGATGGCATATTGATGAAACAGATATATACTGTATTACTGGAATAATATAAGGAGAATTAAAAATTAGTGCATTGCAATAAAACATAAAATAATAAGTCAATTTCCCAGGTAGCGTGAAAGCTGCATTTTTCCACTATTTTTTTTTTTTTTTCAGAAAATCCACTGCGTTTCACAGTTCAAACAAAGTGGATGTGATTTCATGAAAATTCATTCGTGCCTGCTGTGCCTTCAGCCCCTTTCCTCCACATTCAATTTTTGTACTTTTGCATTTTCATTTTTTTCCTCTCCTCTTTCAACTAGCCATAACTTTTTTAGTTTTGCAGTGACATAGTCGTGTGATGGCTTTTTTTTCTTTTGCGGTACGGGTTGTTGTTTTGAATAACATTGTTCATTTTATGATATAGAATAAAGGAAAATTGCCAAAAAATTAAAAGTGCGATTAAATTATGAAATACCCTTGCAATTCCAGCATTTTTTTGTGGGAGGAGGGGTTATTTTTATGGCATTAATGGTGCAGTAAAATGACCTGTAATCATGATTCTCCAGGACAGCACAATTATGGAGATCAACAATTCAATGAAAGAAAAAAGAACAGAGCACTAACCGGTCCAAAATTCTGGAGATACCTAATGTATATTTTATTTACTATTTTATTGTCTTAACAAATTCAGAATTTTGTAAAAAAATTTTTTTTCAAAATCCGCATCTTTTTTCATATTACCATCTATGGAGCTGTGTGGGGGCTTGTTTTTTCTGTGTGGTGAGCTGATGTTTTTATGTATACAATTTTGGGGTACATACTATGCTTTGATTGCTTCTTATTGCATTTTTTTGTGTTATTGCAGCAACCAAAAACTTAGTGATGTTATGACTTTTTTGTCCTATTTACAACACTTACTGATCGTCTTCATTAATTTTATATTTCGATAGCTCGACTCTTCTGGACGCAATGATACCAATAGTAAATAATAATAATCTTTTTATCTATATAGTGGCAACATATTTTGCAGCGCTTTACATTTCAGACAATTTACCGACATTATCAGCACTGTCCCCATTGGGGCTCACAATCTGCATTCCCTATCAGTCTGTCTTTGGGAGTGTGGGAGGAAACTGGAGAACCTGGAGGAAACCCACACAAACACGGGGAGAACATACAAACTCCTTGCAGATGTTGTTCTTGGTGGGATTTAAACCCAGGACCCCAGCGCTGCAAGGGTGCAGTGCTAACCACTGAGCCACCGTGCTACCCTACCAATATTTTTTTTTAGCTTTTATATTTCTTTATTAGCTGGGGAAAAGGGGGGTGATTTGAATTTTTTTATTTTTTTTTTTATACTTTTTGTTAATCCCCTTAGGGGACTTGAACGTGCAACCATTTGATCGCTTGTACTACAGTATATACAACAATTCATGGGGGTCTTCAGTCGGCACCCAGCTTTCTTAGCAATCCATCGGCTCCCTGATATCGAGTCATGGGGGCAGAGGCGTTGAATGCCCGAATTACAGCAATTAAATGCCGCTGTCAATGATTGACAGCGGCATTGAAGATGTTAACAGCAGCGATCAGTGCTGTTACAGGCAGATATTAGGTAGCATCTACCACAGGGAAGGAATCTACTTCTGAGCCCGCTCCAAAGTCCCTGACACACTGCATGACGTGACAGTATGTGAAGGGGTTAAAGCTGATGCTGTGCTGTGCAGTTTTTTTGGTGTTCTTTTTCTCCATAAACTGCCGGAAGCCTGAATAAAAATGCATGACAGATTGCAATTGCTTTTCTAAGTGCAAAATTGGAGTATTTCTGCAGTCAAAATAAAAGCATTATAAAAAATGCTGTCAAATCTGCACTAAAAATAAAAAAAGGACAATGCATAAATAAGCTACAAAAAACACAATGAACAGAGTAGATTGCTATTGTTATTTTGGTGCAAACACCTGTGGAACAAACACAGCATTTGTTCCACATTTGTGTTTTGGCTGCATCAAAATCACTGCATCTTACAGTTCCAGCAAAGTGGATGGGATTTATAGAAATTTCCAGCCCACTGTGCTTCTTTTTTACGCAGCATAAACTGAACTGCAGTGCGTGTTTCAAATCCACAGCATGTCAATTTCTCTTACAGGTACACTGAGTTTTCTGTGCAGATTTTCCCCATAGAATTGCAATAGATGCGGAAAATCTACAGGTAAAAAGCATACATGCGTTTTTAGTGCATTTCCACACCAGAATCACATAAAAAACGCATGTAATCTGCACATGACTGTATAAATAAAGTTTTGTCAAAGCCAAATACTAGGAAATATAAAAAACAAAGCAGCTTTATTGAAAACATGACATACCAACAAGAGATAAAAAACGTAGTGTCAAAAATACAATAAAACACATAAAAAACGCACACAAAAACACAATAAAAAATGCCATTCACCTAACTTACTTAATAGGTGCAGAAAATCTGCAACATCAAAAGCGCATCGTGGGAATGTAGCCTAAGGCCTCAGCCCCACTGTCAGTATTTGGTCAGTATTCGGTCAATATTTTTTCTCAGGAGTGGAGCGAGAGCCAAAACCAGATGAGGAACTATCAGAGAAAAGGTGTAATAGAAACAAGTCACCAATTCTGTATTTATCAACCACTCCTGGTGTTGTCTCCCAATCCTGAGAAAAAATACTGACCGAATACTGACCAAATACTGATAGTGGGGCCCTGGCCTAAGAGTATATGCATATAGTGCAGGAAGTACATAGGGGACTGGTGGATGTATGGTATAGCTTTCTAATCATGTTTTCTCCATATTGTATCATCACATTGAAATATATATGAACTTGTATTTCTAGAATCTACTGTACATGCCCATGTATTTTGTTTAGTTACACTTAAAGGGTTAGTCTCAAGTTCTTATATGGTTAAATTGACAAAGTGCTTGTAAAAACAAGCAACTTTGCTATTTACTCCTTATTAAAACTTCTCTATATTCTTAAGAACTATTCTATAGTGTGCTGCTCAATGCCTAGGTTACCGACCACCCTTTGGTCTCAGAGTGGCTGGTTACCCAGGTAAGGCGCGCACACCACCAACAGGCTCTATGCACTCTGAAGATGGCCAGATCGCTGGATCCAACTGACGCGCCCCTCTGGGGCCGTGGGGTACTCAGTAGCCGGACTGGTCGGTTCCTTTTTTGGGGGTAGTCACGGCAGCAGTGAGCCGGTCCGTGGCCCAGGGCGGTCAATAAAGAACAGTCAAATGGGGAAATAAAGTTTTGGGGAATAAAGATTTGTGACGCCACCCGTGGTATGCGGCTATAGATGGCCGCCACTGCCGTTCAGATCCTCTGGGGCTGTTGGTGATGCAGCAGAGATGGTCCTCCGGGGTAGTGATCCAGCCAACTCTCAGATAATTTGGGTGCACTTGACCGGGACCCCTTTCTTATGTACCTTTCCAGGTCATCTCTCTCTCGCCCTCCTGCCCTGCACCTCACACACAGTGTCCTGAGCCAGTGGCCGCGGGCCTTGTTGGGCGACGTCCTGTCTGTCCCCTTTTGTCCTATAAGGCCACCTTTTCAGCGAATGTGTGTGGTTGTTGGCTACGGCACTTGAAGATACAGTTACCTCCGGTTTGCTAGCTGTGTCTTGTAGTCCTCCACTAGTCTGGGTCCGGTCCCCTACTGCGGCCTGATCCCTTCACGGTCAGTGTGAACTCAGGCGCACGGGTGGACTCCGCACTTCCCGTGCCCCTAGGATCCTCTCTCTCTCTGGAGCCCTCCTCACTGCTCCGATCTTCTCTCCTCACTCTCCTACTGGGTCTCTCTGACTGGGCCCCTCTCCTCCACGGTCCTCACTTACTGAACTCCTGCTCCTAGGACCCTGGACCTAAGACTGGACCCTTCTAGATGTTTCTACCACCCTTTTATACTGTTCTGTCTGTGCTCCCCTAAACTACTTCCTCCACCCACCTCCTCTACTTAGTTCCACCCTCCAGACAGGCACCAGACCTGTGCTCTTCCTTAGGAGCTATCTGGACCTTCCCTCAGGAGTGGTGTAGTGTTGGATGTGAGTGTTTGGTCTCGAGTAGTGCTCCCTCCTTACCTGAGAGTGAGATACCACACCTCTGGCTGAGATGCAGTACCTCTGTCGCAACTGGACCCGCAGGGGTGCCACACAACCAGCCTCGGTGCCCGAGCACTTCTCCCTTGCTGCAAAGGAAAAGCAACCTCTGCTAGCAGCCTGAGAGAGGGCACAGTTCTGACCAGCTTCTTGGCTATGAAAATCATACTACATTTCTGGCTTGATCTATGCGGGTTCCTGGCACAGATGGTAGAACTCAAGGATGCAATGTCTCCTGCCTGCTCCACAGGCTTCTGTAACAATGATGCCATTAAATAATTACATGTGATTATTTACACCCCAGTGCTGGAACCAGTAGCAGTCGATGCAGCTATGGTGAACATGGTTATAGCCCCCCTCAGGTTTCCTGTAGGATGTGTAATCAATTCTCTTTCCTGTTTACGTCTTTTAAATAATTCTTACTTTCTTGTCTCAGGTTACATGGGTTTGTGTCTGTGGAGGAGTTCTCACCCATGAGAAAGCAATGCTTCAGGAGAGTCTTCTGACTCATTGTATAACATTAGCGACTTTTCCATCTCTTTTTTTTTTCAAGATATTCATTGATTTTATATGGTATGACTCTTAGATTAATGGACCTGTAATTGTGACATTGGTCTTTATATTGCTTTCTGCTCTTGACCTTTGTCTTTTCTTGGTGTAGGATCCTGTTTCTTTTAAGGCATGAGTTGAGAAACTGCAGGATATTTACGTATTTTGTAATGTAGCTGCAGAGGATCTTAAAGGGAATTTGTCAGTAAGGTTGTCCCTCCTAAGCTGTCTATATGGGCATGTAGGTCATAAGAAGCTGAATAAAATTATACCTTGATATCTGCATACTGATGTCTTATTCCAGAGAAATCCATGTTTTTCTTATATGTAAATGAACTATGGCGAGGATGCTGCCTGGAAGAAAACTCTGCCTCCAGAGCTTATTTTACATGAAGGAGGAGTTACCAGTGTGATGTGTAATGGTGACTCTCTGCTCTCCTGATCTCACTGCAGAGGTGTGTGTGATTATACCTGACACATCAGCAGATTGCTCTCAGCTTCAGCTTTCATTTCACAGGCAGAATGGGTTGTCATATTGTTACAATACAGCAGAGCTCAGAAAGCTGCAAAAATATGTTTGCAAGAACACAAGGTTCACTTCTGTTCTGTGTTAGTTACATGTCTCACACTGGTAACTACTCCTTTTATTTATGTAACACCTGCACATGGAACTGTCAGAGCAGCTACCGGTATACTGGAACTTACAGACACTAAGAAGAGCTTTGCAGCTGCTGTTAAACAGGGACCTACAGACATTAACCGTTTTCCCCTGAGCTGCAGTGGACTACAGTTCCCAGGGACCCTTGTTTCAGTCAGATGACACAGCCTGGAAGGATAGAAGGAGAGAGAGTGGATTGGATGAGGAGGGACTTGGGGGAGGGAGCTGGGCAGGAAGTGAAAGTGAAAGTTCAGAGGAGAAGGAGCGTGGCAGCTTGCTGTGAGAGACGGATCGGTGTGGATCTGCATTCCTCTACGCTGCCGAGTGTGGCGGCCCCCTCTGAGATACCCGTGCTGCTGGAGAGAGCGCGGTCCTGTCACCCTCTGAAGCAAGTTACATCAAGGACTCGGAAAGTTCTGCCGGCACTCCCACCGTATAAAGGCCTGAATCCTGCCGCCCCCAGCTGGTGTCCAGAGAACCATCCGACCGTTTGAGACACACAGTGAGTGCCCTTCTGAGACTTGTGGTTCTACCAGCGCTATTTACAGTGAGTATGACTAGCCCAGGGGGGATGGGGATGACTCGGTACCCGGGCCTTTAGCCTGGCCTTTAGGGATGTCGCGGTGGTCGGCTCCCGGGCCCGTACCCTGGGCCGCTCCTTTAAAAAGGGTTGGCGCTTTGTTAAGTTTATAAAAGAGTTTGTGACGCCACTTGTGGCTTCTCGTGATGATCACCAGCGCTGCTTAGTCCACTGAGGCTGGTGATAAGGCAGCTGGATGGTATAGCTCCCCACAGGTGGAGCTAGGCCTCAGGGCAGTGTATGAACAGGGAAAGCAGGACGAAGGACCCGCCGGGTCAGAGCAAGAACAGGGACAGACACGATAGTCACTTCACAAGGTCGAGTACTTTGTTGGTTTTGAGGGACCTGTCCTAAACCCTCTACGTAGGCCCTGGGGTGGCTGCAGGGCATGAAGATCCCGAGTTGGACCTCCACAAGAGCCACTCCAGACAGGTTTTGCTTCTGAGGTCACCTAAAGGGCACTCCAGGGAGCGCAATTATATACAATAAAAGTTTTTGGGCTGCACACAGTCCTCAGCCACGAAGTTCATTATGTAGGCATAAAGAATTAATAGGAAAAAGCACAAATTGATTAGCATGCATGAAAATAGACAATTAATTCAGTAGATTTCAAGTTAATATAATTCAATTTAATACCCCAAGGGTAACTATCTACACTTTCAGCAATTTTGATCATCTACTGTGTGTACCTAGCAGGAGGTTTACCTCTTGTGCTGCGTACTGATCTGCGTAGTGCTGTGGTTGGTGGAGTGTCAGTGTCTGTATCCTCAATTACTCTATCAGTTCTACGTGTAAGCATGTTGTAAAACTGCCTTAACTTCTCTCTTGGACTGGCAAGTCTACCATTGGCTGGGCCCTCTTGCTCTGCTCCTGCCGGGGATCCTTCATCCGGGGATACTTCTTGAGCTGGCTCTTCCGCAGCACTTACAGGTACAACTTGCTGTAGAGGGTTTTCTAGCTGTTCATAGAATTGGAGTACTGGAATGATTACTGCATCTCCTATCTGAGGCCAATCAGCTGGGAAGTCTCCTAGGTCAGTGTGTATCACCGCTTCTTCAGTTTCTTCCTGGATTGTGAGAGGCACTTTTTCTTGGGGTTTCAGTAAATCTGGACACAACTTTAAGTGGTCCCTGGACACTGTAGCAGATGTTTTTCCTCCATCACGACTGATTATGCATGTCTTTTTGTTGTCAAATCTTGACGGTAACACAGTGTAGGGTTCTTTTTCCCACTGGTCATCAAGTTTGTGGTTACGTCTTTTCCTTTTTAGTACTGTTTCACCAAGTGTGAAAGGTTCTGCTGGAGCGTTTTTGGAGCATTTCCTGCTTTTCTCTCACCCGAGTAAGACTGTCCTTGACACAAGCTTGTACCCTTCTGTACTTCTTGTCTGGTCTTGTCCCAGTCCTCAGTGGTCATATCAGCTTCAGGTTCAACAACACCAAGCTCCAAATCCATGGGCAGCTTTCCTGGCCTTGCCCGCATGAGATATGCCGGAGTGCAATTGGTGGAACTGACTGGTATATGATTGTACAGATCCACTAGGTCTGGTAGTAGGTCTGGCCACTGGTTTCTCTCCTCAAGTGGTATGGTCTTTAGCAGGTCGATGATGATGTTGTTCATCTTTTCGCAGAGACCGTTTGTTTGTGGGTGGTAAGGCGTAGTTCTTATCTTTTTACACCCGTAGAGATGGCAGAACTCCTTGAACAACTCAGCCTCAAAGGCCGGGCCCTGGTCCGTCAGCACCTGCTCAGGGTAGCCATGGGGTCTGCAGAAATACGCTTGGAAAGTTTTTGCTGCTGTCTCTGCCATCAGGTCTTTGACGGGGGCGACCACCAGAAAACGTGAGTAGTGATCTACCATGGTCAGAGCATAGGAGTACCCTGACCTGCTGGGGGAGAGCTTGACATGGTCCAGGGCCACGATCTCCAGAGGTCGAGTCGTCTTGATGGGTTGTAGGGGTGCCTTCTGGCTGCTGAAGTCCTTTCTTCTTAGGCCGCAGGGTCCACAGTCCCGGCACCACTTTTCAATGGAGCTGCGCATTCCTACCCAGTAGAATCGACATTTCAGCAGGGTCTCTAGCTTTTTCCAGCCAAAGTGCCCCGCCTGATCGTGGTAAGCTTCCAATACCATCTGGATGTCTGTCTTAGGGACTACTATCTGCCATACCATCTCATGAGTTTTTGGATTGACGTACCTCCGGCACAGCTTCTCACGGTAAATAAACAGCCGGCTTCTCTCGTTCCACAGCTGCTTTGCTTGCAGAGACGCATCTTTCTCCAGGGAGGCACCTTCTTGGGTTATCAGCTGTTTGATGCAGCTGACAACCGGGTCGCTGTCCTGGGTCTCTTTCCAGCTGTGGTGAGGCAGGGGGTTTAACATCTTTCCACGCTGCTTCCTGGAGGCTCGTTGCTCATGGATCATCCCACTCCGGTGAAAGGCAGGTAGCTCTATCTCTTCCAGGTCATCCACTTCTTCTTCTGTGTCTGACTGGTGAGGCATCCTAGACAGGGCATCGGCGTTGGCGTTCTTGCGGCCCGCCCGGTATTTGATTGTAAATTGGTAGTTTGACAGCCGAGCCATCCATCGTTGTTCCAGAGCCCCCAACTTAGCTGTTTCAAGATGGGTCAAGGGGTTGTTATCAGTAAAGGCAGTGAACTTGCTGGAAGCCAGATAGTGCTTGAACCGTTCAGTAATGGCCCAGACCAAGGCCAGGAACTCCAACTTGAAGCTGCTATAGTTCTCTGGGTTCCCCTCAGTCGGACGGAGCTTCCTGCTTGTGTATGCGATGACTTTCTCTTGCCCATTCTGCTTCTGACTTAAGACAGCGCCCAGGCCTTCGTTGCTGGCATCCGTATACAGCAGGAACGGTTGGCTGTAGTCAGGGTAGACTAAGATCTCATCACCTGTCAGGATCTCCTTCATCTCCTGAAACGACTCTGCTTGCTCCTTACCCCAGTGGAATGGAGGGTTTTTGCCTTTGGGGGACTGCCCTACCAGGAGGTCTTGCAGAGGAGCTGCTTTCTTTGTGTAGTCCTTTACGAACCTCCGGTAGTATCCTACTAGTCCCAAGAACTGACGCACCTCCTTGAGGTTCTTCGGCTCCGGACACTTCTGGATGGCTGTGACTTTCTCCGGGTCTGGTGCTACCCCTTCCGGACCGGACTGACAATGTGTCCCAGGTACTGTACCTTCTTCTTGAGCAGATGGCACTTTGAGGGTTTCAACTTCATCCCGTACCGGGACAGTGACTCAAATACCTCTGCCAGGTGTTTCAAGTGGTCCTCGTACGTTCTGGAGTACACAATTACGTCATCCAGGTAAAGTAACACAGTCTCGAAGTTGCGGTGTCCCAGGCAGCACTCTATCAATCTCTGGAACGTTCCGGGGGCATTGCAGAGTCCAAACGGCATGCTGTTGAACTCGCAGAGTCCCATCGGGGTGGTGAAGGCCATCTTCTCCCGATCCTCCTCAGCCACAGCTACTTGCCAGTATCCACTAGTGAGGTCAAGGGTGGAAAAGTAATTTGCAGACTTCAAGGCAGCTAGGGACTCCTCTATGCGTGGTAAAGGTTATGCAGCTTTATGTGTAATGTGATTTACTTGACGGTAATCTACACACATTCTCATGCTCCCTTCCTTTTTCCTAACCAGCACTAGGGGAGCCGCCCAGGGACTACAATTATCCCTTATCACTCCCGCCTTCCTCATGTCATGCAACATTTCTTTTGCCTTCTGGTAGTGAGCTGGGGGTATAGGCCTATAACGTTCTTTGATTGGGGAATGGTTGCCTGTGGGGATATGATGTTGAACCCCCTTAACCCTCCCAAAATCTAGTGGATGTTTACTGAACACCTGCGAGTACTCTTGAACCACCCGGTGTACACCCTGTTTTTGATGGGCAGGAGTGGTGTCTGTCCCAACATGGAGCTGTTGACACCAATCCTCCACCTGGGTTGCAGGGTCATTATCCTCTACTTCATCTGGTGAGGCTAAGGACTCCGCCTCATGGATGCAGTTATTATTGACAGCATGTAATTTGGCAACAGTGGCATAACGTGGCAGTCTGACCTCATCTTCCCCTAAGTTGAGAAGACAGACGGGCACCCTCCCATTACGTACATCTACCACTCCCCTGGCGGTTAAGAGCGTGGGTCTATGCTCAGAGCAAAGGGGTTCTACTACCGCCTGGTAGCTCTGTCCTCTAAGACCTATGGCAGCTTTACACCAGATGAGCATTTCACTCATTGGGGGGATGACAATGGGTATGGGGTCTGTTACCCTCACGTTACCGATTTCACCGTCTGTTAGCCTTACTTGCTGTTGATACATCAGGACTCGGATCTCCTTCTGTAGCGCCCTCCTCTGTCCTGGTTTGGCAGTGTCAGCTATCTGTTGGAGTAAGAACACAACCTCTCCCAAACAGTTACCAACAATGTTAGTGCCAAGTACCATGTGCGGATTAGTGTCATCAGGATTGGTCTCTACTACACTTAGTCCCTGGTCCTTCAGCTCCACTCTCCCCACCTTTACAGTCACATTCTTAACCCTGAGTAGGTTAAGGGGAAGTCCATTTGAGGCATATACAGTCAAATTTGGAGCTGGCGGACGTAGGTCGTCCATGGACCAGAACCTCTTGTAGAGAACGTCAGGCATGATGGTTACCTGAGATCCTGTGTCCAGCAGGGCATGCGTCGGGATCCCGTCCAGTACAATGGACAGGAAAGGTCTTCCTCCGACGAACCTGTTGTACCAGTCTGATGGGCCTGGTGAGTCTACTCCTGGGTGTCGGCCCTCGGACCCAGGGTTTTCTCGCTTAAAGGACACTTCTGGGCGAGGTGTCCGGCCTTGCGGCAGCGGTAGCAGGTCGGGTCCCTCGGTGGACGACGCTGGTCACTGGTCCTCGGCGAGGGCGGTGTTAGCCTCCTCCTCCTGCGCATCCAGGGGACATCCTCAGGGCTATCGGCTAGCAGGATCTTCCCTCCTTCCTCGGGCTCCGTCCGCAGCTGCAGAGCACTCAGCACGGTGGTCAGAGTTTTGCTCAACTGACGCACCTCAGAGCGCAGACTGTCCAGTTCTTTAGGGGACGTTGCTGGGACTTTAACTTCAGCAGCCACTGGGGATAAGGTGGGTGTAGCAGGCATTTGAGTAGCCCCACCCTGGTAATGTTGGATGGCATTTGTTTCCAGGGGCTGCAGTCCTTTTATAGCCATATCCTTAAGATTGTCAAAGGTGGCATCCGGATGATCCAGGGACCACCAACGCACAGTTCTGCTCTCCTCTGGAGACTTCAGTCCCCGGACAAACTGTTCCTTCAGCATTTTGTTCTCATTCTCAACGCTGGTTGGACTAACCTGGTTCAGAGCCCGCAGGGCCCCTTGGAGACGCCAGGCGTAGTCCCGAACATTGTCCTCCGGTTGTTGGGAGCAGCTGTAGAACCTCATCCGGAGGTCCGCCTCAGTAAGGTCCTCAAATACAGTCTGTAGTTTTTGGAATATTGCGGACACTGACTCCTGGTCTGTGGCTGACCATGTTTCCACTTCCCATTCCGCAGCACCGGTCAGTTGTCCTAATACAACGGCAGCTCTTTGTTTGCCGGTCATAGAGTACATGTCTAAGATACCACATATCTTCCGTTTGAATCCAGACAGGGTATCTGGTTTGCCGTTGTAATGGGGGAGCCACTTTGCTCCAGGGATGTACGGTAAAGGCAAAGGAATGACGGGTGTTACAGGCGCTGCTGGTGGAGCGGCGGCTTCGGCCTGCTCATCATCGGGCTCGGGTTGAACTTCAGGGACGTTGACCGGCAGGTCGGCGTTCTGCTGCTCGTCGGACATCTTAGCGCCCCCCTAGTTAACCGTGGCCTACCTTCTGGTTTTTCTTCCGGTAGGCCGCAGCTCCGCAGGTGACGGTTATCTTCAGGACCTTGCATCGCTTGCGTCCTACGTCAGAGCGTTCAACGACACTCTGTACAGGACCTGGCGGTTCCTGATTTGACGCTGAGGCGTGGGGCGTGTCCGGGACTTCGCGCTCTTTTGCAGGTACGCCCCTTATTTTCCCGCGGTTACGCCCTTCTTCTCGCTCAGCGGCCCAACAATGGCGGCAACCTTCACCACAACTTTACGTACACAGTTCAGAATAAAGGCGCACAGTACCCGGTGGCAATGGGCAAAACACGGCGTCGTTGCAGCGGGCACGCAATCCTGTTCGTGACGCCAAGAAGGAGATGACTAGCCCAGGGGGGATGGGGATGACTCGGTACCCAGGGCCTTTAGCCTGGCCTTTAGGGATGTCGCGGTGGTCGGCTCCCGGGCCCGTACCCTGGGCCGCTCCTTTAAAAAGGGTTGGCGCTTTGTTAAGTTTATAAAAGAGTTCGTGACCCCACCTGTGGCTTCTGCTGATCACCAGCGCTGCGCAGTCCACTGAGGCTGGTGATAAGGCAGCTGGATGGTATAGCTCCCCACAGGTGGAGCTAGGCCTCAGGGCAGTGTATGAACAGGGAAAGCAGGACGAAGAGACCCCGCCGGGTCAGAGCAAGAACAGGGACAGACACGATAGTCACTTCAGTACCTTTTACTGATGGAAATTCAGGCACTCCCCAGAGCACTGTAGGGTGAAGGGTGTATGTCCGGATCCTCCCCAATGAGCGGGTTTTGGGCCTCCTGTTTCTTGATTCTGCGTAGTAAGTTTCTGACCTGCCTGGAGCTAGGCCTAACTTTGTCTCTGTCCTGCGCTGGCTGACCTTGTGGTAGGGCCTTCTGTTGGATTACACGCTCCCGACTTACGGGGCCTATGTGTCTCCTGGCTCTGATACGTATCAGCACTTTAGCGATCCTGGGACTTGTAGTTCTCCAGGGATTCTGGTTTATCTTACTGGGTCATGGAGATCCCGGTAAGCTTCGGACCCGGTGTCCGGTAACTGCTTCTTCGGGGTGAGCTAGTTAAGCTCCTCTGCCCCCTATGAACTAACTCTCTCTACTCGCCTTTGGCCTACTCAGGCCCACAATAGGCTACTCACACTAATGGCAGCTTGCCGCGCTTCACCGATCTTATAGCGCCGGCACACCTAAAGCTCACCTCTCTGAGCTACAACTGAGTCTCGACTGTACTCCACCGCAGACTAACCTCTCAACAGGTTTGCTCTCTGTCGACTCCAGTCTAGACTAACTGAGCTCGACTCTGCATTCAGGTTTGTACTTGCTGAACTCTTCAGAGGAACTGAGCTGCCTGGCTCCACCTTCCCTATTTATCTATCCCTAATGGGCTCCCTCTGGTGGTCTGAGGTGGAAGGTGGAGATGTGTGAATGGTTATGGGGGCCTCTTGTGGAGGAATCCTTCAATACACCCTTCTAGGATTTGTGATACCAAGCACAGCTGGGCTTCACAAGTACACTACAACCCAGACTATTGACATTAATATTCATCTAAGTGCACCAACAGTTCTAATTTGCGCGCCAACATCCGCAGCAACTGGGCCCCAACGTTTGGACTGAGTGAATACAAAAAAAGGGGAAACCTGCTACGTTATATTTGCAGGGTCGGAGTAGAAGTAGATTGTGATGTATATATGACTTTTATAGAGCACCGTTACTTGTATTGTATGTTATTCCTTTACACCCACCTCAATTCTGCTGCATAGTAATAAACCTGTTAAACGATTTTACTCCTGTTCCCTGTGTGTGTACTGAGCTGTGGCAGGGGCTTCCCGAATCAGCCCCTGGCAGAAGATAACCGTCCTTCTGCAGTCCCAGAGAGAGAGCTGCAATTAAGATTCGGGTGGAGGCACTGCACCCTAGAGAGGTGAGACCCCCCATAACACCCAGTGTACCGTGGTAGCCCTAAAGGGGTGTTACATTTAAAATAAGCTCTGGAGACGAATTCTCATGCAGATCAGTGTCCTCTCCATAGCCTGGAAGAGCGCATTTACATATAACAAAAACATGGATAGCTCTGGAATAAAACATCAGATCGCAGATTCAAGGTGTCATTTTATTCAGCTTCCTATGATCTACATGACCACATAGACAGTTAGGAGAGTTGATCTTACTGACAAATTCCCTTTAAGATCCTCTACAGCTCCATTACACAATAAGTAACTTGTCTTTTGTTGTGGATTTCACTTTTTGCATTGCATCACTGGCTGTCATTGAATTGACTGATTTGCCTGCTCTCAGCTTCAGTCGTCACTTAAAGAGCTTTAATCTGGGGCAACCCCTGCTGCAAAATCTAATGCTTCCTTCCTTTCAAGGATCCTAGTTAAGAGCTCCACATCTAAACACAAATTTCCCATAACACAATAGATTTTCCAATTGAAAAGTAATTAGACCAGCAGTGTAAAGAGGTCTTCTACTGATGGAAAAATGTTACAGTTCGAGCAGGATGTGCCTGTAAACTTTTTGCATTGTATGGTGGGATTTTTTCTTGCACAGACTTGATGCACTTCACAGGCTGGAAATATAGGCTGTGAAAACCTTTAGCATGTAAGATTAGCTTGGCATACTAACTCATCCTTGCTGAGCAGAAATTTAGCATTAGCCACCACAACTGTCCCTGATCCTGCGGGCTGCACAGAAAGGCACCTCTATATGCTTTACAGCATAGATTTTTTTTCTGTGGATTTCCTATATTCTCCGCAAGGTGGCAGCCATCTTCTATATAACTTAATCTGCAGTTTGTAGCTTTTATTGATGATGAGTCTAAAACCATGTTTTGTACTGATGTAAAATGCAGAATAATAGCTGAGTGACTGGGAAGAAAAATGTACCGCATTCTCGCACTATAAGATGTACCTTATAAGACGCACCTTCGGTTTAGACACAGAAAATATGAAAACATGTTTCTTACTAATTAAAACTTCCCTGGCAGGATAAAGAAATGGAGGGGTCAATACTAGCAATTTTAAAGGGAATCTGGGGACAGTGACCCTGATTCCAGTGATGTGTCACTTGCTGGAGTGCTTGCTGTCATTTTGATACAATCACTGTTTTCTCTGCTGCAGATCTAGCAGAGCTCAGAATACTGAGCACTGTATAACCCCGCCCTCACCACTGAGTAACAGCTTTCTGACAATATGCATTGTATACAGAAAGCGGCCAATCATTGATTTGGGTGGGGTTACACAGAGCAGGCCACACTAGTCATGTAGGGATAATCTCCTGCTGATAAAAACTCTGATTTTATTGACGCAAAGCACAGCCTAGTACGTGACACATGGCTGGAATCAGGCTCTATTCCCGAACATCATGCTGCTCTCAGATTCATAGCAAAAACCTGCTGACAGATTCCCTTTAATGCACTAGGGTAGAATAGGGATGTAGTAGTTCTCCTGTTAGTGTGTCTCTGCAGCATGTGTATTATACACAGCATGCACATTATGTACACTTTCCGCAGTGCACACATATACAAAACATTGTTGCATGCACACACAGCTCTGCTACATACATACACACAAAGTTTTGCTACACACACAGCTCTGTTACATCAACACACACACCTATGCTGCAGCCTGTACACTGTGTATACACTACCATTTGAAGTTCCTTTCAGACATGTGACGGCTGTAAGTTACTGCCCTGTTGAATATTGTTGTTTTTGTATTCTTCATTGTTGTTTTTGTATTCCTCTCAACCATGCAAGGAAAATAAACAGCTGTTTTAATATACTATGTGGTGAGTGCCAATCTACTTTGTAATATGTTACATTTGAACTTGCTGATATTCTGTGAATACCACCTCTGTCCTAATGTGTTTATCCTGCCTTTGGAAGTAGTACTGATCTTGTTTTCTAGTATATGACCCGGAAGGTCCTTCCGCCAGTCAGGAGCTGCACATCACTAAATCTGCACAAATGATGCAGGTGCTGAGTGGCTGAAGCTAGTAGCTTCCACTCCTGCCCTGCACCGATCCAACTAATCATAGTTAGGCCGGAGGAGAGAAAACTGTACCACTGCATAGTTCTCTCAGTAATCAGTAAGGACGCTGTATCAGCATTCTCCTCGATTGTAGATGCTTCCGGAATATAAGGCTACGTTCCCATGATAAGTATTTGGTGAGTTTTGATGTCTTAGAATTTCTGCACATATTATATAAATTTGGTTTCTTATGTTTGTTTCATTCTGTTTTTGATTGTGTTTTTTACATGCGTTTTTATCGCTGCAGCTTTTCTCACTTGTTGGTCTCTCATGTTTTAAATAAAGCTGCTTTGTTTTTGACACTTTCTGGTATTTGGCTTTTACAAAACGTCATTGATGCAGTCATGTGTGAATTTACATGCGTTTTTATGTATTTATCTGAGTGAAACACGAACATACAGTATAAGAGAGGCTCCCAATAAACCAAAGATGGAGCAGATCAACAGATTTAATAATTAAAAGCTTCAGGTGACTGTGACCCTTAAATAGAGTTAATGCTCTTTACTGTACTGCAGTTCCCATTGGTGATCATAAATTGTGAAGCCTGTCCTGCCTTGCCACCATATGTTTTAGATGAGTCAACTTCTGCCACTTTCTGCCCTGCCTATATGCCACTTTTGGGGGTACACCGATCACTTTGCAGAAAACTACTTTACTCATCTGTAGTACCTCATGGCTTCTGACCTTTTATTTTTCCATGGATCCTGGCCTTTCTTCTCAAAGTGCATGTTACCTGTTGCATGATTTCTGTGCCATTGTCCAGAGAACTGCAGTAGACCCTGAACATATTAGCACAAGCTAGTGAAAGAAATACACTTGTCTGAGTACAGACAAAAACACGACAAAGGTGCATTGAGAAAACACATGTCTAAAACACAAGACACACTGCAGATCCATTTTTATTATTGTAGTCTATGAATGGAAAACCCTATTCCAATAACTTTCTTTCACGATGTGTACGAAGTACTAAAACCAGAATACGACTCACTGAAAAAATTTCACCAATTCAAGTTTATTCTTCGTTTTCAATGCTTAAGGTTTTAAAATGTTTGATGGAAATGAGTGTGACTAAAACAAGTTAAAATTGTGCTAACTTTACTAACATAAACTACTCTGTGTTCCAAATTATTATGCAAATAATATTTTCTCAGATTTTCCCAAATTACCTATATGAATTGCAGTCATTGTAATTTTCCAGTCAAATAACTATTAGAGTGCAATTGAAAGGTTTTTGTACAAACTGCCTATGATAACAGTATATTTTTAAAAAATATAACACTCAAACTGCACTCAAAATGCATGTTCCAAATTATTATGCACAGCAGAGTTTTCAACCTTTTCATTTTAATAAAGAACAAAAAAATGGTCATTTTTGAAATTATAAGCATTAGCAGGTTATTACAAACTGAAATCAAACAGTTTTCAACTCAAAACTTTATTCTAGGTGATGTTACATTTGCACATAGGACCCCTTGTTCGAAAGGAGCTTCTGAACTCTCTCATTCATTGAATTTGTCAGGTTTTGGATGGTTTCTGCTTCAATTGTTTTGCATGAGGACAGAATACCCTCCCAGAGCTGTTGCTTAGATGTGAACTGCCTCCCGCCATCATAGACACTCCTTTTGATGATGCTCCAGAGGTTCTCAATGGGGTTGAGGTCAGGGGAGCATGGGGGCCACACCATAAGTTTGTCCCCTTTTATGCCCACAGCAGCCAGAGATGCAGATGTGTTATGTGCAGCATGAGACGGGGCATTATCCCTCACTATACTATGACCAGTCGCCATAACCACACCCTGACACTTAATTTATTTTCCTGATTTACAAAACACCATCATATTTAACCGCGCTGTACAGACATCATAATAACTGTCCCCATCAGGGCTAACAATCTACATTCCTAGAGTGGTGCGGGGAGAAGCCGGCTGTGGCGGCGCTGGACTATTGTCTCCAATGCCTATGGTCCCCAGCTCTTTAACCCCTTCATGACCGGAGCATTTTCCGTTTTTGCGTTTTCATTTTTTGCTCCCCTTGTTCCCGGAGCCATAACTTTTTTATTTTTCTGTTAATATGGCCATGTGAGAGCTTATTTTTTGCGGGACGAGTTGCACTTTTGAACGACATCACTGGTTTTACCATATCATCTACTGGAAAACGGGAAAAAAATTCCAAGTGCGGTGAAATTGCAAAAAGTGCAACTCCACAGTTGTTTTTTGTTTTTGTTTTTTACCACCACTGAATGCTAAAACTGACCCGCCTTATTATTCTCCAGGTCATTAAAAGTTTGTAGACAACAAACATGTATAGATTCTTTTTTATTTAAGTGGTGAAAAAAAATCCAAAGTTTGCTAAAAAAAAAAATGGCACCATATTCTTGAGACCTGTAGCTTCTCCATTTTTCGGGATCTGGGGCTAGTTGAGGACTTATTTTTTGCGCACGAAGCTGACATTTTTATTGATACCATTTTGGGGTAGTTCCGATGTTTTGATCGCCCGTTATTGCATTTTATTTCAATGTTGCCGCCACTAAAGAAACGTAATTCTGGAGTTTAGAATTTTTTTCTCGTTACGCCGTTTACCGATCGGATTAATTCTTTTTTTCTATTGATAGATCGGGCGTTTCTGAACGCGGCGATACCAAATATGTGAATGTGTGGTATTTTTTTATTGTTTCTATTTTGAATAGGGCGAAAGGGGGGTGATTTAAACTTTTATATTATTTTATTTTTGAAATGGGAGGCTAGAAGCAGCACTTAACCGATCGCCTCTTTTACACACAGGCGATGAGCAGATCGCCTGTGTGTAGCAGATTTGCTCACTTGCTTTGAGCGCCGACCACAGGGCGGCGCTCATAGCAATCTGGCAGTGACAACCACAGGGGTCTCTTGCAGACCCCGGGTTGTCATGCCAACCCATCGGTGACCCGTGATCATGTGACGGGGTCACCGATGGGCGGGGTAAGTGACGTGCATCCGGTTTTCACGTGTTAAATGCCGCTGTCAGAGATTGACAGTTAACTAGTTAACAGCCGCTGGTGGATCACGATTCCACCCGCGGCTGTTGCGGGCTCATGTCAGCTGTATAGATCAGCTGTCATGTGCCCGGTTTAGTGCGGACTCTGTGCCGGAGCCCTCGCTGAACAGGGGGTGATGATGTGGTACATACTATTACGTACAACGTCATAAAGGGGTTAAACAACATCTTCTTTGAAACGTAATCATGCTGCTGGGCTCTGATTCATGCTGCCTGTGGTTTGTGCAGCATGAATTGACTGACAGGTTCCAGAGGTGAGAATTATTTTCTCTAGTATGAATATTTATAAAGTTTATGTAAGTGGGTGGGGAGTCAAAGATACGGTTCATGAACGTTCCACCTCACTTGTGACCAAATGTTGCCATCTACTGAGCTGGCTGAGTAAGGTGGAACCAGACGGAAGATGGAGGAAGCGTTCCTGGGGGAATGAATTTGAAGAGAGCGCCAGGTCATGTGGTATCCGTGGCGCAGTTATCAAATATAAAAGGACGGAGCAACAAGGCGGGAAAGCAGTTGGCACTAACCAGTGAGAGAGGAAGGACGTGTGAGCAGTGGAATGCAGAGGCAGAACGACCGAGGTGTGGCCAGGGACCAAGCCTAGCGGGACATCGTAGGTCAAGCACGGAAGTCCAGAATACCCTGGTCAAGACCCGAAGCAGACTGCGCAGGTCAAGACCTGAAGCCAAGTATTCACCAGTTTAAACCTGACATCTGGACGTCAGAGGTCAAGCACCGAAGGTCGATCTCTGATCATCTTATGGGGCCGGACGTCTGTCGTGGCGACCAGAAAACACACATGAACCGTTACTCCCAGTGTAGATGCACAATACTGGGTGTGGGCCGAGGCCGAGCTGCGGAAGGGACCACGGCCGGTCAGTGCGAGGAGCCCATGTAGAGTATTAACCCCTTTACCCCCTAGGGTGGTTTGCACGTTAATGACCAGGCCAATTTTTACAATTCTGACCACAGTCACTTTATGAGATAATTACTCTGAAACGCTTCAATGGATCCCACTGATTCTGAGATTATTTTTTCGGGACATATTGTACTTCATGATAGTGGTAAAATTTCTTCTATATCATTTGCGTTTATTTGTGAAAAAATTGGAAATTTGGCGAAAACTTTGAAAATTTCACAATTTTAAAAACTTGACTTTTTAAATCAGAAAGATATGTTACACAAAATAGTTAATAAATAACATTTCCCACATGTCTACTTTACATCAGCTCAAATTTGGAACCAAAATTTTTTTTTACTAGTACGCTACAAGGGTTAAAAGTTGATCAGCGATTTCTCATTTTTCCAATAAAATTTACAAAACCATTTTTTTTAGGGACCACATCACATTTGAAGTGACTTTGAGGGGCCTTTATGACAGAAAATACCCAAAAGTGACACCATTCTAAAAATTGCACCCCTCGAGGTGCTCATAACCACATTCAAGAAGTTTATTAACCCTTCACAGGAATTTTTGGAATGTGGAAGAAAAAAATGAACATTTAACTTTTTTCACAAAAATGATACTTTAGACCCCAATTTTTTATTTTTGCAGGGTAACTGGAAAAAATGGACCCCCAAATTTGTTGTGCAATTTACCCCGAGCATGCACATACCCCATACATGTCACGCTGTCTCTGTATACTGGAGGTAGGGGGCCTAAGCTGACCGTAAGCTGGGGCCCTGACTAATCCCTCAACCTGGAGGTACTGTTAAAGGTACAGAGGTCCAGGCCGCCAGCGTAACCCCTACCTCCTGAGGATCCCTGCACCTAAGTAATCTAGTCCTGAGAAGGACCCCGATCACAACAAAAGAGGACAAGTAATATTATGCCCACACACAGTACTTAGACGAACGAGACAGTACAAGGGAAAAACCAAAACCACCTTGCATACAAAAACTACACAACTACAACAGAGGGAACACCAACGGGAAAGGAGATAAATGATAAAGCGAGGAAGGGAAAAAACACTCCAAATACACTTATCTCCGAAACTCCAAATACCACGATCCGCTCTGTAAGTCTGTATGAAATGCTTTCACCGACACTTCCCAAACAGACCAGCAGGCATTTGAAGGAGACTCACTACAGCAGCATTGATTGCAGCTGGGCGAGGCTGGACCTCGTCTAGCACAGAGAGAGAGAGAATTAACTCCCTCACTGCCGAAAACACAAAGCACCAAAAAGTCAGCTGCGAGAAGTCAGGCTGTGTAATCGTGACGATCTTCGTGGCGACACACCCGTGACAGTACCCCCCCTTCTACGAGGGGCCTCCGGACCCTCAGGGCCAGGTTTATCCGGGTGGGTCGTGTGGAAGGCCCGAACTAATCGGTCTGCGTTAATATCCGACGCAGGAACCCACATCCTCTCCTCAGGACCATACCCTTTCCAATGAACCAGGTACTGAAGGGACCGGCGATTAAAACGTGAATCGATGACCCTTGATACCTGGAACTCCAAGTTACCATTGACCACCACTGGAGGGGGAGGTAAAGGTGACGGTACCACCGGCGCCACATACCTCTTAAGCAACGATCTGTGGAACACGTTGTGAATTTTAAACGTAGGGGGGAGGTCAAGACGGAATGCCACCGGATTAATAATAGAACTGATTCTGTACGGCCCGATGAACCTGGGACCCAGTTTCCAGGAGGGAACCTTAAGTTTAATATTCCTGGTAGACAACCATACCCAATCGTTCACACTTAGGTCCGGACCAGACACTCTCCTCCTATCAGCCATACGTTTGTATCGGTTCCCCATAGTATTCAGATTCTTCAGCACCCCTCTCCATACTGAAGGGAGTGATGAGGAAAATCGTTCCTCCTCAGGAACCCCCGAAGAGCCCCCCCTACTGAAAGTACAAAACTGGGGGTGAAAACCATATGCCCCAAAAAACGGGGACTTACCAGTGGACTCTCTCCGCCTATTATTAAGAGCAAACTCTGCCAGAGGTAAGAAAGAAGCCCAGTCCTCCTGGTTCTCTGACACAAAACACCGGTGATATGTCTCCAAGCTCTGGTTCATACGTTCCGTCTGACCATTGGTCTGAGGGTGAAAAGCCGATGAGAATGACAAATGCATCCCCCGCCGTGCACAAAACGCCTTCCAGAACTTGGACACAAACTGAGACCCCCGATCAGACACCACATCGGAGGGTACCCCGTGAAGCCTCACAATCTCCCCAATGAACACCTGCGCAAGAGTTTTAGCATTAGGGAGAGCCGGAAGAGCGATAAAATGTGCCATCTTGCTGAACCTGTCCACTACAACGAGTATGACCGTTTTACCCGAAGACGGAGGGAGGTCCGTAATAAAGTCCATAGACAGATGAGTCCAAGGACGCTCCGGGATCTTCAAAGGTAAGAGGGCCCCAGACGGACGGGTATGTGAGGTCTTAGAGCGCGCACAAACCCCACAGGACGCGACAAAAGTTACCACCTCCTTATGTAAGTTAGGCCACCAAAACCGACGCGAGAGGAGATCCACAGTTGCTTTACTCCCCGGGTGTCCTGCCAAAACTGAGTTATGGTGTGCCTCGATCACCTTTTGTCGCAACTGATCTGGAACAAACAGTCTCCCGGAGGTCCAACAGGGGCGTCCCCCTGAGCCTCCAATACCTCCTCCTCCAGCTCAGAGCATACTGCCGAAACCACCACCCCCTCCTGAAGGATAGGAATCGGGTCGTCCGTATTCCCGGCCCCAGGGAAACTGCGAGATAAGGCATCCGCCTTTACATTTTTTGACCCAGGACGATATGTAACGACAAAATTAAACCTGGTAAAAAACAATGACCACCTAGCTTGTCTGGGATTCAGACGTTTCGCGGACTCCAGATATAGCAGGTTCTTGTGATCGGTGATGACGGTGACCGGATGGACTGCCCCCTCCAAAAAATGGCGCCACTCCTCAAAAGCTAACTTAATGGCCAAGAGTTCCCTATTGCCGACATCGTAATTCCTCTCAGCGGACGACAATTTTTTAGAGAAAAAGGCGCACGGATGCCACTTACCAGGGGACGAACCTTGTGACAATACTGCTCCCACCCCTACCTCGGAAGCGTCTACCTCTACAATGAATGGCTGTGACGCATCAGGTTGAATGAGTATGGGTGCCGAGGCAAAACATTTTTTCAAGCAGGAGAATGCTTGACAAGCCTTGTCAGACCACCTAGAAAAATCCGTCCCCTTTTTAGTCATGTCAGTGAGAGGCTTAACCATGGACGAGAAATTACGAATGAACTTCCGGTAATAATTAGCAAACCCCAGGAAACGTTGTAGTGCCTTAAGATTCTCTGGCCGATCCCACTCAAGAACTGCCCGCACTTTCCCAGGGTCCATACGAAAACCGGACGCTGAAACCAGGAAGCCTAAAAACTGGAGTTCCTGTACGGCAAACACACACTTTTCCCATTTGGCATACAGTTTATTATCCCGCAAGATCTGTAACACCTGCCTAACGTGCTCCTGATGAGACACCAGATCCGGCGAGTAAATTAAGATATCATCCAGATATATGACAACAAACTGTCCCACCAGGCGGCGAGAAATGTCATTAACAAAGTGTTGGAACACCGCCGGGGCATTAGTCAGACCGAATGGCATGACAAGGTTCTCATAATGCCCCTCCGGAGTGTTAAACGCCATCTTCCACTCATCCCCCTCCTTCATCCTAATCAGATTGTACGCCCCCCTGAGATCCAACTTAGAGAACCATTTGGCGCCCACGATCTGATTAAAGAGATCGGGAATAAGTGGGAGTGGATACGGATCTCGGACCGTAATCCGATTAAGTTCACGGAAATCCAGGCAAGGGCGTAGGCCTCCATCTTTCTTCTTAACAAAGAAGAACCCCGCAGCCACCGGTGAAGATGAAGGTCTAATATGCCCCTTAGCCAGACTTTCTGAAATATAATCCTTCATGGCCTGCCTCTCAGGACCAGAAAGGTTATACAACCTAGCTTTAGGTAACTTGGCCTCAGGGAGCAGTTTTACAGAACAGTCATACTCGCGATGAGGAGGTAGTTCCTGACACCCTTTCTCCGAGAATACATCCTCAAAGTCCGCCAGAAATGGAGGTAAGACCCAAGGAGTAACCGCACCGATGACCGTGTTCATGCAGTTTTTATTACAGAATTTACTCCATTGGCTTATCTCTCTGGTTTGCCAATTAATAACCGGGTTATGCTTAGTTAACCAAGGAAGGCCCAACACTATAGGAGTGGGAAGACCCTCCAACACGTAGCAAGACAACAGTTCTTTATGTATCGCCCCCACTTGAAGTTTTACGTCAAGCACAGCTTGCAAAAAACTTTCCTGACCGAGAGGCCTGGCATCGATCGAGAATATGGGGATGGGTTTAGCCAACTCACTCAATCGCATACCTTGAACCCGGGCAAACCGAGCATCAACCAGATTAGCCCCGGCCCCACTATCCAGAAGAACAGATATCCTCTCAGTTCTCGTACCCACCACCACCTCCGCCGGTACGAGAAACTGAGACGAACCTAGGGACGAAATACCTACTCCCAGATTGCCGTCCACCACACAACCTGGGATCAACAGTTTTCCGACGACTCTTCACTCTGCAAGGGACGGGATGGACACCCCCCAATAAAATGTCCCTTTCTCCCGCAGAAGAAACACCTTCCTGTCTTATGGCGCACCACCGGTCCCCTCCCCCGAAATGATGTCCCTCCTAATTGCATAGGCTCCTCTGGACTGACCAGGGGAACCACCATATGAGGGGACCTTGTAGGAGGTGGAGTCATCACAGGGGGGTCGAGTTATCCCGCACCTCTCCCGAAGCCGTCTGTCAACGCGAATAGCCAGGGCCATAGCGGCTTCCAGTGACGCGGGAGAGTCATACTGTGCCAACACATCCTGTAATTTGTCGGATAAACCTTGACAAAACTGGCTCCTAAGAGCCGGGTCATTCCACTGGGTGTCCGTGGCCCACCTACGGAACTCCGAACAGAATTCCTCCGCCGGACGATCTCCCTGCTGGATCCTACGTAACTTAGACTCAGCAAGGGAGATCCGATCTGGGTCATCATATACGAGTCCCAGAGCAGCGAAAAACCTATCCACTGACTGGAGAGCCGGGGAGCCCGGGGGAAGAGAGAACGCCCAAGATTGTGGGTCCCCTTGTAGGAGCGAGATGACAATTCCCACCCTTTGTTCTTCACTCCCCGATGACCGAGGCCGCAGCCGAAAGTACAATTTGCATGCCTCCCGGAAAACAAAAAACTTGTCCCGCCCCCCAGTGAACCTGTCAGAGAGAGCTACTTTAGGTTCTGGTCCGGCTTGCTCCTGAGGATGCAGAACCTTGGACCTAACGTCCGCCAGCTCCATGGACAAACTCTGCAACTGCCGAGCTAGACCGGCTACTGGATCCATGGTAGCTGGAGAAAAACTAAGTGGGTCGGTGAAAATGTCACGCTGTCTCTGTATACTGGAGGTAGGGGGCCTAAGCTGACCGTAAGCTGGGGCCCTGACTAATCCCTCAACCTGGAGGTACTGTTAAAGGTACAGAGGTCCAGGCCGCCAGCGTAACCCCTACCTCCTGAGGATCCCTGCACCTAAGTAATCTAGTCCTGAGAAGGACCCCGATCACAACAAAAGAGGACAAGTAATATTATGCCCACACACAGTACTTAGACGAACGAGACAGTACAAGGGAAAAACCAAAACCACCTTGCATACAAAAACTACACAACTACAACAGAGGGAACACCAACGGGAAAGGAGATAAATGATAAAGCGAGGAAGGGAAAAAACACTCCAAATACACTTATCTCCGAAACTCCAAATACCACGATCCGCTCTGTAAGTCTGTATGAAATGCTTTCACCGACACTTCCCAAACAGACCAGCAGGCATTTGAAGGAGACTCAGTACAGCAGCATTGATTGCAGCTGGGCGAGGCTGGACCTCGTCTAGCACAGAGAGAGAGAGAATTAACTCCCTCACTGCCGAAAACACAAAGCACCAAAAAGTCAGCTGCGAGAAGTCAGGCTGTGTAATCGTGACGATCTTCGTGGCGACACACCTGTGACAATACATGGGGGAAAACCACTGTTTGGGCGCAAGGCAGGGTTCGGAAGGGGAGGAGAACCATTTGACTTTTTGAATGTAAAATTTGCTTGAGTAATTAGCGGATGTGCCCCTGATGTGCCTAAACAGTAGAAAACCCCCACAAGTGACACCATTTTGGAAACTAGACCCCTCAAGGATTTTATCAAAGGGTATAGTGTTAGTGTACATGTTGAACCCAGAGACAGAATTTGATAACATTAGGTCATCATATTGAATAAGTTGTCATTAGTCTTGAGCGCATGTGCTTGCTACTTGAGTTTGCATCAGTTACTCGGGTATACACCATGTATCACGGGTGCTCGAGTGATATGCTCAAGTCCCTGTTCACAGTTGTTAGACACCCAAAAAAAAACATGCGGGGATCGCTTGTGCATGGCAAGCGATCCCAGCAACATTTTTTTGGTCGCGAAGCATATGGGGCAGAGACTCGAGCATGTCACTCGAACACCCACTATACTCAGTGCATACACGAGCACCCAATGCAAACTCAAATAGCGAGCACTTGCGCTCAACACTAGTGGCCATATCGTCATCATTTTTTTTTTCTTTGCTTTTGAAAAAATCCCAACCCTAACCCCAACCCTAATACAACCCCAACCCCAACCCTAACCCTAACCCTAACCCTAGAGTTTATTTTTTAACACCGTTCCTTGTGTGGTATAAGTCATTAGACGACTTTATTCTTCGGGTCGGTGCGATTTCAGCAATACCAGATTCATATCGGGTTTTTATGATTGACAGCTGTCACACGCTAAAAGACGCTTTTTTTGCAAAGACTAGTTTTTGCATCGACATATTTTGAGAGCTATAATTTTTCCATATTTTGGCCGACAGAGTCATGTGACGGCTTGTTTTTTTGCGGGACAAGATGACGTTTTTATTTGTACCATTTTCAGGCACGTGACATTTTTTGATCGCTTTCTATTCTGATTTTTGGGAGGCAGAATAAACAAAAACCAGCAATTGATTGTTTTTTTCTATGCTGTTCCACGTGTGGTAAAATTAATAAGGTAGCTTTATTCTTCGGGTCAGTACAATTACAGCGTTACCGCATTTATATAGTTCTTTTTATGTTTTGGCGCTTTTACACAATAAAAACTATTTTCTAGAAAAAATAATTTTTTTGTATCGCTTTATTCTGAGAGCTATAACGTTTTTATTTTTCGGATGATGGAGCTGTATGGCGGCTTGTTTTTTGCGGGACAAGATGACGTTTTCAGTCATACCATTTTTATTTATATTCGTCTTTTTGATCGCGTGTTATTCCATTTTTTATTTGGCAGTATGATGATATAGCTTTGTTTTTTGCTTTGTTTTTTTTTTTTTTCCCCGTATTCACTAAAGGGGTTAACTAGTTGGACAGTTTTATAGGTCAGGTCGTTCCGGACGCGGCGATACCAAATATGTGTACTTTTATTGGTTTATTTTTTTTTTTTCATAATGAATAAATATTATGGGTTCAATATATTTTTACTTTTTGGGGATTATTTTTTTAATTTTTTTAAAATATTTTTACAATTTTTTTTTTTTACATTTCTACTGCGCATGACCAAAGTAAAGTCCTGCCTCCTGGTGACCCGGATGTTGTCATGACGACATCAGGTCGTCATGACAACATCCGGAAGCAGCCACAGACACTGCCGGACGCCGGCAGGAGAGGTGAGTATAGCGATCACCTCCCCCCTTGCCACCGCAATACTGTGATCGACTTCGATTGCAGCATTGCGGGGGTTAATGTGTTGGGCGCGGTGCGGGACCGCTCCCTGCACATAGCACCGGGTGTCAGCTGTGACAATCAGCTAACACCCGGCGGTGATCGCCCCGCACCGCTTGTGTGCGGGCGCGATCGCAGCGCGCATAATAGTACGTAGCTGGCCCTATAGGCCCAGGGAGCAGCTACGTACTATTACTGACAAGGTCGGAAAGGGGTTAAGAGACTGGCTTCTAAAGACTTGCGGCTTAGTGGGAAATACCGGTGACCCCCGTTAGTGGCAATATAATAATCGAAAATGTTTGAAGCACTTAAGGACTTATTGTAGCGAAAGGCCTATCGTTGTGTGTTCCGCACATGAAAGTTAAAGCAGAAAAACCTTAAAGCGCCGTTCATACTGCGAGATAGTTAGATAGAATAAAGGACAAGATATTGAACTTTTAAACTGTTATTATCGCCATTACTGCTAATACTGTGTGACTTGATACCCTGTACCCAAACAACTGACTGTTTCCATAATTGACACCGTCATTTCTGTGTTATGAAAATAAATAGCTTAGTTGGTTACTCCTGCCTCATCTCTATCTACATGTTGCATCCCAGTAACTTGTTCACATTTATGGCATAGAGTTGCTCTGGAGAGATTAGATCAGAGCAGCCTGTCTGGACCCAGGCCGCCAGACCAAGAGCAGAGAGCGCTAACACAACTTCCCAGTTCACTTCACATGAACAACATGTTTTCTATTGTAAATCCCCCTTAGAAATGAACCACGAAATATATCCCACTATGCGCCGCTCCATCTGTCTGATCGGTGCAAGCAGCGAGCTGTGCTGCAGTAGATTAATTCAGCGATCACAGCAAGGATGGCAAACCTGCTTGTCTTTATAATACAAAGCTTTTCTCAATCTGGCAAACAAACCTTCCTACTTATTGTTACAACTGTCATATAAACTCCTCTCCACATGATAACCAGTAACAGAACATCTGTGCTTTCTAATGACTCATTCTCCCCCTAATCCTCCATATGGAAGACTGCGTGCAACAAAGTGCTCCTCTCACCCGGGAAAGAAGTGAACTCTGCAGAAAACCAGGGAAAAACACACACACACACACACACAGAGGACAGACACGTTATATCACAACTTTATTCATTACAGGTGACCACTTCTCTGTTTACAGATATGTACAAATAACATCTTATAAATAATATAATTTATGACAAAAATATGATTTCATACACAGAAGTTGTTATGCTTTGCCGCAAAAAAATATGCTATATTAAAGCTATTGACTGTTTCTGGTTTCTGAGCATTTGTGGCTTTTTAGCAAACTTGTATATCACATGCTGAAAGTGCACAGCGTCATTTCAAGTTTTGTAACTTTACAATTAATTTACTTTATCTTTCTTGTACATATTCTCTCCTCTTAGTTCCTTCTACTGATTATCCCTGACAGGGGCGGACACAGCCAGGAGAGGGCCCATGTGCATAAACAGTATACGGCCCCTTTGCGGTCCCATAATGTGTCTGTGACAGTAACTGCTTGCTGCTTTAGAGGTGAAAGTGGCCCTCTTGCGTCTTTTTGGCCCTTTTGTGGCAGCAAAGGTTGCACCAATGATATGTCCGCCCTTGGTCCCGGGAAACAGACAGCGACTTTGCGCTTCCTTGCTGTTAGACTTGTGACATAGCAGTGTCAGATCTGCCTGTGTAACCAGCATCTGGAATCTCTGGTTATAGCATAGTGCATTTTACTTTAAATGCAACTGAAGTATAAGACACAATGCAGTTCAAGATTAATACAAGACAAGTAAAAGATGTAAATTGTTTTCTGTATGGCTTTTTTTTCTCAAAGAAGATGGGGTTAATCTAGATTGCCATTTTAATGACAGATACATTATGACATGACACATTATTATCCCTTACAGATGTAATAAGTATGATCAGGGAGTCTTATCCTTATATGTTAACATGCTACAAGCAAAGTATGACCTGATGTTTCCAGACATATGAATCCTTAGCTTCAGGGTTCAGCGTGTAGGGTTTCCTTAGACCTTGTCACGATACTGCCTATAGGTGTGTCTTGAAGCAGTGTGTGACAGTTCAGTTGTCCAATCTAGGACAGGGGTGTGCTGAGCTGTCAGTATGGTAATAGACAGCTCAGCTGTCCAATTGGAGGCTGGGGCGTGCTGAGCTGTCAGTATGTTGAGTAACAGTTCAGCCGTCCAATCTGGACCTGGACCTGTCAGGGTTTCCTCCATATGTCTGCTATTCGAGTGATTGCCTGGCTATTTAGCTGGCTCTCTGCCTCCAACTAGTGCCAGTAGCTTTGCTCAAATAGTGTGCGCTTGCTCTGTTCTCTGTGTTCCTGTATTTGATCTTTGCTGCCCGACTTTGGACCTTGCCTTGACTATCTGTTTGCCTTGCCCTTTTGTCTTGATCCGCTACCTTCCCGTAATTCTGACCTCGGACTGTGACCTGACTACGCCTTTGCCTTATCTCTTGGTTTACGATGAGCCATCTTGGTATCTGACCCCGGACTTCTTGACCACCCAGCTTCACGGCTTGTCCGCAAGTAGTGACTAGCGTCACATACCTTAAGAACCTAGAGAATAGTCACTCAAAATGTCATTTACTACCATCACTGAAATATATAAAAAATAAATAATAAAAGGAAACATCACCATTTGTAAGAAACCCCTTCCAGTTACTGATTCCCTTTGAATCACCAAAATTCCCCAAATCACCGGCAGCATGAATCAGATGCTGGCTGTGTTATTGCAGCCATGTATGTTTTACTCTTGAAATGCTGCGGCATTTCAGATAAAATGTGTATTGAAAAGCCAGCCAAGGACTATGCTTCTCGGATGACTATTCCAAGATGGGTCCCTGATAGCTACTCCTTTCTTTCGCTCCACTAAACTGATAGGTCTCTACCTATACACACACCTAGAGAAAGAGGAGAGCTGCCTTCGAGTAGTCATCCCACATGCCTAGTCCCTGGACGGCTTTTCTAAGTACAGTACAGACCAAAAGTTTGGACACACCTCATTTAAAGATTTTTCCGTATTTTCATGACTATGAAAATTGTACATTCACACTGAAGGCATCAAAACTATGAATTAACACATGTAGTCACCGGAAATGGTCTTCCAACAATCTTGAAGGAGTTCCCAGAGATGCTTAGCACTTGTTGGCCCTTTTGCCTTCACTCTGCGGTCCAGCTCACCCCAAACCATCTCGATTGGGTTCAGGTCTGGTGACAGTGGAGGCCTCATCACACAGATTTCCACTGGTCTAATGTCCATTCCTTGTGTTCTTTAGCCCAAACAAGTCTCTTCTGCTTGTTGCCTGTCCTTAGCAGTGGTTTCCTAGCAGCTATTTTACCATGAAGGCCTGCTGCACAAAGTCTCCTCTTAACAGTTGTTGAAGAGATGTGTCTGCTGCTAGAACTCTGTGTGGCATTGACCTGGTCTCTAATCTGAGCTGCTGTTAACCTGCGATTTCTGAGGCTGGTGACTCGGATAAACTTATCCTCAGAAGCAGAGGTGACTCTTGGTCTTCCTTTCCTGGGGCGGTCCTCATGTGAGCCAGTTTCTTTGTAGTGCTTGATGGTTTTTGCAACTGCACTTGGGGACACTTTCAAAGTTTTCCCAATTTTTCGGACTGACTGACCTTCATTTCTTAAAGTAATGATGGCCACTCGTTTTTCTTTACTTAGCTGCTTTTTTCCTGCCATAATACAAATTCTAACAGTCTATTCAGTAGGACTATCAGCTGTGTATCCACCAGACTTCTGCACAACACAACTGATGGTCCCGACCCCATTTATAGGGCAAGAAATCCCACTTATTAAACCTGACAGGGCACACCTGTGAAGTGAAGACCATTTCCGGTGACTACCTCTTGAAGCTCATCAAGAGAATGCCAAGAGTGTGCAAAGCAGTCATCAAAGCAAAAGGTGGCTACTTGGAAGAACCTAGAATATAAGACATATTTTCAGTTGTTTCGCACTTTTTTGTTAAGTATATAATTCCACATGTGTTAATTCATAGTTTTGATGCCTTCAGTGTGAATGTACAATTTTCATAGTCATGAAAATACAGAAAAATCTTTAAATGAGAAGGTGTGTCCAAACTTTTGGTCTGTACTGTATGTTTTCACAGCATTTTGGAGTAAAACATACCTGGCTGCTAAAATGGAGTCGTGTCTGATTTATGTTTCCTGTGGCTCAGACAGCATGAATCTCCTGACAGGTTCCCTTTAAGGCTGCAGGCACCATTGTGATGATCCCAGCTATATAATATGTGAAATTCCATCAAAGCTGTAGCCCAGTTTATATGGTGTTCATCTTGTGAATAAGATTTTTCTAATAGTATGAATAAAGCCCCACACCACATATGTGTTACACTGTTCAAGCCAGATAGCGTTTGCTGATAATGTCCAGCCATACTAACTATAGGTTAATACGTTTCCTAACTCCAGAGATTGGTTGTGGTATATAGTCATTTCCTTTATCATTAGAACTGTAAGGAACTTTGTGGTGCATGGCTCAAATCACATGAAGTGACACTCTACAATTGTAGAGTTTATTTATTTCACTTGTTTATATTGCGCCATTAATTAATAACAGTGCTTTATGGATATCATCACTGTCCCCATTGGGACTCACAATATAAATTCCATATCAGTATGTTTTTGGAGTGTGGGAGGAAATCAAAGAACCTGGTGAAAACCCACACAAACACAGGAAGAACATACAAACTCCTCAGATGTTGTCCTTGATGGGATTTGAGCCCAGTACCTCAGCGCTGCAAAGCAACAGGGATAACCACTGAGCCAACAAGCTGCCCGTAGAGTTGGAGGCATATGGGACCTGTTCCCACCTAGGTGGTGATGGTTTAAATTAATTGGCTCACTTTTTCTTTTTTTTTTTACAGTTTATAAGTAAATGTTTTTCTAAATAAACTATGGAATCGCTGCTGTAAATGCATTTCTTGTACTGATCCTGCGTGAGAACCCGTATTAGAGCTTGTTCACACATTATGTTTTTGCAGCATTTTTTTTTTCTATACGTTTTTGCTGTGGAAAAAATTTAGCATTTTACAGTACCAGCAAAGTGAATGAAATCTGCATATGCTGCTTATTTTTTCCTTGCAGATTTGAACCATTAAATATTTTCTTCAACTGTTCAGCATGTCAATTGGTTCAGCATTTTTGCAGCGTTTTTCAAATAAAAACACATAAAAAACGCATGCAAAAACATCCGTTATTTATGCATTTTTCCCTGCCAACACTGTTTTTTGCTGCAGAAAAATGCTCTGCAAATACTCAATGTGTGCACATAGCCTTATACTCCAGAGCTGCACTCGCTATTCTGCTGGTGGAGTCACTATCAACATATATTGCTTATCCTGTACCAATCCTGACTTACATTCTGAAATATACTCCTGAATATTGGAGATTTCAGCTATGGAGTTGTAAACCCAACTGTGACTTAGGATCAATACATGAGATTTAATGGAATAGATTTAGAAAGTAACTCCACTTTTTATTTAATCTATATAAAAACTGTAACATTGTGTTAAATATACACATTACTACCTTTAATATGTTTTGGATTACATTGAATTTTGCTAAATTATAATTCATACCTCAAAAATTAGGGATCTTGATTTCAAGTTAGTAGGGATTGCCTTGGAGACACACATTTATTTTTTATTGACCATATAAGCTGGTAGTACTTGGTGATACCCAGTATCGTTATTGGAAGCAGCAGTGCCCCTTCGGTTTTGTCATTTCTAAAGAAAGCTCCTACTTAGCAGTCACAATCATCTTTAAGAAGCCATTACTCCAGCTGTAGCCTCTATAGCTATTTTGGCTGGTATTGTATTAGTCCTTTGCCTCAGATGACGTGCTCTCGGATACAATGTCACTTCCATGCGACATGTTGCCAAGCTGTGTCTTGTTCAGCAGCTGTGCCCTCCGGCAAATCATTCTCTCCTGTTCCTGTTTCAGCTCCAAGTATGATCGAGAGAATGTGTGGAAGATAGAAGTCACCGGAAAGGCCATCAGCAAAATTCCACTCAGGATGCTACTGAGAGCTACCACCTGGCCCGGTATGCTCCTGGGCACCATGTCACCATAGCCAACTGTGGTCATGGTGATTACTGCCCACCAATAACAAGCAGGGATACTAGTGAACTCCTGAGAGTCTGCCATTTCGTTCTCAATCAAGTACAACAAGGGGGCAAAAAGGGCGATGGCTACACAGAGGAAAAGCAGCAACAGACCAAATTCACGAGTGCACCGTCTGGCAGTAAGGCCCAATGTCTGCAGGCCTAGTGAATGCCTAGCAAGGCGCATTACATACAGAATCCTCAAGGCACGGAGTATGCGCAGTACAAGGCCTACTTTATCCAGATATGTGTTCCCTGATCCTGGCTTCTTCTGGTCCACAGACGTGTTGTCCACGACCAGTGTGATATAGTAAGGTAGTATGGCCACAATGTCTATGAGGTTCAGAGGCCTCCTCAAAAATGCAAACTTGCTAGGAGCTTGAATGAATCTCAAAATAAACTCGAGAGAGAACCAGCCCACACAGACCGACTCCACTATGAAGATGTTATAGCACATGCTGGAACATTCACCCTGTAGAAAAGAGGAAACAGTCAAAAAGCAGGAAAAGAAGTCATGCAGTAATTACCCAACATAAGTAACTGAATAAACAACTATGATCATTCATCATCCAGTTATTACCTAGGGGCTCCTAGTGTTTTACTAAATTATTATGCAGACTGTCTTTTCAGAGAGGAAGAGGACTTGAACTCTAGCACCACTTAGAGGTCTCTGACAGGGGCAGAGGAGAATTGCATGGCCTATAAATCTCCTTATGCCAGCTTGGCACTCTCCACAAGGGGAAACTTTACCTCTTAGATCCTCGTCAGAGGCCTCTAATCTGGCCAAATCAGATTTTTTGCATTGCACTGAGTAGGGGCCAACACCCGGAAACACGTTGTCTGAAAACAGATAGTCTGGTTTGGCTTTTATCCTAAAGCCCCCGTCTCACATAGCGAGATCGCTAGCGAGATCGCTGCTGTGTCACGGTTTTGGTGACGCAACAGCGACCTCACTAGCGATGTCGCTATGTGTGACACTTTGCAGCGATCAGGCCCCTGCTGTGAGGTCGCTGATCGCTGCAAAGTGTCCTGGACCATTTTTTGGTCGTTGCCCTCCTGCTGGTCAGCACACATCGCTGTGTGTGACCAGCGGGAGCAGCGATCAGGCTGGTAACCATGATAAACATCGGGTTACTAGGGGCACACGCGCACTTAGTAACCCGATGTTTATCATGGTTATGAGCCTGCTAAAGTGAGCGGTAACCTCCCGCTCACCGTAGCAGAGTGGTAACCATGATAAACAACGGGTTACTAGGTGCGCGTGTGCCCCTAGTAAACCGATGTTTATCATGGTTACCAGCCTGCTCCTGCTTCAGCAGGCTGGTAACCAGGAGCAGGACATCGTGGAAAGATTCTTTCCACGATGTCGCTGCTCCCCTGATCGTTGGTGAGCCTGCCTGTTTGACAGCTCACCAGCGACCACATAGCGACGCAGCAACGATCCCTGACAGGTCGTATCGTTGTCGGGATCGTTGCAGCGTCGCTAAGTGTGACGGGGCCTTAAGTCATATGGCAAGGCTCATTAAAGAGTTAATATTGACTTTTAGGATTGCTACTTCCACTAGATGGCAATATATGTCCAGTCCTCTTCCTCTCTGAAGAGACAATTTGCTTATTTAATTTCTCAGAGGAGCATTGCATGGCCTATAAGCCTGCTTACGCTCCTTAGTTACCCTTTAAACTAAATGACTACTGACATGGTAGCATATAGAGGACGATATTTCAATATGTTAGCTTTCTGGACCCAAAATTGGTTGCCTTCACCTACAGTGGCACCTTATTTTACCAGATTTATTAGGAATGCATCAGTCAATAATTTTTTGCATATGTTATAATTACATATGTCTTGTCCAGATGTTTCAGATGTATGAGTGGCTCATAGATAGGACTGATACAATTAATTTGCCAACAAGCTGCTGTCATGTCTTGGACTAAATTGCAAGTGGATGTAGAACACCTTCCCCAGTGATGTAAACATTTTGTTACATTTTGAGATTTTATACAGCTCTTACCCCAGTGATCATACTTTGATTGGAGACACATGACAGGGACATGTATAAGATTATTTTATCCTACTCTGTGATCAGTGCAATTCATTTTTGTACATTGAGATTAGACCTGGGGCTATAGAGGCCAGTGAATGGCAACGTGACTAGTTTTGATTAATGTTCACATCACTTTTTTATGACTTGTTCGATGCGTTCATGTTGTAACCTTTGAAGGCTCCTCATTGATTGCATTCTTCATACTAAGGGCAGAGAGCACCAGGGAAATCACTGTCCATATCAGTTAAAGACGGGTTGTTATGAAGAAAGTTTAGTGTAATTGTATATACTTATCAATATTCTTGGCTTGCTCTGCTTTTTTTCTGTAGGGCAAAGTGATTGCGTATTAAAATACAGCTGTGCAGACTTGTCTAGCATATTATAAAGGGACACTTTTGGCTTATAATTGCCTCATGAAAACCTATTAGCATGGTTGATAAAAGACATATGTCCATCAAGTTCAATCGAGGGATTGTAGAGTATATTGAATGAAGGGGAGGGGTATCTGAAAGAGCAAATTTTCCTTCCTGATCCCAAATGGATCAACATTGTTAGGCTATAAGTCTGCAGTCACTGTATGTGACTGCAGACTTGTGAATCGTCACAGTGCGCGCACATGACTGCCCGCTACCGGTCACATGACTGCCCGCTCCCGTTGCTAGCATCGGAGAAGCCTGACAAAGGCAATGACCAACGCACACTGTTACTTATCTCCAATGTTCAAAAGGCACCCTGTGAACATCCATGGTGAACCTCCAGACTTTTTTTTAAAAGCTTTATAGAAAAAGAAGAGAGGTGCGGTTGGGCATCTGATCTGCCACATCATTTTGTAACGGGTATAAAAGTGCTTTGCCAGGGATAAATATTCCCAATTTTCCCTATCAGTGCAGGTCCCAGCTGTTGGACCCCACCTATTAGTAAGTTATCAAGGTTATTTTATCAAAGAGCTTGTCTGACAGCTCAAGTCTGCAGCCCCTCGCTCTCATCTTTTGAAAGATGATTTAAGCTTCTTTATCACCAAATCAAAGCTCAGCTTTTAGCTTTAGGTTTTGATGTTGCATATTTTCACTGCTTAAAAAAAAAATGCAGTGTCTTACAGTTCAAGCAAAGTGGATGAGATGTCGATTTCTCTTGCTGGTACGCTGAGATTTACAGTCATGGCCGAAAGTGTTGGTACCCTTGAAATTGTCCCAGAAAATGAAGTATTTCTCATAGAAAATTATTGGAATTACACATGTTGTTATACACGTGTTTATTTCCTTTGTGTGTATTGGAACAATGCAAAAAAACTGAAAAAAAAAGATAAATTGGACATAATTTCACACGTAAAAATGGGCCAGATAAAATTGTTGGCAAGTGCTACTTAATATTTGGTTGCACACACTTTGAAATAAATAACTGCAACCAATCGCTTCCTATAACCATCAACAAGCTTCTTACACCTCTCAACTGGAATTTTGGACCACTCTTCTTTAGAAAACTGCTCCAGGTCTCATATTTGAAGGGTGCCTTCTCCTAACAGCAATTTTAAGATCTCTCCACAGGTGTTCAATGGGATTTAGATCCAAACTCTTTGCTGGCCACTTCAGATTCTCCTCTCTTTGTTTCCATCCATTTCTGGGTGCTTCTTAAAGTATGTTTGGGGTCATTGTCCTGCTAGAAGACCCATGACATAGGACGCAAACCCAGCTTTCTGACACTGGGCACTACATTGCGACCCAAAATTCTTTGGTAATCTTCATATATCATGATGCCTTGCACACAGTCAAGGCAACCAGTGCCAGAGGTAGCAAAGCAACCCCAAAACATCTTTGAACCTACACCATATTTGACTGTAGGTGCTGTTCTTTTCTTTGTAGGCCTCATTCTGTTTTCGGTAAACAGTAGACTGACTGATTTATCAAAAAGCTCTATCTTGGTCTCATCTGTCCACGAGACACTTTCCCAGAAGGATTTTGGCTTACTCACAAACATTTTGGCAAACTGCAGTCTACCTTTTTAATGTCTCTGTGTCAGCAGTGGGGTCTTCCTGGGACTCCCACCAAATCATTTCATTTCATTGAAATTTCGACAGATAGTTTGCGCTGACACTGATGCACCCTGAGCCTGCAGGACAACTTGAATTTCTTTGGAACTTGATTGGGGCTGCTTATCCACCGTCCGGAATATCCTGTGTGGACAAAGGAACATCAAGATCTCTGGAGGTGGACTTGTAACCTTGAGATTGTTGATATTTTTCAACAATTTTTGTTCTCAATTCCTCAGACAGTTCTTTTTTCCTCTTTCTGTTATCCATGCTTAGTGTGGCACACACAGAAACACAATGCAAATTTATCTTGTTTCATGTATGATTTTCATATTGCCCACACCTGTTATTTGCCACAGGTGAGTTTGAATGAGCATCACATGCTTGAAACAAAGTTGTTTACCCACAATTTTGGAAAGGTGCCAACAAGTTTGTCTGGCCCATTTTTGGGATTTTGTGTGAAGTTATGTCCAATTTGCCTTTTTTTCCTCTGTTTTTCTGTGTTATTCCAATACACACAAAAGAAATAAACGTGTATGACAAAACATGTGTAATTGCAATAATTTTCTGGGAGAAATACTTCATTTTCTGGCACAATTTCAAGGGTGCCAACACTTTCGGCCATGACTGTATGTACTGATTTTCCCCATGGGCTTGTATTAGATATCGAAAATCCAAAGGTAAAAAATGCATATGCATTTTTTAATGCATATCTGCTGGGGAAGTGCACTAAAAACACACGTAATACACACATGACTGTATCAATAAAGTTTTGTCAAAGCCAAATACTACAAAGTGTCAAAAACAAAATAGCTTTATTTAAAACATGACATACCAAAAAGAGACAAAAACAGCAGCGTCAAAAACGCAATAAAACCGTATGTAAAAAAAAGTAACTTAATTTACCCAATAGGTGCAGAAAATCTGCAACATCAAAAACTCATCAAATATTTATCATAGGAACGTAGTCTTACAGGGGTTTTCCAGTTTTGGAGACTGCAGTTGCTGTAAAAAACAAGCAAAAGGTGCCTAACTTAGCCTCCCCGGGTCCAGCAATGAGTCTCCACAGCTGCTCCCAGCGTCTCTAATCAACTTCAGCTCCATTGAGCTCAGTGGATCTGCTTGAGTTGGTGACATGAGATGATCAGATCTCGGGACCTCACTGATTGACGTAATGTTGACAGCGCTGTGGCCAGTGCTGCAGTCAATAATGCAAACACTGGGTGTAGAGCTGGACCCAGGGAAAGTGGATAAAGCGCAGCTTGTTTTTTTAAAACAAACTATAGCTGCGGGAACTGGAAGAATTAGAGGTAACCTCCAAAAGTACCACCCACAAAGTAGAAATATATGTTCAGCCAATTGCAAGATAATAACACATATGTCAATGTCAAGCCAGTTTGCCCCATAGGCTAGGTGCAGATGACCGTGTATTCTCTCATTCTAGAGAATTGGGACGATTATGCTAATCACACTCTGATCAGAGTTTGATCTGAGTGTCATCTGCGTGTGATCCTATTCTCTCACATGAGAGAATCGTATCACATGTGCGAAGAAGATAGAGAACTTAATTCCTCTATCTTCTCCATTGTCTATATCCGCAGTAATCTGACTGCACTCTGATGACGTCCGATGTTTCACACGCACCCATAGACTTGTACAGGTGCACGTGATCCAATTATCGGATGCACTCGCAGCATGCTGCAATTGTTTTCTCATAGCGAATCGGCACTGCCCCATAGTATAACATTGGGCCGAGTGCTATCCAATAAAACATTGGATAGCACTCAGCCGTGTTATGCACTTTTGTGAGTGAGCTCTTATAGGGTTATTCTAAAAATAACAAGTTATGCCCTATCTAAAGTATAGGAGATAAATGCTGATCAATGGGTGTCAGACCAATGGGACCACCAGAGATCCGAGAGCAAGGCTCCGCACCTCTACTTTCAATGGGTCAGAGGTGTGTATGCTCGACCTCGGCTCCATTCATTGTCTATAGAAGTGCTGGTGAAAGCTAACTACAGTGCTCTGCTATTTCTGGTAGACCAATGACAATAAAGACAGTGAACGTAGCAGAGGTCGAGCATGCACACCTCTGGTCTATTCAGGATGGCGCTGCTGAGTCTTGTTCCCCGTGTTTCAGGGTCCAAATCTGCACCACCATACACTGCTATATACATGAGCTTTGTTGGTAGAGAATGTTTGCCAAATTTTTATATAGAAAAGGTATTTCTTTAACTACAAACCTTCTAAATATAAATGCATTATTACCCCTAGCACTTAGCTTGTTGGTTGAAATTGTGATCAAGTATTTATGAGACCATCTGTCCTGCAGTCTATCTACCACAATAACAGTACAGAAAATGCCTAAGAGGTTGTCGGAGCGCTGCCTCTTTCATTAGTGCAGGCAACGATGTTATTTCTAGGGTTCGGCTGCTCTGACTCTACACCGGATTATTGTTATCTGTCATTTATTAAAATATGTTAAAAGTATTCTTAACAATATATATTTATGTGATTTTATTTTTATTATTATTATTATTTTGCATTTTATAGTATGTCACAGAGTAAAGTGAATATAAAGTATCTGCTTCTAAATATAGAGACCAGAAAGTGTCACATTGTGTCAGTGGAATTCACAAGAAGCATAACTCATAATTTTTTAACCCTGCCATAAATCATTTGTTTTGCTATAGACCTCATGATTTTCCTTCTTTAACTTGTGTGTTGTAATTAATAATCATGATGGAAGAAATGTTACTAAAGGCAGACAGCAATTAAGCCTGGATGGATTGAGATCCACTTATTACAGCCATGCTGAAACCAATCACAGGTGCCAAAATCTGCAATCACTTGCTGGCACCAAAGATGGTTGTGTCTTTCTATTCCTACGTTATCACAGTGATGGAACAAAATATTGGACTTTACCCGCTGTGTTTAGAAAATACATCAAACAGACCTAACGCAAAAGGTAATCTGTGTTTACATGATAAAAAAATTACGGTACATACTGGAAACAATTTTTGAAACTAGTTGTCACTGGTAGTTGGAAAAATTGCATTACGTCCATGTAAGGGGACCCACATCTATTGGACAGAGCAGAAACAGCGGAGGACCCAGCTTGTCCATAAATTGTTATGCTTAACTTATCCTGTGGAGGTGCTACAGGGAAATTGAACACTTCCTGCCAGGCTTCCCTGCAGATTACAGCTGGAATGGCTGTCCTCCTAAATATCAGCTTGTTTTTGGGGACCCTTCTACCAAAAAGAGTTGAAAAACACACTCCGTACAGGTAGTGTAGAAATGTGCACTCACTATATGGATCGCTTTCAGGAGCTTACCTGCTCTATACAGAACGGGTGACAGCTGTGTTATACAGCCAGCACCCAAGAGTACCAGCTGCGATTGAATCTCCAATCACAATGATTTAACCTCTAAGATGCCACTGTCAATCATGGCAGCATCATTTAAGGGATTGGGAATAGGGGGGCTGTGTATTTTATAAGCAATCAAGTATTCTCAGGTACAAGTCCCCTTAGGGGACTAATTGAAAGAATACAAAACATATAAAATATTTTTGAAAAATATCTATAAAAGTTGAAATCTCTTTTTCGTCAAATGTAAATAATGCAAGCTAAAAAATTAACATGTAATATAAAAATATTTATCCCATATGGTGAATACTGAATTGGAAAAAAATCGTTATTGCAGAATCAATGTTGTTTAGCCATACCATCTAAAAAAAACAGAAAAATAACAAAAATCACAAGGTCGTATAAATCCCACAACCAGCCCTGAAGTGTATACACCCCTTTAGACATGAACTTATTACCGTATTTTTCGGACTATAAGATGCACTTTTTTCCTCCAAAATTTTGGAGGAAAGTGGGGGGTGCGTCTTATAGTCTGTGGGTGTGGGGGGAGCTGCAACGGCGGAGGAGCGGGGCACAGGAGGCAATAGCCGGCTGCGGCATCCTACACTGTGCACGCTGCTAAAGATAATGAATATTCACTGTTTCCCACGCCCCTGGATGTGGGGAGCAGTGAATATTCATTTTCCTTAACAGCGCCCACACTGTACCCGCAGCGCGGATCCTGGTGTGTATAGCACCCTTCATCCCTCATCCTGGTATGTATGGCACCTTTCATCCCTCATCCTGGTATGCTTGGCACCCCCTGATCCCCATCATGCTGCACACAAAAAAATAAACAATTATGCTCACCTCCTCTCTCTCCTCCAGCGCTGCGTCCCACTCTGCTGCCGACAGGGATCTCACTGTGTGAGCTGCGCACAGCGTAACTGCCATGCGCCCTCACACTGAGATGCTGTGCCGGAACAGTCACTGCTCCCAACGCCGGGACTGTGTGCGTGGGGAGCAGTGACCATTCACTCTCCTCCATAGCGTGCACACTGTAGCCACAGCGCGGCTCCTGCTGCCGCTCTGCTGTCTATGTGCTCGCTATTGGAGACCATGAATATTCACTACAACCCAACCCATGGGATTTTTTTGCTAGTTTTTGCATCGCCATATTTTGAGAGCTATAATTTTTCGATATTTTGGCCGACAGAGTCATGTGATGGCTTGTTTTTTGAGGGACAAGTTGACGTTTTTATTGGTACCATTTTTGTGCATGTGACATTTTTTGATCACTTTCTATTCCAATTTTTGGAAGGCAAAATAAACAAAAATCAGCAATTCCGAAATTATTTTTATGGGTTTTTTTTTATGCCGCTCCACGTGTGGTAAAATTGATAAGGCAGCTTTATTCTTCGGGTCAGTACGTTTACAGCGGTACCGCATTTATATTGTTTTTTTATGTTTTGGCGCTTTTACACAATAAAACGTATTTTCTAGAAAAAATAATTTTTTGTATCGCTTTATTATGAGAGCTATAACTTTTATTTTTCGGATGATTGAGCTGTATGGCGGCTTGTTTTGTTTTTTGCAGGACTAGATTACGTTTTCAAAGTTGAATCTGATATTGTTGAATCAATATATTCATCATAATCTCCCTCTATGACTGCAGTTCATATAATAGCCCCAGCCCCCTGAGGAAGCCAGATATAAGCGAAACTTATTAGGGTGGCTATGTATGTTTTAGGCAGCACTAGGGTATCTGTGAGCGCCCTACTAAATAAAAATCTGATAAATCTATGAACTGCAGTCATAGAGGGGGATTATGATGAATATATTGATTCAACAATATCAGATTCAGCTTTGTACTATATAGTTTCTAGAAACTGAACAGTATAGTAAATACACAGATAAACCAGTGTAGTTTTAATTAATTTCTTTACCACGTTTTAAGGATATAAATAAAAGCCATTTTTTAAATACATCCCTTAATCAGGTTTTTTTTTACCCTCTGGATAATTTGGTAATATGCAAAACCAGCCCTCACACAACTTTTACAATCAAAAAAGTTATGAGAATAAAAGAGGGGAGACAAACGCACATAAGGTGATATTGAAAGGAACAGGGAGTTATGGAGTTGCTCATCTGTAAAGTTGTGATTGTCACCTCTTCAATAATAGCTCATGAATATTACAGCTGCTGCAGTCCCATCGACAATTAAGGTAAACCCTCTTTCTACTAACCAAAAAGTTATAGCTCTTAGAATATGGCAACTGAAGCCAAACATTTTTTCTTTCATAAGTAGTAAAACAAAAATGAATCCCCATATACATTTTGTATCACCAAAACTGTACTGATCCATAGAACAAAGTTACCACGTCATTTTTTATCAAAGTGTAAAAACTCAAAACACAATGGATTGGATTTGATATTTCTCTCAATTTCACCTCATTTATAATTGTTTGCCCATTTTCAGTACATTATATGGTAAAATGAATGGTGTATTTCAAAACTACAATTCATCCCTGCAAAACATGTTCTCATTATGGCTATGTGGATGGAAAAATAAAAAAGGTATGACTCTTGCAAAGCAAGGAAAGAAAAAACGTCTGGCATCTCAAATGGGTTAAGAACGAATGTGACTGACATAATTTATGAGTGTCAGAACTCTTATATCAGATGAGTTTAGGTTTCTGTACTATTAACTATTGGAAAGTGGATTATGTAGTGGAATCACAGCAGCTATTTGTATCCAAGAAACCTGCAGCATCAATGATTTACTGCCTTCTCCTACAGGGTTTGTTCAGACTTGGGACAAAGTTCTGCAGTCATTTAATGTGATTGTAGACTCCTGAATATTGACAGTGTACAGTGTGCACCGTGTCACGATACCCCAGTATTCCTGGTGAGAGCATAGGGTCAAGTGATTGCATGTATAAGATTTGCATACCTGAGGTCAAGTGCCGACTAATTTCATCCTGCTTTTCTCCATTAAAGGGGTTGTCCAGTACCATTGATAATGCCCCAATGTATTTTTATGGTGAAAAGAAGTTTCTTTGTAAATACATTGCGCTGTCACTGGCCATTCACAGGCATTATGTGACCCCCGGCTGCAGCCGGCTCTGATATCCGCTGACATCACAACAAGTGCTGGCAGCAGCCGGGGGTGTCTCTGTCTTCTGCGTTCCACGGTGGATGCCAGGCTGTGGGCGGGGTTACCCCGCGCATCAGACCCAGCATCCACTGCGCACTTTCCCTCTCTTCATTCATTGGGAAAGCGCACGGTGGATGCTGGGTGTGACGTGGGGGGTAACCCCGCCCACAACCCAGTAACCACCACAGGGACGGCGTCATTGATGTCACGCCTCACTTGACGTGACATCAGCCGGGGGTCACTTGATGCCTGTGAGCGGCCAGCTATAGCGCCGCTCACAGACAGAAACAGCAGCACAAGGTATTTACAAAGATACTTCTTTTCACCATAAAAATACATTGGGGCATTATCAATAGTACTGGACAACCCCTTTAACTTCTATTGTGAGAAGCAGAAGACATCTAGTCAGCACGTGACCGGAAATATGCAAAACTCATACATACTGGGGAATCTTGACAGTGTGCACACTGCACATTATCATGATTCAGCAATTTTTTGTCCCAGGCCTGGACAACCCCTTTAACATACTTGATACTGCTTTGATACATTATTATTTAGCCAATGCCATCATTGGGGGAGAGCTATGTATACATCTGGGTACGACTCCTACGGGAGCTGAGAAGTCTGTATAAGAGGAAACCAGAGGAATAATCCGCAGTACTAATTAGGATCGGAGCCAGATCAAGCTCTAAGGCTATGTGCCCACGAACAGGCAGTAGCAGCGTTTTGGAAGCTCGCTGCTTCCATAATGCTGCGTTCTAATTACGCAGGTAAATCTGCATGTGTTCATTGAACAATGCAGATTTACCGCATCCAGTACATTCTATTGGGGAAATTTCTGTTGCGGAGACCAGCGTCTCTGTAGTAGTGGCAAGAGAGCCTTTAAGAGAATTCTTACAGGATGCTTCAAAGATGGAGAGAGATTGCCATCTGCTGGTCAGGCACAGTCAAGCGAAACCAAGATGTGCAAGGGAAGTTGAAGGGGGAGCAGATTTAGATGCTGGACCCAGTCAGGTGACTTCCAGGAAGGAGTTCCTTGGTATAGGAGGCCAGCGCACCAAGCCTGATGTGGTTTTGGCGCCAAGCAGCAGAGAGGAGCCGACGTGCTCCCTACGTGCTGAGAAGCCCCGCGTGGCAGGCCTAAGCCAGAGGGCTGCGAGGTGCCACAGCCGGACACCGGTGGACGAGCTCAGGATCCCTCACAGATGTGCCCAGAGTGCTGTGCCTACTGAGGAGAGTCAGAATCTGCTTGCGGTACTGAGTGAGTTCGCGGAACCCGATGTCGCCCGCCGATAGACGAGGTCTGGACCCCCCTATCCACGGCTTGAGAGACTGCCTCCAACGGCCAGGAAGAGAGGAGTTGGGAGACAGCTGTGCCAGGAAAGTCACGCCAGTGAAAGCAGAGGAGCTGTATACGTGAACAGGGACGTCACTTCTACTGTTCACTCACGATACCGGGGCCAGTTGGGTTTAGGTACTCAGGTTGGGAGGGGAACGGTTGGGGTGGAAGAAGCTAAACGTGATTTCATTGATTTTGTCCGGAAAAGACTTTCGGCCTAGCGGGATTAACCGGTGACCCCCGCTAGAGCCATATACAGAGATAAAGAACTGACGTGGTGATTCCCATGATTGGGTGCACCATTCTACCTTGAGAGACTTCGCATTTTATTAATATTTCAAATAACCATTCATTACCCCTGTTGCCATTCCCTTGTTTAGAATAGCTGTTATATCTACAGTATATATAAGCTGTTTATATTCATCTCTGACTGTCCTCGCCTTGTGTCTCTGTGTGTTGCATTCCGACACCTGCATTACATCTCCACAACAGAAATTGACATGCTGCGGGTCGTCAACCCGAGTGAGTTTACGCATCGTCAAATAGAAGCACAGTGGGAATGGGATTTCTATAAGTCCCATCCACTGTGCTTCTAATGTAGAGCGCAGCGTTTTGGACGCAGCGCAAGTGAGCTGTGTCTAAAACGCTGCTATTCCTGATTGTGGACATGCAGCCTAAATGGTTTATGTTTCTAAAAAAGAAAATCTATATTCAATTCTTCCACTCATTTCCATTCATTTTTTTGTAATTGTTTACTTGTTAGTTTTTCAAAACGGTGTTTTGTGATTTTTTTTCTAGGGAGGGAGTGTGTGTCCTGAATACTCCAACTTTATCTTTATTTAAACCAATGTGAATAGATCATAATGTCTCAAATAGCGTACCTAACACTTAAGTGCCATTTTAATACATTTTTCTAAGTGAAAAGCGCCAGTATGCATTACCAGAAACCCCATGACCCATATTATACACATCTCAGTATAGAAAGCAAGATGCAATAGTAGAACCCTGATGTTCACTTATTCTTCTGACGGAGTCATACTGTACCTCAATTCAAGCAGACCGCAGCAAAAATTACAAAAGAATAAGCTTTAGTCATATAAGGTTGCTGTAATTTTTTTTTCACCCTGACTTTTTGCTTACCACAGTAATAAAGATCAGTAACGTATAGTTATGAAATATGGCTTTGCACTTGAAACTTCCATTATGCAGCATTTTTCCAGTTACAGCTTGCAGTGTGCAGCGGGGACTATTGGGAGAGATCTCACTAATCTAGTGCGGCCACCGGACAACTTCCCTCTGCCATACTCCAGTTGATTGACAGGTCTCCCAGATACTTGTCAATTAACTGGAGCAGGGCAGGAAGAAGCCGGCCGAGGGCCGTACAGGACTAATCAACTCTCTTAGTATAGTATCCAACAGGGTTGCCAACTGTATTTTTTACTTTTTGTGGACGGCTTCTCCAAAAATCCCTGCCAACTTTTTTTTTTTAAAGACACATTCGAAAACCATAACAAACTATTATGATTTTAAGTGATATATGTCTACAGCCCATAATTTTTATATTAAGACATTATCTGCATTCACTGTGAACTGTAAAACGATGATAATTAAGGCGCATTCAGACATCCGTGCAAATCAGTCCGAGATCGGACTGCAATGCACGGGATGGCTGTGGGTCTTCTGATCCGAACATGGAGTGTGTAGTATGATGGAGAATTTGCTATATGGAATAATATATTATTTTTACTACAGGATGAATTAGCTCTCCTTATGGACAATGTACGTACAGATAGCAATGTTTCCCTGTGTATGATGTACGCACATATTGTAACACCTTCCATTGTATCATGTAATGCTACTTCATTGTATATGGCGTAGGCACAAATACTTTGGGGGACATTTATCTGCAGCCTCACTTATTCTTTTATTCTTTAATGCAGCAGTAATTACAGGGGTTGTCCAGGCTTGAGGTTGTAGTCTGCAGTCACTCTATGTGACTGCCGACTTTTCCATCTACATGGCGCACACACTGTGAGGATTCTCTGATGACGGTACTGGAAGCAGGGAGGCACGTAAACGCAAGTATACAATTTGCATACATGCTGTCATGAGCCAACTAGACATGTGCGGCCTCACTTGCTACACTTGTATTGAGCAAGGCCAGGCACATCTAGTCGGAATGACGGCAGGAAAATTGCAAATCGCATACTTGCACATGACTGCCCGCTCCTGGCGCCGGCACAGGAGAATCCTGACAGCATGCAGTGAGGATTCCAAAGTCTGCAATCACATAGAGTGACTGCAGACTTTAATCTCAGGCCTGGACAACCCCTTTAATAAAAAAAAAGCAATAAGATTATCATGTCGAAACCATAGAAATTATTACTGAGGCTCATATTTTCTAAGATTGCTAAGTGGATTTAGCAGGAAATAAGAACAGGAGATTGCAGATAAGCACTTATAATTAGCAGACCTTCGAGGTACTCTGGGGGTTTCCTTTGAGGTCCAATAAATCCCCTTTAGATACTGTCTGTAAATATATTGTACTGCAGGAAGAGTAAAAACAATGATAACTCTACGACACTGCAGCTCTGTTAATAATAAACTGCAGCCTCCCACTACAACTGCATTTTCTGGCAGTTTGTATCTGGCTATTGGACCCCAGACTGCCATAAAATCGACCGTGTTTGTAGTTGGAGGAGGAGAAGGGTACAGGAGTTATGAATTTCTCAAACTGAGAAGTATAAGCTATCACAACTCTCTTGCTTTCCATGTAAAATTAATTTTTGTATAATCATTCCAGTTTACACAGGGGGACAGTCTGGCTCTTAGATGGGTCTGGAGGTTAAAGGGATTGTCTACTTTAGGAAACTCAATTTTAAATATCATATTAAAGTAATTAGCCCCATCAATTAGCCAGGGCGGAGAACGTCCACAAAGAAAGCTTCAAATCTGGAGAACCATTCATTATACAGAAAAAACAATTTCATTGAGGAGTGTGTAATGCTTCATTTTCCTTGTGGAGGTGCTACAGCAGAATTTAATACTTTTTGATTGATTCACCCATTGGTTTCAGCTGATCACTTGTGGTTCTAGCAGGAAGACAACTTGTGATCAGCTTATCGAGATATTGTTTTAACAGAAAGGGATGTTTCAAAGCAGACAACCCCTTTAAGGACCGTTTAATATTCAAAACATTATTTTCTGTGACATTCTACAACTTTCATCCTTTAGTTGGTAATTTATCAAATACACAGTGTACTTACTTTTTCCTCTTCTTCCCTTAAATCTGGCATGGTGCTGATAGAAAGATTCACTGCTGTGATTGTCACAAATAAAACAGACAGACAAGCAAAGATTTTTCCAGGTAGTCCAGACTGTGGTTTTTCCACCATATTGTGCAAATGTCGCATGCACATATTCAGCTTGCTCTCGTCCTCACACTCTGATGACCCATTTTCAGTCTCAAGGAGCTCGTCCTCCTGTAGGTTAAGCTCTGCAAACTCTTCCATCTTCTGGATATACCTTCTTTTACAGCACCACTCTAGACTGTCCTCCTCGATGCCCCAATACAGAAGCTCCTCTTGGAAAGACAGAGCACACATTTCACGCAAGAGTCGCAATTTTCCAACACGCAGGAACGTCAGAATAGTTCTAAAAGCACCAGGATTCCGGTCAAAGAAAAACTCATTGCAGGTCACGTCATAATCATCGCAAATGCTTAAAATCTCATCAAAGTTGCTGCACAGCTTAAGTTGCCCCAGGCGCGTCAGTGGGAACTCTTCCAGTGTTGTCCATGGAAGTACATACCTGATGCCCCCAACATTTATAATGGCATGGTGCTTGCGATCTTCTGGGTGGACACTATGAAAGAGGTCCTCTCCCGGATGTATGAACCTAGCCCTCTTGTAAAATATCCCTTTTAAGGACTCTGTTTCAGTAAAGAAGTTTTGGTTGAAAGATGTGTCAGAGGCGCAGCTTAGAGCACTGTAGTCATAGTCTGAATTCTCTCCTCCAAGAAGAGTCATAATGGCCACGTCAGTGACATCCTGTGGATACTTTGCCGCGAGAAAGCTGCAATTGAGACAAAAAGCAAAAAAAAAATCTAAATTACAACATGATTTATACATTAAATTATGTATTATATATTACAACAGAAAACATAAAATAAACTGCATTTCCTTTACAACTTTAAAGAGGAGCTTTCACTGGATTTTTTAAATCTATTCTGAGTACCTCCTCCAGTTGGTGCTGCTCCACTGATTCTGGAACAGTTCTTTTTTTTTCTGTGCCCCTCCATTAAAAAAAGCTATGCCCTGGCAATAAAAGTGCACATTTTCCTTTCAACCTACTGGGTGTATACTACAGCTGATGGGCTAAGGTGCATGCCAGTTAAGAGATGCGCCTATTTCATTAAGTGGCTTGTACCTCAAATGAATTAGGCTCTTTGTACTCCAGGAGGCCCATTTATTAAGACTGGTGTGCACAATGACAGTCTTAATGAATCAGCCTCATAGATCTGCAGGAAAAGAATTAGTACAACTTGTAATTCATTTATTTAAATACCGTTTTTTTGTATACATAAGAGTGAAGTGGGGGCTTACTTAATCATCGATAACTCTATACAAGTAAAGTAGGCAACCACTGATTTGGACAGCCACTGGACTCCTAAGCATTGAAAGAACAGGGATTTAAATGACTAAAATACAAGTTAGACAGACAGAATTTTTTTCCCACTAAACTATATATTAGTCTACTTACCTCCTTCTGTTCTATAACACTGCAGATAGGACTGCATATACAATGTGATTCATTCCCTTTAAAGCTGTTTTCTTCCATGGACAATACGATTTTGTTAACAGTAAGCTGGCTGCACAGTGTCCCACTTCTGAGACCTCCAGCAATCAGCATTAATTTTTAGGGGAACCTTATAGTAAAAGTGCAATTCCTTATTTCCTCAATGAACAAACAAGCCAACCAGGTAACTGGATTGGAATAGATAAAATGGTAGGTTTATTGTCAACGCGTTTCAGAGTCCACCGACTCCTTCCTCAGGACAACCATACAAAAATAGCCTATAGGCTCAGCTGCAGCCAATTAATTATAGAGGACTTGTCACCAGGTAAAAAGTGGCCAGTTTTTGCTGTTATTTTATTTCCACTGCTATTCTGAGTACTCCATAATTTTTTTAATCCACCACCAGAGATATGGGCTGTTTGTCAGGCAATCCCTGCATGTCTCGTGGCTGTTTGACAGCCGCGAGACATGCAGCTGCGGCGACGCAAACATATTTTTCGAACATGCCGAAGATACTCAATTAGGACTCGAGCGTGCTTGGATAACGCCATATCAGAGCACGTTCGCGCAACTTTAGACGTTACTCACAGTGTAGTAAGGTAGAGCAGCCTAAATACTTGTCCCCCAAAGAATCCTGTGAGCCATGCCCTTTTAGTAATGACTATATCAGCAGCACTAAATAAAAAGGCCCATATTTCTGGAACCATATGGTGAATGTGACCCAAGCCGTGAGGCAGAGTGGTGAAGTGGTCCAAGGTCAAAAGCCAAGAAGGTACGTCCAAGACAAAGGGATAAGACAAACGGATAGTCAGGTACAAAGTCTGGGGTCTGGTAACTAAGGTCAGAATATGTCAAAGTCAAAAGGGGTGTAGCGTCGGCGTCCCTGCCTCCTGCTAGGCAGGGACGCTGTTCCCCTCACCTCTCTGCTCCGTGCCCGGCGGCTTCCTCCCGCTCTGCTTGCAGCGCCCGCTCTCCCCCGGTCACTGTGCTTAGGGCGCGCGCGCTCCCCCTCTCTTAAAGGGGCCGCGCGCGTCGTCCTAAGGAGTCCCCGGCCAATGGCCGGAGGATCCCTCCATATATAAGGCACCTCCTCCAAAATGGAGGTGCCCGAGCAATGTTGTTGCACTGTTCACTACTCTGCTTCAGCCCTCAGGTCCCGTTGCCAGTTACCTGCCAGTTACCTGCCAGTCTCCTGCCAGTTTGCTGCCTGATTCCTGCCTGTCATCCGCTTTCCTGCTTGCTAGCCTGAGGTCCAACGGTCTGCCTTCTGACACCTGTCAGTCTGTCTATGGACCAGCTTGCCCGCTCACCTGGGAGCGCTCACCTGCTACCTGCCTGATAGCCTACCTGGAGGCTCCGCCGTCACGTGCTGTGACCACCTGCCAGTCCAGAGACTTCTGCCCGCTCACCTGGGAGCGCTCACCTGCTACCTGCCTGATAGCCTACCTGGAGGCTCCGCCGTCACGTGCTGTGACCACCTGCCAGTCCAGAGACTCTTGCCCGCTCACCTGGGAGCGCTCATCTGCTACCTGCCTGTTAGCCTACCTAGAGGCTCCGCCGTCACGTGCTGTGACCACCTGCCAGTCCAGAGACTCTTGCCCGCTCACCTGGGAGCGCTCATCTGCTACCTGCCTGTTAGCCTACCTGGAGGCTCCGCCGTCACGTGCTGTGACCACCTGCCAGTCCAGAGACTTCTGCCCGCTCACCTGGGAGCGCTCACCTGCCATCTGCCTGCTAGCCTACCTGGAGGCTCAGCCGTCACAGGTCGTACCTGCCCGTTTACCCAGAGACTGCCCCGGTCACTTGCCGTGACCTCCTGCCCGTTTACCCAGAGACTGCCCCGGTTACTTGCCGTGACCTCTTGCCCGTTTACCCAGAGACTGCCCCGGTCACTTGCCATGACCTCCTGCCCGTTTACCCAGAGACTGTCCCGGTCACTTGCCGTGACCTCCTGCCCGTTTACCCAGAGACTGTCCCGGTCACTTGCTGTGACCTCCTGCCCGTTTACCCAGAGACTGTCCCGGTCACTTGCCGTGACCTCCTGCCCGTTTACCCAGAGACTGTCCCGGTCACTTGCTGTGACCTCCTGCCCGTTTACCCAGAGACTGTCCCGTTCACTTGCTGTGACCTCCTGCCCGTTTACCCAGAGACTGTCCCGGTCACCTGCTGTGACCGCCTGCCTGTCTTCCCTGGTCACCACCCGCTTCCTTGCAAGGACTGCCCCCTTGTATAAGTTGCTCAGAGGTTCCGCCTCCCAGACCCGTTACAGTTTGCTCGGGCCATGGAATCCGGTGGCACCCAAGCTCCCTCGCTCTCGGACCTTTGTCATGAACTGTCCCGACAGAGGTCCCAACAGGAGTCCATCCGGGGTCACCTGCGGAAAGTCAATACTCGCCTGGACACTTTGACTGCCCCACCAGCAACCACCAATACTATAGTATCCTGCTCTGGAATCCGGCTTTCTGCACCTCCTCGTTTCGGAGGCGACTCCGCTCAAGCTCGGGGCTTCATTAACCAGTGCACCCTGCACTTTGAACACCAGTCCCACCAGTTTAATTCCGACCGGGCCAAAGTAGCCTTCATCATGTCCCATCTCACGGGAGAGGCACTGGCTTGGCTAAATCCTCTATGGGAGAGAGGAGACCCTCTGGTGTCCGACCTGCCAGCCTTTCTCACGGCTTTCCGGAAGGTCTTCGACGAACCCGGACGGAGGACCTCATCCGCCTCATCTCTGCTACGCCTCCGTCAAGGGAGTCTCACCGTGGGCCAATATGCCATACGGTTCCGTACCCTTGCTTCGGAGCTGGCCTGGGATAACGACGCCCTGGTGTCCGTCTTCTGGGAGGGTCTGTCCGGCCGTATTAAAGATGAACTCGCTGGTCGGGACATTCCTACCACTCTCGACGACTTGATTACACTTGCCACCCGGATTGACATCCGGTTCCAGGAGCGCGCTAGGGAGGTCACCCGTAAGAGGAGGATTCCACGTCTAGTCCCTACACCTCAGAGACCCGTCACTCTCCAGGCACACTCACCTGAGCCTATACAGGTCGACCAGACCAAGATGGTCAAGACCCGTCAAGACTTACGTCGTGCCGATGGGAGCTGTTTCTACTGTGGCAGTAAGGAGCACCGGATCCGCTCCTGTCCTGAGAGGTCGGGAAACGCCTGTGTCTAGGATCGCTCGGAGAGGTCGCCCCAGACAAAAGTAAACCCTCTCCATCCCTGATGCTGTCTGTTTCTATCTTCTGCGGAGAGAACCGCTATTTTGAACTGGCTCAACTTGACTCTGGAGCTGCTGGAAATCTCATCTCTCAATCCCTGGTAGAAAAATACCACATTCCCACCAAACCTCTGGCCGTACCTTTATCTGTCGCCGCCGTGGATGGGGGCCTCTTACCACATCCCATCCAACTCATCACCGAATCTCTGACCCTACAGGTGGGAATGCTGCATTCTGAGAGCATCTCCTTTCATGTTCTGCCTGGACTCTCTCACGCACTATTGCTTGGCCTGCCTTGGCTCCAGAAACATGCACCTGTGCTTGATTGGCAGACCGGAGAGGTCCTTCGCTGGGGACAGGACTGCCATAAGACTTGTCTAGTTCCCGTTCGTCCTGCCCGTCCTTCTCCTACCCCAGCCAATCTGCCCGGTCTTCCGGTTCCCTATTGGTCTTATGCGGATGTCTTCAATAAAAAGGAGGCAGAGACTTTACCTCCTCATAGACCATACGACTGCCCAATCGACCTGATGCCCGGCTCTACTCCTCCCCATGGGCGAATCTACCCTTTGTCCGCTGCTGAAACCCGGTCCATGTCTGAATATATTGAGGAGAACCTGGCCCGGGGATTTATCCGGAAATCTACCTCCCCGGCGGGAGCAGGCTTCTTCTTTGTCAAAAAGAAGGACGGCTCACTCCGTCCATGTATAGACTATAGAGGCCTAAACCAGATTACTGTGAAGAATAAATACCCCCTTCCGCTTATTCCTGAATTATTTGACCGTCTGAGGGGGGCTAGAATCTTCACCAAACTGGATCTCCGTGGGGCGTATAACCTGGTCCGTATCCGTCAGGGGGATGAGTGGAAGACGGCATTCAATACCCGGGACGGCCACTGTGAGTACCTTGTGATGCCCTTCGGTCTCTGTAACGCTCCTGCTGTCTTTCAAGAGTTGGTCAATGACATTTTCCGTGATCTTCTCTACTCCTGCGTGGTGGTGTACCTGGACGATATCTTGGTCTTCTCTCCGGATCTTCCTACTCACCGGAGGGACGTTCGTCAGGTCCTGCTCAGGCTCAGGCAGAACCACCTCTACGCTAAATATGAGAAGTGCATCTTTGAGCAGACCTCTCTTCCATTTCTGGGCTACATAATCTCTCAGACAGGTCTACAAATGGATCCCGAGAAACTGTCTGCCATCCAGAAGTGGCCCCGACCAGAGGGGTTGAAGGCTATTCAGCGGTTCCTGGGCTTCGCCAACTATTACCGCCTGTTCATACCGCACTTCTCTTCCCGGACCGCCCCTATCTCTGCTCTCACCCGTAAAGGTACAAACCCCAAAGAATGGCCGCCCGAAGCAGAGGATGCATTTCTTTCCTTAAAACAGGCCTTCCTCTCCGCCTCGGTGCTGCATCGTCCGGACGGCAACAAATAATTCTTCCTAGAAGTTGACGCTTCCTCCTCCGGAGCTGGGGCGGTACTTACCCAAAAATCTTCTTCCGGAAGAAAGGTAACCTGCGGCTTTTTCTCCAAACTTTTCTCCTCTTCTGAGCGCAATTATTCTATAGGAGACCGAGAATTGTTGGCCATTAAGATGGCACTGGAGGAGTGGCGTTACCTGCTCGAGGGGGCTCTCCACCCGGTAATAATTTACACTGACCACAAGAACTTGGCATATCTCCAGAGCGCCCAGAGACTTAACCCGTGCCAAGCCCGGTGGTCTTTGTTTTTTGCCCGATTTGATTTCATTCTTCATTTTCGTCCGGCTGACAAGAACATCAAAGCTGACGCCCTGTCCCGATCCTTTCTGGTGTCTGATTTTGAGGAGGAGCCTAAACACATCATCGATCCCGCCAGAGTAATGCAGGTAGCCCCCGTGGGCCTTAATCGTCTCCCTCCCGGTAAGACGTTCGTAACGGAGTCCGATCGGGAGAAGATTCTACACTGGGGTCACTCGTCTAAGCTAGCTGGGCACGCCGGTCAGAAAAAGACCCTCCAGCTTATTACCCGGCACTACTGGTGGCCTACCCTGCACAAGGATGTAATTGACTTTGTTTCTGCCTGTGGGTCCTGCGCCCGCAACAAAGTTCCGAGACACCTGCCTACCGGCCGCCTTCTTCCTCTGCCTGTGCCTGCTGCCCCGTGGCAACATATAGCTATGGACTTCATAACAGATCTCCCCGTCTCTGCCGGTTGTACGGTCATTTGGGTGGTCGCTGACCGCTTTTCCAAAATGGCTCATTTTATTCCCCTGCCAGGCCTCCCGTCTGCTCCCGAGCTAGCTAAAGACTTTATCCGCCACATCTTCCGTCTCCATGGTCTGCCTCTCCACATCGTGTCGGATCGTGGGGTTCAGTTCACCTCACGCTTCTGGAGAGCCACATGTAAACTGCACTTCTCCTCCGCTTACCACCCACAGTCCAATGGTCAAGTGGAGCGGATCAATCAGAATTTGACCAGTTACCTCCGGCACTTCGTTAATGCCCACCATTCAGACTGGGTGGATCTCCTACCATGGGCCGAGTTCTCTTACAACAATCACGAGAGCGAATCTTCTTCTAAATCCCCGTTTTTTGTAGTCTTCGGTCAGCATCCTCGGATCCCTTTTCCTGTCTCCACCTCTGTGGACAACCCGGCTGCGGAATCTCTCGTTAGCAAATTTTCCTCTATTTGGGAGAGTACCCGATCCGCACTCCTTCAGTCGTCCGAGCGGATGAAGAGACACGCCGACAAAAAACGCCTGGATTCCCCTCAATTTCGTCCCGGAGATAAAGTCTGGCTCTCATCCAAATATGTCCGGCTCAAGATTCCTTCCTATAAGTTAGGGCCTCGGTTCATCGGCCCACTGGAGGTTATCAAACAGATCAACCCGGTGGCCTATAAATTGAAACTCCCGGCCAACTTACGGATCCCTAACTCCTTCCATGTATCTCTTCTCAAACCCGTGGTACTTAACTCCTTTTCCAGGTCTACAGGTACGCCTCCTGCTCCGGTTTCTGCTGAAGACGAGTTTGAGGTAGAGAACATTCTAGCTACCAAAAGGGTAAGAGGAAAGACCTTTTTTCTAGTGGATTGGAAGGGGTTTGATCCTGAGGAGAGAACAGGGGAGCCCCGGGAGAACATCCATGCCCCTCTCATCCTTGCTAAATTTTTGTCTGGCCTAAAAAAGGGGGGGGGCCTAAAGGGGGGGTACTGTAGCATCGGCGTCCCTGCCTCCTGCTAGGCAGGGACGCTGTTCCCCTGTCACGGGTGTGTCGCCACGAAGATCGTCACGATTACACAGCCTGACTTCTCGCAGCTGACTTTTTGGTGCTTTGTGTTTTTCGGCAGTGAGGGAGTTAATTCTCTCTCTCTCTGTGCTAGACGAGGTCCAGCCTCGCCCAGCTGCAATCAATGCTGCTGTAGTGAGACTCCTTCAAATGCCTGCTGGTCTGTTAGGGAAGTGTCGGTGAAAGCATTTCATGCAGACTAACAGAGCGGATCGTGGTATTTGGAGTTTCAGAGATAAGTGTATTTGGAGCGTTTTTTCCCTTCCTCGCTTTATCATTTATCTCCTTTCCCGTTGGTGTTCCCTCTGTTGTAGTTGTGTAGTTTTTGTATGCAAGGTGGTTTTGGTTTTTCCCTTGTACTGTCTCGTTCGTCTAAGTACTGTGTGTGGGCATATTATTACTTGTCCCCTTTTGTTGTGATCGGGGTCCTTCTCAGGACTAGATTACTTAGGTGCAGGGATCCTCAGGAGGTAGGGGTTACGCTGGCGGCCTGGACCTCTGTACCTTTAACAGTACCTCCAGGTTGAGGGATTAGTCAGGGCCCCAGCTTAGGGTCAGCTTAGGCCCCCTACCTCCAGTATACAGAGACAGCGTGACATTTTCACCGACCACTTAGTTTTTCTCCAGCTACCATGGATCCAGTAGCCGGTCTAGCTCGGCAGTTGCAGAGTTTGTCCATGGAGCTGGCGGACGTTAGGTCCAAGGTTTTGTATCCTCAGGAGCAAGCCGGACCAGAACCTAAAGTAGCTCTCCCTGACAGGTTCACTGGGGGGCGGGACAAGTTTTTTGTTTTCCGGGAGGCATGCAAGTTGTACTTTCGGCTGCGGCCTCGCTCATCGGGGAGTGAAGAACAAAGGGTGGGAATTGTCATCTCGCTCCTACAAGGGGACCCACAATCTTGGGCGTTCTCTCTTCCCCCGGGCTCCCCGGCTCTCCAGTCAGTGGATAGGTTTTTCGCTGCTCTGGGACTCGTATATGATGACCCAGATCGGATCTCCCTTGCTGAGTCTAAGTTACGTAGGATTCAGCAGGGAGATCGTCCGGCGGAGGAATTCTGTTCGGAGTTCCGTAGGTGGGCCACGGACACCCAGTGGAATGACCCGGCTCTTAGGAGCCAGTTTTGTCAAGGTTTATCCGACAAATTACAGGATGTGTTGGCACAGTATGACTCTCCCGCGTCACTGGAAGCCGCTATGGCCCTTGCTATTCGCGTTGACAGACGGCTTCGGGAGAGGTGCGGGATAACTCCACCCCCTGTGATGACTCCACCTCCTACAAGGTCCCCTCATATGGTGGTTCCCCTGGTCAGTCCAGAGGAGCCTATGCAATTAGGAGGGACATCATTTCGGGGGAGGGGACCGGTGGTGCGCCATAAGACAGGAAGGTGTTTCTTCTGCGGGAGAAAGGGACATTTTATTGGGGGGTGTCCATCCCGTCCCTTGCAGAGTGAAGAGTCGTCGGAAAACTGTTGATCCCAGTTTGTGTGGTGGACGGCAATCTGGGAGTAGGTATTTCGTCCCTAGGTTCGTCTCAGTTTCTCGTACCGGCGGAGGTGGTGGTGGGTACGAGAACTGAGAGGATATCTGTTCTTCTGGATAGTGGGGCCGGGGCTAATCTGGTTGATGCTCGGTTTGCCCGGGTTCAAGGTATGCGATTGAGTGAGTTGGCTAAACCCATCCCCATATTCTCGATCGATGCCAGGCCTCTCGGTCAGGGAAGTTTTTTGCAAGCTGTGCATGACGTAAAACTTCAAGTGGGGGCGATACATAAAGAACTGTTGTCTTGCTACGTGTTGGAGGGTCTTCCCACTCCTATAGTGTTGGGCCTTCCTTGGTTAACTAAGCATAACCCGGTTATTAATTGGCAAACCAGAGAGATAAGCCAATGGAGTAAATTCTGTAATAAAAACTGCATGAACACGGTCATCGGTGCGGTTACTCCTTGGGTCTTACCTCCATTTCTGGCGGACTTTGAGGATGTATTCTCGGAGAAAGGGTGTCAGGAACTACCTCCTCATCGCGAGTATGACTGTTCTGTAAAACTGCTCCCTGAGGCCAAGTTACCTAAAGCTAGGTTGTATAACCTTTCTGGTCCTGAGAGGCAGGCCATGAAGGATTATATTTCAGAAAGTCTGGCTAAGGGGCATATTAGACCTTCATCTTCACCGGTGGCTGCGGGGTTCTTCTTTGTTAAGAAGAAAGATGGAGGCCTACGCCCTTGCCTGGATTTCCGTGAACTTAATCGGATTACGGTCCGAGATCCGTATCCGCTCCCACTTATTCCCGATCTCTTTAATCAGATCGTGGGCGCCAAATGGTTCTCTAAGTTGGATCTCAGGGGGGCGTACAATCTGATTAGGATGAAGGAGGGGGATGAGTGGAAGACGGCGTTTAACACTCCGGAGGGGCATTATGAGAACCTTGTCATGCCATTCGGTCTGACTAATGCCCCGGCGGTGTTCCAACACTTTGTTAATGACATTTTTCGCCGCCTGGTGGGACAGTTTGTTGTCATATATCTGGATGATATCTTAATTTACTCGCCGGATCTGGTGTCTCATCAGGAGCACGTTAGGCAGGTGTTACAGATCTTGCGGGATAATAAACTGTATGCCAAATGGGAAAAGTGTGTGTTCGCCGTACAGGAACTCCAGTTTTTAGGCTTCCTGGTTTCAGCGTCCGGTTTTCATATGGACCCTGGGAAAGTGCGGGCAGTTCTTGAGTGGGATCGGCCAGAGAATCTTAAGGCACTACAACGTTTCCTGGGGTTTGCTAATTATTACCGGAAGTTCATTCGTAATTTCTCGTCCATGGTTAAGCCTCTCACAGACATGACTAAAAAGGGGACGGATTTTCCTAGGTGGTCTGACAAGGCTTGTCAAGCATTCTCCTCCTTGAAAAAATGTTTTGCCTCGGCACCCATACTCATTCAACCTGATGCGTCACAGCCATTCATTGTAGAGGTAGACGCTTCCGAGGTAGGGGTGGGAGCAGTATTGTCACAAGGTTCGTCCCCTGGTAAGTGGCATCCGTGCGCCTTTTTCTCTAAAAAATTGTCGTCCGCTGAGAGGAATTACGATGTCGGCAATAGGGAACTCTTGGCCATTAAGTTAGCTTTTGAGGAGTGGCGCCATTTTTTGGAGGGGGCAGTCCATCCGGTCACCGTCATCACCGATCACAAGAACCTGCTATATCTGGAGTCCGCGAAACGTCTGAATCCCAGACAAGCTAGGTGGTCATTGTTTTTTACCAGGTTTAATTTTGTCGTTACATATCGTCCTGGGTCAAAAAATGTAAAGGCGGATGCCTTATCTCGTAGTTTCCCTGGGGCCGGGAATACGGACGACCCGATTCCTATCCTTCAGGAGGGGGTGGTGGTTTCGGCAGTATGCTCTGAGCTGGAGGAGGAGGTATTGGAGGCTCAGGGGGACGCCCCTGTTGGACCTCCGGGAGACTGTTTGTTCCAGATCAGTTGCGACAAAAGGTGATCGAGGCACACCATAACTCAGTTTTTGCAGGACACCCGGGGAGTAAAGCAACTGTGGATCTCCTCTCGCGTCGGTTTTGGTGGCCTAACTTACATAAGGAGGTGGTAACTTTTGTCGCGTCCTGTGGGGTTTGTGCGCGCTCTAAGACCTCACATACCCGTCCGTCTGGGGCCCTCTTACCTTTGAAGATCCCGGAGCGTCCTTGGACTCATCTGTCTATGGACTTTATTACGGACCTCCCTCCGTCTTCGGGTAAAACGGTCATACTCGTTGTAGTGGACAGGTTCAGCAAGATGGCACATTTTATCGCTCTTCCTGCTCTCCCTAATGCTAAAACTCTTGCGCAGGTGTTCATTGGGGAGATTGTGAGGCTTCACGGGGTACCCTCCGAGGTGGTGTCTGATCGGGGGTCTCAGTTTGTGTCCAAGTTCTGGAAGGCGTTTTGTGCACGGCGGGGGATGCATTTGTCGTTCTCATCGGCTTTTCATCCTCAGACCAATGGTCAGACGGAACGAATGAACCAGAGCTTGGAGACATATCTCCGGTGTTTTGTGTCAGAGAACCAGGAGGACTGGGCTTCTTTCTTACCTCTGGCAGAGTTTGCTCTTAATAATAGGCGGAGCGAGTCCACTGGTAAGTCCCCGTTTTTTGGGGCATATGGTTTTCACCCCCAGTTTTGTACTTTCAGTAGGGGGGGCTCTTCGGGGGTTCCTGAGGAGGAACGATTTTCCTCATCACTCGCTTCAGTATGGAGAGGGGTACTGAATAATCTGAGTACTATGGGGAACCGTTACAAACGTATGGCTGACAGGAGGAGAGTGTCTGGTCCGGACCTAAGTGTGAACGATCGGGTATGGTTGTCTACCAGGAATATAAAACTTAAGGTTCCCTCCTGGAAACTGGGTCCCAGGTTCATCGGGCCGTACAGAATCAGTTCTATAATTAATCCGGTGGCATTCCGTCTTGACCTCCCCCCTACGTTTAAAATTCACAACGTGTTCCACAGATCGTTGCTTAAGAGGTATGTGGCGCCGGTGGTACCGTCACCTTTACCTCCCCCTCCAGTGGTGGTCAATGGTAACTTGGAGTTCCAGGTATCGAGGGTCATCGATTCACGCTTTAATCGCCGGTCCCTTCAGTACCTGGTTCATTGGAAAGGGTATGGTCCTGAGGAGAGGATGTGGGTTCCTGCGTCGGATATTAACGCAGACCGATTAGTTCGGGCCTTCCACACGACTCACCCGGATAAACCTGGCCCTGAGGGTCCGGAGGCCCCTCGTAGAGGGGGGGGTACTGTCACGGGTGTGTCGCCACGAAGATCGTCACGATTACACAGCCTGACTTCTCGCAGCTGACTTTTTGGTGCTTTGTGTTTTTCGGCAGTGAGGGAGTTAATTCTCTCTCTCTCTGTGCTAGACGAGGTCCAGCCTCGCCCAGCTGCAATCAATGCTGCTGTAGTGAGACTCCTTCAAATGCCTGCTGGTCTGTTAGGGAAGTGTCGGTGAAAGCATTTCATGCAGACTAACAGAGCGGATCGTGGTATTTGGAGTTTCAGAGATAAGTGTATTTGGAGCGTTTTTTCCCTTCCTCGCTTTATCATTTATCTCCTTTCCCGTTGGTGTTCCCTCTGTTGTAGTTGTGTAGTTTTTGTATGCAAGGTGGTTTTGGTTTTTCCCTTGTACTGTCTCGTTCGTCTAAGTACTGTGTGTGGGCATATTATTACTTGTCCCCTTTTGTTGTGATCGGGGTCCTTCTCAGGACTAGATTACTTAGGTGCAGGGATCCTCAGGAGGTAGGGGTTACGATGGCGGCCTGGACCTCTGTACCTTTAACAGTACCTCCAGGTTGAGGGATTAGTCAGGGCCCCAGCTTAGGGTCAGCTTAGGCCCCCTACCTCCAGTATACAGAGACAGCGTGACATCCCCTCACCTCTCTGCTCCGTGCCCGGCGGCTTCCTCCCGCTCTGCTTGCAGCGCCCGCTCTCGCCCGGTCATTGTGCTTAGGGCGCGCGCGCGCTCCCCCTCTCTTAAAGGGGCCGCGCGCGTCGTCCTAAGGAGTCCCCGGCCAATGGCCGGAGGATCCTTCCATATATAAGGCACCTCCTCCAAAATGGAGGTGCCCGAGCAATGTTGTTGCACTGTTCACTACTCTGCTTCAGCCCTCAGGTCCCGTTGCCAGTTACCTGCCAGTTACCTGCCAGTCTCCTGCCAGTTTGCTGCCTGATTCCTGCCTGTCATCCGCTTTCCTGCTTGCTAGCCTGAGGTCCGACGGTCTGCCTTCCGACACCTGTCAGTCTGTCTATGGACCAGCTTGCCCGCTCACCTGGGAGCGCTCACCTGCTACCTGCCTGATAGCCTACCTGGAGGCTCCGCCGTCACGTGCTGTGACCACCTGCCAGTCCAGAGACTTCTGCCCGCTCACCTGGGAGCGCTCACCTGCTACCTGCCTGATAGCCTACCTGGAGGCTCCGCCGTCACGTGCTGTGACCACCTGCCAGTCTAGAGACTTCTGCCCGCTCACCTGGGAGCGCTCATCTGCTACCTGCCTGTTAGCCTACCTAGAGGCTCCGCCGTCACGTGCTGTGACCACCTGCCAGTCTCGAGACTCTTGCCCGCTCACCTGGGAGCGCTCATCTGCTACCTGCCTGTTAGCCTACCTAGAGGCTCCGCCGTCACGTGCTGTGACCACCTGCCAGTCCAGAGACTCTTGCCCGCTCACCTGGGAGCGCTCATCTGCTACCTGCCTGTTAGCCTACCTGGAGGCTCCGCCGTCACGTGTTGTGACCACCTGCCAGTCCAGAGACTTCTGCCCGCTCACCTGGGAGCGCTCACCTGCCATCTGCCTGCTAGCCTACCTGGAGGCTCAGCCGTCACAGGTCGTACCTGCCCGTTTACCCAGAGACTGCCCCGGTCACTTGCCGTGACCTCCTGCCCGTTTACCCAGAGACTGCCCCGGTCACTTGCCGTGACCTCTTGCCCGTTTACCCAGAGACTGCCCCGGTCACTTGCCGTGACCTCCTGCCCGTTTACCCAGAGACTGTCCCGGTCACTTGCCGTGACCTCCTGCCCGTTTACCCAGAGACTGTCCCGGTCACTTGCTGTGACCTCCTGCCCGTTTACCCAGAGACTGTCCCGGTCACTTGCCGTGACCTCCTGCCCGTTTACCCAGAGACTGTCCCGGTCACTTGCTGTGACCTCCTGCCCGTTTACCCAGAGACTGTCCCGGTCACTTGCTGTGACCTCCTGCCCGTTTACCCAGAGACTGTCCCGGTCACCTGCTGTGACCGCCTGCCTGTCTTCCCTGGTCGCCACCCGCTTCCTTGCAAGGACTGCCCCCTTGTATAAGTTGCTCAGAGGTTCCACCTCCCAGACCCGTTACAAGGGGTTATACAAATGTGTAGTCAAAAGGAAAATCCAAGGTGCAGCAACAAAAGATCAGAATACAGAGAACAGAGTAAACACACCACTGAGCTGAAGCTACAATTGACAATGATCTGTTTTAAAGTGTTTAAAGCTATCTATTTCACTGTTTTATGGTCCTCTGTTGTACATTTGTTTGTTTATCCTGCATAGTAATGCCTGCTCTGGCCTTGTGCTAATTGGCTAATTACTCAGTGTGTCCAATTGGTCATGGATTCTAGCAAACATTTCATTTCATGCACAATCGTGGTCAAAATTGTTGGTACACCTCGTTTAATGAAAGAAAAACGCACAATGGTCACAGAAATAACTTGAATCTGACAAAAGTAATAATAAATTAAAAATCTATGAAAATGAACAAAAGAAAGTCAGATCTTTCTTTTCAACCCTGCTTCCACAGAATAAAAAAAAAAATTAAACTGATGAAATACGTCTGGACAGAAATGATGATACCCCTGAAAACAATGTGACAAAAGGGACATGTTAAATCAAGTTGCGTCCACTAATTAGCATCACAGGTGTTTACAATCTCGTAATCAGTCAGTGGGCCTGTATATAGGGCTACAGATACTCACTATGCTGTTTGGTGACATGGTGTGTGCCACATTCAACATGGACCAGAAGCAAAGGAAAGAGTTGTCTCAGGAGATTAGAAAGAAAATTATAGACAAGCATGTTAAAGGTAAAGGTTATAAGACCATCTCCAAGCAGCTTGATGTTCCTGTGACTACAGTTGCACATATTATTCAGAAATTTAAGATTCAAGGGACTGTAGCCAACCTCCCTGGACGTGGCCGCAGGAGGAAAATTGATGACAAATCAAAGAGACAGATAATACGAATGGTAACAAAAGAGCCCAGGATAACTTCTAAAGAGATTAAAGGTGAACTTCAAGCTCAAGGAACATCAGTGTCAGATCGCACCATCCGTCGTTGTTTGATCCAAAGTGGATTTCATGGGAGACGACCAAGGAGAACACCATTGTTGAAAAAAAAAATCATAAAAAATCCATATTCGAATTTTCCATACTACATGTTGACAAGCCACAAAGCTTCTGGGAGAATGTCCTATGGACAGATGAGACAAAAATGGAAGCTTTTGGCGAGGCACATCAGCTCTATGTTCACAGACGGAAAAATTAAGCATATCAAGAAAAGAACACTGTCCCTACTGTGAAACATGGAGGAGGCTCTGGTATGTTCTGGGGCTGCTTTGCTGCATCTGGCACAGGGTGTATTGAATCTGTGCAGGATACAATGAAATCTCAAGACTATCAAGGGATTCTAGAGAGAAATGTGCTGCCCAGTGTCAGAAAGCTTGCTCTGTCGCAGGTCATGGGTCTTGCAACAGGATAATGACCCAACACAGCTAAAAACACCCAAGAATGGCTAAGAGGAAAACATTGGACTATTCTTAAGTGGCCTTCTATGAGCCCTGACCTAAATCCTATTGAGCATGTTTGGAAACAGCTGAAACATGCCGTCTGGAAAAGGCAACCTTCAAACACGAGACAACTGGAGCAGTTTGCTCATGAGGAGTGGACCAAAATACCTGTTGAGAGGTGCAGAAGTCTCATTGACAGTTACAGGAATCATTTGATTGCAGTGATTGCCTCAAAAAGGTTGTTCAACAAAATATTAAGTTAAGAGTACCATCATTTCTGTTCAGGCCTATTTCATGAGTTTATTTTTTTTTAAAAATTCTGTGGAAGCAGGGTTGAAAAGCAATGTCTGACTTTCATTTGTTCATTTTCATAGATTTTTAATTTATTTTTACTTTGTCAGATTCAAGTTATTTCTGTGACCATTGTGGGTTTTTCTTTCATTAAACGAGGGGTACCAACAATTTTGACCGTGTATATATTCAGCTCTGGCTAGGGATAGCACGCGTGCAATAGATTAAGTCCAATAGTTTAAAATGCTTTTAGCAGTTATGCAGTGGCAGTTGGACAGGGCTGGAGACAGGTAAGGTGCATAAGGCATTCAAACAAACATCTTTCTTGGTCAGTTGTATTGCATTATACATTAGTCATATCAATCTGCTTCTTAGTTGTTTTAACTTCTGCTTTCATTGCAACTCGCCCGCTCTTTAACACATTCTGTGCACTCTCTCCATATCAACCCCTCCCTTCTCCCCTCTCACATGTATACCTCTGAGGCTCTACTGACATTTCTCACCCACTCCAAACCATCCACTACCTCCATACAGCACTCAAAACGTTCATACAAATCATTGCACCACCTGCTCTCACTTTTTTCTCCTTTTACTAGTCACAGACGACATCTCCCCCAATCAGAGGCCTCCCTCCACCAGCATACACTATTCTCCTCCAGCTGCATATAGAAACCCTGCTAATCTTATCAACATTCAGTGTTTGCCCTCTCCTATTGCTTTCCATTGTGCTCTCTGGAACGCACGGTCTGTGTGTAACAAACTAACTTACATTCACGATTTTTTCCTCTCTAATTCCCTTAACCTTCTGGCTATTACAGAAACCTGGATCCAGCAGTCAGACACCACTGCCTCTGCTGCTCTGTCGTTTGGTGGGCTGAAATTTTCACATACCGCCAGACCTGGGAACAGACAGGGTGGAGGTGTTGGTCTGCTCCTTTCATCACAATGGTTTTCCAGGTCATCCCCCCGGTGCCCTCACTTATGTTTCCTTCCTTTGAAGTCCACACCATCAGACTCTTTAAACCCTTCTCCCTGTGTGTGGCGGTTGTATATTGACCTCCAGGCTCCTCCTGCCAGTTCCTGGATCACTTTGCCACCTGGCTTCCTCACTTTCTATCCTGTGACATCCCCACCATCATCATGGGAGACTTTAACATCCCCATCGATGATCCCCTCTCCCAATCTGCCTCTCATAAACTTTCTCTAACCTGTTCATTCGGCCTCTCACAGTTTACTAATTCTCCTACGCACGAAGACGGGAATACTCTGGATCTGGTCTTCTCCCGTCCCTGCTCGCTGCATGACTTTACTAACTCCCCTCTCCCGCTCTCGGACCACAACCTTCTTTCTTTCCTTCTCTGTCAAGAATTGTCTCCTCACCCCGGACACCCCCACTTGCCACACTTATAGGAATACACGTACCATTAATACCCAGCAGCTTATGGACAATCTCCACACATCTTTAGCCCCCATCTCCTCCCTCTCCTGTCCAGACTTAGCATTGTCACACTACAATAATACACTGAAGAGTGCCCTAGATGAAGCAGCACCTTCTACAAACAGAAAGACCCGACACAGACAACGGCAGCCTTGGCACACGATGCAAACACATATTTTATTCAGCGTTGCTCAAGGTGTGCTGAGCGTCAGTGGAGAAAATTGCTTTTAGCAGAGGATTTCATCCTCTATAAGTTTAGGCTCAAAACCTATAACTCTGCCCTTCATCTGGTCAAACAATCCTATTTCACCACCCTCATCACTTCACTATCCAACAATCCAAAAGACTTTTTGAAACCTTACACTCCCTCCTTTGCCCTAAAGCACAGGCCGCGTCACCAACCTCAGCGGTGAGGATCTGGCCACTTATTTCCTAGAAAAAGTCAACCACATCCATCAGGACATCTCAGCCCAATCTCCTCAGTGCCTGGATCCCCTTCCCTGTCGCACTTCAAGCTCACCAGCCATTTTTGAGCCCGTTACAGAAGAAGTTACCCAGCTCTTCACTTCTTCTCGGCCTGCAACAGTGACCCCATTCCTTCACATCTCCTGCAGTCTATCTCACCGGTGGTCACCACTCACCTGACTAACATATTTAACCTCTCTCTTTCTTCAGGTATCTTTCCCTCCTCATTTAAACATACCATCATAACCCCTTTACTTAAAAAGCCATCCCTGGACCACAACTGCACTGCGAACTACAGACCTGTCTCTAATCTTCCTTTCATCTCTAAACTCCTGGAACGCTTGGTCAACTCCCGTCTAATCCGCTATCTCTCAGATAACTCTCTTCTCGACCCTCTACAATCTTGTTTCTGCTCTTTCCACTCCACTGAAACTGCCCTTACTAAAGTCTCTAATGATTTACTAATAGCTAAATCCAAAGGTCACTGCTCCCTGCTGATTCTCCTGGATCTCTCTGCCGCATTTGACACTGTGGATCACCAGCTCCTCCTCACTATGCTCCGCTCTATAGGCCTCAAGGAAACCGTTCTCTCCTGGTTCTGCTTCTACCTCTCTGCCCGCTCCATCACTGTATCCTTTGCCGGTTCCTCTTCCTCTCCTCGTCCCCTTACTATCGGGGTTCCGCAGGACTCAATCCTAGGTCCCCTCCTCTTCTCTCTATACACTGCCCCTATTGGACAAACAATCAGCAGATTTGGGTTCCAGTATCATCTCTATGTTGAAGACACCCAATTATACACTTCTTCCTCTGACATCACCCCTACCCTAATACAAAATACCAAGGATTGTTTGTCTGCCATCTCTAACATCATGTCTTCCCTCTATCTTAAACTGAATCTCTCCAAAACTGAACTTCTTGTGTTTCTCCCCTCTACTAACCTAATTCTACCTAACATCAAAATTACCTTGGAGGGTTCAAACATAACTCCCAAGCAGCATGCTTGGGGTCATATTCGTCACTAAACTTTTCTTTACTCCCTATATCCAATCACTCACTCGCTCTTGTCACCTGCATCTTAAAAACATCTCCAGAATCCGACCTTTTCTCACCTTTGAAACTGCTAAAACTCTTGACTGTCGCTCTCATTCACTCTCGTCTGGACTACTGCAACTCTCTTCTGATCGGTCTCCCTCTTACCAAACTTTCTCCTCTCCAATCCGTCCTGAAAGCGGCAGGCAGGGTCGTATTTCTGTCCAGCCGCTTCACCGATGCCTCCATCTTGTGCTAGTCATTACACTGGTTACCCATTCGCTACAGGGTTCAATATAAACTCATCGCTCTCACCCACAAAGCTCTCCACAGTTCTGCACCGCCTTACAGTTATATGAAAAAGTTTGGGCACCCCTATTAATCTTAAGCTTAATGTTTTATAAAATTGGTGTTTTTGCAACAGCTATTTCAGTTTGATATATGTAATAACTGTTGGACACAGTAATGTTTCTGCCTTGAAATGAGGTTTATTGTACTAACAGAAAATGTGCAATCTGCATTCAAACAAAATTTGACAGGTGCATAAGTATGGGCACCCTTATCATTTTCTTGTTTTAAATACTCCTACCTACTTTTTACTCACTTACTAAAGCACTTTTTTTGGTTTTGTAACCTCATTGAGCTTTGAACTTCATAGCCAGGTGTATGCAATCATGAGAAAAGCTACTTAAAGTGGCCACGTGCAAGTTGTTCTCCTGTTTGAATCTCCTCTGAAGAGTGGCATCATGGGCTCCTCAAAACAACTGTCAAATGATCTGAAAACAAAGATTATTCAACATAGTTGTTCAGGGGAAGGATACAAAAAGCTGTCTCAGAGATTTAACCTGTCAGTTTCCACTGTGAGGAACATAGTAAGGAAATGGAAGAACACAGGGACAGTTCTTGTTAAGGCCAGAAGTGGCAGGCCAAGAAAAACATCAGAAAGGCAGAGAAGAAGAATGGTGAGATCAGTCAAGGACAATCCTCAGACCACCTCCAGAGAGCTGCAGCATCAACTTGCTGCAGATGGTGTCACTGTGCATCGGTCAACTATACAACGCACTTTGCACAAGGAGAAGCTGTATGGGAGAGTGATGCGAAAGAAGCCGTTTCTGCAAGCACGCCACAAACAGAGTCGGCTGAGGTATGCAAAAGCACATTTGGAGAAGCCAATTTCTTTTTGAAAGAAGGTCCTGTGGACTGATGAAACCAAGATTGAGTTGTTTGGTCATACAAAAAGGCGTTATGCATGGCGGCAAAAAAACACAGTATTCCAAGAAAAACACTTGCTACCCACAGTAAAATTTGGTGGAGGTTCCATCATGCTTTGGGGCTGTGTGGCCAATGCTGGCACCGGGAATCTTGTTAAAGTTGAGGGAAGCATGGATTCCACTCAGTATCAGCAGATTCTTGACAATAATGTTCAAGAATCAGTGACAAAGTTGAAGTTACGCAGGGGATGGATCTTTCAGCAAGACAATGATCCAAAACATCGCTCCAAATCTACTCAGGCATTCATGCAGAGGAACAATTACAATGTTCTGGAATGGCCATCCCAGTCCCCAGACCTGAATATCATTGAACATCTGTGGGATCATTTGAAGAGGGCTGTCCATGCTCGGCGACCATCAAACTTAACTGAACTGGAATTGTTTTGTAAAGAGGAATGGTCAAAAATACCTTCATCCAGGATCCAGGAAATCATTAAAAGCTGCAGGAAGCGACTAGAGGCTGTTATTTTTGCAAAAGGAGGATCTGCTAAATATTAATGTCACTTTTCTGGTGAGGTGCCCATACTTATGCACCTGTCAAATTTTGTTTGAATGCAGATTGCACATTTTCTGTTAGTACAATAAACCTCATTTCAAGGCAGAAACATTACTGTGTCCAACAGTTATTACATATATCAAACTGAAATAGCTGTTGCAAAAACAAAATTTTTTATAAAGCATTAAGCTTAAGATTAATAGGGGTGCCCAAACTTTTTCATATAACTGTATATCTCCTCTCTCATCTCTGTCTATCGCCCTACACGTGCCCTCCGTTCTACAAATGACCTAAGACTAACATCCCCCAAAATCTGAACCTCGCACCTCCGTTTCCAAGACTTCTCTTGTGTTGCGCCAGTTCTCTGGAATGTACTACCCCAGACGATCCAACTGATGCCTAGCCCCCACGTCTTCAAGCGCGCTTTCAAAACCCATCTCTTTAAACAAGCCTACCACCTCAACTACTCAGTAAACTAACTTTCCCCTGTTCCCTCCTTCTAAATATTATTCAGAATCTGCTCCCTATTATTCATCTGTCTGTACACTCTCCATGCACAAGATAACTTCACTCGGTACTTGAGTATTGCACTTAAACATACAGGCTGATGACCGGATCATGAAGCCTTATATGAAAATCCCTATTTATTATAATTGCCAGACCTGAAATAACAAGCACTTTTCACCTATTGTGTCCCCCCATTTCCTTGTAGATTGTAAGCTTGCGAGCAGGGACCTCACCCCTAATGTAACTGTTTAAACTGTCTTACCTTGTATTGAATTTATTGTCTGTACATGTCCCCGCTTAATTGTAAAATGCTGCGAAATATGTTGGCGCTGTATAAATAAATATTATTAAAAATTATTATTATTGTCAGCCAGATATAGCCTGGCAATTTTCCGGAAAGGAAAACACCTGGGGGAAACCCAAACACAACACTGACGGTCTGACATGCCCCTGCTATCCATTGGGCAGCGTCCCTAGGACACAGCGAATGGTGGGATCGTGACAGCGGATTAAATAAACAGAATGGGGCAGTGAGAATAAAGAGAAAAACTGACTACTTTTGACTTATCCTATTTAAGGCCACAAATTAGGTTAGGACATGAACAGAAATTAAGCAATATTTTATTAGCATCAGAATCCATCCCCTTAGTGGTTTGGCCCTTACTATGACAAAGTACATGGTTACAGTTTTATGACTGTAGGTTATAGTGTGTAGTTTGTTGATGTTGTGCTGTATTTACATTGTAACCAAAAGGCGTTAGAATTGTTGGGCAAGTTTGTATCTTATTTCCATACCTTTACAATAATAAAATATGAACAAAAATAACTATATATTGTAGGGTTTTGTACTCACTCAGCCACATTAGAGGTAGGCACAGGATACTGTCTCTTTAAAATGTCCACGGCATGTTTATTCAAACTCCATAAACCACACTTTCAAAGCAAACAAAACACAGCCTTGTCTGGCACAGAGTAACAAAACAGTAAAATAAACAGTCCATATAGTACTGTGGGTTTGCCCGCTCACAGTCAGTGTTTTTTAGCACAGACACGTTGGAGATCTCCATGCCTCCAGCCACAGACACTGAATGAGACACTCGGTCTCCATTTTATATATATACGCCCTGGGGTGGGGATATGTGAGCAGCCAATCCCTCCCAACTCTTATGACTGCTCGTAAAAACCGTCCCTGATATGTCCTATTAACTCTCTCAGCACTATGTGTGCTGGAGCATGCTTTCACGGTTTTACATTACCGAAGCTACCAACCTGGGTGATACATATCTCAACCAAGGACTTGACCGGTGGCCATCTTACATAACCCCCTCTGCCCAAAGCCGGGGGGCTTGGCACCTACCACTAACAAACAGTGGACCTTCGACAATGCGTCAGCATTACCATGCAGTTTCCCAGGCCTATGCTCTACATGGAAGCTAAAGTCCTGAAGGGCTAGGAACCACCTGGTCACTCGGGCATTGTTCCCCTTCTTCTCACTCATCCACCTTAGTGGGGCATGGTCTGATACCAGCCTGAACTTCCTGCCTAAGAGGGGTAGTATTTTAGAGTGTCCAACGCCCACTTGATGGCCAAACATTCCTTCTCCACTATGGAGTAATTCTTCTCGCATCATGTCAGCTTCCGGCTTAAATACATTATGGGGTGCTCTTCCCCGTTCACCTCTTGTGATAGGACAGCACCCAGTCCGACATCTGACGTGTCCGTCTGGACCACAAACTCCTTTGAGAAATCCGGTGCCACCACCACTGGCTGTTTACACAGAGCCTGCTTCAGTTCCCGGAAAGCCGTCTCAGCTTCTGGAGACCACTTAGCCATAGCCGACTTTGTCCCTTTAAGGAGGTCTGTCAAAGGGGCAGCTATTATGGTGAAGTTATGGATGAACCGGCGGTAGTAGCCCATGATGTCCAGGAAGGCTGTGACCAGTTTTTTTTTAGAGAGGTTGTGGCCAACCCTGGATCGCAGCAATTTTATTTATTTGGGGCTTTATCACGCCTCTGCCTACGACATAGCCCAAATATCTTGCTTCCTCCATGCCAATGGCACATTTCTTGATGGAAAACCCCACCTTCCATAGCATTGAATATCGCCTGGACTTTGCTCAGATGGCTTCCCCAATCCAGGCTGTAGATCAGGATATCATCCAGGTAGGCCGCTGCATACTTCTTGTGGGGAGCTAGAATCCGGTCCATGGCTCTCTGGAAGGTAGCTGGAGCTCCTTGCAACCCAAACGGCATCCTGGTGTATTGGAAACACCCATCCGGCGTTGCAAAGGCCGTCTTCTCCTTGTCCTCTTGGGACATAGGAATTTACTAATACCCTTTTGTAAGGTCAAGGGTTGTAATGTACCAAAGCTAGCCTTTCATCTACCCTTTGCATTGGGCACGAATCAAACTTTACTCATTAGTAAAACTCATTTAGTTTTCTATAGTCATTGCAGAACCGCCATTCTCCATCTCATTTTGGCACCAAGACTATGGGACTGGACCAGCCACTCTTGGACTCTTCAATGACACCTAAACTCAGCATGTGCTTCACCTCCTTCGAGATTACTTCTCGGCGGGCTTCAGGAATCCTATATGGCTTCATGTTCACTCGGACATGAGGCTCCGTAAGCACCTCATGTTCTACGATCTGAGTACCCCTCGGTACATCCGAGAAAAGGTCTTTATTTTGCTGCAGCAACTCTCGGCATTGTTGCTTTTGGGCACGTGACAGCGATTCTGCCAACTTGAAGTCTCCCACGTCGGCTTCCGACTTCGCCACCTAACACCTTGCATCTTTATGGCCCTGGCACTAGTAACTGCTCGATTACCTCCTCTCTGAGCTTGGTGACCTGATATAACGGCTCCCCATTTACGGCAAAGTGCGGATATCGGGTGTCAGCCCCCGGCTCTTGAGCAACACCATTAAGAACAGTTACATTATCAAATGCCCCTTTTAGAGTTAAGTCCCTGAGCTGGGCGGTTCCAAAGTTTCCTCCGGATACCTCCAGTTCTACGATGTTGGCCTCCGGGAATGCTGTCTCATCCTCCTCCCCAACCAGCACACAAAAAGGAAACCCGTTGGTGGCAGCCTGCAATGAGGTTTCTTGAGGAGCGACCTGCTTGTTGTCCGGACAATCTGGCTTCCTCCCTTTCTCCCACAAGTCCCAAAACAAGGCAAAGTCCAGCCCTACTATAACAGGGTGCAATAGGTCCTTGACTATGCCCACTTCATGGGACTCGTTGCCATAGTTTGTGTCTATGACCACTCGGGCCAGAGTGTAGTCCTTAGCGTCCCCATGGGTACAACGGACGCTGACCTTTTTCCCCGGAACCAGCCGGTGAGGAATTGTGGCCCTCACTAGGGTTACCAAACTCCCTGAGTCTAATAGAGCAGTCACTTGCACTCCATTCACTGACATGAGGCATGCCTGCGGTCCCCCGCCTGGTTGAGGGACAGCACTGCAGGCAGGATATGCAAAGTATGAACAGCGCTGTCCTGTGCTGCAGTCCATTGGCTCATTTGTCACGGGCAATGGGTGGATATGTGACTTGGGGTGTGACATCTCCAACATACTATGTTATGGGGCGAGACCTTTGGCAGCAACTCAGACCCCTCCTGAGCTCTAGGACGCCCCCCAGGTGTGGCTCTAGTTCCCCTCTTTTGGGTGTCCGCCCCCTTTTGGGAACCCCAGTATGGAGACGCTACGACCCCTTGTTTCCCCAAGGAACTCTCAACCGCCTGGTACCTTTCCACCAACCCCACCAATTCATCGGCATTACGGAGATCTCCCTGGGCAACCCAGGATTGCGCCGACCTCGGAAGGGAGTGTATGAAATTGTCCATGACAATTTTCTCCACCATCTGTGCTGGGGAGGAAGATTCAGGATGCAAGCTCTTTTGGATTAGGTGTAGGAGGTCGAACATTTGGGACCGGGGAGATTTGTCATTGCAATAGGCCCAGTGGTGCACCCGTTGTGCCCTGACAGTCAGAGTCACTCCCAAGCGCGCCAAAATCTCAGTTTTTAATTTGGCGTACTCATTCGCGTCCTGCAAGACCAGGTCATAATAGGCCTTCGACGGCTCTCCTGTTAAATAAGGCACCAGCACATCCGCCCACTGCTCCAGAGGCAATTTCTCCCGTTCCGCCAACCTTTCAAATACAGTCAGGAACGCCTCGATGTCAATATCCAGGGTCATCTTTTGTAACGCTCTCCTTACCTTCCTCCTGATGTGTGAGTTATCACCTGGACTTGTCGGAGCCGTCGCCGTGCCATGGACCGCCTCTGCAAGTAACTCGATCTGCTGCTATGTTGATAATGCTGATCCTGTTGCTGCTCTCTGGAGCTGGATCTGCTGCATCAGCAGCTTACTGGTCTCTTGTTGCTGCTGCAATAATTGCTGGTGTGCTTGCTGCGCCTGCACCAAATGTTTCAGCAGGTCCTCCATTTTGTCTGACATTACTTGCTGGCTTGTGGCAGACTTCACCCAGGACATACAGTCCCTCTGGTAGCAGTCACACTGCCCCTTGGGATTAGTGCCCATGCTTCTAGCATCAATTGTACGGTTTTGTACTCACTCAGCCGCGTTAGAGGTAGGCACAGGACACTGTCTCTTTAAAATGTCCAAGGCAGGTTTATTCGGACTCCATAAACCGCACTTTCAAAGCAAACAACACACAGCCTTGTTCGTCAGAGTAACAAAACAGCAAATTAAACAGTCCATATAGTACTGCGGGTTCGCCCTCTCACAGTCAGTGTCTTTTAGCACAGACACGCTGGAGGTCTCCACACCTCCAGCCACAGACACTGAAGGAGACACTCGGTCTTCATTTTATATACACGCCCTGGGGTGGGGATATGTGAGCAGCCAATCCCTCCCAACTCTTATGACTGCTTGTAAAAACCGGACCTGATATGCCCTATTAACCCTCTCAGCACTGTGTGTGCTGGAGCATGCTTTCACGGTTTTACATCACCGAAGCTACCTACCTGGGTGATACAAATCTCCCCTCAAGGACTTGACCGTCGGCCATCTTACTATATATATATATATATATATATATATATATATATATATATATATACACTGCGTGCCGAATTATTAGGCAAATGCGTATTTTGATCACTTTGATACTTTTTATACATGTTGTCCTACTCCAAGCTGCATAGGCTTGAGAGCCAACTACCAATTAAGTAAATCTGGTGATGTGCATCTCTGTAATGAGGAGGGTTGTTGACTAATGACATCAACACTCTATATAAGGTGTTCTTAATTATTAGGCAACTTCCTTTCCTTTGGCAAAATGTGTCAGAAGAGAGATTTGACGGGCTCTGAAAAGTCCAAAATTGTGAGATGTCTTGCAGAGGGTTGCAGCAGTCTTGAAATTTCCAAACTTTTGAAGCGTGATCACCGAACAATCAAGCGTTTCATGGCAAATAGCCAACAGGGTCGCAAGAAGCGTGTTGGCCAAAAAAGGGGCAAAACAACTGCCCATCAATTCAGGAAAATCAAGCATGAAGCTGCCAAGATGCCATTCGCCACCAGTTTTGCCATATTTCAGAGCTGCAACGTTACTGGGGTATCAAAAAGCACAAGGTGTGCGATACTCAGGGACATGGCCAAGGTAAGGAAGGCTGAAAAGCGACCACCTTTGAACAAGAAACTCAAGATAAAACGTCAAGAATGGGTCAAGAAATATCTTATGACTGATTTTTCAAAGGTTTTATGGACTGATGAAGTGAGAATGACTCTTGATGGGCCAGATGGATGGGCCAGAGGCTGGATCAGTAAAGGGCAGAGAGCTCCACTCCGACTCAGACGCCAGTAATGTGCATGTGGGGTACTGGTATGGGCTGGCATCATCAAAGATGAACTTGTGGGACCTTTTCAGGTTGAGGATGGAGTGAAGCTCAACTCCCAGACCTACTGCCAGTTTCTGGAAGACAACTTCTTCAAGCAGTGGTACAGGAAGAAGTCGGTATCGTTCAAAAAAACATGATTTTCATGCAGGACAATGCTCCATCACATGCATCCAACTACTCCACAGTGTGGCTGGCCAGTAAAGGTCTAAAAGAAGAAAAAATAATGACATGGCGCCCTTGTTCACCTGATCTGAACCGCATAGAGAACCTGTGGTCCATTATAAAATGTGAGATCTACAGGGAGGGAAAACAGTACACCTCTCGGAACAGTGTCTGGGAGGCTGTGGTGACTGCTGCACGCAATGTTGATCGAAAACAGATCAAGCAACTGACAGAAGCTATGGATGGAAGGCTGTTGAGTGTCATCATAAAGAGAGGTGGCTATATTGATCACTAATTTTTTTGGTTTTTGTTTTTGCATGTCAGAAATGTTTATTTCTAAATTTTGTGCACTGATATTGGTTTACCTGGTGAAAATAAACAAGTGAGATGGAATTATATTTGGTTTTTATTAAGTTGCCTAATAATTCTGCACAGTAATAGTTACCCGCACAAACAGATATCCTCCTAAGATAGCCAAATCTAAAAAAAAAACACTCCAACTTCCAAAAATATTAAGCTTGGATATTTATGAGTCTTTTCGGTTGATTGAGAACATAGTTGTTGATCAATAATAAAAATAATCCTCTAAAATACAACTTGCCTAATAATTCTGCACACAGTGTATATATATATATATATATATATATATATATATATATATATATATATATATTACACTGCTCAAAAAAAATAAAGGGAACACTCAAATAACCCATCCTAGATCTGAATGAATAAAATATTCTCATTGAATACTTCGTTCTGTAGAAAGTTGAATGTGCTGACAACAAAATCACACAAAAATCATCAATGGAAATCAAATTTATTAACCAATGGAGGCCTGGATTTGGAGTCACCCCCAAAATTAAAGTGGAAAAACACACTACAGGCTGATCCAACTTTAATGTAATGTCCTTAAAACAAGTCAAAATGAGGCTCAGTACTGTGTGTGGTCTCCACGTGCCTGTATGACCTCCCTACAATGCCTGGGCATGCTCCTGATGAGGTTGCTGATGGTCTCCTGTGGGATCTCCTCCCAGACCTGGACTAAAGTATCCGCCAACTCCTGGACAGTCTGTGGTGCAACGTGACGTTGGTGGATGGAGCGAGACATGATGTCCCAGATTGAGGGGGCCTTAGGAGGACAACAACCCAGCAGCAGGACCGCTACCTCTGTCTTCGTGCAAGGAGGAAAAGGAGGAGCACTGGCAGAGCCCTGCAAAATGACCCTCAGCAGGCCACAAATGTGCATATGTCTGCACAAACGGTTAGAAACCAACTCCATGAGGGTGGTATAAGGGCCAGACGTCCACAGATGGGGGTTGTGCTCACAGCCCAACACCGTGATGGACGCTTGGCATTCGCCACATAACAAATTGGATTGGCAAAGTCGCCACTGGCGCACTGACCTCCCTACAACTCCTGGGCATGCTCCTGATGAGGTTGCGGATGGTCTCCTGTGGGAAATCCTCCCAGACCTGGACTAAAGCATCCGCCAACTCCTGGACAAATCTGTGGTGCAGCGTGACGTTGGTGGATGGAGCGAGACATGTTGTCCCAGATCGGATCAAGTCTGGGGAACGGGCGGGCCAGTCCATAGCTTCAATGCCTTCATCTTGCAGGAACTGCTGACACACTCCAGCCACATGAGGTCTGGCATTGTCCTGCATTAGGAGGAACCCAGGGCCAACCAGACGAGCATATGGTCTCACAAGGGGTCTGAGGATCTCATCTCGGTACCTAATGGCGGTCAGGCTACCTCTGGCGAGCACATGGAGGGCTTGGCAGCCCTCCAAAAAAATGCCACCCCACACCATTACTGACCCACTGCCAAACTGGTCATGCTGAAGGATGTTGCAGGCAGTGGATCGCTCTCCACGGCGTCTCCCGACTCTGTCACATGTGCTCAGTGTGAACCTGCTTTCATCTGTGAAGAGCACAGGGAGCAAGTGACGACTTTGCCAATCCTGGTGTTCTGTGGCAAATGCCAAGCGTCCTGCACAGTGTTGGGCTGTGAGCACAACCCCCATCTGTGGACGTCGGGTCCTCATCCCACCCTCATGGAGTCGGTTTCTAACCGTTTGTGCAGACACATGCACATTTGTGGCCTGCTGGAGGTCATTTTGCAGGACTCTGGTAGTGCTCCTCCTGTTCCTCCTTGCACAAAGGCGGAGGTAGCGGTCCTACTGTTGGGTTGTTGCCCTCCTACGGCCCCCTCCACATCTCCTGGTGTACTAGCCTGTCTCCTGGTAGCGCCTCCAGCCTCTGGACACTACGCTGACAGACACAGCAAACCTTCTTGCCACAGCTCGCATTGATGTGCCATCCTGGATGAGCTGCACTACCTGAGCAACTTCTGTGGGTTGTAGAGTCCGTCTCATGCTACCACTAGTGTGAAAGCACAACCAACATTCAAAAGTGACCAAAACATCAGCCAGAAAGCATTGGTACTGAGATGTGGTCTGTGGTCCCCACCTGCAGAACCACTCCTTTATTGAGGGTGTCTTGATAATTGCCAATAATTTCCATCTATTGTCTACTCCATTTGCACAACAGCATGTGAAATTGATTGTCAATCAGTGTTGCTTCCTAAGTGTACAGTTTGATTTCACAGAAGTTTGATTTACTTGGAGTTATATTCTGTTGTTTAAGTGTTCCCTTTATTTTTTTGAGCAGTGTATATATACAGTACAGACCAAAAGTTTGGACACACCGTCACATTTAAAGATTTTTCTGTATTTTCATGACTATGAAAATTGTACATTCACACTGAAGGCATCAAAACTATGAATTAACTCATGTGGAATTATATACTTAACAAAAAAGTGTGAAACAACTGAAAATATGTCTTCTATTCTAGGTTCTTCAAAGTAGCCACCTTTTGCTTTGATGACTGCTTTGCACACTCTTGGCATTCTCTTGATGAGCTTCAAGAGGTAGTCACCGGAAATGGTCTTCCAACAATCTTGAAGGAGTTCCCAGAGATGCTTAGCACTTGTTGGCCCTTTTGCCGTCACTCTGCAGTCCAGCTCACCCCAAACCATCTCGATTGGGTTCAGGTCTGGTGACTGTGGAGGCCAGGTCATCTGGCGTAGCACCCCATCACTCTCCTTCTTGGTCAAATAGCCCTTACACAGCCTGGAGGTGTGTTTGGGGTCATTGTCCTGTTGAAAAATAAATGATGGTCCAACTAAATGCAAACCGGATGGAATAGCATGCCGCTGCAAGATGCTGTGGTAGCCATGCTGGTTCAGTATGCCTTCAACTTTGAATAAATCCCCAACAGTGTCACCAGCAAAGCACCCCACACCATCACACCTCCTCCTCCATGCTTCACAGTGGGAACTAGGCATGTAGAGTCCATCCGTTCACCTTTTCTGTGTCGCACAAAGACACGGTGGTTGGAACCAAAGATCTCAAATTTGGACTCATCAGACCAAAGCACAGATTTCCACTGGTCTAATGTCCATCCCTTGTGTTCTTTAGCCCAAACAAGTCTCTTCTGCTTGTTGCCTGTCCTTAGCAGTGGTTTCCTAGCAGCTATTTTACCATGAAGGCCTGCTGCACAAAGTCTCCTCTTAACAGTTGTTGAAGAGATGTGTCTGCTGCTAGAACTCTGTGTGGCATTGACCTGGTCTCTAATCTGAGCTGCTGTTAACCTGCGATTTCTGAGGCTGGTGACTCGGATAAACTTATCCTCAGAAGCAGAGGTGACTCTTGGTCCTCTTTTCCTGGGGCGATCCTCATGTGAGCCAGTTTCTTTGTAGCGCTTGATGGTTTTTGCAACTGCACTTGGGGACACTTTCAAAGTTTGCCCAATTTTTCGCACTGACTGACCTTAATTTCTTAAAGTAATGATGGCCACTCGTTTTTCTTTACTTAGCTGCTTTTTTCTTGCCATAATACAAATTCTAACAGTCTATTCAGTAGGACTATCAGCTGTGTATCCACCAGACTTCTGCACAACACAACTAATGGTCCCAACCCCATTTATAAGGCAAGAAATCCCACTTATTAAACCTGACAGGGCACACCTGTGAAGTGAAAACCATTTCCGGTGACTACCTCTTGAAGCTCATCAAGAGAATGCCAAGAGTGTGCAAAACAGTCATCAAAGCAAAAGGTGGCTACTTTGAAGAACCTAGAATATAAGACATATTTTCAGTTGTTTCACACTTTTTTGTTAAGTATATAATTCCACATGTGTTAATTCATAGTTTTGATGCCTTCAATGTGAATGTACAATTTTCAAAGTCATGAAAATACAGAAAAATCTTTAAATGAGAAAGTGTGTCCAAACTTTTGGTCTGTACTGTGTATATATATATATATATATATATATATATATATATATATATATATATATATATATTATCCTACATACATTGACAAGTTATGAATCCTTGTAATATACGCCATTGCTTTATTTTGCTTCTCTTTCTCTGACATACCATGCTGAAAGTGCTGTTTTAACTGCCCGCTTCATGCTTTAGTAGCTGCTTTGAGCTGCTGCTCTAGCAAGAATCCATTGTCAAACATTATGTACATACACTTTCCCTTTATGAGCTTTTCTGCTCCCCCGTGCTTTGGCAGTGATAGTGTTTGTAAATAGTGTTTGAGGGATTCTTACAGGAGCAGCAATTTAAAGCAGAGGTCCCCATCGTGAGGATAGGGAGCCATATGTGGCACACGGGCCCATGATGAGTGGTTCGTGGCTATCTGCCACTTTGGTGCATTAGCACCAGGTATAGCAAACAGGAAGAGCAGATTTCCAGATGATGACTTTTGTGAGTAACCTGTGCAGGGAAGAGCAAATGTGAATGCATATATGCTGTCTTTGGAGGTGGAGAGATAAAATTAGTATGGTACGCTGAATAAAGGATGATACTGCCAGTCACAGGAGGTGCTTGAAGCTGGATGCAATAGTGTGATGGGAGTGTTCGATACAAGAATACCAAATAGGGGTAAAGTAGGAACCACTGGATTTAAATATACTGCCTCGGCGTGATTTCTATGGGGAAGCTTTGGCTGTCATAATACTGGTAATTGGGGCTATGAGCGTCACCACTGTTTGGGTAGTGGAAGCGAACGCTGGATGTCACTACTCAGTAGGATTTAGATCTGGCTCATGACCCTCTCTCATAGCTGAATGTGGCTGTCAAAGTAAAAAAGGTTATCACTGAGCTAAAGGAACATGAACTTGGCAGTTAAACCAGCACTTTCAGCATGATGTTTGGGAGAGAAGGAAGCAAAATAAGGTAATGGTGTACATTATAAAGATTCACAATATTGCAAAGGTTGATTTAATAATTTAAAAAAGTCTACTCTTAAAGAATAACTTAAAGTAATTGTCATGCAAGCAGTTCCCTTGAAATATACTGTCTTACATATGACAATTAAAAAGTAAACCCCCCCTATTCATTTCACTACAGAAAGCCAAGGTAAGGAGCCAGTCAGTACCAACAGCACTTTAAACGCATTAACCCCAAAGTGACAGCATTACAATGATTAAGATGACTGCTCAGATGTGCAGGCATTGACAGACACTCAAAGCATGATTATTTATGAAGGATCCTGAGATGAAAAAGCAATGGTAATGAAACTCAGATGATACGGATGAGGGAAGATACTGGGTGAGCACCAAGTATTCAGCAGTATTTTACTGGGGAGACAAATCTGTTTATTACATTATCACTTTAGCCAAGAGTTTTTGGCCATTAGCCACAAAACTGAAATAATTATGAGTGGGACGTCTCCACCAACAGTACAAGATGTTGTCCATAATACAGTGATTAATACCGGGGTACTGCTGACATGGCTGTTCTGATAACTGCAGTAAAATGTCTAGATCTATAAGTGGCATCACCAGAAGTGATCTTGAATGGGCACGAGCTCCAGGAAAAGGTTTGGTTTTTTATACTTTTATTTTAAGTTTTCACTATTAAACAATGCAATATTATCATATTATTGCTTTGTATAATAATAACTAAACCCCTATCAATGTTACAATCTAGATTGCATTTTCTATCTTTCTTCCAAATATTACATGAAATAAAAAAACTTTATAATTTGTAAATCCTTCATGGGTTTCTTAGTTCCTTAATACTAGAACTGCATGAGTAGAATCTTACTTTACATTTTTACACAATTCAGGGTGAGCAGAAAGCTAAGCCCTAATGAAGTCTCTCAGATGTCTGTTTTCTAAGCTAAAGAAATTCAGCATTTCCAACTTCTCGTCATAAGAGAGGCCTTCCATCTCATGTAATAACCTAGTCATGGGCGGCTATATCATTGCTGCAACCTGTGCAAAAAGGTAAGGGGGCTACTACCTCCAAATCAGCACGCTGTTACTCTCTTAGACAATACTATTGTACTGCAAAGGGCCTATATACTGTTCTTTCACAGGGGCTCTTCTCTGTCTGTGTCTGCCACTGAACCTAGTTGCCCGCGATTGATGTGACGCTAACTTTTTAATATCCTTTTTAAAATGTGGAGCCAAAAGCGGAATCCCATATTCAAGATTTGGCCTTACAAGTGATTTATAGAGGATATGTTTTTTTTCAGCTCAAGCTCAGGGACTCTTTTGGTTAACTCTAGAAACAACCTTGAGGACCATGAATCTGTGATTCACTCGTCTTAACATAATTAAACCGTGGAGATTTGCGAAGTGCCTTTGTCTTGTTCACATTCCAGGCCATCTTACACTTTTGGGCGGAAATCCTCAGTTTCCCTCGGGTCTACTCTATTTTTCCTACCCAAGGAGTCAATCCCTCGTGACGCGCCCCCTGAGCCGCGTGTGTGTGGGGCGCGTTGTGGTTGCTGGGGGTTGTAGTCCTTGCGTGGCGGGGACCCGGTCCCGTGGCTCAGGGTGGTCAACCCAAATGGCGTTCTATTTATAGGGTTTGGTGATTAAAGGTCCGACTACGCCACCCGTGGATTGCGGTCAGAGTGAACCGCCGCTGCAGGGCAGACCGCTGAGGCTGGTGTTGCGAGTGCAGCAGAGGATAGTATAACTCCCCACGGGAGGAGTATAGCCTCAAGGCAGCAAGTGTGGATGTTGGGGGTGCTGGTGCACGGGAGCAGCAGTAACAACACAGAGTCCTGTAATGCAGTCCAGGCTATTTACTCACAGTTCTTTATCCACGTTACTACAGCTGGTCATAACGTCCCACGGCGCATTGTGCTCACCAGGTGAGGGGCTCGGCCTACTCCCAGATAACTTTGGAGCGTTTCACAGGACCCCCTTTGTGTGTCCTTTCTCTGGCCTGTCATACCCCGCCAGTGACCTCGCTTCTGTCCGGCTGCCTCGGGCCTTCTTTGGTAAACCTTGGCGCCGTTTCCCTGACCCTATGTGGTGCCTTCCTAGCGGGTGTAGCGAGGGGCTGCGCCACCTGAAATGTCACAGCCTCTGGTTTCTAGCTGAGGGTAGTTCCCCGCCTCCACTAGTTTAGGGGACCGGTCTCCCCCTTTGGCCTGACCCCCCTACGCAGGTAGATTCGGGCGTGCGGTGGCGACTCGCTGGTCCACACCCCTGGGGTCCCTTCGTTCCTTGTTCCTGGAGCCTCCTCCGCTCCTCTTCCTTCCTTCTCCTTCCTCCAGGCCCCGGCCGCTCTCTCTGGCCTGCCTGCGGAGCACAGCCCATGCAGAGCCTCTGCTCCCAGCCTCCTTCTCTCCCAACTACTGAACTGACTGACTTCTCCTTGAACTAAGATGGTGCCCACCTTTTATACCTCCCTCTAAGTGCACCCAGGAACTGCCCTCTCCCTCCTATGCACTACAGGGTTCCCCCTTCCTCGGTGTTCCCTCCCCCCACTCCAGCCAGGGACAGGGACTGTCGTGCTCTACTTGGAGCATATCGGTCGCCCTGCCCCCCGGAAATGTGGTGTAATGCATGCAGGTGTCGGGGTCCTGATCCACACTCCATCCTTACCTGGAAGTGAGATATCGCACATCTGGATGAGATGCAATACCTCTGTAGCGGCCGAACCCTCGGGGCGCTACATTTCCCCCTGGTAAATCACAGCACGTCCGCGGGCTGGAACAAAGCAAAAGACAATGCAAATTAGGACATGCAAATATATATTTTTTTTTAAACTGCCAACTGCATATCACTTCCCTTTATGGGAAACACTTTCTGTTTTCACCAATATATAAAACATTCTTTTTAGTAGCAAACATATAAAACATCATCAGCAGCATATCAACGGCAACGTCTCTTTTCAACAGGTCACCGTTCTTTCCGCGACCAGGTGTCCATTCTTAAGGTGCAAACTTGGCAAAACTTTTGAACATGAGGGACCCGTTCACACACCCTCAACGTAGGCCCTGGGCGTGGCTGCAGGGTACAGGTGATCCGGAGTTGGACCACGTCTTCTGCCATGCCAAACGCGTTTGTGTTCTTAGGTCTGTTGTTGCAATATTTATAAAACCAATAGAGGGCACTTTAGGAAGTGCAACTATTTACATGGATTGGCTGCTCCCAGTCCTCAGCCGGATAGTTCACAGAAAGTTGGCTGCTCCCAGTCCTCAGCCGGATATTACTGACCCGTCTCCGGGTAACTTTAACCAAACAAATGAACAACAACCATTAACCGGGCAAACTTCTCATAATCCGGAAAAAGGCGTGTCCTGAAACTCTTCACCCTGGCGGGTAACTATTTACAGTTCAGTCCCCAACTACTATACTTCAGTAGTGGTGCTCCCTCCGGGGAGGCTCTTGTCCACTGTAGGCTGGCCCAGCCGGGTCTTCAGCGCTGTAGGGTGAAGGACTGTTCTTTGTCTCCACCCTGTGGACATTCAGGCCATACCAGCCCCTCTCACCTCTGTGCCTGGTGTAGATGACTTGATCACCAGGGTATAGGTCTGGGGCGCGAGCTCCCCGGATAAGCAGTTCTGGCAGGGGAACCAGGGACGGTGCAGCGCCGGCTGCGTCCGGGACAGGGATATCACTCCTACCTGCTCCCGCGACCGCTTCAGCTCAGCCTATCACCTCCTGATCCATGAGAAGCTTCGCCGGGGCTTGGGCGCCGCCGATCACTTGCAGCGCCGCCCCCGGTGTACACGGCATGGAGAACGGCCTTACCATGGCAGTGGCCGCGCCTACGGCTGAAGTTCCCTCCATCTTGGGCGTCTTCCTCCCCCTTGGTGAACCGCGGCCTACCTTCTCTTCTTTCTCCTCCGTAGGCCGCAGCTCCGCAGGCGATGGTCTGCGTTGAGGACCTGGCGTCGCGCACTGCTGACGTCAGCGCTCGCTGGACTCCTTCCAGGACCTTGCGCAGCGTCAGTTCATGGGGCGGGGCTTCAGATCTCGCGCGCTTTCGACGTCCACGCACCTCTTCTTCCCGCATGGCGTCCTGAAGATTGCGTCCAATGGCGGGAAAACGGCTGCGGATGGCGGGAAAACGGCTGCGGATGGCGGGAAAACGGCTGCGGATGGCGGGAAACCTTCACCACGGTAAGTATCAGTCTATGAAGGCGCGCAGTATCCGGTGGTAGCGGGCACGTAATCCTGCCGACTACGCCAAAAGTTGACGCGCCCCCTGGGCCGCGTGTGTGTGGGGATACCCGGAACCGTTGTGGTTGCTGGGGGTTGTAGTCCTTGCGTGGCGGGGACCCGGTCCCGTGGCTCAGGGTGGTCAACCCAAATGGCGTTCTATTTATAGGGTTTTGCGATTAAATGTCTGACTACGCCACCCGTGGATTGCGGTCAGAGTGAACCGCCGCTGCAGGGCAGACCGCTGAGGCTGGTGTTGCGAGTGCAGCAGAGGATAGTATAACTCCCCACAGGAGGAGTATAGCCTCAAGGCAGAAAGTGTGGATGTTGGGGGTGCTGGTGCGCGGGAGCAGCAGTAACAACACAGAGTCCTGTAATGCAGTCCAGGCTATTTACTCACAGTTCTTTATCCACGTTACTACAGCTGGTCATAACGTCCCACGGCGCACTGTGTTCACCAGCGTTTCACAGGACCCCCTTTGTGTGTCCTTTCTCTGGCCTGTCATACCCCGCCAGTGACCTCGCTTCTGTCCGGCTGCCTCGGGTCTTCTCTGGTAAACCTTGGCGCTGTTTCCCTGACCCTATGTGGTGCCTTCCTAGCGGGTGTAGCGAGGGGCTGCACCACCTGAAATGTCACAGCCTCCGGTTTCTAGCTGAGGGTAGTTCCCCGCCTCCACTAGTTTCGGGGACCGGTCTCCCCCTTTGGCCTGACCCCCCTACGCAGGTAGATTCGGGCGTGCGGTGGCGACTCGCCGGTCCACACCCCTGGGGTCCCTTCGTTCCTTGTTCCTGGAGCCTCCTCCGCTCCTCTTCCTTCCTTCTCCTTCCTCCAGGCCCTGGCCGCTCTCTCCGGCCTGCCTGCGGAGCAGAGCCCATGCAGAGCCTCTGCTCCCAGCCTCCTTCTCTCCCAACTACTGAACTGACTGACTTCTCCTTGAACTAAGATGGTGCCCACCTTTTATACCTCCCTCTAAGTGCACCCAGGAACTGCCCTCTCCCTCCTATGCACTACAGGGTCCCCCCTTCCTCGGTGTTCCCTCCCCCCACTCCATCCAGTGACAGGGACTGTCGTACTCTACTTGGAGCATATCGGTCGCCTTGCCCCCCGGAAATGTGGTGTAATGCATGCAGGTGTCGGGGTCCTGATCCACACTCCATCCTTACCTGGAAGTGAGATATCGCACCTCTGGATGAGATGCAATACCTCTGTAGCGGCCGAACCCTCGGGGCGCTACATTCGCGTATGTGATATACTTGATTCACTAGGTTTAAAATCTCTTGATGCACTTTTGGAGGGAATATTAGGTTCTTGGATGAGATACTTTCAGGTTCACATCTATAATAATTCCCTGAGACCTGGGTTCAATCTTCATTCCATGACTACTTCTTTTTGAGAGGCTTTGCATCTCGGAGGCAATGATGCATGCCATTTTTTATCTAAGCCCTTATAGTATCAGAATTGGCAGAGGACAAATACGACAGAACTGGACCAAAACATATTAGATGCGCTATGGGCCAAATCATTTCTCTTTACTCATAGACTGTCATTATCTTGTAGACTACAACAACTAAATTACAAGGTATTGAGCCATAGTATAGTACACCTGTGAAACACTATAGGCTATATCCTTCTGTTACAGATGTTTCTTGGGGGTATCTTCGGCTCCCAGTATAATGCTGCACAACTTCTCTGAAATTACATATTCTCTCTTTTTTAATTCTTTATGCAAATCACATGTGCAGATGTCACCAGAATTAACTCTCTTAATCATGTTTCCAGGACTGGTATCAAATATTAAAAAAGGCCAATTAAGATGGTTTATTCCACCCACTCGTCAGATTATTCCTAGGCTTTGGAAGTCATCATCTCCACCAAATAGGATAATGTGGATAAGGGGTATGCAGTCATTTCCCCATGTTGAGTATATCAGAGCAAATCAGAATCTGAATGGTTTGCAATATTGTCCTACTGGTTGTAATTTAGGAAGTCTCCAGATTTTTCAACATGGCAATCTCAAGGTACTCTTTTTGCTTAACCTTTTTGTTTTATTGTGCTCCTCTCACACCCTAAGAGTCATTTATAGTGTGCCAAAACTCATAGACTAGCCCTCTTCCCTACCTTTTTATTCTTTTATCTAACTCTGCTTCTCTCCCCTCCCCTCTTCTGTATCTCTTTCTACCTTTCATTGGTTTGTTTATATAAACTTAATATGGGCACAAGACAATATATCAATATACCAAACCTTTACCAATGTCATATATCTGAAATGTATGGAGCTGGAGACTCTCCCTCCTGGCATTATTGTGGCTTTCATGTTGGTATTTTGCCTGACATGCAATCATAGGCGGATTATAATGAGGGCAATCCAGGCTACCGCCCGGGGCCCCGAGCCTGCAGGGGGCCCGCGGCTCAGGGCGGGGTGTCTAATGCCGGATTGCCCTCATGATATGTGCGGGCCGCCGCGGCACATACCGGTAGCAGTGGCGGGAGGGGGGGCCCCGGACCGCTCCCCCAGCAGCGGCACACGGCCGCTACTTCTTCATCGGCCGGGCCAGCACTGCAGCAGTTAACTTCCCTGTGCTGGCCCGGCCGCGTCACTGCTTGGAGACACGGCCCTGTGCGCGGCCGTGTCTCCTAGCTGTGAAGTCACGCAGTGCGCGCCCGGCCTGCACTGCTGCAACGGAGAAGTCAGAGCAGGCAGGAGGAATGAAGCCGGGGGATGGTGAGTCTGTGTGTGTATATGTGTGTGTGTGTGTGTATGTGTGTGCGTGTGTGTGTATGTATGTATGTGTGTGTGTGCAGGCAGATATCATTGCGTGATGTCTATTTATATGTATTTTTGTGTTTCAAATGTGTTTATGCGTGTATGTATATGTCTGTATATGTTTGTGTGTGTGCGTGACTACATGCGTGACTGCGTGCGGCCTCCTGCTGAGTATAGTTGGCGCCGTGCGGCCTCCTGCTGTCTCTGGGGGGGGGCGGCGTGCGGCCTCCCACTATGTATAGATGGCGGCGTGCGGCCCCCTGCTGTGTATAGATGGCGCCGTGCGGCCCCCTGCTGTGTATAGATGGCGCCGTGCGGCCCCCTGCTGTGTATAGTTGGCGCCGTGCGGCCCCCTGCTGTGTATAGATGGCGCCGTGCGGCCTCCTGCTGTGTATAGATGGCGCCGTGCGGCCCCCTGCTGTGTATAGATGGCGCTGTGCGGCCTCCCGCTGTGTATAGATGGCTACGTGCGGCCTCCCGCTGTGTATAGATGGCGCCGTGTGGCCTCATGCTGTGTATAGATGGCGCCGTGCGGCCTCCTGCTGTGTATAGATGGCGCCGTGCGGCCTCCTGCTGTGTATAGATGGCTACGTGCGGCCTCCTGCTGAGTATAGATGGTGCCGTGCGGCCTCCTGCTGTCTCTGGGGGGGCGCCGTGTGGCCTCCCGCTGTGTATAGATGGCGCCGTGTGGCCTCCTGCTGTGTATAGATGGCGCCGTGCCGCCTCCTGCTGTGTATAGATGGCGCCGTGCGGCCTCCTGCTGTGTATAGATGGCGCCGTGCGGCCTCCTGCTGTGTATAGATGGCGCCGTGCGGCCTCCTGCTGTGTATAGATGGCGCCGTGCGGCCCCCCGCTGTGTATAGATGGCTACGTGCGGCCTCCCGTTGTGTATAGATGGCTACGTGCGGCCTCCCGTTGTGGATAGATGGCTACATGTGGCCTCCCGCTGTGTATAGATGGCTACGTGCGGCCTCCCGCTGTGTATAGATGGCTACGTGCGGCCTCCTGCTGTGTATAGATGGCTATGTGTGCTCAATATTGAGTCATACAATTAATGTAAGGCTGTGTGCACACGATGTGTTTTTAATGCGTTTCCGCAGCATTTTTGCAGCTGCGGAAACGCATTAAAAACGCATGGTAGAAGGGCAGCAATGTTCCCCAATGATAATCCGCATGTGCTGTGCCCATGCTGCGGATTTTTCCGCAGCGTTTATGCTGCGCTCAAAAATCCGCAGCATGTGCACAGCACATGCGGATTATCATTGGGGAACATGGCAGACCTTCTACCAAGCGCTTTTTAAGCGTTTCTGCAGCGGAATTGCCGCTGCGGAAAAGCTTAAAAAACGCATAGTGGGCACACAGCCTAAAAAAAAATATTATAATTAATATTGTGCCAAATTAATTTCACGTGAACTATCACATGATCTATCACAGGGGATCATGTGACATGTCACATGATAAATCAGGTGTGTGTGGGGTGGGGGGGGCCCGCGCCTTCTAAACTGCCCGGGGCCCTTGCTACTCTTAATCCACCCCTGCATGCAATGCTTTAATAAAAAAATATTGAACAATAAATGAACATGGTGTTTTTCTATGTTTCTCAATTTGTTTAATAGAGCGTGACTGCACATGTGCGTGCACCTCTTCCACACTGGCACCTGACACCCCCTATATGCAGGATATGTGGGTATTTTGGGCAGTAGAATACCCACTTGTTAAAATGTTATGGTCTATGAAATGAATACATGTCTCTGATAAGAAACATCTCAATCACTCTTCATAAAAAAAATCCACTTTTATTCTTCATAATTTCATTTTTAATGAATATACAATTTATGGTGAAAAAAACACTTTAAACTTTGATGACCGACCGTCAAGCAACTATTCTTAGTCTGAAGTACTGAGCTTCTTTGGAGGCGAACATATCTTTTCATTTATGCCTAGAATATTAACTGTGCCCCAGCTGTAAATGCTTTGTCAGAATCGAGGTTTTAATGATACTACATGGCATATTCAGCCAAAAATCCTATTATTCTAATCTGGAGTCTGGCTTTACCATTCAAATCCCCCTGTCATAATGCAGCAGGGAAGGATCGGTCATAGAGACACTGGACCGTACACTGTGCAAATTAGCTCCTGGTTGTGAAGAGAAAAGGATGCAGATTAAAGAGTTTTCACTATTTGTTAATTTCCAGCTTTCATTGTTTTCTTCAAATCATTGACTTCTTTTACACAGTAAGTGTAGGCAGTCGAGCGATGCGATATGTGGTGGAGAAGCAAGAATTAGAGATGTATCAGTAGATCAATTGAGCGAGAAGATCTGAATGTCTGTAGTGTTGCAGCTTGTCAGTAGTCTACATAAAAAAGCAGTCACTTTGTAAATACATTGCATATCCTGTACTGATCCTGAGTTACATCCTGTATTATACTCTAGAGCTGCACTCACTATTCTGCTAGTGGAGTCACTGTGTACATACATTACATTACTTATCCTGTACTGATCCTGAGTTACATCCTGTATTATACTCTAGAGCTGCACTCACCATTCTGCTAGTGGAGCCACTGTGTACATACATTACATTACATTACTTATCCTGTACTGATCCTGAGTTACATCCTGTATTATACTCTAGAGCTGCACTCACCATTCTGCTAGTGGAGTCACTGTGTACATACATTACATTACATTACTTATCCTGTACTGATCCTGAGTTACATCCTGTATTATACTCCAGAGCTGCACTCACTATTCTACTGGTGCAGTCACTGTGCACATACATTACATTACTTATTCTGTACTGATTCTAATTACATCCTGTATTATACTCCAGAGCTGCACTCACTATTGTTATGCACCTGTCCCGGCTCCAGGGATGGGCTTTGCTCCCTCTCTCAAAGCCCTTGAAGGCTGACTTGGATACTCCTGCTTTGTGTTCAGTTACCTTGTGCTTTTGAGTTGCCTTCCAGTTCTATTAGATGGCAATCATCTCAGCAACTCTTGTTTGTTTTTACAAACTGTTTACTTCTTGAGTCAGACATGTAATTATCCCTTCATCTGCCTGCAAGTATAACAAACTCTTCTCTGACATTGTAATTTGAACAAACACTGCAACTACCCACTGTATCTTCTTTACAAACTATACTCTTCAACATTGAAATTGCAACACCAAGATGGAAAAGTCGTGGACTTATGGAAATCACAGGATAAATAGACATTTTAATGATATGCAAATAATAAATTAATGGAAACAAATATTTCAAAACTTTGTTTAATATTCTGCACCATATGCGAAAATCCCAGAGCTTATAGCCTTGGCTGATATCAATAGGGTTAGTAATGATTGTCTGATCAATGTTCCGCGCTGAATGCACTTAGGCAAATCATCAAGATCTGAAGCTGGCAGCTCCCTTTGCAATTTCCGACCGATGACGTCTAGATGTGCTCGATGGGAGACAATCCCAGAGACGCTGCAGGCCATGAAAGCATATTAAGGCCAAGCAGGTTGATCACAGTAGCACAAGCAATGTGCTGCCTGGCCTTGTTGTATTGAAAAACGGCTCATGGGACACTTTGGAGAAATGGCCATACCACTGGTTCCTCCACTAAATCAATGTAGCGCTGAGTTGTCACCAATCATTAAGTCATGCTGAATTTGTGGCTGCATTTTAGGGACTCATTCATTTATTCTTACAAAAACATGATAATTATAAGTCAGAATAACAGGAAAAAAAGGATCGTTTGGATACATACTGATGACAGAATGTTTTGGAATTTTTTTTCTGCAGTTTCCAATTCCAGAATCTGGATCCGAGACATTCTAGGCAAACTGTCATTTCTCAAGCATCATGCACCAGGTTGGCACAGAGCAGTGCTGACAATGAGTTTGGACCTAGTTTGTATAGAGAAAGCCAGGGATGACAAGATTTCCCACAATCTCGCAATGTTTACAGTCAGTGCGTCCAATTATCAGAAAGTTGAACTCAATCCAGAATATGAATCACCATGAATTTCACATGAATTTTACTGGGAGAAAAGGAGAGCTAATTCTGTGTATAACCTGCTCAGGACCTGACAATATGACAGTTGGATTTTTTGGGGGTAATACGTTGCATTTAATTACTTGCAGAGTTGTAACTTGAAGTTTCTTAACCCGAAAGAAAAATATGTACCAGGGTCCCACATGCTGACATTTAAAGTGCTATTATCGGGGTGCCACTGCTAATTCTTTAGCCCCAAACGCTATGCTGCAACGCTTATAGCTTTAAATAACTTTTTCATACTGTGCACGAAGTTGACCGCTATGACAAATAACATTGCCACCTTTCCTTTGCCTGCCTTATTCTGCCAGTTTCTACAAATTATGAAAGGCTTAGAAGCTGCAGTGGCGCAGATGTATCAATGTACAGTACAGACCAAAAGTTTGGACACACCTTCTCATTTCAAGATTTTTCTGTATTTTCATGACTATGAAAATTGTACATTCACACTGAAGGCATCAAAACTATGAATTAACACATGTGGAATTATATACTTAACAAAACAGTGTGAAACAACTGAAAATATGTCTTATATTCTAGGTTCTTCAAAGTAGCCACCTTTTGCTTTGATGACTGCTTTGCACATTCTTGGCATTCTCTTGATGAGCTTTAAAAGGTAGTCACCGGAAATGGTCTTCCAACAATCTTGAAGGAGTTCCCAGAGATGCTTAGCATTTGTTGGCCCTTTTGCCTTCACTCTGCGGTCCAGCTCACCCCAAACTATCTCGATTGGGTTCAGGTCTGGTGACTGTGGAGGCCAGGTCATCTGGCGTAGCACCCCATCACTCTCCTACTTGGTCAAATAGCCCTTACACAGCCTGGAGATGTGTTTGAGGTCATTGTCCTGTTGAAAAATAAACGATGGTCCAACTAAACGCAAACCAGATGGAATAGCATGCCGCTGCAAGATGCTGTGGTAGCCATGCTGGTTCAGTATGCCTTCAGTTTTGAATAAATCCCCAACAGTGTCACCAGCAAAGCACCCCCACACCATCACACCTCCTCCTCCATGCTTCATGGTGGGAACCAGGCATGTAGAGTCCATCCGTTCACCTTTTCTGCGTCGCACAAAGACACGGTGGTTGGAACCAAAGATCTCAAATTTGGACTCAGACCAAAGCACAGATTTCCACTGGTCTAATGTCCATTCCTTGTGTTCTTTAGCCCAAACAAGTCTCTTCTGCTTGTTGCCTGTCCTTAGCAGTGGTTTCCTAGCAGCTATTTTACCATGAAGGCCTGCTGCACAAAGTCTCCTCTTAACAGTTGTTGAAGAGATGTGTCTGCTGCTAGAACTCTGTGTGGCATTGACCTGGTCTCTAATCTAAGCTGCTGTTAACCTGCGATTTCTGAGGCTGGTGACTCGGATAAACTTATCCTCAGAAGCAGAGGTGACTCTTGGTCTTCCTTTCCTGGGGCGGTCCTCATGTGAGCCAGTTTCTTTGTAGCGCTTGATGGTTTTTGCAACTGCACTTGGGGACACTTTCAAAGTTTGCCCAATTTTTCGCACTGAGTGACATTCATTTCTTAAAGTAATGATGCCCACTCATTTTTCTTTACTTAGCTGCTTTTTTCTTGCCATAATACAAATTCTAGTCTGAAGTGCTATGATAAATGTTGTAATGGTCGCATTGCAGCTGTGGAAAAAGGGGAATTACCTGTACCTATTCAAGATTTTTGCAGGGTTTTTTTGGAGGAGGAGTCGTAAGTTTTACCTCCTCATAGGCATTATGATTGCGCCATTGAGTTTGTTCCAGGAGCTATTCTTCCCAAGAGTCGCTTGTTTAATCTGACTATCCCTGAAAGAAAGGCCTTGGAGGAATACATACAGACTAGCCCGGCTGCTGGTCACATTAGACCTTCTAAGTCGCCTGTGGCAGTTGGATTTTTCTTTGTTAAAAAAAAGGACGGGGGTTTACGTCCATGTCTGGATTTTTGTGAAATTAATAAGATTACCGTACGTAATTCCTACCCATTTCTGTTAACTCCTGACTTGTTAAACCAGTTAGTGGGGGCCAAGTGGTTCTCTAAGATTGATCTCCGGGGGGCATACAATTTGTTACGAGTGAAGGAGAGTGATGAATGGAAAACTGCTTTTAACACTCCGGTAGGTCATTTTGAGAATCTGGTGATGCCTTTTGGTCTTACCAATGCACCTGCATTTTTTCAGAACCTTATTAATGACATCTTGAGACCTTTGATTGGTAAGAATGTGGTTGTGTATTTAGATGACATTTTGATTTATACGCCAGATCTGGAGTCCCATTGGCAGAGTGTACGTGAAGTTTTGCAGTTATTGAGTGATAATTCACTCTTTGCTAAGCTGGAGAAATGTGAGTTCGCTGTGCAGAAAATATTAGTTTTTTGGGCTACATTGTCTCCAGCGAGGGCTTGGAGATGGACCGGGTGAAGGTTCAGGCTGTGCAGGAAGTCTATACAGAGATTTTTGGGTTTTGCCAATTATTACAGGAAATTCATTAAGAATTTTTCTGTAATTGTTAAGCCTCTAACCGATCTCACCAGGAAAGGTGCGAATACGGTCCAGTGGACTACTGAGGCCATTGAAGCGTTTAAGTATCTCAAAGAGAGGTTCAGTTCTGCCCCTATCCTTATGCAGCCTGATGAGACCAAGCCTTTTTTGGTTGCGGTCGATGCTTCATCGGTGGGGGGTCGGAGCAGTTTTGTCTCAGGAGAACAAGGATGGAGTACATCCTTGTGCCTTCTTTTCGAAAAAAAATTCGGAAACCGAACTGAATTATGATGTTGTAGATCGGGAGTTGCTGGCTATTAAACTCGCGTTTGAACACTGGCATCATTTTTTGGAAGGCGCTAGATTTCCTATTCAGGTTTTCACAGATCATAAGAATTTGATCTATCTGGATGCTGCCAAGCGCTTGAATGCCCGTCAAGCTAGGTGGCCACTTTTTTTTTCTCTGTTTCATTTTTCTGTTACCTATATCCCTGGTACTAAGAATGTTAAAGCCGATGCTTTATCTCGCAGCTTCTCTCCTACGGTCAGTGCCGAGGAGGAGGAGAGCATTTTACTGAAAGGAGTTGTAGTGGCGGCTTTGGACTCCGTTTTGGAGAATGGGATTCTGAAAGCTCAAGATGATGCTCCATCTAACACTCCCCATGGGAGGTTGTTCGTGCCTAGAACCTTTAGGAGAGATTTGTTTGTGGAGTGTCATGAGTCTCGGTTGGCAGGTCATCCAGGAATTTCTGAGACTAAGAGACTTATCAGTCGCAGTTTTTGGTAGCCTGGATGGCAGAAGGAAGTCATCAAGTGGGTGCGTCAATGTACTGTGTGTGCTAGGTCAAAGGCTTCACATACTCCTCCTGCGGGGTTGCTTTGCCCTCTGGAGGTTCCTAGTACGCCTTGGACGCATCTCAAAATGGATTTTATTACTGATCTGCCTGTGTCCGAGGGTTTTACTGTCATCTGGGTGGTCGTGGACCGTTTTAGTAAGATGTGTCATTTGGTTCTATTCATTAAGTTGCCCTGCGCCAAGACACTCGCTAAGGCGTTTGTTAAGGAGATTGTCAAGCTTCATGGCGTTCCCACGGATATTGTTTCTGATAGAGGACCTCCGTTTGTGGCTCGTTTTTGGCGTGCTTTTTGTGACAGGGTGACACGTTGGGAGTCCATTTGTCATTTTCGTCTGGGTATCATCCAGAGTCTAATGGACAGACTGAAAGAAAGAACCAGGATGTAGAACAGTTTTGTGGCGGACAATCAAGAGGAGTGGTCTGAGTTTCTGCCTCTCGCAGAATTTTCTCTTAACAATCATACATCCTCCTGAGCTGGGTGTTCTCCTTTTTTTTGTTGTACTGGGAGACATCCGTCTTATGGTTTGTTCTCCAAATTGGAGTCGGCGGTGCCGGAGGTGGAGAATTTTTCTGGTGATTTGGAGAGAGTTTGGACTAATGTACGTTGCAACCTTAAAGAGGCTAACAAGAAGTCCAAGAAGTATTTTGACAGGAAACGTAAGGAGGTTTTGTTTACTGTGGGTGACATGGTTTGGTTGTCCTCAAGGAACTTGTGGTTGAGGATTCCCTCTAAAAAACTGGGTCCTAAGTTTGTGGGTCCATTTAAAGTGCTTCAGGTTGTTAACCCATCTGCGGTTAGGTTGGATGTCCCTACTTTCTGGAAGATTAATCCTGTGGTTTCATGTTTCCTTGTTGAAAAAGGCTGCTGTATCAGATAGGGATGCCACGGTCACAGTTCCTCCTGTGGTGGAAGACGGCGAATATGAAATTTCTTGTATCTTGAATTCTAGATGGCATAGAGGGAGAGTACAGTATCTCGTCTCCTGGAAGGGTTTCGGTCCCGAAGATAACTCTTGGGTAAGGGCGGATGATGTCTCTGCTCCTAGGCTTGTTATAGCTTTCCACAAGAGGTTTCCGGATAGGCCTGGAGGATCCTCATAAAAGAGGGGGTACTGTTAGATCCCTCCTGCTTGTTTTTTCCATCTTGTGTTTTGCGGTCACGTGACCATCTGCCTATATATTCCAGCTCTGCCCTTTTTGCTGTGCTGGACTTCAGTGTTGTTTGACTATTTTGCTAGCCAGGTGCTTCAGTGCCTATCTCTGTCAGTTTGCTTGGTCCTTGTGGGACCTCTAGTACCTTTTTTGTCAGTTTATCTTTTTGTTTTCTGCAACAACCTTCTCTGTTCAGGAGGTGTCCCATTTTTGTTCCAGTCCTTAGTTCTTTTAGGAACCCCTTCCTTTATGCTATCTTCATTCAGACTAGCTGAGGACTAAGGCGGGTCTGCTCGCAAGGAACAGGCAGCCCGCAACATCGTAGGGATTTAGCTTAGTATTACTGTAAGGAAAGCTTTCCCCTTTCTTTCCTTAGTTCTTGTTGCAGATCACAACAAAATCGATTCAATGAAGAACAGCACTCTGATTGCAATGGAGATTTTTTTTAATTTAAACATCAACATAATGCACCATGTGTACAAATATAGCCAAGTTTCTGGCTATAATTGCATAGCTTTTTGCCAAACTGATGCTGTGCACTGAGCAGGCAGTCAATGATGTGTTTACCAATGTCACTGTGACGCTGAGTCACTACTCACGGACAAGCCGTAAGATAGGGTAGTCAAGAGGTCTGGGGTCAGATACCAAGAGAGCTTATCATAAACAGAGAAGTAAGACAAAGGCGTAGTCTGGTCACAGTCCAATGTCAGAATTCCAGGAAGGTAGCGGATCAAGAGAAAGGGGCTAGGCAAACAAATGGTCAAAGGCAAGGTCCAAGTTTGGGCAGCAAAAGATCAGAAAAAGAGAACTGGAAAACAAGGCACGCATACACCACCAAGCTAAGGCTACAACTGGCAACAATCAGACATTGACAACCAGCTAAATAGCCAGGTAATCACCAAGAACGGGAAACACATGTAAAAAACCCAGCACGCCCCTGCCCTGATGGCGGCTAGACTGTCACTCACAATAATGACAGCTCAATACGCCCCTACCCCAGATTGGATGGCTGAGCTGTCACTCACAATACTGACAGCTCAGCACCACCCTGATTCTATAGGGCAGCTGAGCTGTCACTCACTGTGACAGTGAGTGGTTGAATCATGACAGTCACATTTTTTTATAACAAAGTTCTTTCAGGGTGATCTTTAAACACATGTACAACAAAATCCAAAGGGTAGAGAGCAAAGGCTTGTTAAACAAGGCATACCATAGAACTAAACCATAATTTTTACAAACAGTTATTGACTGAAAAATCCTTAATAGCAAAATTATTGACACAAACATAAAAACAGACAAAACAATATAATTCATTCATTGGCCAAATACTACACTCACCCTAGTTAGAGAACTGAACTCTACCTAACACGGTAGGTAAGCGATATTGGCATTCCTGCGCAACGTTGGCTTACCATCTGCCAAATGCCCAAGTCTACAGCTGGTCCCTAAAAAAGTATTATCGGATAAAAAATTTACTTGACTGAACAAAGCACTTCCCCCCTCTCTATGCTCCTGTCAGGTATTGTCACGGGTGTGTCAGATGTGACAGACAGTCGCCCTGCAGTTGGTTGCAGGAGATCTCTACGTTTGCCATTACAGACATCTTCTTAGAGGCTGTCTCTAGGACCCAGCGACTACTTCCCTCTGGCTAATTAACACCCTAAAACAAAGTCAAATCTCATCAGACCTATATCCACAGATGTACACCACCGATTAAATCATATCAAAAAGGGGGGGAGGGACGGGAAAAAAGGTGTGAATATATAAATATTTTAAAATGTAAATACTTTATTAGATTGTTAAAATAGATAATAAGTGAGTATTACTCATGCATCCACAGATGCATATAGGGTAACCATCATATTGTTTTTATAGACGGTACTCACTGATAGACCCGGTTACATAGTGTGTTGGAGTTCAAATTGGGAATGCTAAAACCCAGTCCCTTAATTAGTTGGGTTATAGCTGTATAGTATACATGGAGTTCCCATTAGATAGATAGTAGAATTTATCCCCATTAATAAAGATCAAATTTAAATTGTATCACCTGTGGATCACATAGGACAACAGACCTTTTCATATTGGTCCCATAAATAGCGAAATGATAGCCACAGTATAGCCCACAAGTGAAACACCCATATAATAGACTTAAACCACTATCAATCTTTGCCCAGGTTAATTAATTGTGTGGTTGTAAGTGCAAATAAAGGTGCTTAATAATTATGTACATAGGTTTATTGTAAGACATGGGCCAATGAGGTAACGGGTTAGGCTATGTGCCCACGATGCAGAAATGCTCAGGATTTTTTCCTGAGCGTTTCTGCATCTCCCTGGCAGAAAAAAAAGCATGTGGATTGTACATGCGGATTGTACATGCGTTTTTCCTGCCAGGGACATGCGGATGTGAAGCGTTCTTCACTTGCATTTCTGCATGCGGGTTGACAAGCGCTTTCCAAGCGATTTTAGCATCACTTGGAAAGTGCTTGACAACTCGGTCACACTATATAAATCCATGCAAACGGCATGGATTTATATAGTGTGACCCGAGAGAATGTCAAAAAATAAAAAATAAACCTATACTTATCTTCCGATGGCCCCTGCAGTCTTTCTGCGCTCCTGTGCTGGCTGCCGGCAGATAGCGGTACGCTGTACTGAAGGACCTGCCGTCACATGACTGTGACTTCACCGCAGGTCCTTCAGTCCTGCGCGATCTGCAGGCAAGCACAGGGAATGAGTCCGTGGGCCGTCGGAAGGTGAATATAATCTTTATTTTTTATTTTATTCTTTTTTTACAGCTTTTAATGGTACCTGGGTTCGGAGGAGAGTCTCCTGTCCTCCACACCCGGGTACCATCCACACATTAGAACGCGCCAATTACGCAAGTACAGATGCAGTCTTGTGGAATTGGCACGTTCTAATGCAAGTCAATGGCGGCGAAAACGCAGCACTTCCGCAAAATAATTGGTAGTGCTGCGTTTTTTTCCGCAATGATAATCCGCAGCGGAAATTTCCGCAGCATGTGCAGAGCACATGCGGATTATCATTAGGGAACATGGCAGGCCTTCTATCATGCATTTTTTAAGCGTTTCTGCAGCGTTTTTGCCGCTGCGGAAACGCTTAAAACACGCATCGTGGGCACACAGCCTTATGCAGTGTGGATACGCTACTGCATATACCATGTGTCAGCCTACCAGGCTGACACAGCTGATCACCGCCGGTGAGAGGTGATCACCTAGCTGCTGGACATTGAACGGCAGTGATATGGTATCGGGGTGAGGAGTGGTCCGTAGTGTAGCCTACAACTCCATACACCTCTGATCCCGCTGCCTTCACATGCGGTCGGCGTGCCCGACTCGCGCAGCTGATCGCTATGGCTTAGAACACTCCGGCGGCTCTGCTATTGATAGAAGCACCGCGGCTAAAAGCACTATCATAGGGCTATTCCATTATTCCCTCCTAAGGCTGTGTGCCCACTATGCGTTTTTTAAGCGTTTCCGCAGCGGCAATTCCGCTGCAGAAACGCTTAAAAAACGCTTGTCAGGAGGCCTGCCATGTTCCCCAATGATAATCCGCATGTGCTGTGCACATGCTGCGGAAATTTCCGCTGCGGATTATCATTGCGGAAAAATCTGCAGCACTACCAATTATTTTGCGGAATTGCTGCGTTTTCGCCGCCATTGACTTGCGTTGGACCGCAAGACATCCGCATCACTGCATCGGCACATGCGGATATCATGCGGATTCAATATGCGGATGGTACCCGGGTTTGGAGAAGAGGAGACTCACATCCAGACCCGGGTACCATAGTACCTGTAAAAAAAAGAATAAAATAAAAAATATTACATTATACTCACCTTCTGCTGGCCCCTGGTCTCCATAGCGATCCGTCCTGGCTTGCCAGCAGCTCGCGGTGGACTAAAAGGACCTGCGGTGACGTCATTTAATCATGTGACAGGTCACGTGACCGCTGACGTCGGCGGTCGCGTGACCCATCACATGAATAAATGTCGTCACCGCAGGTCCTTTTAGTCCACCGCGAGCTGCCGGCAAGCCAGGACGGATCACTATGGAGACCGGGGGCCAGCAGAAGTTAAGTATAATGTATATTTTTTACCATTCTTTTATGGTCACACTATATAAATCCATGCCGTTTGCATGGATTTATATAGTGTGACCAAGTTGTCAAGCACTTTCCAAGTGATGCTAAAATCGCTTGGAAAGCTCTTCACAACAAGCATGTGGAAATGCATGTGAAAATCGCTTCACTTCCGCTTGTCCCTGGCAGGAAAAATGCCTGTAAAATCTGCATGCGTTTTTTCTGCCAGGGAGATGCAGAAACGCTCAGGAAAAATCCGGAGCATTTCTGCATCGTGGGCACATAGCCTAACACTACTACTGTAACGCGGGACAAAGTCCCTGACGCACGTTTCGCCGGTATACCGGCTTTTTCTAAGGCGATTGGTTAAGAGCCAATACAGGGACGTTAGGGGAGACAGGGTGATGCTAGATCAACCTAGGAGGTCTCCACTTTCCCCCCTTTCCCTCTTCCCTTTGTGTTGCACTAAGTCTTTCTCACACCTTGCCTGACAGATATTCATCAATGGATCTGAAAGGCTAGAAGCCTGTTGGTGGTTACCAGAGACAGGCCATGATGTATGGCTCAATTTTCCTGTTGCAAGCCAAGAAATACAGCTGTATGACATCAGTGAATGCAGGGGCATGCGTTCCACGAAAACTGCACTTGTCATAGGGAGCGGCGGATTTGACGTAACACCGAGATTCCTTCCCTCCGATATTTCAAAAATACTGGTGCATCCTAGGGGCAGACCCTGACATTAGGTAGGTAAAACTGAGACTCATTATGTCACTTTTAGGAGGGGACCCTCTTTAAATGACCAACTCATATACTGTTATAAAGAATATATATATAATTAGGACTGTTTGGCTCGTTAGTTAACACTTGAGAATTTGTTACTATGGGTCACGGTGGTGTTGGGGGTCCTTGGAGTTGGTGAAATTTGGTATGGGGGAATTTATATGGATGGTTCCCTTTAGGATGGAATTCTGATCAGCTGATATGGCACTTAGTGTTGTTCTGGACGGGGGTGTACCCTGGGAGCCAGTGGTGGTGTTCATTTACCCCTGATGAAGGTTTGGTGCACTCAAGCTGGGGGTTATGGCTCAGGGTAAAATAATTCTATTGGAAAACACTTTGTTTTACATGTGCCAGATGTTGTAGCTTCAAGGATCTCCCCCAATTTCAGGACAGAGTTAGCCATATACTGTCATGTTAGATACAGAAAACAGGACATTTGTTTAGACAGAAAAATCTTTGGGATGTTCAGATGTGGGCAGTGTGAATACTGCCGTTTTTGGGAAGCCAAGCAAAATCTTTTCAAATATTACAAGTGACCAGACCATTTCACATTCAAGAAATCCTTCAGAGATACTCCTAATTCTAGGCTTTTTCATGAAATACATAAGGGTGATCTCAAATCGATTTGTTTTGTAGTGATTGAAACTGTGCCCCCACTGGCGGGAGGGGTGACTGGAATAAGAAGAAGATCCTACAGCGAGAGACCCAATGTATTCCTAGACTTTGAATAAATTAACGATTTGAATGAACAGCTTAATTACAGTTGTGTTATGTGGCATTTATTCTAGACATTACCCCTTTATTAAATAGTGACAACATATTTACAAATTTAGTTCTGAATCTTATTTTTGGGACTACAGTGAAAACTTGCAATTTGGGTATTTGTCCTGAGAATGCCATCCCTCTCCCTCTCTTATTTTTGCTATAGTTAGTAACACTTTCCCTTTAGTGGTTTTGGGAATGTCTTTTATGCAGACGTCTCACCACACGTTGTCTTAATAATCTCTTTGTGTGTCTAATAACATTACTGTAAACCTATTTTGTACAGTTTATCACTGGTTGTCCCTGGGTCGATGTTTGATGTTTCTCCTGGGAGCCACTTGCGATTAATGCTATTGACCTGAATAGAAGTTGAGTGTTCTTGGATATATTAGGAGATATTGTTATCAAATGCCTGAATTTTACCCCTAGCATGTGCTTTTATTTCGGGGAGCTCATAGTTGTACTCCCTAACAGATAAAGTACCTACTGAAACTGTCACCTTGGGGCCCCAGGCATTTGGTGGGACTGCCTGGTCATGTGATTGGGGCGCCGATTGCCATGACACAAGGGTAACTCCTCATTGAGCTTCATCACATTGTGCAGTATCCTACAGAAACATCACCGGCCTTTGTGGCATGGGGAGTTAGGACGCATTACATTGCATTAAGAAGCTTATCACATGTCTAAGGGACGTCATAGGGAGGGGAGGAATCTCAGTAATTCTTCACATCTTCCACTCCTTATGACAAGCGCAGTTCACGTGGAATGCAAGTCGCTACATTCACTGGTGTATATCTTTGCTTGCAACTGGAAAATGGACCATACATCATGGCTTGCCGCTGGTTACCACTAACAGACTTCTGACCCATCAGATCCCTTGAAGAATCCCTCGCAGGAGTACAGAGAGGGTGGAACCGCGTTGGTAAAATAAGTACTTTATATATCTGCACATACCAAAAGGGTAGAACCCCCACTAAATATCCCTCACTAACAGGATCTAAAACTTAACTTTTATTTTTATACATAAATGAGGGTGTAAAAATTAACTGATTAAAAGTTGCTTTGCCTCCAGTTTGCAAATTAGACTCTTTTATATTGAGCAATTATTGCTACTATTCCTGAATAAATGGCATCCTGGGTGCCATAGTTTATATGCAAAACAGGGCAAACTATTAAAATATAGTCCCCCTTACATGCTTCACCGTTTACACGGCGTCATCAGGGGAAGAGAAACAGTGCGCACCTATTTGTTATCATATCTTATTGTTCTTTGGTTTATGACAACCCGTGTTATTTGGGATTGTGTTGATAATTTTTGCTGTTTTAAGTATTATGGATTACTTATGACGACAACTGTTTAATTAGCTGAAAGTCTAATTTTTTTGTTAAGTTTCCAACAAATTAACTTTTTTGGTTAAAATTGTCTGTTTTGATCAGATTTTGACTAAGGCCTCATTCACACAGGTTTTTTTTCATATACATGACCAATTTTCATTGTTATGCTGGATTGGATTTTTGCTCTGTGCATGAATTTTATCATTAGCCCAAGTCCACACATTCAGTATTTGGTGAATTTTTTACCTCAGTATTTGTATGCCGAAACCAGGGGTGGGAGAAAAATGCAGAAGTGGTGACGTGTTTCTATTATACCTTTTCTCTGATTGTTTCTCTCCTGGTTTTGGCTTACAAATACTGATATAAAATACTGACCAAATACTGAATGTATGAACATGGCCTTAGTCTTGCATCCATGCAAAGAAATAAAAATTATTCTACCGGTAGGACTCATTCAGAAGTCTTTTATTTTTTTGTAAGAGAAAAACAGATTGCTTTTAATCAGTCTTTTTTATTCGACAGTCATCCATTTTTGGTCCAAGTTTTTGTTTTTATACATTATGTACTAAGCATGCACGAGCCCCATATATTGAGCAATCAGGAACTCAGTATCATACTGTACATAAAGGTGCATTTATGCTACCATATTTTACTATCTGTGTTATGGCCGAAATGCTTCCTGACATGGACATGTATGGCATATGAGGTGTTTAGGTCAGGAGTCCCACGATCGTATGAATGCAACCTGAGCCATCTCTGCCTCTATAACGGGTCTCCCGATGCTGTGCATTTCTAGTGCTGCCTCAAATTCTGCAGCACCAAAGTGCAAGCAGTGAAATTTAAAACCTTATTTTCGCCTCTAAACTAGCTTAAATTCTATCATGATTCTTTATGATGTTAAGTTCATGTTACGCCTTTGCGTCTCAGCACACTGTAAGGCTAAGTTCACATGCGCTTATAAAAAAATCATCTGAGCTTCATCCAGAAAACTGGGCTGATTTTTTCCCATTTGTCATCTGTATACAATCCATTTTTATACAGCAGCATTTATTAAAAATTTACGAGACTAAATATAGTTTGCTCTGTATCTGTAAAAATCGGGTGCTAAACTGTGGCTCCATATAAAATCCATTTTTTTTCTGCGCATCCATAGACTTGAATGGCAAGTATCATCCGACACATGGAAGAAACTAGTGAATGCTGTTATTTTTTTCACACGCAGATTCAGTCCGTGAACCAAATTGCTTTTCTGCACTGCTCCATTGAGTAACATTGGTCTGAGTGTTGTCTGTTTTTCACAGACAGCACTTGGACCTAAAATATGGTCATGTGAACTTGGCCTGAAACTGATACAGAAGCCGCATAAAAATACTTAGCAGTTAGATCTCAGAGAAACAAAGGACAACCTGCAAGAAATGTGGCAGGCAATCATTTAAAAATTATTAATAAATTCCTTTTCACTACAAGGAATCAATCGGCCGCTGTGTTCCATAACTTTTATATTAGAAAACGCCTCTGAAATGCTTCAGCTGTACACAGCAGCCTGACAGAGGTTTAATTCTGGAGATTAAGAGCTGTTTAACCTTCTATGTCCTTGGCACACGGCTCCAATAGAAAAGAAGAAATCATTTCAACTGTGCGGAGAAACGACGTTTGCAGCATAATGAACCGGGAGCCAAAGATGCGTAAAATGTGATCTTGTGTGGGATGTCTAGTCCTGTCCACACCAGCGGTAAATTGTGTTTTATACAGGGCAGCCTGATTGCCTCGCTCCTGCCCTGTATAAAACACAATTATCTGAGAATAGGAAAGTAAGCGATGGGGAAATTATGGCGCTTCCAATAAGACTATTCACACCTTAGAGCAGGGAAATCAAACTCAAATACACAAAAGGTCAAAATTAAAAGCTTGGACAAAGTCGCAGGCCAAGCCTGATATTTATAAAAAAAATGTCTACAATTGAAGAAGTTTTTTCTTATCATCAAATATAACAATGAACTTTTTCAAATAGAAACAAACTTAAAGGGGTTGTCCCACGAACAAAGTACTGTACAATTGAATTAATAAATTTTATAATAAAATATTGTAGTAATATAATATGTTAAGTAACAGCAGTAAAAAGCATATAGCCCAATGGCCTAATTTAACTAAGTAATAACAAAGGATAAAATACCTTGAATAATACAGATAATAGAATATGATGGCAAGAAAGTGCCCCCAAACAAAAATATGATACTCCCTAAGCGAATTCCTCCACAGTACCCTACACACACACACGGTATGATGACCCTACAGTAGCCCCCCTCTGTCAGTCCCCCCGACAAAGAATGGTGACCCCATCACAGTATGATTCTCCAATTGTAATCCCCACACAGTCCTCCATACAGTATAATGGCCGCAAAAAGTGTTCCATACAGTATAGTGGCCCCACATAGTGCTCTATACAGTATAATGGCCCCACAGTCCTCCATACAGTATAATGGCCCCACATAGTCCTCCATACAGTATAATGGCCACAAAAAGTGCTCCATACAGTATAATGGCATCACAGGCAAAATATATTCTCCCTGCGAGCCAGATTTGGTCCACGGGCCGGAGTTTGACATACATGCCCTAGAGGTAGAAAATATTTCACAAAACTCATCGGTAGACTGTTAAAGCGTTAATGGGAAAGTACTGAACGAAAGTAAATGTCAAAAATCATAGATTTGCTCATGAGGCTTCCTTCATAAACAAATTTTTCTGTGTTGTTTTTTCTTGAAAAAAATGCCTTAAAAGTCATGTTTTTGTTTTACAAGCATTTTTTGTAGCTTCCCTCTTTATTCAGAAATTTCTAACAAGCTTTTTTATATTTTTGATGTTCTATGGAGAAGCATAATAGAAAACACACAGAAAATGCCATAACTATAGCATGCTATAATTAAAGAACCCAAAAAAATAAACAAAAAGGAATGCAAACAGCTCAAAAAAAGACCATTGTTAGTTCGGCATGTTTTGTTAAATTACTGACTTTTAGCTAAGTTTTTTTTTTTTGCAAAAAAAAAATAACATTAAAAATTTGTTCGAAAAAAAAGCTGAAAAATATTACCGTATTTTTCAGACTATAAGACGCACCTAGGTTTTAGAGGAGGAAAATAGAAAAAAAATTGAAGCAAAAAATATGGTCATGATGCACTGTTAAGGGGGAGGGGGTCTGCTACTTGCTGACACTGTTATAGAGGTAAAGTCCCCCAATTCTGTTAATATCCCTAATCCTGGTATGTATGGCCCCCCTCTTCCTATTATATGTGGCCCCCATCCCCATCCTGGTATGCATGGCACCCCTGATCCCCATCCTGGTATGCATGGCACCCCTGATCCCCATGCTGTTATGCATTGCACCCCTGATCTCCATCCTGGTATGCATGGCACCCCTGATCCCCATCCTGGTATGCATGGCACCCCTAATCCCCATCCTGGTATGCATGGCACCCCTCCATCCTGGTATGCATGGCACCCCTCCATCCTGGTATGCATGGCACCCCTCCATCCTGGTATGCATGGCTCCCCTGATCCCCATCCTGGTATGCATAGCACAACTGATCCCCATCCTGGTATGCATAGCACCCCTGATCCCCATCCTGGTATGCATAGCACCCCTGATCCCCATCCTGGTATGCATAGCACCCCTGATCCCCATCCTGGTATGCATAGCACCCCTGATCCCCATATTGGTATGTATGGCACCCCTCATCCTGGTATGCAAGGCACCCCTCCATCCTGGTATGCATGGAACCCTCCATCCTGGTATGCATGGAACCCCTGATCCCCATCCTGGTATGCATAGCACCCCTGATCCCCATCCTGGTATGTATGGCACCCCTGATCCCCATCCTGGTATGCATAGCACCCCTGATCCCCATCCTGGTATGAATAGCACCCCTGATCCCCATCCTGTTATGCATAGCACCCCTGATCCCCATCCTGGTATGTATGGCACCCCTCATCCTGGTATGCATGGCACCCCTTATCCTAGCATGTATGGCACCCCTCATCCTAGCATGCATGGCACCCCTCATCCTAGCATGCATGGCACCCCTCAATTCTGGTATGCATGGCACCCCTGATCCCCATCCTGATATGCATGGCACGCACCCCTGATCTCCATCCTGGTATGCAAGGCATCCCTCACCGTTATCCTGGTATGCAAGACACCGCTCATCCTTATCCTGGTGTGCAAGGCACCCCTCATCCTTATCCTGGTATGCACGTCACCCCTCATCCTTATCCTGGTATACAAGGCCCTCCTCATCCCTATCCTGGTATACAAGGCACCCCACAAGGTGAGATGATCTGCCGGAATAGTCATTGCTCCCCACGCCGGGACTGTGTGCGTGGGGAGCAGTGAATATTTATTTTCTTTAGCAGCAGGCACACACAGGAGCTGCAGCTGTGCTCCTACCTCCTGTGCCCCACTCCTCCGCCGCTGCCGCTCCCCCCACCAACTACAGTGTAGGAAATAAGTATTTGATCCCTTGCTGTTTTTGTAAGTTTGCCCAATGACAAAGACATGAACAGTCTATAATTTTAAGGGTAGGTTAATTTTACATTGAGAGATAGAATATCCAAAAAAAATCAAGAAAATCACATTGTATAAATTAGATAAATTTATTTGCATTTTGCAGTAAGAAATAAGTATTTTATCCTCTACAAACCATTATGAGTTCTGGCTCCTACAGACCAGTTAGACGCTCCTAATCAACTCTTTAACTGCATTAAAGACAGCTGTCTTACATAGTCACCTGTATAAAAGACTCCTATCCACAGACTCAATCAGTCAGACTCTAACCTCTACAACATGGGCAAGACCAAAGAGTTCTCTAAGCATGTCAGGGACAAGATCATAGACCTGCACAAAGCTGGAATGGGCTACAAAACCATAAGTAAGAAGCTGATTGAGAAGGAGACAACTGTTGGTGCAATAGTGAGAAAATGGAAGAAATACAAAATGACTGTCAATCTACATCGATCTGGGGCACCATGCAAAATCTCACCTTGTGGGGTATCCTTGATCATGAGGCAGGTGAGAGATCAGCCTAAAACTACACGGGGGGAACTTGTTAATGATCTCCAGGCAGCTGGGACCACAGTTACCAAGAAAACCATTGGTAACTCATTACGCCTTAAAGGTTTAAAATCCTGCTGTGCCCGCAAGGTCCCCCTGCTCAAGAAGGCACATGTGCAGGCGCATCTGAAGTTTACCAATGAACACCTGGATGATTTTGTGAGTTATTGGGAGAAGGTGCTGTAGTCAGATGAGACAAAAATTGAGCTCTTTGGCATAAACTCAATTCGCTGTGTTTGGAGGAAGAAGAAGGATGAGTACAACCCTAAGAACATCATCCCAACCGTGCAGCATGGTGGGGGAAACATTATACTTTGGGGGTGCTTTAATGCAAAGGGGACATGACGACTGCACCATACTGAAGGGAAGATGGATGGAGTCATGTATCGCGAGATTATCGCGAGATTTTGGCCAACAACCTCCTTCCCTCAGTAAGAGCATTGAAGATGGGTCATGGCTGGGTCTTCCAGCAAGACAATGACCCAAAACATATAGCCAAGGCAACAAAGGAGTGGCTCAAAAAGAAGCACATTAAGGTCATAGAGTGGCCTAGCCAGTCTCCAGACCTTAATCCCATAGAATACTTATGGAGGGAGTTGAAGCTCCCAGTTGCCAAGCGACAGCCTCAGAATCTTAATGATTTAGAGATGATTTGCAAAGAGGAGTGGGCCAAAATTTCTCCCGACATGTGCGCAAACATCATCATCTACAAAAAACGTTTGACTGCTGTGCTTGCCAACAAGGGTTTTGCCACCAAGTATTAAGTGTTGTTTGCCAGAGGGATCAAATACTTATTTCTCACTGCAAAAAAATGTATCTAATTTATACAATGTGATTTTCTTGATTTTCTTTTTGCATATTCTATCTCTCAATGTTAAAATTAACCTACCCTTAAAATTATAGACTTTTCATGTTTGTCAGTGGGTAAACTTAAAAGGGATCAAATACTTATTTCCCCCACTGTATATTACACACACCACATTCGGACTATAAGACGCACCCCCCACTTTCATCCAAATCTTTGGAGGAAAAAATTGCTTCTCATAGTCCGAAAAATACGGTACTTCTAAAGAAGTATCTTAATCTGCTTCCGTGAAGACATTAAAGGGATCCTGACTGTTGATACATGCTGCCCGATCCGTGGGAAGCATATATCAGGCACTTATGTGATTTCAGCCAGGTATGTTTTACTCTGAAACATTGTGGCATTTCATAGAAAAACACACTTTAGAAGCCGCCAGACAGGCAGATCCCCAGCGGCTTCTCCCATCCCGTTGCCAGTGACTGACATGTCTCTCCCTGCATGTGGGTACAGGGAGAGACCTGTCACTCCAGGGAAGGGGGCAGGGAGAAGCCACAGAGGACCTGCCTGTCTGACTAGCTTCTAAACTATGTTGGATCAAGCAACATGTATCAGCTGTCAGGTTCCCTTTAATTCCAGATGATAGACGACTGTGACATAGTCACTGGCAAAGTACTGGAGGGGAGATATGCAGCACTGAGATTGTTAGCTCCAGTAATTAAACATAGGAAAAGGTTCCAGCACACAAAGGAATAAGGGGTTAATCAGCCATCTTTATTGCTATGATGATTGAACCCCTGTAGAGAGGGAGGAGGTCAGAGAATAAAATTCACAGCCTTTAGAGCATTTGGTGTGGGGCGGACCTGGAGGTGAAAGCTCTGAGCTGTCTGTTTTACACATGATGGATGTATGGAAATTCCAGGTCTGCTGGACTGAATGTCCTGGGTTAAAGGACATGGAAGCTGGACTCTAAGCCAGGTGGGCTAACCAGCACTATTGTATGGACTTGTTATCTTATGTTTTACCTTCCGCCCGACAAAGGCTGTATTCATGTTTTCTGGTGACGTGGTTTATCAGGATTGTAATAAACCAGCCGCACTTTAAATAGAAACGGTTCCTGTGTCTGCCTCTTTAAAAAGCCGAGTGAGTCAATCTACCACACCACCTCATCAGATGCCTACAGGTCTGTAACAAGGACCTATAGGGCTTCTCTACGAATTTTGGAGAGTACCTGTACTGAAAAGATAAAGTTATCACCTTTTCTCGCTCTCTCAAAAAGGGTATGTTCACATTACGTCTTTTTCCGTCATTTTTTTTAGCAGGTTTGCCCAAAATAAAAACAAAAAAAGTGCTAATAAAACAATTAAAAAAAATAGTCCTATTAATTTGTATGGTAAAACGACTCGCTGTTCATATGTTCAGGCTTTTGAACGTCTTTTAAATGATTCAGACTTTCATAGACACCATGTGTTTAAGAGAAATAAGATGACCATTCTTCTGGCATTTTCCACTGGGAAGATACTCAATACCTTACAGTAGAAATCAATGGGAAGGCTAAAAAAGACCCCCAGTAGATGCCAAAGTGTCTTTTTGAATGTTTTGTCAACGGTGTTGCTTCAAAAAACATTAGCATTTTCTTCATTGTGTAACTGATTTAAAAACATCCGGAAACTGCCAAAATAAATGGCAAAATAAATGCCTAAGGACACGTAAATGGCATTAGAAAAAATTTAAAAAAAAAAGTGCTCAGGAAACAACCAAAAGGCACTTCAGGTTTCTAAAACTTCAGAGATAAGGAGAAATGTTGTTTGCTTGAAAAACTGACGTTTTTGACCGCCAGAAAAAGACGCAGAGTGAACAAACCCTAAGGCTGTGTTCACAAGTTGAGTATTTGCAGGATTTTTGTCATGCAAATTAAAAAACGCCTTTTACAGTATCAACAAAAGTTGATTTGAGATTTCAGAAACTGCTTTTTACAGCTATGAGATTTCACAAATCTCATGAACATGCTTGTTTTTTTGGCAGCTTTTTTGAAATCTGCAGCATGTCAATTCTTTCAGCGTTTTTGCAGCATTTTTTCAACCATAGAAAACAATGATAAAGTGCAAAAACACGTTTTTCCAGCATTATTGGTGAATAAAACTAACTTTGTTAAAGATGTACTGTAGACAAATCACACAAGTAACCTGCATAAAAAAAGCATCGGAAAACATTGAAAAACAAGTGTTTTGAATGCAGCGTTTTTACGGTCAAGTGAGTAGCTTTTAGGTGCTGAAAAAAATGGTGCAAAAAAGAGTCAACATAGCCTAATAATGCTGCAGAGTCTAGCAATGGTTGTAGAAGTCTCCTGGATCCTGCAACATTTTTTGACAATAGGAAGATGATTTTAAAATACTTTGATAAATAAAATTAAAATAAAAACACCATCGCTTCCCCTACAAAAAAGTTCTTATCGGTAAAACAAAGCAACACCAGCTAATGGCACAATCTGTCCGTGTGCTTTTAATACTAAGAATGTGAAAACTTGTATAGCCTTGCGCTATGGTAACGATGTGGATCTAGGTATTGTAGGGATTATACTTTCTCAGGTGCGGTGTGAGGCAAACAGGAGGTATGTCCCTTTAAATGTCAATAGCGGTTTATTAACTTCATAAACTGTCAAAAGCAAAATGCAAACAAACAGCCTTTAGTGCAGGCAAAAGCAAAAGAAAATGGTCTTTTAAGCAAAGTCTCTTAGTAAGCCGGAAATGTGGTCACACAGGTGGGTACGTGTCCAGCACACAGCTCAGTCTGGAGACAAGACTCAGGAGGCCTTCTCCCTCCAAACACAGCCAAATGTGACAAACAACAGCCTCCATTATATAGGCTGTTAACCACAGTCAGAGGTGAGGTATGTGGGTAGCTAGACCTGCCCAACTCTTCGCAGCTACTTGTAACCCGGTCCCAGGTGCACCAATTAGTCCTCTTAGTGCCTACATGCAGTAGAGAAAACACTCCGGGTTACATCACAGAGACTAGCCATCTCTGTGATACATACCTCTCATCGACTACGTGACCATTAGCCACCTTACATACCTCCCCCCTCTGCCTAAAGCCGTGGGGTTTGGCACTTTCTACTACCAGAGAGGAAATTCTCGAGAGGTCATCGGCATTACCATGTAGCTTCCCTGCTCTATGTTCTACATGGAAGTTGAAATCCTGTAGGGCTAAAAACCAGCGAGTGACCCTGGCATTTTTCCCTTTTGTTTCCCTCATCCATCTGAGTGGGGCATGGTCGGATACCAATCTAAATTTTCTACCTAATAAATAGTACCATAACGTGTCCACCGCCCACTTTATGGCCAGGCACTCCTTCTCTATGATAATAATAATAATTCTTCTCACATGACGACAGCTTCCTACTCAGGTAGAGAACAGGGTGCTTCTCCCCGTGTATCTCCTGGGAAAGGACTGCTCCCAAACCGACATCTGAGACGTCCGTTTGGAGTATAAACTCTTTCTTAAAGTCGGGGGCCACTAGTACCGGTTGCTTACACTGCTTCACCTTCATTTTTTGAAATGCCGACTCCGCCTCGGCAGTCCACTTGGCCATAGCCGATTTCGTCCCTTTAAGGAGGTCAGTCAGGGGTGCAGCCATCATGGCAAAGTTTGGGATGAACCTCCTGTAGTATCCCATGATCCTCAGGAAGGCTCTTACCTGTTTCTTTGACAGCAGTTTCAGCCAGGTTTGGATTGCTTCTACTTTACTGATTTGGGGTTTGATCTCGCCTCTCCCCTCTACATAACCCAGGTACTTGGCTTCTTCTTTCCCCATGGCACATTTCTTCAGGTGTATTGAAAACCCCGCCTTCTTTAGAGCATCAAACACCGCCTGGACCTTTTCCAGATGACTCTCCCAGTCCGGGCTGAAGATAACAATATCGTCCAGGTATGCTGCGGCGTATTGCTTATGGGGTGCAAGGATTCGATCCATAGCTCTCTGGAAGGTTGAAGGGCCCCCTGCAGTCCAAACGGCATCCGGACATACTGGAAGCATCCGTCCGGCGTAGAAAACGCAGTCTTCTCCTTGGCTCCCTGTGCCATGGAGATCTGCCAATATCCCTTCGTTAAATCCAAGGTGGTTATGTACCTTGCTGGCCCAAGTCTCTCGATCAGCTCAGCGACACGCTGCATTGGATATGCGTTGAATTTGGAGACTTCATTCAATTTCCGATAGCCATTGCAGAGTCTCCACTTGCCATTGGGTTTTGGGACCAGGGCAATGGTGCTCGACCAACTGCTCTTGGACTCTCCAATGACACCGAGTTTCAGCATACGAGCCACCTCTTTAGAGATCAACTCACGTCGGGCCTCAGGTATCCGATAGGGCTTCAAGTTCATCTGCACATGAGGCTCCGTCAGAACCTCGTGTTCTAAGACGCCTGTGCAGCCTAGCAATTCTGAGAACAGGTCCCTGTTCTTTTGCAGCAACTCCCGACACTGCTGTTTTTGCTCCTTCGTTAGTGTCTCCGCTATTGCGACCCTCCCAACCTCACCTTCTGGTTTGACCAGGAAACATGGAGCTTCCACCGCATCTCTATCTTGACACGGCTTGATGAGGTTGACGTGATACATCTGGTAGGGCTTACGTCGTCCCGGTTGGTGAACCTTATAATTCACTTCGCCAACCTTTTCCACCACCTCATACGGTCCTTGCCACTTGGCCAAGAACTTGCTTTCCACAGTAGGTATTAGAACGAGGACTCTGTCACCAATAACTGTTCCACCAGCTCTTCCCTCACTTTCGTGACCAGGTACAACAATTCCCCACTTATCATAAAATAGGGAACACTGTTGTCAGCCCCGGGCTCCGGTGCCATCCTATTTATGACCGTGACATTATTGAAGGCTTCCTTCAGAGTTAGGTTCCTATGTTCGGCAGACCCAAAATTCTCGCTGGTCACCCCTAACTCAGGAATGTCAGACTCAGGGGACACTACCTCCTCATCCACCACAAAGACACAAAAGGGAAACCCATCTGACTCTGGGTGTGGTGATACCTCTTCAAGGTTACCTGGTTTCTTCACCATGCCAGTGAACCCTGAACCCTTCCCCGACAGATCCCAAAATAAACAAAAGTCCTGGCCTGTAATGATAGGGTGCAATAAGTCCCGAATGACGCCGACCTCGTGGGACTCAGTACCGTGGGCCATTTCAATGTCCACTCTAGCCATAGGAGAGTCCTTAGCATCGCCATGATTGCACCGTACGCCGACTTTTTTCCCGGGGATCAGTTGGAGAGGAAGAGTGGCCCAGACTCCCAGAGTCTAGCAGCGCCGTTACGTGCCGCCTGTTCACTTTCACGGGACATGCTTGTGGCCCCTTGCTGGACGGACAGTTCACACGGCAGGCTGGATACGCGTAATATGAACAGCAACGTCCCATGCTGCAGTCCATCTTCTCGGGGGTCAGGGGACAACGGGCGGCTATATGGCCTGGGCCATGGCACCTCCAGCAGATCACATCACCCGTAGGTACCTTGGGCACAACCTCCCCTGCCCATTTGGACCTTGGATGCCCCACCCCCTTTTGGGCCTCCGCCCCCTGTTGGGACCCCCAGTATGGAGTGGGCTGCCTTCCCAAAGAACCCTCAACCCCCTAGTATCTCTCTACCAGTCTGACTAGTTCATCGGCGTTCCGGGGATTACCCTGGGCAATCCAAGTCTGCATTGATCTCGGCAGTGAGTGCACAAACCTGTCCATTACCACTCGCTCCACCATCTGTGCAGGCGTAGCGGACTCCGGCTGCAGCCACTTCTGGACCAGGTGCAATAGGTCAAACATTTGGGAGTGAGGGGGTTTATCCTGGTAATACGCTCAGTGGTGGACCGCTGTGCCCTGACAGTCATTGTCACTCCCAAGTGAGCCATATTCTCGGTCTTTAGCTTGCTATACTACTTAGCGTCCTGCAAAGCTAGGTCATAGAATGCTTTCTGGGGCTCCCCCGTCAAGTATGGCGCCAGCACCTCTGCCCACTGCTCTGGCGGAAGTCTCCCTCTCCCTGTCACGCTGTCTCTGTGTACTGGAGGTAGGGGGCCTAAGCTGACCCTGAGCTGGGGCCCTGACTAATCCCTCTACCTGGAGGTACTGTTAAAGGTACAGAGGTCCAAGCTGCCAGCGTATCCCCTACCTCCTGAGGATCCCTGCACCTAAGTAATCTAGTCCTGAGAAGGACCCCGATCACAACAAAAGGGGACAGGTAATAATATGCCAACACTCAGTACTTAGACGAACGAGACAGTACAAGGGTAAAACCAAAACCACCTTGCATACAAAAACTACACAACTACAACAGAGGGAACACCAACGGGAAAGGAGATAAATGATAAAGCGAGGAAGGGAAAAAACACTCCAAATACACTTATCTCTGAAACTCCAAATACCACGATCCGCTCTGTTAGTCTGCATGAAATGCTTTCACCGACACTTCCCTAACAGAGCAGCAGACATATGAAGGAATCTCACTACAGCAGAATTGATTGCAGCTGGGCGAGGCTGGACCTTGTCTAGCACAGAGAGAGAGAGTTAACTCCCTCACTGCCGAAAAGCACAAAGCACCAAAAACTCAGCTGCGAGAAGTCAGGCTGTGCAATCGTGACGATCTTCGTGGCGACACAACCATGACAGTACCCCCCCTTCTACGAGGGGCCTCCGGACCCTCAGGGCCAGGTTTATCCGGGTGAGTCGTGTGGAAGGCCCGAATTAACCGGTCTGCGTTAATATCTGACGCAGGAACCCACATCCTCTCCTCAGGACCATACCCCTTCCAATGAACCAGGTACTGAAGGGACCGACGATTAAAGCGTGAATCGATGACCTTCGATACCTGGAACTCCAAGTTACCATTGACCACCACTGGAGGCGGAGGTAAAGGTGACGGTATCACCGGCGCCACATACCTCTTAAGCAACGATCTGTGGAACACGTTGTGAATTTTAAACGTAGGGGGGAGATCAAGACGGAATGCCACCGGATTAATTATAGAACTGATCCTGTACGGCCCGATGAACCTGGGACCCAGTTTCCAGGAAGGAACCTTAAGTTTTATATTCTTAGTAGACAACCATACCAGATCGTTCACACTTAGGTCCGGACCAGACACTCTCCTCCTGTCAGCCATACGTTTGTAACGGTTCCCCATAGTACTCAGATTATTCAGTACCCCTCTCCATACAGAAGCGAGTGATGACGAAAATCGTTCCTCCTCAGGAACCCCCGAAGAGCCCCCTCTACTGAAAGTACAAAACTGGGGGTGAAAACCATATGCCCCAAAAAACGGGGACTTACCAGTGGACTCGCTCCGCCTATTATTAAGAGCAAACTCCGCCAGAGGTAAGAAAGAAGCCCAGTCCTCCTGGTTCTCTGACACAAAACACCGGAGATATGTCTCCAAACTCTGGTTCAGACGTTCCGTCTGACCATTGGTCTGGGGATGAAAAGCCGATGAGAACGACAAATGCATCCCCCGCCGAGTACAAAATGCCTTCCAGAACTTGGACACAAACTGAGACCCCCGATCCGACACCACATCGGAGGGTACCCCGTGAAGCCTCACAATCTCCCCAATGAACACCTGCGCAAGAGTTTTAGCATTAGGAAGAGCAGGAAGAGCGATAAAATGTGCCATCTTGCTGAACCTGTCTACTACAACGAGAATGACAGTTTTACCCGAAGACGGCGGGAGGTCCGTAATAAAGTCCATAGACAGATGAGTCCAAGGACGCTCCGGGATCTTCAAAGGTAAGAGGGCCCCAGACGGACGGGTATGTGGGGTCTTAGAGCGCGCACAAACCCCACAGGACATAACAAAAGTTACCACCTCCTTATGTAAGTTAGGCCACCAAAATCGACGCGAGAGGAGATCCACAGTTGCTTTACTCCCTGGGTGTCCTGCTAAAGCTGAGTTATGGTGTGCCTCGATCACCCTTTGTCGTAGCTGATCTGGAACAAACAGTCTCCCTGGAGGTCCAACAGGGGCGTCCCCCTGAGCCTCCAATACCTCCTCCTCAAGCTCAGAGCATACTGCCGACACCACCACCCCCTCTTGAAGGATAGGAACCGGGTCATCCGTATTCCCAGCCCCAGGGAAACTACGAGACAAGGCATCCGCCTTCACATTTTTTGACCCAGGACGAAACGTAACGACAAAATTAAACCTGGTAAAAAACAACGACCACCTGGCTTGTCTGGGATTCAGACGTTTTGCAGACTCCAGATAAAGCAGGTTCTTGTGATCGGTGATGACGGTGACCGGATGGACTGCCCCCTCCAAAAAATGGCGCCACTCCTCAAAAGCTAACTTAATGGCCAAGAGTTCCCTATTGCCGACATCGTAATTCCTCTCGGCGGACGACAATTTTTTAGAGAAAAAGGCGCACGGATGCCACTTACCAGGGGACGAACCTTGTGACAACACTGCTCCCACCCCTACCTCGGAAGCGTCTACCTCTACAATGAATGGCTGTGACGCATCAGGTTGAATGAGTATGGGTGCTGAGGCAAAACATTTTTTCAAGGAGGAGAAAGCTTGACAAGCCTTGTCAGACCACCTAGAAAAATCCGTCCCCTTTTTTGTCATGTCAGTGAGAGGTTTAACCATGGACGAGAAATTACGAATGAACTTCCGGTAATAATTAGCAAACCCCAGGAAACGTTGTAGTGCCTTAAGATTCTCAGGCAGATCCCACTCAAGAACTGCCCGCACTTTCCCAGGGTCCATACGAAAACCAGACGCTGAAACCAGGAAACCTAAAAACTGGAGTTCCTGTACGGCGAACACACACTTTTCCCATTTAGCATACAGTTTATTATCCCGCAAGATTTGTAACACCTGCCTAACGTGCTCCTGATGAGACACCAGATCAGGCGAGTAAATTAAGATATCATCCAGATATATGACAACAAACTGTCCAACCAGGCGGCGAAAAATGTCATTAACAAAGTGTTGGAACACCGCCGGGGCATTAGTCAGACCGAATGGCATGACAAGGTTCTCATAATGCCCCTCCGGAGTGTTAAACGCCGTCTTCCACTCATCCCCCTCCTTCATTCTAATCAGATTGTACGCCCCCCTGAGATCCAACTTAGAGAACCATTTGGCGCCCACGATCTGATTAAAGAGATCGGGAATAAGTGGGAGCGGGTACGGATCTCGGACCGTAATCCGATTAAGTTCACGGAAATCCAGGCAAGGGCGTAGGCCTCCATCCTTCTTCTTCACAAAGAAGAACCCCGCGGCCACCGGGGAAGATGAAGGTCTAATATGCCCCTTAGCCAGACTTTCAGAAATATAATCCTTCATGGCCTGCCTCTCAGGACCAGAAAGGTTATACAACCTAGATTTAGGTAACTTGGCCTCAGGGAGCAGTTTAACAGAACAGTCATACTCGCGATGAGGAGGTAGTTCCCGACACCCCTTCTCCGAGAATACATCCTCAAAGTCCACCAAAAATGGAGGCAAGACCCTAGGAGTGACAGCACCGATGACCGTATTCATGCAGTTTTTATTACAGAAATTACTCCATTGGCTTATCTCTCTGGATTGCCAATTAATAACCGGGTTATGCTTAGTTAACCAAGGAAGGCCCAACACTATAGGAGTGGGAAGACCCTCCAACACGTAGCAAGACAACAGTTCATTATGTATCGCCCCCACTTGAAGTTTTACGTTATGCACAACATGCAAAAAACTTCCCTGACCGAGGGGCCTGGCATCGATCGAGAATATGGGGATGGGTTTAGCCAACTCACTCAAATGCATACCTTGAACCCGGGCAAACCGAGCGTCCACCAGATTAGCCCCAGCCCCACTATCTAAAAGAACAGATATCTTCTCAGTTCTCATACCCACCACCACCTCCGCCGGTACGAGAAACTGAGATGACCCCAGGGACGAAATACCTACTCCCAGATTGCCGTCCACCACACAACCTGGGATTAAAAGTTTTCCGACGACTCTTTACTCTGCAAAGGACGGGATGGACACCCCCCAATAAAATGTCCCTTTCTCCCGCAGAAGAAACACCTTCCAGTCTTGTGGTGTGCTACCGGTCCCCTCCCCCGAAATGATGTCCCTCCTAATTGCATAGGCTCCTCTGGACTGACCAGGGGAACCACCAAATGAGGGGACCTTGTAGGAGGTGGAGTCATCACAGGGGGTGGAGTTATCCCGCACCTCTCCCGAAGCCGTCTGTCAATGCGAATAGCAAGGGCCATAGCGGCTTCCAGTGACGCGGGAGAGTCATACTGTGCCAACACATCCTTTAATTTGTCGGACAAACCTTGACAAAACTGGCTCCTAAGAGCCGGGTCATTCCACTGGGTGTCAGTGGCCCACCTACGGAACTCCGAACAGAATTCCTCCGCCGGACGATCTCCCTGCTGGATCCTACGTAACTTAGATTCAGCAAGGGAGATCCGATCCGGGTCATCATATACAAGACCCAGAGCAGCAAAAAACCTATCCACTGACTGGAGAGTTGGGGAGCCCGGGGGAAGAGAGAACGCCCAAGATTGTGGGTCCCCTTGTAGGAGCGAGATGACAATTCCCACCCTTTGTTCTTCACTCCCCGATGACCGAGGCCGCAGCCGAAAGTACAACTTGCATGCCTCTCGGAAAACAAAAAACTTGTCCCGCCCCCCAGTGAACCTGTCAGGGAGAGCTACCTTAGGTTCTGGTCCAGCTTGCTCCTGGGGACACAAAACCTTGGACCTAACGTCCGCCAGCTCCATGGACAAACTCTGCAACTGCCGAGCTAGACCGGCTACTGGATCCATGGTAGCTGGAGAAAATCTAAGGGGGTCGGTGAAAATGTCTCGCTGTCTCTGTGTACTGGAGGTAGGGGGCCTAAGCTGACCCTGAGCTGGGGCCCTGACTAATCCCTCTACCTGGAGGTACTGTTAAAGGTACAGAGGTCCAGGCCGCCAGCATATCCCCTACCTCCTGAGGATCCCTGCACCTAAGTAATCTAGTCCTGAGAAGGACCCCGATCACAACAAAAGGGGACAGGTAATAATATGCCAACACTCAGTACTTAGACGAACGAGACAGTACAAGGGTAAAACCAAAACCACCTTGCATACAAAAACTACACAACTACAACAGAGGGAACACCAACGGGAAAGGAGATAAATGATAAAGCGAGGAAGGGAAAAAACACTCCAAATACACTTATCTCTGAAACTCCAAATACCACGATCCGCTCTGTTAGTCTGCATGAAATGCTTTCACCGACACTTCCCTAACAGAGCAGCAGACATATGAAGGAATCTCACTACAGCAGAATTGATTGCAGCTGGGCGAGGCTGGACCTTGTCTAGCACAGAGAGAGAGAGTTAACTCCCTCACTGCCGAAAAGCACAAAGCACCAAAAACTCAGCTGCGAGAAGTCAGGCTGTGCAATCGTGACGATCTTCGTGGCGACACAACCATGACACTCCCGGCGACCCTTTCAAACACCGTCAGGAAGGCCTCTATATCATCCCCCCGGGGTCATTTTCTGCAGGGCTCCTCTTACCACCTTCCGGATAGAAAAATCGCCCACTGACCTTGTCATCGGAGCTGTTGCCGAGCCACAGATCGCCTCTGCTAGCAAATCGATCTGCTGCTGTGGTTGTCAGCACTGGTCCTGTTGGGCCTGCTGCTGGAGTTGCTGCATAAGCAATTTGGTGGTCTCCTGTTGCTCCATCTGCTGTTGATGCTGCGCCTGCAACAGATGCTTAAGCAGGTCCTCCATCTTGTCCGGTGCCACTTGCTGGCTTATGGCAGACTTCACCCAGGACATGCAGTCACATGTGTCTGCTGGGAACGCTGCCCGCATTCTCCACCAATTGTAGGGATTATACTCACTCAGGTCAGTTTGAAGCAAACAGGAGGCATGCCCCTTTAAATGTCCATAGCGGTTTATTAACTTCATAAACCGACAAAAGCAAAATGCAAACAAACAGCCTTTAGTGCAGGCAAAAGCAAAGAAAACGGTCCTTTAAGCAAAGTCTCTTGGTAAGCCGGCCTGTGGTAACACAGGTGGGTACGTGTCCAGCCCACAGCTCAGTCTGGAGACAACACACAGGAGGCCTTCTCCCTCCAAACACAGCCAATGTGAGAAACAACAGCCTCCATTATATAGGCTGTTAACCACACCCAGAGGTGAGGTATGTGGGTAGCTAGACCCGCCCAACTCTTCACAGCTACAGGTAACCCGGTCCGAGGTGCACCAATTAGTTCTCTTAGTGCGTGCGTGCACTAGAGAAAATACTCCGGGTTACATCACAGAGACTAGCCATCTCTGTGATACATACCTCCCATCGACTACGCGACCATTAGCCACCTTACTGTATCAATATTACAAAACTGACCTGGATATATGTGGCAAAAACGATCCTGCTCCACTTTGAAGATAAGATGTATTTCTCTGCAGTAAAGTTGTTGAATTCAATGGTGGTAGGTGGTAATCATTAGTTCATAATAGATGTCCAGCGAATGTTCAGCTCACCTTTCTGTTTATAATACCCCCAGGTTTAATGAGTTGCTGTAGTTCTTATCCCACTAAGTCAGAGATGCAAATTCATGAAGTTCCATTTCAATCTATACATGGAGCAATCCCATGTGAGAGAGCGTGTTGAAGGTTAAAAATTAGAATTATAGCTATAGTTTACACCATGCGCTCTGTATTAGTAAAAAAGCTCCAAGATTGTGGTGCCAGAGTAAATCAGCATGCCTGTCGTCAGGCTGATCCAAGTTTGATCAAGCCTGTATCAGCCTTACCTGCCAGCACACTGGTTTAGGCCTCCTTCACAAGTCAGTGTCTCCAGTACATGTGGTGACAGTATTCACACGTACTTGAGACATTTACACAAATGAATGGGTCTGCGCACATGTTAGTGTGTTTCCACAGACCGTGTATCCGTGGACAAAACACGCTTACATGTCCGTCTTTTGCACTCAGCACGGGCCGCAAAACGACTTGTGTCATCAGTGTGACATGTACCAGCGCCTGGGGAACAGCGGTACAGTTCTCGCTGTTCCCTGGCTCCGGGTAATGAAGGCAGTTCACATCATTGTCGCCTGGTCTCGCTGTGATCAGCGAAAGCAGGTGACAATGATGTGAGTTGTAGTCATCACATGCAGTGTACGTTGTGTGTAAAATCAAGAATTAAATAAAACCTGGGTGGGCTCCAGCAAAAGCTAAACAGACAGCTGTGGGCTGATATTAATAGCCATGGAAGGGGCCATGGATATTAGCCCCCACTGAGGCTGATAACATCAGCCCTCAGTGGCCCCAGAAAGGGCGCATCAATAAGATGCACCAATTCTGGAGCTTAGCCTCGCGCTTCCCACTTGCCCTGGTGCATTGGCAAGTGGGGTAATAGGTTTGGGGTTGATGTCAGCTTTGTATTGGCCGCTGACATCAAGCCCAGGGTTAAGTAATGGAGATACCCCCATTACTAACCCCATAGTTATATTGTAAATAAAATAACACCCAGAATAAAGTCCTTTATTTGGTCCCATGTCGTAATCCATCTCTGTGACATCTGGAATTCATGAATGAGCGGTGGCAAGATGCGACCGTTCAGTCATGAATCCAGGAAGACACTGAGCTGCACTTGAGATGCAGCTTCAATGACCTGCAGTGACGTCATTGAGGTTACCGCTCAGTGTGAGCTGCCCGATGAACTATGGTGACCTCAATGAGATCACCGCTAGCACCATGAGAATTTTCTCATGGTGAACTACAGTGACCTCTATGAGATCACCGCTAGCACCTCTATGAGTTCACCTCTAGCACGGTGATAATTTTCTCACGGTGAACTGCTGTGATCTCATTGAGGTCACCGCAGTTCATTGGGCAGCTAACACTGAGCTGCCCGTGGGAAACACAGCTTCAATGACCTGCGGTAACCTCAATGACATCACCACAGGTCATTAAAGCTGCGTCCCAAGTGCAGCTCAGTGTCTTTCTGGATTCATAACTGAACGGTCACATCTTGCCAACTCTCAGTCATGAATTCCAGATATCGCAGAGATGGATGACAGGTGAGAAATATGGTTGTTTTTTATTTTTAATTTGTCCGTAATAAATGAGTAAAAGAGGGGAGTGTTTATTTCAATAATGGAGTTTGTGTCATTATTTCAAATAAAGAACTTTATTCTGGGTGTTTTTTATTTACAATATGACATTTGGGTTAGTTATTTGTGGCGTTGTATAGATGCCTCTCCATTACTAACCCCTGGGCTTGATGTCAGCTGCCAATACAAATCTAACATCAACCCCAGGGCAACAAACCAGGGCAAGTGGGAACAGCGAGGCTAAGCGCCAGAATTGGCGCATCTTATTGATGCACCACATCGGGGGCCACTGAAGGCTGATGTTATCAGCCCCTTCCCTGGCTGTTAATATCGTCCCACAGCTGTCTGTTTAGCCTTTGCTGGTTAGAATTTAAAGGGGAACCCTGCGTCAATTTTTTCTGGGGTCCCCCTGTAAACTAGCCAGTAAACGCTACCCAAACAGCTGTGAGCTCTTACATTTCGCGCTAAGGTCCCTTTCCCTGGCAAGTAATATCAGCCCCCAGCGAGCGGCTTTCCCTCTGCTGGTTGTGAAAAATCGGTGGGAATCCACTCAGTTTCTTTTATTTAATTCTTGATTTTAGACACAATGTACACTGCGGGTGAGGACTACAACTCCCATCATTGTCGCCTGGTCACGCCGATCTCAGGCGACGATGATGTGAGCTGCCTTCTGCGCCCAGTGCCTGGGAACAGCGCGAACTGTGCCAGTACGTGTGATATGATGCGGCACACGGGCATCAAACGGTTACCACACGTATGCAACACATGGACACGGATATCACCGGAATTGTTTTTTCCAGTACCAGAAATATCAGGACGTGTTAAAGAGCCATTAACCTGGCACCACGATCTTGGAGCTTTTTTACTAATACAGATAGCGTGGTGTAAACTACGGCTATAATTCTAATTTTTAATCTTCAACACGCTCGCTCAAATGGGATTGCTCCATGTACAGATTGAAACAGAATTTTTTGAATTTGCATCTCTGACTTAGTGGGATAAGAACTACATCAACTCTTGCTGGGGGCATTATACACAGAAAAGGTGAGCTGTAGGCTGTGTGCCCACGATGCGTTTTTTAAGCGTTTCCGCAGCGGCAAAAACGCGGCAGAAACGCTTAAAAAATGCATGGTAGAAGGCCTGCCATGTCCCCCAATGATAATCCGCATGTGCTGTGCACATGCTGCGGAAATTTACACTGCGGATTATCATTGCGGAAAAAAACGCAGCACTACCAATTATTTTGCGGAAGTGCTGCGTTTTCGCCACCATTGACTTGCATTGAAACGCATGGATTATGCATCACTGTATATGAACATTCCATGCGTTCTAATATGCGGATGGTACCCGGGTGGGGAGGAGAGGAGACTCTCCTCCGGACCCGGGTACCATACAAACTGTAAAAAAAAGAATAAAATAAAAAATAAATATGATACTTACCTTCTGACGGCCCGCGGTGCGCTCCTCCTCTCATGCCGGCAAATTGCGATGGACTGAAGGACCTGCGCTGACGTCATAGTCATGTGACGGGTCACGCGACGCTGACGTCGGCAGGTCCTTTAGTGCAATGTACCGCGATCTGACGGCAGTCAGCACCGAGTGAATCAAGACTGCGGGGGCCATCGGAAGGTAAGTGTAGATTTATTTTTTATTTTTTTACATTCTCTCAGGTCACACTATATAAATCCATGCCGTTTGCATGGATTTATATAGTGTGACCAAGTTGTCAAGCACTTTCCAAGTGGTGCTAAAATCGCTTGGAAAGCGCTTGTCAACCCGCATGCGGAAATGCAAGTGAAGAACGCTTCACTTCCGCATGTCCCTGGCAGGAAAAACTCATGTACAATCCGCATGTACAATCCGCATGCGTTTTTTCTGCCAGGGGAGATGCAGAAACGCTCAGGAAAAATCTGGAGCATTTCTGCATCGTGGGCACATAGCCTAACATGCGCTCCTAATCTATTATGAACTAATGATTACCACCTACCACCATTGAATTCAAAAACTTTACTGCATAGAAATACACCTTATCTTCAAAGTGCAGCAGGCACGTTTTTGCCACATATCTCCAGGTCAGTTTTGTAATATTGATACCTAGATCCATATCGGTACCATAGCGCAAGGCTATACAAGTTTTTGGATTTTAAAAGACTTGATTGCCCTGAGAAACAGACGACAGTGTTACTTCACGCTGCTGACAGACATGTGACCTACTGTTGTCTTAGGTCCCACCATGTCCCACTGCTTTGTAAAAGTAAATTTAGCAGGTTTCAGAATTAAACTTTTAGTTATGAATGTAGAAGAACACATCCTGCAGCTAAAAATCAATAGAAGATGAGTCGGAGGAAGGATTTACTAGGGAGATTGCTCTACTGTAATCGCTGGAATGTTATAGAGCTCGGTCCTTCAGGACTGGTTACATATCTTACATTGTCTATTTATTAGCTTCTATTACTGCATGCCTGGGGAATGTAATTGAATGGTTTGTATATCTTCTCTTCCGCTGGCATCCTAGTTCTGAATATTTGGCACTGATCTGATTTCTACAACCCATGACCGCACTTCCGGACACAGACAGAAAAGGTCCCCTGTGCAAGAACAATATATGGACCCTTTGCAGCCCAATAGCTCCTCATAATGAACAATTAAACTTGTTTTGGAGGTAGAAGTGGCCCCCTTGCCTCTTGGGTCCCTGTGCGGCTGCACAGGTTGCACCATTGATCTGTCCGCCTCTGTGTAACCCATCTGCAGTGTAATTCTCTACACATATATATGGGATAGCTGCTTTGTGTTTTTAAGAGAATTTATTTTATTGGTTTGCTTGTGACTGTGTAATAGTGGGGAAGGGCGTAGCCTTCCCTTGGTATTGAGATAGTTAAAGGAAGTGTTCCTAAAGTCAGACCTCTCTGAACTGTTGGTAGACCAAGCTAGGGGTTAGCTTTAGTGGTCCAGTCAGTAGAGTAAAGGGGGAACTTAGTGCACGGATCAAGCCTTGAGTGATATAGAGCTTGTTCCTGGCATAATTCATTGTGGGCTGCAGTACCTGTAAACAGCCACAAGATGCCACTGTTCTGGGTGCAGATGTCAGGTTGAGTCTGCTAGCAGGGTTACAGGCAGTGATGAGTTAATGCTGTGTGATGACAGCTCACCGAGGGTGGGCACTTTAGGAAGATTCCTGCTTAAGTGTCTAGAAAGCAGGAGGAGTCACTCAGTAAGAGACAGTACGGGGAATCGTGCAGGCAGCCTGACTATAGTGGCTGCTAGGGTAGACGGGAGCTCTACACCCTCAGACAGTGGGATCACTACTGTGCAAGTCTTCTCACGCAAGAGCAAGAGTCCTGTGAGCTGGTCGGAGAAACTCATCAGAGGTAGTGAGGACCCGAGGCACTTCTAGTCTGCAGGAAGCAGAAGAAGATAAATAGGACTCCAGGCTAGGACGTGGGGGAGATATTTGATCCAGGTCACTGTTAATGTTACAGAAGAGTCTCGTGGACTAGAGATAGAGTCACAGAGATGCTTCACTTAAAGAGGGAACCAGGGCTGAAGATGTTGTCAGTGCCTGTGAGAGAGATGATAGCCTGTCGGGCCTTATCCATTATATCTGCCTGTAAATACTGTATATATCCCTCTTTCCCAAGTAAAGTCCAAGTTCTGGTTAAGAACCTCGTGTCCTCTGAAGTTCTTGCTGCCCTGGTCCCAGAAGAGAAATGCCTGGAGACAGCCGCGATCGGATGGCTTGAAGTAAGTGAAGAGCAACACATACACAGCCACACTTCAGAGGGAGGACATGTATTGTCTGTAGGGTGCCATAGCGAGTGGGGACTACAGCTCGCCCACGACTACCTCGCTGGGGCACCTTACAACTGCACATTTTCTGAAAATGTTACCTGCTTATCTGAGCAAGAAAGCTTGCAGTGTAAAGCATGATGATATAACTCCAGCCTGATCCTCTCATGCAGGTGCAGTTACGACAATCTCAATGCACCAGAACCAGAGCTGCTGACCACAGCTACAGAGCACCCGAAACTAAAGAAAAAAATAGCTATCTAATACTTAAAGGTATTCTGTCACCAGATTTTTGATACATAATGTGAGAGCAGTATAATGTAGGGGCAAAGACCCTGGTTCTGGCGATATGTCACTTATTGGTCTGCTTGGTGTAGTTTTTATAAAATCATTGTTTTATCGGAAAAAAATCATCAGTAGAAGACTAATAAACCTGCTGCCAGGCAGTCTAACCACTCCCCCACTTCTGATTGGCAGTTTTCTGCCTACGCACAGTGTGCTCAGAAAGCAGCCAATCAGTGGTGTGGGAGGGGTTATACACAGCTCAGCATTTAAAGAACTGCTAGATCTGCAGAAGTTATATAAAACTGTTTTTACGCAAAACTACAGCAAGCAACCCAGTAAGTGATACATCGCTGGAAACAGGGTCTCTGTCCCTACATCATGTTGCTCTGAGATTAGGTAGCAAAAACCTGGTAATAGACTCTCTTTAAAGGCCAGTGACGTATGATGGTCTACATGGTTAATCATCTAACAGAAAGTGATGTCATCTTGTTCACTAAGTGATGTCACTGTTCCCTGCGATAAACCATTTACATTATTATCTCTGCAGCTATACTTATGATTCCTCACTTGCTACATTGTAATACTGGTTATGATGAGAGTATGGATGAATTGCTCCAAGTCAAATGTAGAAATTTCCAAAGACAAAAGGCAAGGTGTGCACAGCGACAACAGGTGCTCCTCACTCCACATAGCTTTCCTAATCTGGTTTAGCATGTTCTCATTTTCTTGTCACTGTTTTTCCTATCTCCAAGGCAACTGTCCTCATCACAAGGAACATAAATACTTTGGTTTTACCCATTAATGTCTGAATCATTTGTGCTCTCAGAGCTTTGCCTGCACTATCCCCAAGTAGCTGAAAAACTACAAAGCTCAGCATGCCCTTCCGACACTGGGAGCTGTATTCTTGCAACAGGTAAAGAGCCACAAGTTGCAGGAAACTATCCAAAAACACGAAACTTTCCACAATGCACCCACTGATGTGAGGGTCGTCAATGTGTCAAGTATAATAACACACTAAGTAAAATTTCGACTGACAACAAGACATTTCCAGCAAGTAACACAGCTTCAAGTGATTCCAATTATACATGCAATAAACTGCAGTCAGTAATGAGGAAATGATTTAAATTTGAAAAAATTTAATTATACACTTCAAATGAGCACAGAAATGGGAAAATACATCATCTCTAAGCCGCCAGAAGAGGGTGAACCACATGAATATGACTGCAGCATACAAACAGGCATCGGACCTTGCTGCCCCACAAGTTGCCATCGTGTAAAATGTTCCACAGGATCTGGTGTAAATTATATGAAGTGGTCATGTCCCTAGCAAATGTCCCACCAGCTTTTCTGAAAATTCATAAAAACTAACAGAAAGTCGCATTTTTTTCTACAGAAAACCTGATGCAAGTTGTATAATAAATCTCACTCAAAATATATTAGTAGGTAGAAGAACATGATGATGACTAATGGTCCATAGATAATAAGGGCTCGTGCACATCACCGTAAAAATTGGACGAGTGCTATCCATTGTTTTAACAGATAGCATTTGTCCCTATGTGTGTGTTCCTATGGGACCATGCACATGTACAATTTTTTTCTTGGACCGAGTTGGTGTGAGGAAAAAAGTAGCAGCATACACGACTTGCCTTTGTTTATCGGATCGCACTTGGCCATTCATGAATATGGCTCTGAGGAAAAAAACCTAACGGCACTCAGATGATATCTGAGGATGGTCTAATTTTCATGGACAGACTAAATGCAGAAGATGGAGAAGTCAACCAAGAAATATCAGATCACACTCTGATCAAACTCTGCTCAGTCTGATCAGAGTGTGATTAGCATAATCGGATAGATCTACTCGGATAAGAGAAAAATGGTCTTGCAACTCTAGCCTAAAGATGATGTCTATTAGGGTATGTCAATATCATAGTGGGGGTCCCCGCACTTGCTATGCATTCCATTTGTCCCTCAACAGCTAAATAATTCCCCAAGGAAATCAGCTGTTTGCAGAAGTCTCTAGCCAGCTCTCACATCTTCTAAAGACCACACTCAGTCAACTCCAGCTCCCGAACAACTTAAAGGGCTATTCCCAGATTTACAATGTGGTCTTAATAATGTACACATATATTTATGCATTTGTGCCAAGATAACCCATTTTTAAATCTGCCCAATTTTGCACACATCATCCCCCCCTCCCCTGTAAAGGTGACCCTCCAGGCTCTATTTATTTTCCAGTTGCTATTGGAACCACTTTGTTGGGGTCCAAATGCTCATGGTCGGTTATGCGCAGTGCAGATTCTCTCTGCTCTGGGATGTGCCTACAATGGTGCTTCTACTGTGGGGGATGATGCCACAGAAAGGTGTGTAACCTACTTTATTACAGTGTACAGCTCATACCACGAAGCTGAGATGTGCCTGTGGCCTGTATGTAGGCAACTAAGAGGTGCAATGTACTGCAGGATGGGGCTCTGTATACAGGGGCTGAAAGGGAAAATATAGTGCAAGATAGGGCTATATACAGGGAGCTGACAGGAGTGATATACTACAGAATAGGGATATATAAAAAGTGACTGAGAGGTGAGATATACTGCAGTATGGGGCTGTGTATAAAGGGCTGAAAGAAGAGATACTGTATACTACAGGATGGCTATAGGATGGCTGAGAGGATATTCTGCAGGATTGGGCTGTGACTGTATATAGGGGCAGGGATTAGTTGAGCTGGGTTTGTTGCCTGATGCTGAGAGATTAGTGATGTGCAAACTGCAAATGCTGCTCTTGACGCTCCCCTGGGCCTGTGTCGCGCTGCGTTGCGCACGCGGGAGCTTACCCGGAGCCGGATCTCTTGAGGGTTGTAGTCTCGTGGCGGTGATCCGGTCCGTGCCCAGGGAGTCAGACTAAGTGGCGCTGTATCAGCGGTAGATGATGGACGACTACGCCACCCGTTGAATGCAGCTATGGAGCTGCCGCTGCAGGGCAGACCGCTGAGGCCGGTGGAAGGATGGTGCAGCGTGGATGGTATAACCCCCAACGGGAGGGGTATGGCCTCAGGGCAGCCGACGTGGATGATGGGGGTAGCAGGAACCACTCAGAGACGATGCGGTGTAGTTCAGGGTCTTTACTGGTGACAAAGATAGACCCTCCCGGAGTACTGGCTAGCGGTTGGGGCCTGGTCAGTCCTTGAGCAGATGGGATCTCCCCTGGCCAGGCGGAGTTGTAGGCCTCCCAAACTAACGATACTCTTCTGGCTACCTTGCTAGAAGCGAGTATAAGTAGCCCACGTCCCTGAGTGTACCGTGTGGTGCTCACCCGTATGGCCGGTGACTCGGGGCCTTCTAGTAGCTTCCGTTCCACGACGGCGGTGCTGGTCCCATGCGTGTGACCGTGCCTTCGGGTTTCTTGGCCAGAGGACCTGAAATCCCCTGCCTGACGGATTCTGCTGCTGGGTAGGAGTTAGTCCCCACAGCCTCGGACTCCGGGTCCGGTAAGAAATCTTCTCAGTCAGGGCGAGCTCTGCAGCTGCCAGCCCCTGACTCTTTGTAACACTGCTCCCACAGAGCTCCTGTTGTTTCTTCCTATGCTGCTTCTCTTCTCTACTGCTGGCATGGCCCAGGAGCTGGGCCCAGCCGGAGCCACAGCTCCCTGTCAGCCCTCCTGGCTGAACTCTCCCTCTCAACTCTCTAACCCTGCCTCAGCCCCAGGTTTATACAGGGGAAGTTCTTCCCCTCCCAGGACTGGGCAGGAGGTGTGGCATGCATAGGATTCCTGACCAAGAGACCTCCCACCTGCTCTCAGACATAACACTGCCGTTACTGTGGAAACCAGACCCCTGGGGTGCCACATTCCCCCCTAGTAAAATTTAGTACTCCGGGACTAAACATATTTTTAAACATAACAAGGTATAAACAATAATAGTACAATAAGAAAAACATATAAAGATGGTCACGGCGTGTCCGCAACCGGGTGCAGTTTTTGAAGAAAAGCAAAGGTGTCCATTTCACCAAAACAGGGAGACGTAACCAGGTAGGGGTCTGTCCTGCCCCGAGTCCTTAACAGTCTTTAGTCCATTCCTGGGTTACGCTCCAACCATGTACAAAGGATTCCCGGTAAATCCACCAAAGACTCCCATAAATTACTAGAAACACATAATTATTTACAGGATATGGCCGCTCTCAGTCCTCGGCCAGTGGGGATAAGGAATGGCTGCTCACAGTCCTCACCCTGGTTTAAGATAGGGGCACATGGGGAACAATTCACTAATCCCAACGGGGACCATATTTTAATTAGCAGCAGTCCTTGTACCCTTACGGGTAACTATTTACAGCTCTTTATTCACGCTACTTCCCTTCAGTAGCTATGTCCTCTTTGTGCTCCCTCCTGAGGGTAGTCCTCAGACCCGTCCGGGTCCTCTTGGCTTTCCTCGTATTGGTAGTACTGCAGCTCCTCCTCGGTTAGCTGGGTTAGTATCTCTGCGACAGTCCTTCCCCCAGGTGGCCAGGACTTTACCTCCCTTTGGGCTGCCCCGGTTAATTGGGCCACCAGGATGCTCACTTTTTGCTCCTCTGTGAGGGGATACACCTGGAAGAGGCTATCCAGCTTTTCTCTAAAGTCATGCAGGGTATGTGACTCCCCTGAGTACTGGGGTAGCCAGGCTGCCCCCGGGATATAGGGCATGGTGAAAGGCATGACCGCAACGGCGGTGGCGCTGGCGGGGGTTGAAGCGGTGAAGCTCTCCTCCGTATCCGGCATCCTTCTCCCCCCTAGTGGACCGTGGCCTACCTTGCGATGATCCTCTTCCGTAGGCCGCGGCTCCGCAGTGGATCGTCAGGGTTGAGGACCTTCCGTCGCGCTCCTGTGACGTCGGCGTCTGCTGGGCTCCTTCCAGGACCTTACGCAACGTCCGGACGTGAGGCGGGGCTTCAGTTCTCGCGCGCTTTCGGAGTCCACGCCCCTCTTCTTCCCGCGCGGCGTCTTCAAGATGGCGTCCAACGGCGGGAAAACTCCACGGATGGCGGGAAGAAGGCAGAAGATGGCGCCGGATGGCGGGAAAACTTCGCGGATGGCGGGAAGAAGACAGAAGATGGCGCCGGATGGCGGGAATCTTCACCACTGGTAAGTTTGAACAGTCTTTTTCAGGCACGCAGTACCCGGTGGTTGCGGGCACGAGATCCTGCCGACTACGCCAAAAGTTGACGCGCCCCTGGGCCTGTGTCGCGCTGTGTTGCGCACGCGGGAGCTTACCCGGAGCCGGATCTCTTGAGGGTTGTAGTCTCGTGGCGGTGATCCGGTCCGTGCCCAGGGAGTCAGACTAAGTGGCGCTGTATCAGCGGTAGATGATGGACGACTACGCCACCCGTTGAATGCAGCTATGGAGCTGCCGCTGCAGGGCAGACCGCTGAGGCCGGTGGAAGGATGGTGCAGCGTGGATGGTATAACCCCCAACGGGAGGGGTATGGCCTCAGGGCAGCCGACGTGGATGATGGGGGTAGCAGGAACCACTCAGAGACGATGCGGTGTAGTTCAGGGTCTTTACTGGTGACAAAGATAGACCCTCCCGGAGTACTGGCTAGCGGTTGGGGCCTGGTCAGTCCTTGAGCAGATGGGATCTCCCCTGGCCAGGCGGAGTTGTAGGCCTCCCAAACTAACGATACTCTTCTGGCTACCTTGCTAGAAGCGAGTATAAGTAGCCCACGTCCCTGAGTGTACCGTGTGGTGCTCACCCGTATGGCCGGTGACTCGGGGCCTTCTAGTAGCTTCCGCTCCACGACGGCGGTGCTGGTCCCATGCGTGTGACCGTGCCTTCGGGTTTCTTGGCCAGAGGACCTGAAATCCCCTGCCTGACGGATTCTGCTGCTGGGTAGGAGTTAGTCCCCACAGCCTCGGACTCCGGGTCCGGTAAGAAATCTTCTCAGTCAGGGCGAGCTCTGCAGCTGCCAGCCCCTGACTCTTTGTAACACTGCTCCCACAGAGCTCCTGTTGTTTCTTCCTATGCTGCTTCTCTTCTCTACTGCTGGCATGGCCCAGGAGCTGGGCCCAGCCGGAGCCACAGCTCCCTGTCAGCCCTCCTGGCTGAACTCTCCCTCTCAACTCTCTAACCCTGCCTCAGCCCCAGGTTTATACAGGGGAAGTTCTTCCCCTCCCAGGACTGGGCAGGAGGTGTGGCATGCATAGGATTCCTGACCAAGAGACCTCCCACCTGCTCTCAGACATAACACTGCCGTTACTGTGGAAACCAGACCCCTGGGGTGCCACACTCTCTTGATGCATAAGGCATAGGATTATCTTCTACCATATGCATCAATAGACCGACTTTTACAGTTTCACAATAAACTGATCTGTCATCAGTAACAATTACAGCTGTACACTGACATTTCGGATGAGTGCAGAAGAGTTGAGCTCTGACAGCGACCAATTATGTAAAACCACACAGGCAGCTATGCTGTTGTAGATGACAGAAGATATAATCGGTCAGGCTGGGTACTGTACATGAAGAGAGTGCACAAAATCATAAGGTTAATTCTACACTTAGATTAACTTGATTATAACCAGCTATAGTTGGTCAGGAGCACACAGAAGAGAGGGGAGGGGTCTGCAGTACCGAGCAAAAGCAAGTGCTGCTGGGAAATGTATTTTTTTAGCGGATAAGAAAAGGACCACCCATTCAGCTATGTGAAGATGGATGCACAGCGGGGAAGACAGAGATGAAAAAAAACCACAAAGGTACAAGAAAGAAACTTTATGTTGGGCCAGATGCGTAGATAGAAATCATGGTGGCCCCATAGCAGAAGTTCTAATTGGGCACCCCCCCCAAAAAAAAATAAAGAATTGTTGGGGTCACAGAAGAGCATATCTCACAACTTTCCAGCCTTTACATAGTAATTTTCCTCCTGCTGAAGTCCTAGATTACACTTTTATTGCTCCCATAAAGTATTGGGGCAGCACGGTGGCTCAGTGGTTAACACTGCAGCTTTGCAGCGCTGGGGTCCTGGATTCAAATCCCACCAAGGACAACATCTGCAAGGAGTTTGTATGTTCTCCCTGTGTTTGTGTGGGTTTCCTCCGGGTTCTCCAGTTTCCTCCCACACTCCAAAGACATACTGATAGGGAATGTAGATTGTGACCCCAAATGGGGACAGCCATGATAATGTATGTAAAGCGCTGCGGAATATGTTGGCGCTATATAAAAATAGAGATTATTATTTTTATTATTATTATGCAAACAAAAGTGCCTGCCAAACACAGTATGATACCCCCATGGTGAATTCCTCCACATGCACAGTATAATGACGCTACTGTACCCCAGCTCAACTCCCAAGGCAACATATGGTGACCCCAACACAGTATGATCCCCCAACTGTGACCCCCACACAGCTCTTCATGCACATTAATGGGCCTACATACAGTATAATGGCCCGCACTCACCCTCCAAACAGTATAACGGCTCCCACACAGTATGATGGACTACACACAAACCTTCACACTGTATAATTGCTTGCATACAGTATAATGGATCCCCACATATTAAAATGGCCATACATAGCCTTCCATATAGTATAATGCGCCCCCCATAATCCTGCATATAGTATACTGCACTCCCCATGGTCCTCCATAAAATATAATGCAACCTCCGTGATCCTCCATATAATAAAATGCTCTCCCCATGGTCCTACATACAGTATAATGCAACCCCATGGACCTCCATACAGTATAATGCACCCCCACGGTCCTCCATACAGTATAATGCACCCCCATGGTCCTCCATACAGTATAATGCACCCCCCATGGTCTCCTACACAATATAATGCACCCCCATACTATATTATGGCCACCGGTCACTGATTTAAAAAATAAATAAATACAATACTCACCTCTCCTGGTTCCACCCGATGCTCCAGTGTCCTGAACATGCTGTGTAAAGCACCAGACATCTCAGAGCAGCGGGCGCCCTATAATGACGTCATCGCGCCCGCTGCTCTGAGATATCAGACAGAGGAAGAATGATGGGGGTGGAAGAGTCTGCTGACACTCCCTCCTCCATCATCATTGCTCGCACTGGGCCCCTCCTCCAGCTGTCAGCACAAGAAATGATGAAGGAGGAGGGAGCGTCAGCCAACACTTCCACCCTCATCATTCTGTGCGTGCGGCCGGGAAGTATGGGTGCTAACGGGCAGAGGCAGGGCCCGCTACGGTAAGAGCCAGTGCGGTGATGGCCCGGTGTAGGTCCCCCCCCGGCTCATGGGCCCCATAGCAGTGCCGTGGCCTGCCACCTTAGGCGGTACGCCACTGTGTTGAGCTTAGTCTGAATATTAACAATAATTATGCATTTACTGAGCTTTGTGAAAAATAAATTCTGGGAATAACCCTTTAACTCATTGCCACCAATCACCAGTTGCTTTCTAATATCTTCAACCCTCTTAGTCTTTTTCTGCTTTGGTTCAGCTCCTAGACTGTAAAGCAGGCTTGTAATGAATCTAGAGACTATTTTGGATAGGGGAAAACTCACCATAGATGCAGATCACCTCAGTGAGGCCCATTTTGAAAAAAAGGACAATCTTTGTATTCCTGCTTTCCAATGTAGAGCCAAAGTATTTTTCTGCAACTGTCTTTAGGGTTAGGTTGGTGAATAAAGGACTTTGCAGCTAACATTGAGTTCAATGGTAGCTGTTCACATTCTTATACAGTGAGCTCCCTGTAATGGTGGCTTCAGGACGGTAGTTTTGTCATTCACTGTAGGTGTGAAGGGAAGCAGGATAAAAAACTGTACGAAGGAGAAATATCAATGTATGGCCGCCAGCTCGGAGGGGTGACTGACCGCTCCTTCTGGCAATTCCACGAACAGAGCAGCTATTCTTCTTTCACGCTGCTCTGTTGATGTCATGTGACTTCCGACATCATGCAGATTGACACCTGGCTTTTTGACTTATGCAGAAGGGAGCCACTGTCAATCAGCATAACATCAGCAGTCACACTCATCAACAGAGCAAAAGAGGAGCCGCTGTTCTGTCGATGTGACGTCAGCGGAAGCCACAGAATCCCCAGCTGGAGAGGTCAGTGAGTATAAAGGGGACACGGCTCTGACAACATCATAAGAACTGGATAATAAATTATTGCATTATAATCTGATAAACACATTGTGATATATTTGTGTTTTTCCTTTGGGTTACTTTACTCTATAAATACTGGGTTACAGTACACTTGAACTATTTCCACGTTGTAAGGCTCAGCAGGGTCTCTTGCACGTTATCAGATCAACCCAATGGATCACACAGTGTTATATTCTGGTCAGTGTCACATTAATTGTTGTGTTTTGACAGCTCGTCGTGGGAGAGAACACAGAAAAAAACTTGATTTCATTTTGTTTCATTGAATCATGTCATTAAACTTGTTATGATTCCCATAAACAGCCATAATAGTGTATTAGTGACACTGACAGCTAGAAGAATTAAACTCTGGGCGCCATCTCATACCTGAGCCCTGTTTACTTGATCTCAAGTAGAGCAGTGAAATATTATAAACTGGGAGAAAGCATTGAGATGAAGAGCGCAGATATAACAGGAGAGTTTAAACATTGGCCATAGGAGCCATGAAGATTTACGCCACCATTTCAGCACAAACTTTTTTCACTGTTTAAGCAAATGCTATTTCAATAAACAAGAGTGACAAAGACGAATATAAAATGTAGGAATGTGGATCCGGATCCAGAATCCGAGGCTTGGGATAGGAAATGTAGGAATTATTCTTACCAAACTGTATAATTAAGATGTTGGTATACACTGCGACATATTTTCTGAAAAGTTGCAAAAAAAAAATTTGCAACTTTCAGTTACATGACTATTTTAACCCCTTAGTGACTGAGCCAATTTTGACCTTAATGACCAGCCAAATTTCACAATTCTGACCAGTATCAATTTATGTGGTAATAACTTTGGAACGCTTCAATAGATCCCACTGATTCTGAGACTGTTTTCTTGTGACATATTGTACTTCATGATAGTGGTAAAATTTGTAGGATATGACGTTGCGTTTATTTGTGAAATAAACGTAAAGTTGGCGAAAATTTGGAACATTTTGCAATTTCAAACTTTACATTTTTATGCCCTTAAACCAGAGAGCTATGCCACATGAAATAGTTAATAAATAACATTTCCCACAAGTCTACTTTACATCACAATTTTTGAAACATAATTTTTTTATTAGGAAGTTATGAGGGTTTAAAGTTGACCAGCGATTTCTCATTTTTTTCAACAAAATTTACAAAACCATTTTTTTAGGGGCTACTTCACATTTGAAGTGACTTTGAGGGATCTATATGACAGAAAATACCTAAAAGTGACACCATTCTAAAAACTGCACCCCTCAAAATGCTCAAAACCACAATCAAGAAGTTTATTAACCCTTCACGTGCTTCACAGGAACTGACGCAATGTGGAAGGAAAAAATTTTACTTTTTTCACAAAAAGTTTACTTAAAACCCATTTTTTTTTATTTTCACAAGGGTAACGGGAGAAAATGGACCCTAAAATTTGTTGTGCAATTTCTCCTGAGCATGCCGATACCCCATATGTGGGGGAATACCACTGTTTGGGCGCACGGCAGGGCTCGGAAAGGAAAGAGAACCGTTTAAGATGTCTCGTTTGGAGAGCCCCTGATGTGCCTAAACAGTGGAAACCCCCCACAAGTGAATTTTTATATGACTAAGGGTATGACAAAGGGGGATTTGATTAACTAATTGTTGGCTTGTGATCACTGTGATAGGGTCTATCACAGTAATCAAAAGGAACCAATAGAAAAAATTATCTGCTGTTGCTAGGTACCGGCCAGCAGATCTTGGCGGGGACACTGCGCATGCAACCTCTATTTTTTTTAAGAAGATGACGTGGAGGGCCGGGGGACGGATCAAGAGAGCTCAGGTATGGTTGAGGTACCAGGGTGGCTTGGGGGGCATAATTTCTCTCCCCTCTAACATGTATATCACGTCAGAAGAGAGAAAAATAATTGTAACAGCAGCACACTTTTGTTTTACTTGATCGCCGTTATTGATTGAACCGGGGACCGGAAAAACTGGCCCTGATCATGTTCTCCAGGGTCTCAGCTACCCCCAGTAGCCGAAACCCAGGAGATTTTCTGACGCTGGGGGGGCGTTATACCCTTATTTCTCAGCGCCGTTAAAAGCGATGCTGAGGAATAAGTACCCTTAACTGTAACCGTTAAAAGGTTTACCGGCAGTTGTTAAGGGGTTAAAGCACTGATTTAGGCATAAATAAAACAGGCAAGTCGCATGTCACGTGCGACTTGCCCTTAAGTTTGTGGCAAGTGCAACTTGCGACCTGCAACAGAAAATCCAACACATTTGGAAACATGTGATTCTGTGTCGCAGTACGTCTCAGGTCACATTGTGACACCATAGGAAATCATTACATCCAGTGCTGCAATGTGTCACTGCGATTTCAGTGTCGTGTGACTCGTCGCTGTATAGCCCTAGACTAAAGGAAGGATGAATTATGCTCAGCCTTGCTTACACCCTTTGGGTATGTGTACATGATCAGTATTTGCAGTAGAAAAATCTGCTGCGAAATCTGATGTGTTGGCAGGAAAAACACAGCATAAAATATGAGCATTTTTATGTACGTTTTCACCGTTCATTAGAATAGGTGAAAAAAGTTGTAAAAATGCTGAAATAATTATGCTGCAAATATGAAACTGCTTCAAGTCTGCAAGGAAAAAACAAGCAACGTGTGCATGAGACTTCAGGGATCTCAATCACTTTGGAGGCACTAGGAAATCCTTCAGTTTTTGTGACAAATCTGAGCAGAAAAAAAAACGCAGCAAATACTAAATGTGCATAAACCCTCCCCAAGAAAACTTCCCCCAGCCCTATCCTCCCTATAGCAACCACCACTGCTGCTTTGTTTCCTTGCATGCTCTAACTAGCAGTTGATGGAAAGAGTTTATTTAAGGAGGCTGTGCAATCATGATCTCAGATATATACAGTAGTCAATACCAAACACTGGAGACCTGGCTCCAGGAATGAGTCCAGTCCTTGTCTTCATGAAAGGGAATCTGTCAGCAAGTTTCTGCTACCTTGCTTGAGAGCAGCACAATGTAGGAAAAGAGACCCTGATTCCAGAGATGTATCACTTAGTTTACTGGGTGCAGCAGTTGTGACCCAATCAGAGTTTTTAGATGTAGCATGCAGCAGAGTTCAGAAAGCTGCCCCCGCCCACACCACAGCTGTCTGTGTACATAGTATACTAACAGGGAGCTCCTTATTGTCAGGGCAATGATAGTCTCCTAGTGATAAAACCTTCATTGTAAGTAAACAACAGCACAGCCTAATAAATGACACATTCCTGAATTCAGTGTCTCAGCTGTTACCTCAAGCTGCTATCAAATTACATAGCAAAAACCTGCTAACAGATTACCTTTAAAAGGGTTGGCCACCACTTTAAAAATCGCTTTCATGTGAACTAAATGCCATAGATAATCACTTTTGTAAATACCTGGTTTTCTGAAATCCTTCTGTAATCTGAGCTGGTCACATGATCTATGGTGATTCCTGTGATGTCATGTCAATTTCTCCCTAAGATCTGGAGCTGGAAACTGACAAGTGGGTGTGGCTTGCTTTGTGGTGGGTGGGGCTCCATTCAGCAGAGCTTATGCTGCTCCTGTGCATGCTGCTGCAGACACAGCTCTCCCTGCAAACATAGCTCTGCCTTGTATCGTTATGTATACAGTAGGGTGTATATATATGTGCACACACTGCTCTGTACTCTGTGTAATGTATACACTCTTCTGTATTCCTATATTATGAATACATTCATATTTCTCTCCCCATCCATCTATCTCATGTATTAGTCAGTGTGCTGGAATAGGGGATAATCTTTTTTACCAGCGCTGCTCTTTTGGCTTAATCTCTACTGTGGGCTAAATATTTAAGGGTTTTTAATGCTATACTTGAGTATCTCAATAAAAAAAAACTTGTGACCCAATATCAACATGAGTTTATGACGGATTGATCCTGTCAAATTAATCTGATCAGTTTACAGACTTTTCAAAGGCGCTTGATACAGTGCTTCATAAAAGGTTGGCGCATAAAATGAGAGCAATGGCACTAGGAAAAATATGTGTAATTGGGTTAACAACTGGCTCAGTGAAAGAAAACAGAGTGTTGTTATTAATAGAGCACACTATCTGTTTAGGTTACAGATAACGGTGGAGTCAGTAATGGGCCCTCTTCTCTTTAACATATTTATTAATGACCTTTTAGTGAATAAAATGTCAATATTTGCAGATGACACTAAACTTTGGAAGGTAATCACCACAGAGAATGATAATTTAATATTACTGAGGGATTTATGTAAGCTGGAGGCTTGGGCTGACAAGTGACAATTGAAGTTTAATGTAGATAAATGTAAGGTCACTGCGTTTAGGCAGAGGAAATACAATGTATAATTATGTACTAAATGCTAAAACACTGGCTAAAACTGTCACTGAAAAAGACTTGGTGTATGGGTGGACAGCAAACTCAACTTTAGCGACCTGTTCCAGGGATGTATTAAAAGAGGCATTGATGCTCATGACAAGAACATCGTTTTGCCTCTATACAAGTCACTAGTGCGGACACACTTACAATACTGTGTACAATTTTGGTCTACAGTGTATAAGAAGTAAATTGCTGAAGCAGAGCAGGTCCTGAGAAGAGCAATCAGGGTTATTAAGGGAATGGGTAGGCTGCAGCAACAAGACAAGTTATCAAACTTGGGGTTATTAATTTTGGGGAAATTAAGGCTTAGGAGCGATCTTATTACAATGTACAAATATATGAGGGGGCAGAACAGAGATTGTTCTAATGAGCTTTTAACACATAGGCCGGCAACAATCATAAGGGGCATCCTCTATGTCTAGATGAAAGAAGGTTAAAATTATTTTCAGCAAGAGATTGTTTACTGTAAGAGCAATGAGACTGTGGAACGCTCTATCACTTGATGTAATTCTCACTAAAAATGTTCAAGGAGGGCTTGGATGTCTTTCTTGATAAATATATTACAGGTTATGGGTACTAGATTTTGGAGATAGGACGTTGATCCAGGGAACTATTCTGATGACCATATGTGGAGTTGGGTAGGAATTTTTCCTCTAAAGCTATGTTCACACAAAGCATTTTTTCAGCGTTTTTTTCTGCAGCAAAACCTGATCTCTTGGCAGGAAAGAAGCTGCGTCAAAAACGCAGGTTTTGGTGCGTTTTTCAGGATCCCAAAGTTTAGCTTTGCTTCCACCACAGAAGCATGAACACAGGTCACCAATGCAAGACATATGTGAAACCATATTAACCAGAATTACAAATGTAACAGTGGGGAAGGAGAATTGTTCAGGAATAGTTTTTCTAACTCAATGGCAGTGCATTGAGTTTGTAGGGCACTATTTATTTTCACACTATGGTCTGTCATTGACTTGGTCAGGGACTGTTCAATTTCACACCTCCGCAGGCCACATGTATTGTTCAATCTCACACCTAGGTTAGCCAATGGTTACATTGTACACATCACTAAGTTAATTAAACTGTCCTAATCTAAACTGCCATCTCAGGTGACAAAGACAAGATGGTAAAATCACAAAAATAAATGAGTTTCATACACACCTGTACTTGCTTTTTTTCACTACAAATGCAGCAAATCCTGATAGCTATGTTTTTTCACCACCCATTGATTTCCATGGGTGTGCAAGAAAACATGCAAAGCAAAAAGCAAAAAACCAATGTGTGTGCATGAGATTTCTGAAATCTCATAGACTTTGTTGGTACTATAAAACGCAGCTGAAAATGAGCAGAAAAAAATGCATAAAAAACCCGCTGAAAAAACGCCTAGTGTGAACATAGCCTAATATAGGGCAATTAGCATCTGCCTCATGAGGTTTTTGCCTTCGTCTGGATCAACATGTTAGGTTATAGGTTGAACTCGATTGACTTATGACTACTTTCAGCTTTAAAAACTATAAACTAAACTAATGTGCATTCAGGCCCTAAGGATACATTCATATCACATTTTACCAATATATTGGCTTTATGTTCAGGGAAGGCACTTGTCACATACCCTGAATGTATCCATAGGGTCCCACTGACCCAAAAGAGCATCTTTTTAGCATGTTTGGCAGTAGTGTAGAAGACTGCACTATTCCATATAAAGGCCTAAATAGTGTCACACATTGGAGCCATACTGATAGGTAATTTAGATTGTAAACTCCATTTGGGACAGTGCCGATAATGTCTGTAAAGTGCTGCGGAATTTGATAGCGCTATATAAGAAATGCATAATAAATAAATAATAAATTGCTGGTGAGGGACCACTGATTGCTGTTTTGCTCATTATTTTGTTATGAACTCCTCCGTCCAAACAGCACACACCTGGCTACTCTGCACTGACTCCTCAGGTAAATGCAAAACAAACCTGTGCATGAGATTATATTTTGTAAAGTCAAATGAGATGGAAATGTTCATCTTTACAGGGGTAGATGATCTGGAGTGATGCACACTGATAAAATGATACTTATTCATGCTTCAGATCTGAGACCTGCTGCTCATCGCTGGAATCAATCACAAGCAATTACTGACAAACAGCACTTGCAATGACCCAGCACTTTAAGTATATATAGCCGAGTGTTCGTATCAATGTGATAATCAAACCTGACATTGCTTGGAAGTAGAAAATATAACAAATAATTATTCCAAGATGTTTAATATTGTAAATTGAATGAGCACAATCAGTGTTATGCCTCATTCACATATCAGTATTTTACATGAATGAGAAAAACAGACTAATTATTTTGATAAGACTTTGATCAAAGTTTGATCAGAGTGTGGTCTATCAGTTTTTCTCAAACGAGGTGAAAAAAAATTTGAGAATCTGCCTCCAGTGATTATTAAATGAAAGAGGCATTACTAGTGTGAGACATGTAATGATTGACAATCTGCTCTCCTGATTTACATGTCTCACACTGGTAATGCCCCCTTTCATTTACAATAAGCTCTGGAGGAATGAGCACTCATTGAAAAAGCCATGATCAACAATAGTGTTTGAAACAGAAGAAAAAAAGGGTCAGCTCACTTACTCAGACATGAGATGCACGGAAGACCGGCAGTGCTCCAGGGGATACTTTGCAACCAGGTGAGGAAAATCCAGCATCAGACGTCTCCATAAAATCCAAAAATCCTTTATTTAGAAAATATTTAAAATGTGAACGTATAATAAATCACATGAATAGTCACAATCCCATTGGGGGGAGGTAAAGATGACAAACGCATTTCAGACTCACAGGTCCTTAATCATTGCAGAATTTGTGCACTTGTTTCTATTATATCTTTTTTTCTGATTGTTCCTCACCTGGTTTTGGCTCTCACTCCTGAAAAAAAATACTGACCGAATACTGAACAAATACTGATAGCGGGGCCGTGGCCTAAGAGCTAAACTCAGAGGGACGGCCTGACATGAGGAGAAGTCATGAGGTGACCACGGTGAGTAGTGCGGCACTGAGGAGGCGTGTGGGTTACCGCTGTGACATGATGTAGTGCAAGTGTATTAAAATACTTACCCATAGCCATATTCCTTAGTTGCCAGTGCCACTCTGATTCTCTTCTGGCCCACGTGATAGGTTTTCAGATTGTGGAGCTGTGCTTATTTTCCAATGTAAGCCTATGAGAACCAACACAAGGCTCCACAGTGGCACACTAAGGAAGGTTACTTCCGTTCCACATATACTCCTGTCTGAGCCAGTCTGTTTTCAGGTTCGGTGGGTCAGAAGCGTACTGTAGCGTGCTGGAAACCAGGGAAGACGGCGATCAGTAAGTATCTTAATACGCTTGCACTACATCACATACATAATTAGGAGGGTTTAGGGGAAAAAAAATACTGACAGTTTTTCTTTCATGTACAAAGCAAGCTTTAGTCCTACTCAGCCTCCTGTTTGTGATGCTTTAGGATAAATCTCTCTGCTGCAGGTGTTATTCTCACTGAGTGTTGTCTCTAGATGTTTTGTAAGATGCTGCAAAACTTTGTGACTTTTACATCATATGAGTCCCAATCTCCCACCATACAGTCATATCATCCATACAGTCCTACAATAAACAATTCCAGGTTCCATACAGTCCTCCAATAAACAATCATAGTTTCCATACAGTCCTCCAATCATCCACCATACAATCCAATCATCCATACTGTCTTCCAATATACAGTCTTTTTATCTATACTCTCCTCCAATATACAGTCCTAGTATCCATACACGCCTCCACTATATACTCCACTATACACTCTCAATGTCAATACAGGTATCCCCTATATAATACTAGTATCCATACAATTCTCCGCTATACAGTCCTAGTATCCAATTCTCTGCTATACTATCCTACTGTCTTTTGCTATACAGTCCTAGTATCCAAACAGTTCTCTGCTATACCGTCCTAGTATCCATAGAGTCTTCCACTATACAGTCCTAGTACCCATACAGTCCTAGTATCAATATAGTCTTCCACTACCAGGGCTGTGGAGCCAAACCTCTGACTCCAACTCCGACTTCTTAATTTCCATGACACCGACTCCAACTTCGACTTCACGACTCCGACTCCCTCATACATGGCTCATGGCTAAGTTTAAGTGATAAATTTACCGTAGTAAAATGGTAACATCAGGCTTTTAATCATTATTATGATACAATAATCAAGCTATTTAGATAGACCATAAAATATATTTATTGGAATACAACTTTAGAACAAAAAACTTTTGCATATTTACAATTTATTATACACTGTGCAGTAAGTGGAAAAAAATCAGTTTTCAACAAAAACGTACTGAATAACATTTGTGCAGTCTATGAATTTGTTCTGAGAAATAGTATCGCCTCCATCAGATCCTCCTTCATAGATTATCTCAAATCTGACCTAACTATTTTAAGGGTAGAGAACAACCTCTCTACACTAACTTGGGTTGGTGGCAAAGCAGTAAACAAATGGGCAACATCTCTAACAATTTCAGGGTATGATGGAATTGACTCATGCACAGTCAGTTTTGATGAACGATTGAACTCTTCTACTTCTTTGAGAGCAAGTGAAACATTTTGTAATTCCACAATTGCCCCTTTTCCAGCAAGTCTCTTCAAGATGGAATCAATTTTAGGGGTTCTGGCAGCAATAGCTAACTTCCTCACTTTCCTAATCAGAGTTGCAGCATGTCCCTCTTGCAGTCTATCTCTTATTGCCAGCTGCAGCGTGCACAACACAGCGCATGTGATGAATAGGAGAGAGGTGTGAAGCAGCTTCAACAAGATAATCTAATTGTAAAGAATCATTTTGCTGTTCTTCTGTAGTAATATCTGTTTGTTCCTCAAAATGGGAACAGGACTATGACCTCCAACATACTGAATCTGAAATGTTCTTCTAGCTGCTGTTCACCTTCATTATTCTCATTCATCAGTTTAATTGTACTTATCATGTTTGAAGCATTATCAGTTATAATAGCAAGAACCTGTTCTTTTTTGTTCTTAATCCTGCTTGTGTTCACTCCAGCAGTTCTGAGATGAGTGCAGGCATTCCTTCCCTATTTGTTTTTTTCCCCTTATCTGTAGAAGAGGAACTTCACTACTTATCATGTACATAAACTTCAGCACAGATTTATCTCAGCTAAAAGTCTAGACCCTTAGATCAGGAATAGGACATTTCATAACTTTCCCAAATTCTTATGAAAAAATATTCCCCACAAACTACTTTGAACTACTGTACCCAATTTATTATATATTTTAGGAGTCGGACCATTTTATACCGACTCCACCAAAATGGACAGCAACTCCGACTCCAACTCCACAGCCCTGTCCACTACACAGTCCTAGTACCCATACAGTCCTCCAATATACAGTTGTACTATCACTCAGCATTGCACTTTATACCACTTTATTAACGTCTCACTGTCTTCCCAGGATGTAACTATATAATCCCACTGTAACTCCATTTTACTGAATTATATAACCCTGGTATGTCCACAGTACTAAAGTATATAATTCAAATATCCTTCTAAAGCCTCTCTACAATCCTTCCTGCATTATACCATTCAAAAGGCAATCCCTGTATTCTTCTAAACAATCGTGTCCTGGATTGGAATCCAACCAAAGTCAACATCTGCATAGAGTTTATATGTTCTCCCAGTGTTTGTATTGGTTTCCTACAGGTTTTCTGGTTTCCATCCATTGGTAGGTTTTCTGGCATCCTATGAAACTGATTCTAATACAAGGGCGTATGAGATAGGAGAAAAGATTGTGAGCACCAATAGAGATAAGTGATGCCAATCTACAATGCTGTGGAATATGTTGGTGCTATATAAACAACACGATATATGATTCAGTACTATACTATGGTATGCCAGTATAATCCCAGTACTTCATTATACATTATCAGTTAAATCCCAGTACTTCAGTGTACAGTCCAAATATTGCATTATACATTCCTAGTATTTCCCCATTACTCCTCTATACAATCCCAGTGTGATCCCAGTACTCCATTATACAATTTTATTATTATAGTAAACAATTCGAGTGTGATCCCATTTTGCACTATGCAATCCCAGTATGACCCCAGTACTCCATTAAACAATGTCAGTATTACAGTATACAATCCCAGTATAATCCCAGTACTCCATTATATAATCTCAGTATTACAGTTTACAATCCCAGTATGATCCCAGTACTCCATTATACAATCTCAGTATTACAGTATACAATCCAAGTATGATCCAGTACTCCATTATACAATCTCAGTATTACAGTATACAATCCCAGTATGATCCAGTACTCCATTATACAATCTCAGTATTATAGTATACAATCCCAGTATGATCCAGTACTCCATTATACAATCTCAGTATTACAGTATACAATCCCAGTATGATCCAGTACTCCATTATAAAATCTCAGTATTATAGTATACAATCCCAGTATGATCCCAGTACTCCATTATACAATCTCAGTATTACAGTATACAATCCCAGTATGATCCAGTACTCCATTATACTATCTCAGTATTACAGTATACAATCCCAGTATGATCAAGTACTCCATTATACAATCTCAGTATTACAGTATACAATCCCAGTATGATCCAGTACTCCATTATACAATCTCAGTATTATAGTATACAATCCCAGTATGATCCAGTACTCCATTATACAATCTCAGTATTACAGTATACAATCCCAGTATGATCCAGTACTCCATTATACAATCTCAGTATTACAGTATACAATCCCAGTATGATCCAGTACTCCATTATACAATCTCAGTATTATAGTATACAATCCCAGTATGATCCAGTACTCCATTATACAATCTCAGTATTACAGTATACAATCCCAGTATGATCCAGTACTCCATTATACAATCTCAGTATTACAGTATACAATCCCAGTATGATCCAGTACTCCATTATACAATCTCAGTATTACAGTATACAATCCCAGTATGACCCCAGTACTCCATTATACTATCTTAGTATTACAGTATACAATCCCAGTATGATCCAGTACTCCATTATACAATCTCAGTATTATAGTATACAATCCCAGTATGATCCCAGTACTCCATTATACAATCTCGGTATTATAGTATACAATCCCAGTATGATTCCATTTTGCGCTATGCAATCCTAGTATGACCCCCCTACTTTACAATCCCAGTATGACCCCAGTACTCCATTATACAATGTCAGTATTACAGTATACAATCCTAGTATGATTCCAGTACTCCATTATACAATCTCAGTATTACAGTATACAATTCCAGTATAATCCCAGTACTCCATAATACAATCTCAGTATTACAGTATACAATCCCAGTATGATCCCAGTACTCCATTATACAATGTCAGTATTACAGTATACAATCCCAGTACTCCATTATACAATGTCAGTATTACAGTATACAGTCCCAGTATGATCCCATTTTGCGCTATGCAATCCTAGTATGACCCCCCTACTTTACAATCCCAGTATTGAAATATATAATCCCGGTAAAATCTCAGTATTACACGGTATGCTTCTAGTACTTCTCTATGCAATCCCAATATGATCTCAGTACTTTTCTATACAATCCTAGTATGTTCCCAGTACTTTACTATACAATCGCTGTAAAGCACTGTGGAATATGATTGCGCTATATAAACAATGCAGAATAAATAAATAAATCGCAGTATTGCAATATACAATCCCCGTAAAATCTCAGTATTGCACTGTATGCTCCAACTACTTCACTATACAATCCCAATATGATCCCAGTACTTTACAATACAATCCCAATATTGCACTATACAATCCCAGTATGATCTCAGTAATTCGCTATACAATCCCAATATTGCACTATGCCTATCCAGTATGATCCCAGTACTTTACTATACAATCCCATTATTGCACTATGCCTATCCAGTATGATCCCAGTACTTTACTATACAATCCCATTATTGCACTATGCAATCCCAGTATGATCCCAGTACTTTACTATATGATACCAGTATTGCAATATACAATCCCAGTATGATCCCAATATTCACTACACAATCCCAGTTTGCACTATACATTCCCAGTATGATCCCAGTACTTCACTACATAATCCTAGTATTGCAATATACAATCCCAGTATGATCCCAGTATTCACTACACAATCCCTGTTTACACTATATATTCCCAGTTTGAGCCCTGGTCTTCCCTGCCCCACCCCAGTATAGACATCTCCCAGTCTCACACCCTTGCATCTCTAGCTTGCAGGACATAGAGGACATCTGCTAGAGATGTGCCCAGTGATTTTATGCCTCATCTCATGACCTGTCCGCAAGTTTTCCATCTGTTTGATGTGGCAGCCCCGGGATGGGGAACCAGTATCGCAAGTATCACCATTTCGCCCTTTATACCCACAGTTACAATGTTGCTGCTTTGAGGACAAAGTCACCTTCCAGCGATACAGAGACTGAGCACCGTGAATTACACAGCAACAACCTGTCCCTGGCACCACACAGCTGCTACGTGCCAACTTGGCACTAAAGTTCCCATACAACCCTACCAGTCCCCTATGCCCTGCACCTCACTTGTACATGAATTGATGACCTCAAACCACCTGCTTTTAGAGCCTGGCATCCCATGGTATAGCTAATCTGGGCTACTCCTTGCCCCAAGTTAGCAGGCGTTCTCCATCAGAGCAACACGTGTCCACAACTGAACTTACTTCTCAGCACTGGCAGCTCCCGATGCCGGCGGCTGTGGATGGCGGTACCAGGGAGGCTGCTGCACACATTGCCCGTGCGCCCAATGCAGGTGGTTGCAGGGAAAGCGATGCTAGCAGTGCCGAAGCCAGTGCTCTGTGAGGCAGAGGAGAGGGAGGAGGCGCCATCATTGAGCTCCGAGGAGGGGCCTGAGCAGAAGAAAACTGCAAGGTGCTAAAAGTACCCCAGCAAAAGAGGAGCTGATAGAACCGGGACTGTGCACATGTGTCCTGTATACTGTGTGTGCGCCATATGTGCCACAGGCTGCTCACTGACAGCTGCAGTCCCACTGTGCTGACTGATGGCTGTCACACTGTGCTCACTGACAGCTGCACTCCCACTGTGCTGACTGATGGCTGTCACTCACACCGTGCTCACTGACAGCTGCACTCCCACTGTGCTGACTGATGGCTGTCACATTGTGCTGACTCACGGCTGTCACTCCCACTGCACTGACTGATGGCTGTCACTCACACTGTGCTCACTGACAGCTGCACTCCCACTGTGCTGACTGATGGCTGTCACTCACACCGTGCTCACTGACAGCTGCACTCCCACTGTGCTGACTGACGGCTGTCACATTGTGCTGACTCACGGCTGTCACTCCCACTGCACTGACTGATGGCTGTCACTCACACTGTGCTCACTGACAGCTGCACTCCCACTGTGCTGACTGACGGCTGTCACACTGTGCTGACTCACGGCTGTCACTCCCACTACACTGACTGATGGCTGTTACAGTGCTCACTGACAGCTGCACTCCCACTGTGCTGACTGATGGCTGTCACACTGTGCTCACTGACAGCTGCACTCCCACTGTGCTGACTGATGGCTGTCACTCACACTGTGCTCACTGTCAGCTGCACTCCCACTGTGCTGACTGACGGCTGTCACTCCCACTGCACTGACTGATGGCTGCTACTCACACTGTGCTGACTGATGGCTGTCACACTGCTCACTGAGAGCTGCACTTCCACTGCACTGACTGATGACTGTCATTCACACTGTGCTGACTGATGGCTGCCATTCACACTGGGCTGACTGATGTATGTCACGCACACTGTGCTGACTGATGGTTGTCACTTACACTGCTGACTGATGGCTGTCACTCACACTGGGCTGACTGATGTAAAAATAATCCTCTAAAATACAACTTGCCTAATAATTCTGCACACAGTGTATTTAATGCCCATTTAGATACACATTTTTGTCTTGGGAGTGAGACTCTAGACCGCTATGTTTAGTCTGCTCAACCTTCTGTCCATACTGTGCCTTATGGGCTTCCATGCCGCCTGGTTTCCACTTCATCCATCCTGCTGCTTCTGAGATTCCTGAGTGTGCCCAAACCTCACTGCCCACATGCCTTCTTGTTTGCTGCATCAATGCCTGGGGTCCATGTGCCCATCTGGACCTGAGGCTTAGAGGATCCACCTTACCTGGTGAGCCTAACAATCATGGACTTGTAAACCCTGACATAAACACAAAACCCCCAAAGGAGCCACAGGCATCAGCTGTTAAAATGAAAACTACAACAAACATCATTTAATACCACCAACCATCCCACGTAACCCTCTTTTAGATTTGTACAGTGGTATATATATACAGTGAAGAGGGGACCTGCTGGCTAGTGCAGGTTCACACTACTGTAACGTGGTGTGGGACGGTAGCCGTGGGCGAGTGTCACGGGTTTGCCAGGTGTAATAGATAGTCCTTCTGGATCTGGCTGTAGAAGGTCACTGCGCTTGGCATTACAGACGCCTTCTTAATCCTTCCTTTTGGACCCAGCAGCGACCTCCCTCCTACTGCTGATTGACACACCCTTGCCTGGGAGTTAAAAGCACTCAGTTTGCTCCAGGGACTCGCCGGTGATACTTCTTTCTACCTTTGTGTAGCCTTGGAGCACTAGCAGTCAGCTAGCTTCTTCTCTGGTGCCCTTGGAGGACAGTTGGCGTTTCTCCTCTAGTGTCTGCTCAAGCTAAGTTTATCCCCTTTGTTTGTCTACCTTGTTGTCTTTAGTTTGTAGTGGGGCCTGATCAGTGCTCACCCCTCCCCCTCCCTATCTAGGGCCAAGCTCTAGGGACATCCAGGGCTTAGGGTCCTGCTCGGTGATAGGTGTGGAACCTATATAGGGATGGTAGGGTAGGCATGGTTGTAGCGCTGGCGTCCCTGCCCTCTGCTAGGCAGGGACGCTGCTCCCCTCACCGCTCTGCTCCGTGCCCGGCATCCTCTCCCCGCTCTGCTGTCAGCGCGCGCTCCTTCCCGGCGTCCTCCTCCCGCTCTGCTCTCAGCGCGCGCTCTTTCCCGGTCCCTGTGCTTAGGGCGCGCGCGCGCGCGCTCCCCTCCTCTTAAAGGGGCCGCGCGCGCCGTCCTAAGGAGTCCCCGGCCAATGGCCGGAGGACTTCATCATATATAAGGCACCTCCTCCAAAATGGAGGTGCCCGAGCAATGTTGTTTGCACCTGTGTCTCACCTGTGCTTCAGCCCTCAGGTCCCGTTGCCAGTTACCTGCCAGTTTCCTGCCAGTTTCCTGCTAGTTACCTGCCTGATTCCTGCCTGAATACTTGTTACCTGTCTGCCAGCCTGAGGTCCGACGGTCTGCCTTACTACTCCTGTCAGTCTGTCTAAAGGACCAGCCTGCCCGCTCACCTGGGAGCGCATATCAGCTACCTGCCTGCTTGCCTGAGGTCCGACGGTCTGCCTCACTACTCCGGTCAGTCTGTCTATGGACCAGCTTGCCCGCTCACCTGGGAGCGCTTCTCCGTTATCTGCCTGCTTGCCAGCCCGGAGGCTCCGTTGTCACGTGCTGTGACCACCAGCTATCTCAGAGACTCTTGCCCGCTCACCTGGGAGCGCATCTCCGTTACCTGCCTGCTTGCCAGCCCGGAGGTCCCGTTGTCACGTGCGGTGACCACCAGCTATTTCAGAGACTCTTGCCCGCTCACCTGGGAGCGCTTCTCCGTTACCTACCTGCCTGCCAGCCCGGAGGTTCCGCCGTCACGTGCCGTGACCACCTGCTATTCCAGAGACTCTCGCTTGCTCACCTGGGAGCACACATCTACCATCTGCCTGCTAGCCTACCCGGAGGCTCTGCCATCACAGGTCGTACCTACCCCTTACCCAGAGACTGCCCTGATCACTTGCCGTAACTCCCTGTCCGTTCACCCAGAGACTGCCACCCGCTCCCTTACAAGGGCCGCCCCCTTGTATAGTAGCTCAGAGGTTCCGCCTCCCGGACCCGTTACAGTTTGCTCGGGCCATGGAACCCGGTGGCACCCAAGCTCCCTCGCTCTCGGACCTCTGTCTTGAACTGTCCCGTCAGAGGTCCCAACAGGAGGCCATCCTAGGTCACCTGCGGAATGTTAATACTCGCCTGAACACTCTGTCTGATCCACCAACAACCTCCGCCAGTGCCATATCTTGCAATCCGGCAGCTCCGCTGCCCACTAATACTATGGTATCCTACCCCGGACCCCGGCTTTCTGCACCTCCTCGCTTCGGAGGCGACCCCGTCCAGGCTCGGGGCTTCATAAATCAGTGCACCCTGCACTTTGAACTTTTGTCCCATCAGTTTAATTCCGACCGGGCCAAAATTGCCTTTATCATGTCCCATCTCACCGGGGAGGCCCTGGCCTGGCTAAATCCTCTATGGGAGAGAGGAGACCCCCTGGTGTCCAACTTGCCTGCTTTTCTCTCGGCTTTCCGGAAAGTCTTCGACGAACCCGGACGGAAGACCTCATCCGCATCCTCTCTGCTACGCCTCCGTCAGGAGGGTCTCACCGTGGGCCAATATGCCATACGGTTCCGCACCCTTGCCTCGGAGCTGGCCTGGGATAACGACGCTCTGGTATCCGTCTTCTGGGAGGGTCTGTCCGGTCGTATTAAAGATGAACTTGCTGGTCGGGACATTCCTACCTCTCTCGATGATCTAATAACCCTTGCCACCCGGATTGACCTACGGTTCCAGGAGCGTGCCAAAGAAGTCACCCGTGAGAGAAGGATTCCACGTTTAGCTCCTACTTTCCAGAAACCCGTCATTCCCTCCATCTCTCCCCAGGTACACTCTCCTGAGCCTATGCAGGTCGACCAGACCAAGATGGTCAAAACCCGTCAGGACTCACGCCGTGCCGAGGGGAGCTGCTTCTACTGTGGCAGTAAGGAGCACCGGATCCGTGCCTGCCCGGAGAGGTCGGGAAACGCCTGTGTCTAGGTTCGCTCAGAGAGGTCCACCTAGACAAGAATAAATCCTCTCCATCCCTGCTGTTGTCAGTTTCGATCATCTACGGGGAGAACCGTTATTTCGAACTAGCCCAACTTGACTCTGGAGCAGCCGGGAACCTTATTTCACAGTCCCTGGTTGAGAAATACCGCATCCCCACCAAACCTCTGGCTGTACCCTTGTCTGTCGCTGCCGTGGATGGGGGCCTCTTACCTCGCCCCATTCAACTCATCACCGAATCCATTACCCTGCAGGTGGGAATGCTGCATTCTGAAAGTATCTCCTTTCATGTTCTGCCTGGACTCTCTCACGCCCTCTTGCTAGGTCTGCCCTGGCTCCAGAGACATGCACCCGTGCTAGACTGGCAAACCGGAGAGGTCCTTCGCTGGGGACAAGACTGTCATAAAACCTGCCTGGTTCCCGTCCATCCCGTCCGTCCCTCTCCTACCCCAGCTAATCTACCTGGACTTCCGATTCCTTATTGGTCTTATGCAGATGTCTTTAATAAAAAGGAGGCAGAGACATTACCACCACATAGACCATACGACTGTCCCATCGATCTGCTACCCGGTACTACTCCTCCCCGTGGGCGTATCTATCCTTTATCCGCTGCTGAGACCCGGTCAATGTCCGAATATATTGAGGAGAATCTGGCCAGAGGATTCATCCGGAAATCTACCTCCCCGGCGGGAGCAGGCTTCTTTTTCGTCAAAAAGAAGGACGGCTCTCTCCGTCCCTGTATAGACTATAGAGGCCTAAACCTGATCACGGTGAAGAATAAGTACCCCCTCCCGCTCATTCCAGAATTATTTGATCGCCTGAGGGGGGCTAGGATCTTCACCAAACTGGACCTTCGTGGGGCGTACAACCTGGTTCGTATTCGTCAGGGGGATGAATGGAAGACGGCATTCAACACCCGGGACGGCCACTATGAATACCTGGTAATGCCCTTTGGTCTCTGTAACGCTCCTGCCGTCTTTCAAGAGTTGGTCAATGACATCTTCCGGGACCTTCTCTACTCCTGCGTAGTGGTGTACCTGGACGACATCTTGGTCTTCTCTCCGGATCTCCAGACTCACCGGAGGGACGTTCGTCAGGTCCTGCTCAGGCTAAGGCAGAACCATCTCTACGCTAAATTTGAGAAGTGCCTCTTTGAGCAGACCTCGCTTCCGTTTCTGGGCTACATTATCTCTCAGACCGGCCTACAAATGGATCCTGAGAAACTGTCTGCCATCGAGAAATGGCCCCGACCGGAGGGGTTGAAGGCCATTCAGCGATTCCTGGGCTTCGCCAACTACTACCGCCTCTTCATACCACACTTCTCTTCCCGGACGGCCCCAATTTCTGCGCTCACCCGTAAAGGTACTAATCCCAAAGAGTGGCCACCCGAAGCAGAGGAGGCCTTTCTTTCCCTTAAACAGGCCTTCTCTTCCGCCCCGGTGCTGCATCGCCCAGATGGCAACAAACAGTTCTTCCTGGAAGTTGACGCCTCCTCCTCTGGAGCCGGAGCGGTACTTACTCAAAAATCATCTTCCGGGAGGATGGTAACTTGTGGCTTCTTCTCTAAACTCTTCTCCTCCTCTGAGCGCAACTATTCCATAGGAGACCGAGAGTTATTGGCCATCAAACTGGCATTGGAGGAGTGGCGTTACCTGCTCGAGGGGGCTCTTCACCCGGTAATAATTTACACTGACCACAAGAACTTGGCTTACCTCCAGCATGCCCAGAGACTTAACCCGCGCCAAGCCCGGTGGTCCTTGTTTTTTGCTCGTTTTGATTTTGTCCTTCATTTTCGCCCGGCTGACAAAAACGTCAAGGCGGACGCCTTGTCTCGGTCCTTTCTGGTGTCTGATCTCGAGGAGGATCCGAAACATATCATCGATCCCGCCAGAGTAATGCAGGTGGCTCCCGTGAGTCTAAATCGTCTTCCTCCTGGTAAGACGTTCGTACCAGTACCTGATCGGGAGAAGATCCTACACTGGGGTCATTCTTCTAAACTAGCTGGCCACGCCGGTCAGAAAAAGACCCTCCAGCTTATTACCCGGCACTACTGGTGGCCTAACCTGCACAAGGATGTAATAGACTTTGTTTCTGCCTGTGTGTCCTGCGCCCGCAACAAAGTTCCGAGACACCTGCCGGCCGGCCGCCTCCTACCTCTGCCAGTACCTGCTGCCCCCTGGCAGCATATTGCGATGGACTTCATTACTGATCTACCCGTCTCTGCCGGTTGTACGGTCATTTGGGTGGTCGCTGACCGCTTCTCCAAGATGGCTCACTTCATTCCACTGCCAGGTCTTCCGTCTGCACCCGAGCTGGCTAAAGACTTTATCCGCCACATCTTCCGTCTTCATGGCCTGCCCCGTCACATCGTGTCGGATCGTGGGGTACAGTTCACTTCCCGTTTCTGGAGAGCCACTTGTAAATTGCTGGACGTCACCCTGGACTTCTCCTCCGCTTACCACCCACAGTCTAATGGTCAAGTGGAGCGGATCAATCAGAACCTGACCAGTTACCTTCGGCACTTCGTTAATGCCCACCATTCTGACTGGGTGGATCTCCTGCCATGGGCCGAATTCTCGTACAACAATCACGAGAGCGAGTCTTCCTCCAAATCCCCGTTTTTTGTAGTCTACGGTCAGCATCCTCGGATCCCGTTTCCCGTCTCCACCTCGGCGGACAATCCGGCTGCGGAATCTCTTGTTAACAAATTTTCCTCCATATGGGAGAGTACCCGGTCCGCACTCCTTCTGTCATCCGAGCGTATGAAAAGACACGCTGACAAAAAACGTCTGGACCCTCCTCAATTCCGCCCTGGGGATAAAGTCTGGCTCTCGTCCAAATATGTCCGGCTCAAGATCCCTTCCTATAAGTTAGGGCCTCGGTTCATCGGCCCACTGGAGGTCATCAGTCAGATCAACCCGGTGGCCTATAAATTGAAACTCCCGGCCAACTTACGGATCCCTAACTCCTTCCATGTGTCTCTCCTCAAACCTGTGGTGCTTAACTCTTTTTCCAAGTCTACAGGTACGCCTCCTGCTCCGGTTTCTGCTGAGGACGAGTTTGAGGTAGAGAACATTCTTGCCACCAAAAGGGTAAGAGGAAAGACCTTTTTTCTGGTAGATTGGAAGGGGTTTGGTCCTGAGGAGAGAACGTGGGAGCCCCGGGAGAACATCCATGCCCCTCTCATCCTAGCTAAATTTCTGTCTGGCCTAAAAAAGGGGGGGCCTAAAGGGGGGGGTACTGTAGCGCTGGCGTCCCTGCCCTCTGCTAGGCAGGGACGCTGCTCCCCTCACCGCTCTGCTCCGTGCCCGGCATCCTCTCCCCGCTCTGCTGTCAGCGCGCGCTCCTTCCCGGCGTCCTCCTCCCGCTCTGCTCTCAGCGCGCGCTCTTTCCCGGTCCCTGTGCTTAGGGCGCGCGCGCGCTCCCCTCCTCTTAAAGGGGCCGCGCGCGCCGTCCTAAGGAGTCCCCGGCCAATGGCCGGAGGACTTCATCATATATAAGGCACCTCCTCCAAAATGGAGGTGCCCGAGCAATGTTGTTTGCACCTGTGTCTCACCTGTGCTTCAGCCCTCAGGTCCCGTTGCCAGTTACCTGCCAGTTTCCTGCCAGTTTCCTGCTAGTTACCTGCCTGATTCCTGCCTGAATACTTGTTACCTGTCTGCCAGCCTGAGGTCCGACGGTCTGCCTTACTACTCCTGTCAGTCTGTCTAAAGGACCAGCCTGCCCGCTCACCTGGGAGCGCATATCAGCTACCTGCCTGCTTGCCTGAGGTCCGACGGTCTGCCTCACTACTCCGGTCAGTCTGTCTATGGACCAGCTTGCCCGCTCACCTGGGAGCGCTTCTCCGTTATCTGCCTGCTTGCCAGCCCGGAGGCTCCGTTGTCACGTGCTGTGACCACCAGCTATCTCAGAGACTCTTGCCCGCTCACCTGGGAGCGCATCTCCGTTACCTGCCTGCTTGCCAGCCCGGAGGTCCCGTTGTCACGTGCGGTGACCACCAGCTATTTCAGAGACTCTTGCCCGCTCACCTGGGAGCGCTTCTCCGTTACCTACCTGCCTGCCAGCCCGGAGGTTCCGCCGTCACGTGCCGTGACCACCTGCTATTCCAGAGACTCTCGCTTGCTCACCTGGGAGCACACATCTACCATCTGCCTGCTAGCCTACCCGGAGGCTCTGCCATCACAGGTCGTACCTACCCCTTACCCAGAGACTGCCCTGATCACTTGCCGTAACTCCCTGTCCGTTCACCCAGAGACTGCCACCCGCTCCCTTACAAGGGCCGCCCCCTTGTATAGTAGCTCAGAGGTTCCGCCTCCCGGACCCGTTACAATGGTGATATTAGATTTGCTTAGGGGTCTCCACTCACCCTTTCCCCAGTGTTTGGGCTTCCTCCCCCTCTTCCCTTCGTGTTGCACTTAGTACAGTTAGGTCCATATATATTTGGACACAGACAACATTTTTCTAATTTTGGTTTTAGACATTACCACGATGAATTTTAAACAAAACAATTCAGATGCAGTTGAAGTTCAGACTTTCAGATTTCATTTGAGGGTATCCACATTAAAATTGGATGAAGGGTTTAGGAGTTTCAGCTCCTTAACATGTGCCACCCTGTTTTTAAAGGGACCAAAAGTAATTGGATAATTGACTCCAAGGCTATTTCATGGACAGGTGTGGGCAATCCCTTCGTTATGTCTTTCTCAATTAAGCAGATAAAAGGCCTGGAGTTGATTTGAGGCGTGATGCTTGCATTTGGAAGGTTTTGCTGTGAAGTAAACATGCGGTCAAAGGAGCTCTCCATGCAGGTGAAACAAGCCATCCTTAAGCTGCAAAAACAGAAAAAACCCATCCGAGAAATTGCTACAATATTAAGAGTGGCAAAATCTACAGTTTGGTACATCCTGAGAAAGAAAGAAAGCACTGGTGAACTCATCAATGCAAAAAGACCTGGGCGCACATGGAAGACAACAGTGGTGGATGATCGCAGAATAATCTCCATGGTGAAGAGAAACCCCTTCACAACAGCCAACCAAGTGAACAACACTCTCCAGGAGGTAGGTGTATCAATATCCAAATCTACGCAAGAAAGTAAATACAGAGGGTTCACTGCACGGTGCAAGCCACTCATAAGCCACTCATAAGCATCAAGAATAAAAAGGCTAGACTCGACTTTGCTAAAAAACATCTAAAAAAGCCAGCACAGTTCTGGAAGAACATTCTTTGGACAGATGAAACCAAGATCAACTTCTACCAGAATGATGGAAAGAGAAAAGTATGGCGAAGGCGTGGTACAGCTCATGATCCAAAGCATGCCACATCATCTGTAAAACACGGCGGAGGCAGTGTGATGGCTTGGGCATGCATGGCTGCCAGTAGCACTGGGTCACTAGTGTTTATTGATGATGTGACACAGGACAGAAGCAGCCGAATGAATTCTGATGTATTCAGAGCCATACTGTGTGCTCAAATCCAGCCAAATGCAGCCAAACTGATTGGTCGTCGTTTCATACTACAGATGGACAATGACCCAAAACATAAAGCCAAAGCAACCCAGGAGTTTATTAAAGCAAAGAAGTGGAATATTCTTGAGTGGCCAAGTCAGTCACCTGATCTCAACCCAATGCATTTCACTTGTTAAAGACTAAACTTCAGACAGAAAGGCCCACAAACAAACAGCAACTGAAAACCACCGCAGTGAAGGCCTGGCAGAGCATCAAAAAGGAGTAAACACAGCGTCTGGTGATGTCCATGAGTTCAAGACTTCAGGCAGTCATTGCCAACAAAGGGTTTTCAACCAAGTACTAGAAATGAACATTTTATTTACAATTATTTAATCTGTCCAATTACTTTTGGTCCCTTTAAAAACAGGGTGGCACATGTTAACCGCTTCCCGACCGCCCACTGTACATAAACATCGACGCTGCCTGGGCTCTGTGCAGCGCCAACGTTTATAAACAGTTGGCGGTCCCGCAGTGCTGAGGACCCCCAGGGTCCTGCAAGCGCTACGGGTGCGGTGCAGAGCGAAAGCTCTGACAGGGGATCAGGTCCCAATGATGTTAACCCTTTGCTATCTTCTAGATGCCGCGATCTATAGTGATCGCGGCATTTAGAAGATAGAGGAGAGGGGGTCGTCCACTTACCTCTCCGACGGCCCCCTGATGTCTGAGAGGACCTGCCGTTGTCATGGCAGCCGGAGGTCAGATGACCGCCTCCGGGTCTGCCATGTACGGAGTCCTGCTAGGCTCAGCCTGCAGCTGAGTCTAGCAGGAGATAATGACAGTTTTACACTGTCAGCAGATCTCTCATGCAATGCAATACATGTCTATTGCATAGCATGAGAACAGTGATTAGAAAAATAAAAATTAATGTCCCATACAGGGACTAAGTAAAAATGTAAAAAAAAGTCTAAAAAATGTTTTCAAACTGTTAAAAAAATCACAAAATAAATAAAAATAAATAAAATATTAAACCAATAAATCCGTATATTTATGCAAAAACAAAAAAAGTACACATATTTGGTATCGCCGCGTCCGAAACAACCCGATCTATAAAACTGTCACACTAATTAACTCCTTCTTTGCACACCGTAAAAAAAATAAATAAAAAACGGAGCAAAAAACTATGCTTTTTCATCATATCGCCAAACAAAAAGTGGAATAAAATGTGATCAAAAAGCAAATAAAAATGGTACCACTGAAAACATCATCTTGTTCTGCAAAAAAAAAAAGCCATACAGCTCCATCAATCGAAAAATAAAAAAGTTATAGCTCTCAGAATAAAGCGATGTAAAAAAAATATTTTTTCTATAAAATAGTTTTGTGTAAAAGCGCCAAAACATAAAAAAATATATACGGTAAGTGCAGCATCGCTGTAAATGTACTGACCCGAAGAATAACGCTGCCTTATCACTTTTACCACACGCAGAACGGTATAAAAAAAAACCCTCAAAAAACAATTCCTGAATTGTTGGTTTTTGTTCATTTTACCTCCCAAAAGACGGAATAGAAAGCGATCAAAAAATGTCACGTACCCAAAATGGTACCAATAAAAATGTCAACTCGTCCTGCAAAAAACAAGCCCTCACATGACTCTGTCGGCCGAAATATGGAAATATTATAGCTCTCAAAATATGGCAATGCAAAAACTAGATTTTGCAAAAAAAAAAGCGTCTTTTAGTGTGTGACAGCTGTCAATCATAAAAACCCAATATAAATCTGGTATCGCTGTAATTGCACCGACCCGAAGAATAAAGTAATCTAATCAGTTATACCGCACGAGGAACGGCGTAAAAAATAAATAAAACCAATTCTTCACCTGGTACTGATTTGTTTATTATGTCTCCCAAAGATCGCAGTAAAAAATACTCACTACTTCCCTAGATGAATTCCTTGAGAGGTGTAGTTTACAAAATGGGGTCACTTGTGGGGGTTTCTGCTGTTTCGGCATGTCAGCGACTCTTCAAATGTGACATGGTGTCTGCCACCTATCCCAGCCAACATAGCGTTCCTTTCTCTTCCGAACCCTGCCGTACACCAAAGCAGTGGTTTTCCCCCACATGTGGGGTATCGGCATACTCAGGAGAAATTGCACAACAAATTTCATGGTGCAATTTCTCCTGATAATGCAAAATTAGGGAATGAAAAACATTTTTTTGTGGGAAAAATGTGAAAATTTTATTTTTACGGCTCAATATTATAAACTTCTGTAAAGCACCTGGGGGTGCAAGGTGCTCACCACACATCTAGATAAGTTCCCTAAGGGGTCTAGTTTCCAAAATGGTGTCACTTGTGGGAGGTTTCCACTGTTTAGGCACATCAGGGGTTCCCCAAATGCGACATGGCGTCCGCTAATTATTCAAACAAATTTTACATTCAAAAAGTCAAATGGCGCTCCTTCCCTTCCGAACCCTGCAGTGTGCCCAAACAGTGGTTTTCCCTCACATATGGGGTATCAGCGTGCTCAGGATAAATTGCACTACAAATTGTGTATTCCAATTTTTCCTGTTACCCTTGTGAAAATAAAAAAATTAAGTCTAAAGTAACATTTTTGTGAAAAAAAGTTAAATGTTCATTATTTTCTTCCACATTCCAAAAATTCCCGTGAAACACCTGAAGGGTTAATAAACTTCTTGAATATGGTTTTGAGTACCTTGAGGGGTGCAGTTTTTAGAATGGTGTCACTTTTGGGTATTTTCTGTCATAAAGGCCTCTCAAAGTCGCTTCAAATATGATGTGGTCCCTAAAAAAATGTAAATTTTGTTGAAAAAATGAGAAATCACTAGTCAACTTTTAACCCTTAGAACTTCTAACAAAAAAAAATGTTGGTTCCAAAATTGTGCTGATGTAAAGTAGACATGTGGGAAATGTTATTTATTAACTATTTTGTGTGACATATCTCTCTGATTTAAGGGCACGAAAATTCAAAGTTTGAAAATTGCAAAATTTTCGCCAAATTTCCGATTTTTTCTCCAATAAACGCAAGTGATATTGAAGAAATTTTACCACTATCATAAAGTACAATATGTCACGAAAAAACAATCTCAGAATCAGGGGGATCCGTTGAAGCGTTCCAGAGTAATTACCTCATAAAGTGACAGTGGTCAGAATTGAAAAAATTGGCCTGGTCACGAAGGCGAAAACAGGCTCTGGCGCGAAGTGCTTAAGGAGCTGAAACTCCTAAACCCTTCATCAAGTTTTAATGTGGATACCCTCAAATTAAAGCTGAAAGTCTGAACTTCAACTGCATCTGAATTGTTTTGTTTAAAATTCGTTGTGGTAATGTCTAGAACTAAAATTAGAAAAATGTTGTCTCTGTCCAAATATATATGGACCTAACTGTATTTCCCACTACTTGCTTGACAGCGAGGTACTCATGTTTTATGCCCCAGGCACGCTGCATGAAATTGGGGGTCCTGGCTGGATGTGTGGACTTTAGCTGTGATGGCGAGAAGCCCTTGCAGACTACATGGTGCCGTTGTTTACGGCCGGCCAGGACCAGGTGTTGCAGAGTTCACTGAGAGAGACTATAGTCCATAAATAAACATATTTTTACTGAAAAATAACTTCTGAGGAACTGTATACTGCAGATAGTAGGCATTCATCTTCATTGACGTTTCAATTATGACATGGTACATTATCACATACTTCTTCATTTCTCCTGGAGTTACTCTAGCTTTCCATTTCTCTTAGCTCTTCTGTCTAAACATAGCCCAGCACACTACCAGGGAGTCGCCTCATCCCCAATAACATTACTACAGTCCAGTAAGCAAGACTCCTATACTTCCATCCGCGGTTCCGCGTCTTACACCCCTCAGGAGAGTTTTCTATGCCAATATGGCTGCTACTTTACTTCTTGCTCTATTGACGCTTCTGGACCACAACACAGGGCTTTTATCTTCGTGTCACTCATCTCTCCTCCGTCCTGGTGCTTGACTGACTGACAACTGTTCCGTCCCTCTAGGCTTAGTGCCCCAGGCCTCGATACTTCTTATTTTCCTCTCTTCTATTCTGAACCGACTCCGGACAGCGACTCCCTTCTCTGTAGGATCTTACTCAGCTCGGTCGTCTCTCTCTCTTTTGCCACAGGACACCCACTGCATGTGGTTCTGCTTCTCAATCAGACCTGAGGTCTGCTACATGTAACGGGTCTGGGAGGCGGAACCTCTGGGCTACAATACAAGGGGGCGGTCCTTGTAAGGGAGCGGGTGGCGACCAGGCAGGTAGTCACAGGAGGTGACCAGGACAGTCTCTGGGTGTACGGGCAGGAGGACACGGCAAGTGATCGGGGCAGTCTCTGGGTAAAGGGTAGGTACGACCTGTGATGGCTGAACCTCCAGGTAGGCTAGCAAGGCAGATGGAGAATGTGTGCTCCCAGGTGAGCAAGCGAGAGTCTCTGGAATAGCAGGTGGTCACAGCACGTGACGGCGGAGCCTCCAGGTAGGCAAGCAGGCAGGTAACGGAGAAGCGCTCCCAGGTGAGCGGGCAAGAGTCTCAGGAATAGCTGGTGGTCACAGCACGTGACAGCGGAGCCTCCGGGCAGGCAAGCAGGCAGGTAGCGGAGAAGCGCTCCCAGGTGAGCGGGCAAGAGTCTGGAATAGCTGGTGGTCACAGCACGTGACAGCGGAGCCTCCGGGCTGGCAAGCAGGCAGGTAACGGAGAAGCGCTCCCAGGTGAGCGGGCAAGCTGGTCCATAGACAGACTGACCGGAGTTGTAAGGCAGACCGTCGGACCTCAGGCAAGCAGGCAGGTAGCTGAGGTGCGCTCCCAGGTGAGCGGGCAGGCTGGTCCTTAGACAGACTGACAGGAGTAGTAAGGCAGACCGTCGGACCTCAGACTAGCAGACAGGTAGCAAGTAATCAGGCAGGAATCTGACAGGTAACTGGCAGGTAACTGGCAACGGGACCTGAGGGCTGAAGCACAGGTGAGACACAGGTGCAAACAACATTGCTCGGGCACCTCCATTTTGGAGGAGGTGCCTTATATATGATGAAGTCCTCCGGCCATTGGCCGGGGACTCCTTAGGACGGCGCGCGCGGCCCCTTTAAGAGGAGGGGAGCGCGCGCGCCCTAAGCACAGGGGCCGGGAAGGAGCGCGCGCTGAGAGCAGAGCGGGAGGAGGACGCCGGGAAGGAGCGCGCGCTGACAGCAGAGCGGGAGAGGGACGCCGGGCACGGGGCAGAGCGGTGAGGGGAGCAGCGTCCCTGCCTAGCAGAGGGCAGGGACGCCGGCACTACAGTACCCCCCCCTTTAGGCCCCCCCTTTTTTAGGCCAGACAGAAATTTAGCTAGGATGAGAGGGGCATGGATGTTCTCCCGGGGCTCCCACGTTCTCTCCTCAGGACCAAACCCCTTCCAATCTACCAGAAAAAAGGTCTTTCCTCTTACCCTTTTGGTGGCAAGAATGTTCTCTACCTCAAACTCGTCCTCAGCAGAAACCGGAGCAGGAGGCGTACCTGTAGACTTGGAAAAAGAGTTAAGTACCACAGGTTTGAGGAGAGATACATGGAAGGAGTTAGGGATCCGTAAGTTGGCCGGGAGTTTCAATTTATAGGCCACCGGGTTGATCTGACTGGTGACCTCCAGAGGTCCGATGAACCGAGGCCCTAACTTGTAAGAGGGTATCTTGAGTCGAACATATTTAGATGAGAGCCAGACCTTATCTCCTGGACGAAATTGAGGAGGATCCAGGCGTTTTTTGTCAGCGTGTCTTTTCATCCGCTCGGACGACTGAAGGAGTGCGGATCGGGTACTCTCCCAAATGGAGGAAAATTTGCTAACGAGAGATTCCGCAGCCGGGTTGTCCACCGAGGTGGAGACAGGAAAAGGAATCCGAGGATGCTGACCAAAGACTACAAAAAACGGGGATTTGGAGGAGGATTCGCTCTCGTGATTATTGTAAGAGAACTCGGCCCATGGTAGGAGATCCACCCAGTCAGAATGGTGGGCATTAACGAAGTGCCGGAGGTAACTGGTCAGGTTCTGATTGATCCGCTCCACTTGACCATTGGACTGTGGGTGGTAAGCGGAAGAGAAGTCCAGGGTGACGTCTAGTAGTTTACAAGTGGCTCTCCAGAAGCGTGAGGTGAACTGTACCCCACGATCCGACACGATGTGGAGGGGCAGGCCATGAAGACGGAAGATGTGACGAATAAAGTCTCTAGCTAGCTCGGGTGCAGACGGGAGGCCTGGCAGGGGAACGAAATGAGCCATCTTGGAGAAGCGGTCAGCGACCACCCAAATGACCGTACAACCGGCAGAGAGTGGGAGGTCAGTTATGAAGTCCATTGCAATATGCTGCCAGGGGGCAGCAGGTACTGGGAGCGGAAGGAGGCGACCGGCTGGCAGATGTCTCGGAACCTTGTTGCGGGCGCAGGACACACAGGCAGAAACAAAGTCTATTACATCCTTGTGCAGGGTAGGCCACCAGTAGTGCCGGGAAATAAGCTGGAGGGTCTTCTTCTGACCAGCGTGGCCAGCCAGTTTAGACGAGTGACCCCAGTGAAGGATCTTCTCCCGATCAGGTACTGATACGAACGTCTTTCCGGGAGGGAGACGATTTAGACTCACGGGAGCCACCTGCATTACTCTGGCGGGATCGATGATGTGTTTCGGATCTTCCTCGAGATCAGATACCAGAAAGGATCGAGACAAGGCGTCCGCCTTGACGTTTTTGTCAGCCGGGCGAAAATGAAGGACAAAATCAAAACGAGCAAAAAACAAGGACCACCGGGCTTGGCGCGGGTTAAGTCTCTGGGCATGCTGGAGGTAAGCCAAGTTCTTGTGGTCAGTGTAAATTATTACCGGGTGAAGAGCCCCCTCAAGCAGGTAACGCCACTCCTCCAATGCCAGTTTGATGGCCAATAACTCTCGATCTCCTATGGAATAATTGCGCTCAGAGGAGGAGAAGAGTTTAGAGAAGAAGCCGCAAGTTACCATCCTCCCGGAAGAAGATTTTTGAGTAAGTACCGCTCCAGCTCCAGAGGAGGAGGCGTCCACTTCCAGGAAAAACTGCTTGTTGCCGTCCGGGCGATGCAGCACCGGGGCGGAAGAGAAGGCCTGTTTTAAGGAAAGAAAGGCTTCTTCTGCTTCGGGCGGCCACTCTTTGGGATTAGTACCCTTACGGGTGAGCGCGGAAATTGGGGCAGTCCGGGAAGAGAAGTGTGGTATGAAGAGGCGGTAGTAGTTGGCGAAGCCCAGGAACCGCTGAATGGCCTTCAACCCCTCCGGTCGGGGCCATTTCTCGATGGCAGACAGTTTCTCTGGATCCATTCGTAGGCCGGTCTGAGAAATAATGTAGCCCAAAAACGGAAGCGAGGTCTGCTCAAAGAGGCACTTCTCGTATTTAGCGAAGAGGTGATTCTGCCTGAGCCTGAGCAGGACCTGACGAACGTCCCTCCGGTGAGTCTGGAGATCCGGAGAGAAGACCAAGATGTCGTCCAGGTACACCACTACGCAGGAGTAGAGAAGGTCCCGGAAGATGTCATTGACCAACTCTTGAAAGACGGCAGGAGCGTTACAGAGACCAAAGGGCATTACCAGGTATTCATAGTGGCCGTCCCGGGTGTTGAATGCCGTCTTCCATTCATCCCCTTGACGGATACGAACCAGGTTGTACGCCCCACGGAGGTCTAGTTTGGTGAAGATTCTAGCCCCCCTCAGACGATCAAATAATTCTGGAATGAGCGGAAGGGGGTACTTATTCTTCACCGTGATCTGGTTTAGGCCTCTATAGTCTATACAGGGACGGAGAGAGCCGTCCTTCTTTTTGACGAAAAAGAAGCCTGCTCCCGCCGGGGAGGTAGATTTCCGGATGAATCCCCTGGCCAGATTCTCCTCAATATATTCGGACATCGACCGGGTCTCAGCAGCGGATAAAGGATAAATACGCCCACGGGGAGGAGTAGTACCGGGTAACAGGTCGATGGGACAGTCGTATGGTCTATGAGGGGGTAATGTCTCTGCCTCCTTTTTATTAAAGACATCAGCATAAGACCAATAAGGAATTGGAAGTCCAGGTAGATTAGCTGGGGTAGGAGAGGGACGGACGGGATGGACGGGAACCAGGCAGGTCTTATGACAGTCTTGTCCCCAGCGAAGGACTTCTCCGGTTTGCCAGTCAAGCACGGGTGCATGTTTCTGGAGCCAAGGCAGACCTAGCAAGAGGGCGTGAGAGAGTCCAGGCAGAACATGAAAGGAGATACTTTCAGAATGCAGCATTCCCACCTGCAGAGTAATGGATTCGGTGATGAGTTGGATGGGGCGTGGTAAGAGCCCCCCATCCACGGCAGCCACAGACAAGGGTACAGCCAGAGGTTTGGTGGGGATGCGGTATTTCTCTACCAGGGACTGTGAAATAAGATTCCCGGCTGCTCCAGAGTCCAGTTGGGCTAGTTCGAAATAACGGTTCTCCCCGTAGACGATTGAAACTGACAACAGCAGGGATGGAGAGGATTTATTCTTGTCTAGGTGGACCTCTCTGAGCGAACCTAGACACAGGCGTTTCCCGACCTCTCCGGGCAGGCATGAATCCGGTGCTCCTTACTGCCACAGTAGAAGCAGGTCCCCTCGGCACGGCGTAAGTCCTGACGGGTCTTGACCATCTTGGTCTGGTCGACCTGCATAGGCTCAGGAGGGTGTACCTGGTTAGAGACAGAAGGAGTGACGGGTTTCTGAAAAGTAGGAGCTAGACGTGGTAACCTCCTCTCACGGGTGACCTCTCTGGCACGCTCCTGGAACCGTAGGTCAATCCGGGTGGCAAGAGTTATTAAGTCATCGAGAGTGGTAGGAATGTCCCGACCGGCAAGTTCATCTTTAATACGGCCGGACAGACCCTCCCAGAAGACTGAAACCAGAGCGTCGTTATCCCAGGCCAGCTCCGAGGCAAGGGTACGGAACCGTATGGCATATTGGCCCACGGTGAGACTCTCCTGACGGAGGCGTAGCAACGATGATGCAGATGAGGTCTTCCGTCCGGGTTCGTCGAAGACTTTCCGGAAAGCCGTGAGAAAAGCAGGCAAGTTGGACACCAGGGGGTCTCCTCTCTCCCATAGAGGATTTAGCCAGGCCAGGGCCTCCCCGGTGAGATGGGACATGATGAAGGCAATTTTGGCCCGGTCGGAGTTAAACTGGTGGGACAAAAGTTCAAAGTGCAGGGTGCACTGATTTAAGAAGCCCCGAGCCTGGACGGAGTCGCCTCCGAAGCGAGGAGGTGCAGAAAGCCGGGGTCCGGGGTAGGATACCATGGTATTAGTGGGCAGCGGAGCTGCCGGATTGCAAGATATGGCACTGGCGGAGGTTGTTGGTGGATCAGACAGAGTGTTCAGGCGAGTATTGACATTCCGCAGGTGACCCATGATGGACTCCTGTTGGGACCTCTGACGTGACAGTTCAAGACAGAGGTCCGAGAGCGAGGGAGCTTGGGTGCCACCGGGTTCCATGGCCCGAGCAAACTGTAACGGGTCTGGGAGGCGGAACCTCTGGGCTACAATACAAGGGGGCGGTCCTTGTAAGGGAGCGGGTGGCGACCAGGCAGGTAGTCACAGGAGGTGACCAGGACAGTCTCTGGGTGTACGGGCAGGAGGACACGGCAAGTGATCGGGGCAGTCTCTGGGTAAAGGGTAGGTACGACCTGTGATGGCTGAACCTCCAGGTAGGCTAGCAAGGCAGATGGAGAATGTGTGCTCCCAGGTGAGCAAGCGAGAGTCTCTGGAATAGCAGGTGGTCACAGCACGTGACGGCGGAGCCTCCAGGTAGGCAAGCAGGCAGGTAACGGAGAAGCGCTCCCAGGTGAGCGGGCAAGAGTCTCAGGAATAGCTGGTGGTCACAGCACGTGACAGCGGAGCCTCCGGGCAGGCAAGCAGGCAGGTAGCGGAGAAGCGCTCCCAGGTGAGCGGGCAAGAGTCTGGAATAGCTGGTGGTCACAGCACGTGACAGCGGAGCCTCCGGGCTGGCAAGCAGGCAGGTAACGGAGAAGCGCTCCCAGGTGAGCGGGCAAGCTGGTCCATAGACAGACTGACCGGAGTTGTAAGGCAGACCGTCGGACCTCAGGCAAGCAGGCAGGTAGCTGAGGTGCGCTCCCAGGTGAGCGGGCAGGCTGGTCCTTAGACAGACTGACAGGAGTAGTAAGGCAGACCGTCGGACCTCAGACTAGCAGACAGGTAGCAAGTAATCAGGCAGGAATCTGACAGGTAACTGGCAGGTAACTGGCAACGGGACCTGAGGGCTGAAGCACAGGTGAGACACAGGTGCAAACAACATTGCTCGGGCACCTCCATTTTGGAGGAGGTGCCTTATATATGATGAAGTCCTCCGGCCATTGGCCGGGGACTCCTTAGGACGGCGCGCGCGGCCCCTTTAAGAGGAGGGGAGCGCGCGCGCGCCCTAAGCACAGGGGCCGGGAAGGAGCGCGCGCTGAGAGCAGAGCGGGAGGAGGACGCCGGGAAGGAGCGCGCGCTGACAGCAGAGCGGGAGAGGGACGCCGGGCACGGGGCAGAGCGGTGAGGGGAGCAGCGTCCCTGCCTAGCAGAGGGCAGGGACGCCGGCACTACACTACAGCTGCAGGCTCATCCCTATCTGGCTTTCTCCTAGGAAACTCTCCATTGTGCCCATGATAAGCTCCTCCCCCTGGGCTAGTCCCATTTGTTAACTCCTTCTGTCCCAATAGGTTTCCTAGTGCTGGGCAGAACAAAACTCCATTACCAACAATATTAAACATTGAACATATTAAACACCATTATTTTACATATCTTCAAGGGGGAATGTGGGTGACACTTCACCTCCTTTCACTACCACACTCCTTGCTCCTTGGAGGGATCAGCATTAGGTCTTTCCCTGAAGGGTCCCACAACCTCATTAGCTAGCATTGCAGCTTTTCAAGAAATTAAGCCCCAGTGTGAGGGTAGATCTCTATCATGGTGCAAAGCGCTACCGGTTGCTTCTTTGTTATGTGCTCCCCAAGATCTAGAGTACCTATTGCTCTTAATATTTATAGCCCTCATTCTATCCTTTTTTTTCCTTTCCATCCCGGGTAGATATTCAAACCAAACAGGAAAAAGAGCGTTGATTCCCAGGCGCTGCCACAGAGTGAGGACAAGGGTATATGTTCTCTGAATCTTTATTATTGTTTGGCTTGAATACGTTTCTTCCCACTGGCGTGTAGGAAAGTGGTCAGAGAAACAGCCCTTCATTTGAAGTTGTGCCAGATCAAACTCAGGCAGGTGAGCATATACAATCCTTTGCTCGCTGTGTCTTATACTGAAGGTAACACACTTGGAGCTCCTTGTCTCTTTGTCATCCCGAGTAGATGTGATCCTTTTATCCCCTGAAAAGTAAGCTGAGCCAAGGTAGAAAATAGTATGAAAGCTCAGTACTGCGCTCCCCCTGGCATTATGAATGTGCAGATCTCAGGCAGAATGCTAATCTATGAAACACTTTTACTTTTAAAGTAAACACATTGTCCAATAAATATATTGCTCTGAGATTTCAGGCAGCGCCTACAATGAGTTTTATTACACATTCCTGACATTTTATTATTGTTAATAATCCCGTCTGAAGATTTATGAAATTTTCCTCTGCTGGAGTCAAAAATACAGAGATATTTTTGCAATATGGATGGTGTTTCAATTCATTGTTATGATGTAGGGATGCATTGAGAGTTATTTATTAAAGGGGGAATAAAATAGTGACTGTTGAAACATTGTACCAATCGGAACTCTCCAGACAGCATATGTTGCTAATGTAGATCACTATTCTGCTGCAATAATACTGTAGTTGCTATAGGTTTTAAGGGGATGACTTTTCGAAGTTTAGAACTTATTTGATAGATAATGTGATAAATAAACAAATCATTTATTTACGGTAATCATTTTATTTAAAAACTATATTGTGTTAACCCCAAAAAATAGTATGAGGAGATGGCCACTTGCTAAAGACTATCAGACTTTTCCAGAACGGAGCACCATTTTTGTCTATATTATTATTGTGTTTTATTAGAGATTTGCTTGCTATGTTTTATTAATGTTCTGCTTGCTCGTCAGTTTATGTGCACTAATTTCACTTGTAACGTGTCCCGCATTCCAGAAATCTTATCAGTATCTCAGGAGCCTTAAGTCATTGTTCAGACAGCAACTAGGTCCATTCTGTGAGTGGCAAAAGTAGATCCAGTGGAGCATTCATCACAGGGAGTCTCACATGCAGTCCCAGGTGATGAGTTTGTCTTGAGAAAAAATACCTCCACCAATGCACACTTAGCTTTAAAGGAGTTGTCCACTACTTTTTTGAATTGTCCCAATTTATTTAGCATGTGGCCATAAGTTTTTTTGTAAATACCTTTAGTTCTATGTATTGCCTGAAAGCGCTCTAGCGCTATCACTGGCCGCTCACAGGCATCACGTGACCTCCGGCTTTTTCTTCCGCTGATGTCACGTCAAGTGACGCAGTCCCTGTAGTGGATGCTGGGTTCTGACGGGGTTACCCCTTGCGTCACACCCAGCATCCACCGCACGCTTTTCCAATGAATGAGGAGAGGGAAATCGCGCGGTGGATGCTGGGTGTGATGTGCGGGGTAACCCCGCCCACAGCCCATCACTCACCGTGGAACGCAGCACTGAGTCACATCCGGCTGCAGCCGGAACTTGACGTGACATAAGCAGATGTCAGAGTCGGCTGCAGCCGGGGGTCATGTGATGCTTATGCTTATTGTTCACAGGCAATACATACAACTAAAGGTATTTACAATAAAACTTATTGCCACATGCTAAATACATTGGGGCAATTCAAAAAAGTAGTGGACAACTTCTTTAAGGGGGCTGATCCCAGTGAAGGAGAAAAAGAAGCCACATGTTTAGTGAGGAGTTGGTGCAATGACATAGAAAAAAGAGAATCTAGGCTGAAAACCTGGAGCCATGTATGGATGGCCTATGGAATGTGGAGATCGGTTGCTGGATGGTCTGGACACACGTGCTACAATTGTGGGATTTGTCAACTATCTTAAATCTATGGCTGCTTGATACATGGGCTTCAGTTGTGTTATCTCTCGTCTGGAGGAGCGTGGACTGTGGCTACAGACTATACTGGCGGGAGATACGAAATCTGTGGGCCAACCAAAAGTTGGGAGACAGTGAGTATCGCCTGGTAAGGGGAAATTGGGACTACCGATCCCAGGCTGGAAACTTGTGGACTGAGAGTAATGTATTTTGTCCATTTTACCTGGAATTGTTATAAAACCATGGATGTAAGGAATTAAATATTGTTGTCTCATCTACTTTCTCTAACCTCCTCATTAGGCCTCTCACAATTTACTAATTCTCCTACTCTCGAAGGCTCGCTGCATGACTTTACTAACTCCCCTCTTCCGCTCTCGGACCACAACCTTCTTTCCTTCTCTGTCTAGTACTGTCTCCTCACCCGGGACTCCCCCACTTACCACACTTCTAGGAATACAGGTACCATTAATACCCAGCAGCTTATGGACAATCTCCACACATCTTTAGCCCCCATCTCCTCCCTCTCCTGCCCAGACTTAGCATTGTCACACTACAATAATACACTGAAGAGCGCCCTAGATGAAGCAGCACCTTCTACACGCAGAAAGACCCGACACAGACAATGGCAGCCCTGGCACACAATACAAACACGCTTTCTTCAGCGTTGCTCAAGGTGTGCTGAGCGTCAGTGGAGAAAATCTCTTTTAGCAGAGGACTTCATCCACTATAAATTCATGCTCAAAACCTATAACTCTACCCTTCATCTGGCCAAACAATCCTACTTCACCACTCTCATCACTTCACTGTCCAACAATCCAAAACGACTTTTTGAAACCTTAAACTCCCTGCGGAAACCTAAAGCTCAGTCCCCCACCACCAACCTCAGCGGGGAGGATCTGGCCACTTATTTCCTAGAAAAAATCAACCACATCCATCAGGACATCTCAGCCCAATCTCCTCAGTGCCTGGTTCCCCTTCATTGCCGCACTTCAAGCTCACTAGCCATCTTTGAGCCTGTTACAGAAGAAGTTACCCAGCTCCTCATTTATTCTCGACCTACAACCTGCAACAGTGACCCCATTCCTTCACATCTCCTGCAGTCTCTCTCACCGGTGGTCACCACTCAGCTGACTAAAATATTTAACCTCTCTCTTTCTTCAGGTATCTTTCCCTCCTCATTTAAACATGCCATCATAACCCCTTTACTTAAAAAGCCATCCCTGGACCAGAACTGCACTGCTAACTACAGAACTGTCTCTAACCTTCCTTTAATCTCTAAACTCCTGGAACGCTTGGTCCACTCCTGTCTAATCTGCTATCTCTCAGACAACTCTCTCCTCGACCCTCTATAATCTGCTTTCCGCTCCTTATACTCCACTGAAACTGCCTTCACTAAAGTCTCTAATGATCTACTAACAGCTAAATCCAAAGGTCACTGCTCCCTACTGATTCTCCTGGATCCCTCTGCCGCATTTGACACTGTGGATCACCAGCTCCTCCTCACTATGCTCCGCTCTATAGGCCTCAAGGACACCGTTCTCTCCTGGTTCTCCTCCTACCTCTCTGACCGCTCCTTCACGGTATCTTTTGCCGGCTCCTCTTCCTCTCTTCGTCCCCTTACTATCAGGGTCCCGCGGGGCACAGTCCTAGGCCCCCTCATCTTCTCTCTACACACTGCCCATATTGGACAAACAATCAGCAGATTTGGGTTCCAGTATCATCTCTATGCTGATGACACCCAACTATACACCTCTTCACCTGACATCACCCCTACCCTAATACAAAATACCAAGGATTGTCAGTCCGCTGCCTCCAACATCATGTCCTCCCTCTATCTTAAACTGAATTTCTCTAAAACTGAACTTCTTGTGTTTCTCCCCTCTACTAACCCAACTCTACCTAACATCGAAATTACCTTGGAGGGTTCAACCATAACTCCCAAGCAGCATGCCCGCTGCCTTGGGGTCATATTCAACACTAACCTTTCCTTTACTCCCCATATCCGATCACTCACTCGCTCTTGTCACCTGCATCTTAAAAACATCTCCAGAATCTGACCTTTTCTCACCTTTGAAACTGCTAAAACTCTGACTGTTGCTCTTATTCACTCTCGTCTGGGCTAGGCCCCTAGTTACACTCCTCCAGGCACTCCTCAGTTCGTGGCCTAGTGGGACCACTAACCAGATTCAGGCGAGAGCGTAACAGTGATAGAATATGGAGGAATGCGTAAACAATATGCTAGAAACTAGTGTTGAGCGAATTCGGCATTTCGGCATTTCAAATTCAGGTTCGTGTTCAAGGTTCTCGGCTTGTTCGCGCCAAAAAATTGGCTTGAACATAGTTACATAGTTTATAAGGCCGAAAAAAGACAAGCGTCCATCCAGTTCAGCCTATTTCTGTTAGAACCTTGCTCTTAGGTTTTTTCCTTTGCTGGTCACATGACCTTGTTGGCCTATTTAATCCTGCTCCGCCCTTCTGGCTTTGCTGGACTTCATTGTATAACTACTTTCTAGCTAGCCTGTGCTCTGTATCTAACTCTGTTAGTTTGCTTGGTCTACGGACCTCAGTGTTCTATATATTTTGTTTGTTTGTCTGTCTGCTACTATTTCTGTTAGGAGGTGTCCCATTTTCCTCCCAGTCCTTAGTACTTGTAGGGATTCCTTCCCCACATCTATAGGTCTCCGTACAGACTAGCTTAGGACTTTAGCAGGTCTGATCGCAGGATCAGGTCCCCTGTTACATCGTAGGGATAAAGCTGAGTTCTATCGTAGGGACAGATCTCCTCTCTTTCCTTAGCTCTGGTAGCAGAACATAACAATTTCTTGTGCACTGCAGCTATTCCGCAGCGTTGATCCAGGGGAAGGCAAAAAAAAAAAACATGCGGTATAGGCCAATTTACATCATTGAGGAAAAATTCACTAGCCGACACCAATCTGGCAGTCAGATTAAATCCCTGGATTAATTAACTATCACTAAGCATAAGATGTAATTTTATTGTTCTCAAGAAAGGCGTCCAGGCCTCTCTTGAGCTCATTAAGTGAGTTGGACATCACCACTTCCTCTCCCAGAGAGTTCCAGAGTCTCACGGCTCTGACCGTAAAGAATCCCCTTCTATGCTGGTGCAGGAACCTCCTTTCCTCCATCTGCGTGACAGCGTGAAAAATCAGGGATGTTCTTGAGCGGAGCCAATTTTTTTTGCGCGAACAAGCCAGAAACACGAACACGAACCCGAATTTGAAATGCCGAACAAATTCACTCAACACTACTAGAAACTAACGTTCGGGTGAGGAATGGATGGTGGGGTCATCTGATATATCACTTGCTAGCAGGTGATAGGCTGGGGAACGAATCTCTTCAGGACAGGGTGGATACAAATTCCTGCAGAGTTCTGCCGCTCCCCCCTATGACTCACAACTAGTACAATGAAAGTTAGAGGATGATCAGGTACTGGATGGAGCAGAGCGAAACACACAATGAGTAGGGCGGCGCTTAGAAGGCTTGCAAGTGGCCAGCATAATAATATGCACATATAGATCTTTCAAAGTCAAGTCCAACAATACTTTTACATGGCATGTCCCTTCCCCCATTATTGAGAAACCAGAATTTGAATTGATATGCAGATGAGGTTGATGATCACTCCAGCTCTATTCCTCAGCCAGCGCCTCTCACTTCACCAACAGCCACTATGCTGTGTGACCTAAGGAAAAAGAGCCATCAGTCAGGCATGAGGCTTCGATGGAAATAGAGCTGGAGTGACAGAGGCTTCAGATCTGAAAATAGCACATCAGCCTCATTTGCATATCAATTCACACACTGATTTCTCAGTAACAGAGGAATGGACTGGGCATGTAAAGGTATTGCTGTACTTGTCTTTCAAAGATCCACATGCACATTTAAATAGTTTGAGAGGTGAAATAATGGTGTCAAAAATAAATCACCATGTTTAACTCAACTGCATCCTACATACAGCTTTGTCACGGTCAGTATGGTTCATCCGTTGTTCAATGTTAATGTAGGTATAAAAGGGTATTACTTATTACTACAGTTATTTTTATTTGAATATGTTAATTGGTCAATTAAAATAAAAAAAACAAAATGTATCCACCTAACATCTTGATATTACTTTTTTTTTATTGCAAATAAGCTAAACAAAAAAAACAGGGAGACGCAGCTGCTTTGGCTACGTGACATCAAGATCATAATGTTTTGCAGCTAAATTGCAACTGATGAATGTTTGTAGAAGAAGCCAATGTCTATAAGGTCTCAATTAGTATAGAAATCATATAAAGATCTACACAGCTAAAAAAAACTAATTTTATTTAAACCAATTTAAAAAGTCATAAAAGACAAAACAAACAAAAAACACATTAACAACCCCAAAAGATACCAAGAATTATACTACCATGAATGTCTAGATTTGGTAGCCCTAGATTCTTCCTATATTTATCCTGCCTACCAGCAGAGGTTGGCACCCCAGGGGAACGCGTTGTGGCGCCTCCGCTCCTCGGCGGCTGTCCCTGAGTAGCCCTGGTGGTCCCTATAGCTAGTAAATGTTCAGATAGCATATGTAGGGAGCCACTACCACTAATACAAAAATCAAACCTCCAAGACTAAAGGAATAAATCACATAGATGATATATCATCAATCAGTGACCTATATACAGTTAGGTCCATATATATTTGGACAGAGACAACATTTTTCTAATTTTGGTTCTAGACATTACCACAATGAATTTTAAACAAAACAATTCAGATGTAGTTGAAGTTCAGACTTTCAGCTTTCATTTGAGGGTTTCCACATTAAAATTGGATGAAGGGTTTAGGAGTTTCAGCTCCTTAACTTGTGCCACCCTGTTTTTAAAGGGACCAAAATTAATTGGACAGATTAAATAATTGTAAATAAAATGTTCATTTCTAGTACTTGGTTGAAAACCCTTTGTTGGCAATGACTGCCTTGAACTCATGGACATCACCAGTCGCTGTGTTTCCTACTTTTTGATGCTCTGCCAGGCCTTCACTGTGGTGGTTTTCAGTTGCTGTTTGTTTGTGGGCCTTTCTGTCTGAAGTTTAGTCTTTAACAAGTGAAATGCATGCTCAATTGGGTTGAGATCAGGTGACTGACTTGGCCATTCAAGAATATTCCACTTCTTTGTTTTAATAAACTCCTGGGTTGCTTTGGCTTTATGTTTTGGGTCATTGTCCATCTGTAGTATGAAACAACGACCAATCCGTTTGGCTGCATTTGGCTGGATCTGAGCACACAGTATGGCTCTGAATACATCAGAATTCATTCGGCTGCTTCTGTCCTGTGTCACATCATCAATAAACACTAGTGACCCAGTGCCACTGGCAGCCATGCATGCCCAAGCCATCACACTGCCTCCACCGTGTTTTACAGATGATGTGGTATGCTTTGGATCATGAGCTGTACCACGCCTTCGCCATACTTTTCTCTTTCCATCATTCTGGTAGAGGTTGATCTTGGTTTCATCTGTCCAAAGAATCTTCTTCCAGAACTGTGCTGGCTTTTTTAGATGTTTTTTTTTTAGCAAAGTCCAGTCTAGCCTTTTTATTCTTGATGCTTATGAGTGGCTTGCACCGTGCAGTGAACCCTGTGTATTTACTTTCATGCAATCTTCTCTTTATGGTAGATTTGGATATTGATACGCCTACCTCCTGGAGAGTGTTGTTCACTTGGTTGGCTGTTGTGAAGGGGTTTCTCTTCACCATGGAGATTCTTCTGCGATCATCCACCACTGTGATGAGTTCACCAGTGCTTTCTTTCTTTCTCAGGATGTACCAAACTGTAGATTTTGCCACTCCTAATATTGTAGCAATTTCTCGGATGGGTTTTTTCTGTTTTTGCAGCTTAAGGATGGCTTGTTTCACCTGCATGGAGAGCTCCTTTGACCGCATGTTTACTTCACAGCAAAACCTTCCAAATGCAAGCACCACACCTCAAATCAACTCCAAGCCTTTTATCTGCTTAATTGAGAATGACATAACGAAGGGATTGCCCAAACCTGTCCATGAAATAGCCTTGGAGTCAATTGTCCAATTACTTTTGGTCCCTTTAAAAACAGGGTGGCACAAGTTAAGGAGCTGAAACTCCTAAACCCTTCATCCAATTTTAATGTGGATACCCTCAAATGAAAGCTGAAAGTCTGAACTTCAACTGCATCTGAATTGTTTTGTTTAAAATTCATTGTGGTAATGTCTAGAACCAAAATTAGAAAAATGTTGTCTCTGTCCAAATATGTATGGACCTAACTATGTTCGACATAGACCTCATTGGAGAGTACCAATCCTTATTTAATTTGTTATTGTTCAAAAGATTACAACAATCACTTAAATGCAATAGGAACAAATAAACTGCAGAGTGCTTTCAAGAAAATGGAGTCCGGATCTATAGTCCAGCTATAACCCCAAAGCTGACATCAATTGATGGCGATTATTTTCCTTTTTTTTATTTCAAATACGTATATAATATACAGCAATACCATAGATAGTAAACGGATTAGTACTCATTCATGATGGCATGTCCTGGGTCACTGCTACCGCCCCAAACTGATGAATGTGGTTGCATTACAACCAGTGAGATAACATGTCTGCGACTGACGACAGTCGCCAAAAGTCCAAACCTGCTAGATTTTAAGACCACCACGTTCTCAGTCATTAGTTGCTATCTCAGTGGATTGAATTTGTGGTCTGGATGTTGCACCACCAAATTCATCATGTAATCCTAGCCTAAATGAAAAGATAAAAAAGTTAATGATAACGATGGATACTACCTTCGCTGACTATAAGGTACCGTCACACTTAGCCACGCTACAGCGACCCCGACAACTATACAACCTGGCAGGGATCGTTGCTGCGTCGCTATGTGGTAGCTGGTGAGATGTCAAACAGTCAGATCTTCCCAACGACGCAGCAACGATACGGCGACCTGTAGCGACCTGTGACGATTCAGACCTCAATGAGGGACGACTTCTCAGTTCTGAGTCGCCAACGAGGTCGTTGGTAAGGTGTCAAACACACCGATGCATGCTACCCAGCGGGGACCTCAACGATCAAAAAATGGTCCAGGCCATTTCAACACGACCAGCGATCTCACAGCAGGGACCTGGTCGCTGCTACGTGTCAAACGTAGCGAGATCCCTGCTGAGGTCGCTGTTGAGTCACAAAACTTGTGACTCAGCAGCGATCTTGCTAGTGATCTCGCTTAGTGTGACGGGGGCTATAGAGTTAAAGAAACGACAGGTTAGGTTATTAGGGAGACGTATTAATCAAAATTATCTAATGTACATTCATTAGTAGATTTGCTCCTGCTGAAACTAATCTTCATCTAAAGACAATGGGGATGAAATTCCTTCCAGCCAGGCTCAAACTGGCCCACAGGAGAATCTCCTGGTGGGCCTCTCTGCACTAGTGTGCGCCTTAGCCCCCTATACGGGCAGAAGTTCACACAAAATACTGGATTCACCATGTACAGACAATGGCAGCATCTCATCATTTAACAAACTATCTAGTTTACTATTACATAGAGCAGAGATAATTTTATGAGTGAGGATAATCTAATATTTGCATGTAACTGAACAATGGTCCTCAAAATCAAAGTGGACCGGTGGCATCTCAAGTTCGACACTGCCTGCAGCTTTAGGCCCCGCCTATTTGGACATATTGTACCGATGGTGTTACATCAATCTGAATAAAACTTATGATAGATGACCTGTATAGATTAAAGGCCCATTTACCGTAAATTAGCACAGATCGGCTGTGTACAAGTCAACCGTTTGGGGAAAAAACAATAATTTATATGGTTGTTCAGTCCCCATACAGTGTTTGTGTTGTCATCAGTGTATCCCCTGTTTACCCTGTTTGTTGTTGGCATCCCCTGAAATGTGCTGCCAAAAATAATGATTTTATATCGGCATAAACTATTCAATCAGCTGACGAACAAGCTGATGAGCAAAGCTGATGAATGTGAATGAGCGTTCGTTCGTATGAATGTAAATGAGTCTATGAACACCATTGCACATTTTTTTGCATTGTTCATTTCCTATATGCAAATCTAAGCAATTTTCTAACTAGTCTTCATTAAAAATTCCCTACCACTGTGCTGCTGCAGTTGTTTGTCAGTCCTTTTATCTATCTGAGTGATTTTAAAAATTTTTATAAATTCATTAAAGTTCCTGCTACTGGTTCTGACAGCTTTCTCTGCTGTCCCCCTCTCTTCTGGCAGCATGGCTGTGGTTGTATGCAGATATCCACATTGTGTAAATGAAAGTAAGCAGTTACAGTCTCAGGGAGGGCAGAGAAAACAGGATATAAATAAGGAGAGAAAAATAAAAGGAGGAAATAAGTACAGGATGAATGCTGTGCTAATATATGCGTTAAAGAAGACAGTAACACTTTGAGTACACACAGAGCTTCCATCCAGCCTTTATTACTAAAAGGGACACTCCCATAAAAGTAAAATCCAGAAATGTAGATCATGCTGCAAGCTGCATATCAGTTTGCATGGAAAATGAAAGAAGGAATAAAAATTTCAGATGGAAACTTAGTAAAGGTAACTGACGCGCCCCCTGGACCGTGGGGTACCCGGTGCCGGGCCGGTGGATGCTGAGGAATGTCACAGTGGCGGTGACCCGGTCCGTGACCCAGGGCGGTCAATAAAAGGGGTTATATTTACAGGGGATTTTTATAGTTTATATTAAAGTTTGTGAGGCCACCTGTGGAATGCGGCTAAAGGGAGCTGCCGCTGTGGAGCAGTCCTCTGAAGCTGATGTTACTGCAGCAGGGATGGTGTGGCTCTCCACAGGAAGAGCTAGCTCCAGGGCAGTGTAGATGATGTTGCAGGTTGTGCTGGGCGTTGTAGTGCAGGGGTTGATGGCGCAGCAAGAAACACAGAGACAAGGAAGTGCAGTCCCAGGGTCTTTACTGGTGCTAATTAAACAAGCCTGGACTAGGATACTGGTTAGAAGTGGAAGCCCGGGCAGCCTGGAAGCAAGTAAAAAATCCTCCTTGTCAGGTGAAGTTGGAGGCCTTCCCTTTCTGCTAAACTATTTGGCCCTGCTACTTGTAGCGATGCGGTGGCCCTCGTCCCTGAGTGCGGCGTTTCTGTGCTCACCCGTATGGCAGGCAGCTTGGGTCTTGCTGGTGCGTCGCTCCCTCGTGGCGGTGCTGGACCCTGCGGTGCTGCTGAGCCTCCGGGCGTCTGATGGGGCCAGGAGACCTGCAGTCTCCAGCCCTCCGGTTTCTGCGGCTGGGCCTTCAGTGCCCCACAACCTCGGACTCCGGTGTCCGGTTCTTCTGTGCGGTACTTCTGGGGTGAGCTGCCGCGCAGCTCCAGTCCCCAGCTCCTCTCTCCTCGACGTCCTCGCTTCAACTCCTCACACTAAGACTCACTAACCCCGCCCCCAGATACCAGTTGCCAAGGGGAGGAGCTCCCCTTGCTGGTCTGGAGACAGGAAAGTGTTGCATGTTTAGTATACCTGACTAGGGGACCCCTGCTTGCTTCCAGGCATCGCATTACCTCTTTTAAGGGAGGCAATGCCACTGTGGCAACCGGACCCCTGGGGTGCCACATAACCATCAACATTTGTAAGATTTTTTTTTTCCATGTGAAAGGTATCCATAGCCTTTAAAGGGAGTCTGTCACAGCTGAAATGCAAATTAAGCTAACTAAACTGTTATATAGGGGACTTATCCCCTCTAAAAGTATATAGCTCATTATTGCAAACACTGACTGAACCCTAACCGCGGCACGCATGTGTGGAACCCCAGGGGTCTGGTTACCACAGTAATAGCAATATTACGTCTGTGAGCAGGTGGGAGGTCTCCTGGTCAGGAATCCTAAGCATGCCACACCTCCTGCCCAGTCCTGGGAGGGGAAGAACTTCCCCTATATAAACTGGGGCTGAGGTGGGGTTAGAAAAGAACACAGACAGAGACAGAGACACAGTCTGGTCTGGTGTGGAGCAGTTGCAGGGAAAGTGACAACAGGAGCTCTGTAGGAGCAGGAGTGAGTGCCAGAGGCTGGAAGCTAGATAGCTCGCCTTGGCTGAAGAGATCTCACCGGACACGGAGTCCGAGGCTGTGGGGACTGTTCCATACCCAGCAGCAGAAACCGACCGGCAGGGGATTTCAGGTCCTCTGGCCAAGAAACCCGAAGGCACGGTCACACGCAAGGGACCAGCACCGCCGTCGTGGAGCGGAGGCTACCAGAAGGCCCCGAGTCACCGGCCATACGGGTGAGCACCACACGGTACACTCAGGGACGTGGGCTACTTTTACCCGCTTCTAGCAAGGTAGCCAAGAAGAGTACAGTTAGTTGGGGAGGCCTACAACTCCGCCTGGCCAGGGGAGATCCTGTCTGCTCACGGACTGACCAGGCCCCGATCGCTAGCCAGTACTCCCGGGAGGGTCTACCTTTGTCACCAGTAAAGACCCTGAACTACACCGCACCGTCTCTGAGTGGTTCCTGGTGCCTGCGTGCAATTCTGCCATCCCCATCATCCACGTCCGCTGCCCTGAGGCCATACCCCTCCCGTTGGGGGTTATACTATCCACGCTGCACAACCGTACCACCGGCCTCAGCGGTCTGCCCTGCAGCGACGGTTTCGTAACCGCATTCAACGGGTGGCGTAGTCGAACAATATCACATCTGCCACTAAAAACATCTCCACTTAGTTTGACACCCTGGGCACGGACCGGGTCACCGCCACGAGGACTACCACCCCCCAACAGATCCGGCTCCGGGTATTCCCCGCGTGCGCAACGCTACAGAACATGGCCCAGGGGGCGCGTCAACTTTTGGCGTAGTCGGCAGGATTTCGTGCCCGCAACCACCGGGTACTGCGTGCCTGAAAAAGACTGTTAAACTTACCTGTGGTGAAGATTCCCGCCATCCGACGCCATCTTTTGCCTTCTTCCCGCCATCCGTGGAGTTTTCCCGCCATCCGACGCCATCTTTTGCCTTCTTCCCGCCATCCGTGGAGTCTTCCCGCCATTGGACGCCATCTTGAGGATGCCGCGCGGGAAGAAGAGGGGCGTGGACTCCGAAAGCGCGCGAGAACTGAAGCCCCGCCTCACGTCCGGACGTTGCGTAAGGTCCTGGAAGGAGCCCAGCAGACGCCGACGTCACAGGAGCGCGACGGAAGGTCCTCAACCCTGACGATCCACTGCGGAGCCGCGGCCTACGGAAGAGGATCATCGCAAGGTAGGCCACGGTCCACTAGGGGGGAGGAGGATGTCGGATACGGAGGAGAGCTTCACTGCCACAGCCACCGCCAGCGCCACCGCTCCGGCGGTCATGCCTTTCACCATGCCCTATATCCCGGGGGCAGCCTGGCTACCCCAGTACTCAGGGGAGTCACATACCCTAAATGACTTCAGAGAAAGGCTGGATAACCTCTTCCAGGTGTACCCCCTCACAGAAGAGCAAAAAGTGAGCATCCTGGTGGCTCAATTAACAGGGGCCGCCCAAAGGGAGGTAAAGTCCTGGCCACTTGGGAGGAGGAGGACTGTCGCAGAGATACTAGCCCGGCTGAAGGACACCTTTGATACCCGTACCTCAGCCGAGATCAAGCTTAGATTCTACGGGTGCAAGCAGCGAGCACATGAGAATATAAGGGACTATGCACTAAACCTACAAGAGGCCCTGAGAGCCATTAAGCAGGCCGACCCTGACGGCATAGGAAACGAAGACAAACTGTTGACTGAACAATTTATAGAGGGTCTACATTGTAATGCCCACCGAACCCAGTTGCGAGCCATGGCCTTACAGGACCCTCATCTGGACTTTGCACAGTTCAAGGACAGAGCCATCCGGGTGCTCCGAGAACCGGCACCAGGTGGCGCTGTGACCCACAAACGCCCTGCTACCACTTACCACCAGGAGACGGCGCCCTTGTCGGCAGGGCCTGTGGGAGCTGATGCGCAGGCTTTAAACAATGACCCGGCTACAGACTTGCACCATCAGGTCCAAGAGCTAACTAAAAGCGTTGCCGCGCTAACCCGAACTGTGCAGTCTTTACAGGTTTCTACTCCAGGGAAGATCCAGCTGGCATCCGGACCGGAGGATATCCCGTGGCGCCGACCAAGGAGGACCCCACCGGCCAGAGGAAGACCCAGCGACCGATACAATGAGGACGGACAACCCATCTGCCGCCGCTGCAATCAACCCGGACATATGGCAAGGTACTGTCCTTTAAACTGGCACAACCTGGGGTAGAGGGCCAACCCCTAGGAATAAGATCACCAGGCCCATCGAACTGGCGTGACAAATACGTGGGAGGACGTCCAGTCTTGCCTGTAGTACTGGATGGCATTCCTATGAGTGCCCTACTTGACACCGGGTCACAGGTCACCACCATCCCGTACGTGCTCTTCAAGCAGTACTGGAATGACTCGGATATAACCCGCTACCCAGACGACGACTTGAGTATCATCGCCAGCAATGGTCAGCCCGTGCCACAGATCGGATTTAAAGAGATGACCATTAAGATCGGTAAAGTCGAACTGGCAGCACAGGGACTGATCATTGTGGACATTGACAAGCGCGAGAGTCACCCAAAGATAACTCTAGGAACTAATGTGATTGAAAATTGTCTTGCAGAGGTGATTCTTATTTTACAGCAGGTTGCCAAGAACGCCAGCTCCGGCCAGCAGCGAGTGCTCCAAAAAGAGATCCGGGCACTGATGCGACGGCAACAGGTGGAACTCTCCGGTGGTGAGATTGGTAGCATGAGAATGTGTGACCCTTTCCCTATTGCCATGCCCCCGAAAAGTGAAATGATGATTTGGTGCCGGGCAGCTATTGGTCTGAGAGGTAGAGATTACCAGGCAATGGTAGAACCAGTCTACTCAGATAGTAGGCCCACCATTTTGACGGCACGAGGGGTGGTTGATGTACGCCATGGGAGGGTGCCCGTTCGCATAATAAATATCGGGAAGAGGGAAGTGTACCTGCCCCGGTATGCTACGCTAGCCAAATTGTATACCATCAACCAAAATTCTGTACAGTCCGTGGAACCCTTGCCTCCATCTCATCCAGAGGAAGGTAACGGCTCTAAACAACAAATGGAGGACTGGTGTCAGCAACTGCATTTGGGTACTGACTCCACACCCGCTCACCAAAAGCAGGGAGTCTACCGGGTGCTCCAGGAATACGAGAGAGTGTTCAGTAAACACCCGCTAGACTTCGGGCGAGTGAAGGGAGTGGAACATCACATCCCCACGGGAGACCATCCTCCCATAAAGGAGAGGTATCGTCCCGTACCCCCTGCACACTACCAACACGCCAAGGGGATGCTTAGAGACATGAAGGAGGCTGGGGTAATCAGGGATAGCTGTAGCCCCTGGGCAGCTCCACTAGTCTTGGTTAAAAAGAGAGACAACACCATGAGAATGTGTGTAGATTACCGGAAAATCAACCGTATCACACACAAAGATGCGTACCCCTTACCAAGGATAGAGGAGTCTTTGGCTGCTTTAAAATCTGCTAACTTCTTCTCCACTTTGGATCTCACTAGCGGGTACTGGCAGGTTCCTGTCGCAGAGGCGGACCGGGAGAAGACCGCATTCACCACCCCGATGGGACTTAGCGAGTTTACCTGCATGCCGTTCGGACTCTGCAACGCACCAGGAACCTTCCAACGATTGATGGAATGCTGTCTGGGACACCGGAACTTTGAGACGGTCCTGCTGTACCTGGACGATGTTATAGTTTATTCCAAAACCTACGAGGACCACCTGAAACACCTGGCGGAAGTGTTCGAAGCCCTGGCAAACTACGGTCTGAAGGTGAAACCGTCGAAGTGTCACCTGCTAAAACCAAAAGTGCAGTACCTGGGACACGTGGTGAGTGCTGACAGAGTGGCTCCCGACCCTGATAAGATCACCGCGATTAAGGAATGGCCAAGACCCTCCAGCGTAAAGGAAGTGCGGCAGTTCCTCGGGTTGGTAGGCTACTACCGAAGATTCATTCCCGGTTTCACCAAAAAGGCAGCTCCTATGCAGGACCTCCTGATAGGCCAGTCCAGGAAGGCCAAGAACCAGAAGCCGCCCTTCAGATGGGAGAAGCTGGAAGAAGAGTCCTTCCGCCAGCTGAAGATGGCCCTCACGGGGGATGAAATCCTGGCGTACCCTGATTACAGCCAGCCCTTTATCCTCTACACCGACGCAAGTAACATCGGGCTAGGAGCCGTACTGTCCCAGATCCAGCAGGGGAGAGAACGGGTAATTGCTTACGCCAGCCGAAAACTGCGACCCACCGAAAGAAACCCTGAGAATTACAGCTCATTTAAGCTAGAGTTCCTGGCAGTGGTGTGGGCAGTCACCGAGCGCTTTAAGCACTACCTCGCCTCTTCGCGGTTCACCGTGTACACGGATAACAACCCGTTGACACACCTGGACACTGCAAGACTTGGTGCCCTGGAGCAGAGATGGATGGCCCGCCTGTCCAACTATGAGTTCACGATCAAATACCGGGCAGGACGCTCCAATACCAACGCGGATGCCTTGTCCAGAATGCCAAACCTACCGGACGTAGGGGAAGATCCAGAGGAACTGGAAGAAGTTGAACTCCCCGCGTTTCACCGTCATGGGACTACCCAGTATTCCCACCGTGTAAGGGGTAAGCAATCCGCTACGTTCAACCCCTTACCTCATTACAACTGGGCGGAAACACAAGACAGTGACCCCGCCGTCCGACTAGTGAAGGAGATGCTGACTCGGCCAGATGCCCACCTTGACCCAGACGCTCCGGAGGAGACCAAGCAACTGTGGGCTGAGAAGAGTCGACTGTTCCTTTACAAGGGAAAGTTGTGCCGCAGAATGGTTAACTCCCGGACGCATGAACTGGTCTGGCAAGTAGTGGTGCCAAGAAGAGACGCGGCAATGGTACTGGAGGCATACCACGACGGAGCTGGGCACTTCGGATGGAAGAAGCTGGAGTTCCTGCTGCGCGGGCGGTTCCACTGGGTAGGCATGAGAGGAACCATCGAGAGGTGGTGCAGAGACTGTGGCCCATGCAACCTAAGAAGGAAGGACCGTGCCAGCCAGAAGACTCCCCTGCAGTCCATCGTCACCAGGCAGCCGTTGGAACTGGTAGCCTTGGACAATGTAAAACTGACCCCCAGCAGAAGTGGCTACGTCTATGCGTTAACCATCGTGGATCACTACTCCCGGTTCTTGGTTGTAGTCCCCGTCAAGGACTTAACGGCTCAAACAGCAGCTAGAGCCTTCCAGCAGCACTTCTGCCGTCCACACGGATACCCAGAGCAGGTGCTGACGGACCAAGGACCTGCCTTTGAAGCGGAAGTCTTCCAGGAGTTCTGCACTCTGTATGGCTGCCGGAAGATAAGAACAACACCCTATCATCCGCAAACCAATGGACTCTGTGAGAAGATGAACCAGGTGGTGATAGACCTTCTGAAAACATTGCCCCTGGAAGAACGCAGTCTGTGGCCTGAGAAACTGCCTGATCTGGTGGACCTATACAACCACATCCCTGTAGGTTCTACCAACTGTACCCCGGCTTACCTAATGAGAGCAAGACCTGGTAAGCTGCCTGTTGATCTGGATATGGGAGTCCTGACACCCGAGGACACTTCACCAGAAGCAGACTGGGACACAGAGAGGCAGCAGCAGTACCGGAAAGTACAGGAGAGCGTTGAGCGAAGTCTCTGTCAAGCAAGAGAAAGACAGGAGAAGACTTACAACCAGTATGCTCCCGCTGTTCCCCTGGTACCTGGAGAGCAGGTCTTGAAGAGGAAAAGACGGCTCCACAAGTTGGACGACCAGTGGGAAAAGGACCCGTACACCGTACTGCCATAAAGCCATGAAAACCCGAAAGTCTGCACAATCAGTAAGGATGGAGGAGAAACCACAGCCATTGTCTCCCGAGATCACCTGAAGAAGTGTCCCGAGCAGCTACGAAACCCTGAAGAAGATCAAGAAAACCCTCGACCCGCAGAGAAAAGGGAAGAGATGGTCAGTACTGTACTCGGAGACTTCCCTCGGTCTTGGACACAGGTAAATGGCGCTGTTGTGGTACCCGTCCTCACCTTCCTCCAGCCAGCATCCCAAGTGCCTACGGAAAAACAGGTAGAGCTGGAAGAGCAGCCGGTCCAGGAGGCAGAAGACCCCACACAAGCAGACCAGGAAAATCGACCCTCTGCTTATAGTGAGCCTGCCGTGCCCCTAGTGAGCCAAAGAGTCCGTAGACAGCTGCTCAGCTTACCTTTGACAGCTCCTACACCCTGTAGCTCAGGACCGGTCAGTAAGCTCCGTAGGTCTACTAGGGCCACTAGAGGCCAGTTGCCCATACGTTGGAGGATCTAAAGTGTTTAGACTGTTTTATTGGTATTTACCTGTTTACTGTTGCTTGTAAATAATTATGTTTTTCCAGTTATTTTATAGGTATCTTTTGTGGATTTACTAGAACTCTATTGTATATATGTTTGGAGCGTAACCCAGGAACGGACTAAAGACTGTTAAAGACTCGGGGCAGGACAGACCCCTACCTGGTTACGGCTCCCTGTTCTTTGGTGAAATGGACACCCTTTTGCTTCAAAAATTGCTCCCGGTTGCGGACACGCCGTGACCACTTTAACATGTTTTTCCTTATTGTATTGTTCCTGTTTATACCCTGTTATGTTTTCAAAAAAATATGTTTAGTCCCGGAGTACTAAATTTTACTAGGGGGGAATGTGGAACCCCAGGGGTCTGGTTACCACAGTAATAGCAATATTACGTCTGTGATCAGGTGGGAGGTCTCCTGGTCAGGAATCCTAAGCATGCCACACCTCCTGCCCAGTCCTGGGAGGGGAAGAACTTCCCCTATATAAACTGGGGCTGAGGTGGGGTTAGAAAAGAACACAGACAGAGACAGAGACACAGTCTGGTCTGGTGTGGAGCAGTTGCAGGGAAAGTGACAACAGGAGCTCTGTAGGAGCAGGAGTGAGTGCCAGAGGCTGGAAGCTAGATAGCTCGCCTTGGCTGAAGAGATCTCACCGGACACGGAGTCCGAGGCTGTGGGGACTGTTCCATACCCAGCAGCAGAAACCGACCGGCAGGGGATTTCAGGTCCTCTGGCCAAGAAACCCGAAGGCACGGTCACACGCAAGGGACCAGCACCGCCGTCGTGGAGCGGAGGCTACCAGAAGGCCCCGAGTCACCGGCCATACGGGTGAGCACCATACGGTACACTCAGGGACGTGGGCTACTTTTACCCGCTTCTAGCAAGGTAGCCAAGAAGAGTACAGTTAGTTGGGGAGGCCTACAACTCCGCCTGGCCAGGGGAGATCCTGTCTGCTCACGGACTGACCAGGCCCCGATCGCTAGCCAGTACTCCCGGGAGGGTCTACCTTTGTCACCAGTAAAGACCCTGAACTACACCGCACCGTCTCTGAGTGGTTCCTGGTGCCTGCGTGCAATTCTGCCATCCCCATCATCCACGTCCGCTGCCCTGAGGCCATACCCCTCCCGTTGGGGGTTATACTATCCACGCTGCACAACCGTACCACCGGCCTCAGCGGTCTGCCCTGCAGCGGCGGTTTCGTAACCGCATTCAACGGGTGGCGTAGTCGAACAATATCACATCTGCCACTAAAAACATCGCCACTTAGTTTGACACCCTGGGCACGGACCGGGTCACCGCCACGAGGACTACCACCCCCCAACAGATCCGGCTCCGGGTATTCCCCGCGTGCGCAACGCTACAGAACATGGCCCAGGGGGCGCGTCACATGTTCACACTGTGGAGGAATCAGCGGCATGCACAGAGTATTGAGGTAGGCCACTCTTTCATCATTGACTTTTGACAGCGGCTGCTGCTTGCTTGTCTAGAGCGAGTGCTGTCAGTCAGTTACCGAGCTCTTGGCGACACCAAGGGTTCAACAAAGACCCCTCATTTGCATATGGAATATAACGAGTTTTAAAAATAATTACACCAACTATTAAATTTGGTCTGCTTATATTATTTTCATAGGGGCTAAGTCCCCTATATAAGTTGAACTAGTTTCATTTACATTTTGGGGGTGACAAAGTCCCTTTAACTAAACTCATGAAAAATGACTTGGCTGCCTTTCACCTAATAAAAGTATGACTATGCCCACACATTCAGGATTTGGCATGTATTTTACAAAGGATCTGTAGCAAAAATCCAAAGCTGATACTTGGATTTTTGCCATAGAAGTGCCAGCCAATTTGCTATTGTCATTACGCTAATCTTTGGCTTTATGTGTGGAATATACTTGATGCTTCACCCTCAAATTTTAAGGAAAAAGACTACTGTCCGAAACGTGTAAGGTGCCATATGTCCTGACTTTGTGTGTGGTTTTTATTTTTACTTTTTCTTTTTTAATGATTATAAAATAAATTTTTGGATATTATATACTAGACCACATATTTTCTACCTTTTCCTGAATTTTTAAGTGCAGAATCCACATCAAATCCTGAACGTGTGGACGTAACCTGTCAGGGAGTTGCATGTATATTCTTGTTTCCAATATGTGGCTTTCTAGCTCATAAAACTGGGAACCCAAATCATGAACGACTTCAAATGTCACAAAATTTTAGTGAAAAGCGAAGTTGAACATTTTTTAACACTTTTTACCTTTTTAAGCCCACCTGACAAATTCTTGAAAAGTTGTGGTATTCCTTACACCAGTCCCTGACTGGAGTAATATTTCTAGCAAAGGCACCTTCTAGTAAGATGCACCTCCACTGATACATGCGCCCAAACCGTGGACAGCACGTATCAGTCACTGGCTGTACGATCATAGACATGTATGTTTGTCTCTGAAACGCTGCGGCGTTTCAGAGAAAAACATACTTTTAATAGCTGACAGGTACCAAGCCGTACTATTGACTAGTCGTAAAAGCGGGTCCCCAGCAGCTTCTACGCACAGGTAGGCAGAGGCTTGTCAGGCACTGTCAGTGGGCTGGAGAAGCTGTCAGGGTCCCGCCTGTACAACCAGTCAGCCACACGACTTGGTCCCCCACATTTATTAAAAGTGTGTTTTTCTTTGAAACTCCACAGTGTTTCAGAGAGATGGTAGAGCCAGTGGCTGATACATGCTGCCAACAGTTTAGGCAGCATGTTTCACCTGACAGGTTCCCTTTTGAGACTGTCATGCAAAACTTCAGTATTAAATGGATTGTTCAGCATTAGGCTACTAGTCTACAGTCACTGTATGTGACTGCAGATTTGTGAATTCTCACAGCGTGTGCACAGCGAGCTGTGCCCTGTGAAGATTCTCCAACGCTGGGAGCAGCGGTCATGTGTCCATAAGAATGTGACATGCATACATGCAGTCACGTGCCGACTAGATGCATCTGGCCTCACTTAGTGCATGTGTATTGAGCGAGGTCAGACATGTCTAATTGGAATGTGGCCGGAGGTATGCAAATCGGAGAATCCTCATAGCACGCAGTGCACACGCTGTGAGGATTCACAAGTTTGCAGTCACATAGTCACTGCAAACTTATACTCTAAGGCCGGACAACCCCTTTAATGAATTGTTCCCTACAACTCTGTAAGAGCAACAGAGTAATTCAGCCTTTTAATGTAACCGTGCCAAGAATGGAGCGGTTTCCAAATGGATTCCCCCACAAAGAATTTGCATGCCCCTTTTTGTTATCTGTGATGAGGATACTTATCATGTGAATAGTAAGGCCGGGGTCCCAGTAGCGTATGGCATCAGATGCGATATGCTAATGACATTCGGCTCCCGCTCTGCTGCGAGCGGGAGCCGAATGTCAGTGCTCCGTGCTCCAATCCTCTCGCACAGAGAAGATCGAAGTATAGCTGCGGAGGGGACGGAGAAAGTAATTTCTCCATCTCCTCTGTTGCTGGCATCGGCGGGAATCGCATTGCACTTGGGTGATATCCGAGTGCAGTATGATGTTTTACACGCACACATAGGCTTATATGGGTGCGTGTGATCCAAATGCAGCATGCTGAATCCTATGTGGCTACCTTTTTAGCGATGTAGTTGTGGTTGTGAGCAACTGCACCCTGAAAGTACAGAAACCTCCGGTTTCTAGCTGAGCATTGTAGTTCTCCACTAGTTGGGAGCCGGTCCCCTTTGCGGCCTGATCCCTCCACGTTCCTGCAGATTCGGGCGCATGGGTGGCATCCGCACTTCCCGTGCCCCTAGGATCCCTTCGGTTCGTCTTGGAGCCTTCCTCTGCTCCCTTCCTCGTCCTGCCAGTCCTTCTGGGCCCCTTACTCTGGGCCCGCTCCTCTGAGCAGAGCTCCTAAAGAGCTTCTGCTCCCAACACTCTCTCCTCAGACTGAACTCACTGACTGGACTCCTGTCTAAAGATGGTTCCCCTTTTTATACTCCTACTGAAGGTGCTCCCCTGTCCTGCTTCCTCCACCCACACCCACTACATGGTTCCCCCTCTCTCGGTTTCCCCCACTTCCAACCAGGGACAGGGCTCAGCATTGTACACATGCATCTTGCCCCTGCTTGCTGGTCTGGAATGGTGTAGTGTTGGATGCAGGTGGGTGGATCCCGGGTAGTACTCCCTCCTTACCTGAGAGTGGGGCACCACATCTCTGGTTGAGATGCAGTACCTCTGTGGCGACTGAACCCGCAGGGGCGCCACAGGTCCATGGAAACAATTGGACCACACTCAAACGGCATGCGAGTGCGGTCTTACAAAAATGTATTTAGGTATGTTTTTATTCCCCACATTTGAGAAAAAAGGATCACACTGTGATCATACTCTGATTATAGTTTGATCAGAGTGTGATTAGCATAATCGGCCCAATGTTCTCGGACGAGAGAAAATTGGTCGTGTGACCCTAGCCGAAGAGACCTTCAAGATGTCCTGGTGACAGGTTATTTTAATGACTAATTTTCCACCATTATATATTGGAATAAACCTAGAGAGCTCACATATTAGTATTTTCCTTCATTGTGAAATGTAGGACACCCAATGAGCCCTCCTAGCATCCCATAGCTGGTGGCAGGTGCACATTTTTCGTTCAGCATGGCATACCCTGATGTTAGACTTTGCAGCCTCCAGTTTTTCAGGAGGCAGCTTTTTGCATCCTTCCTAAACACCATATGGTTATTGGCAACTTTTCAAATATTAGGAATTGATGTAAACACTTCCAATCCCCCCTCCTGACTTTTCCATCACAAACAATAACACTGCACAATAATAACATGTCCAGATGTAAAGATCAGTCCACATCCTGTAGCAGCGCAGCAGGGATACATCTCGTAGATGGAAGCTCCAGGAAGGTGACAGTAGTCCTTTCATCTTGGTGAAATTAATTCCCATGAAATAACGTGATCATCTTTGTGAAATTCACTAGTTGCTTAGTAACTTAGGGCACATGTTAATGCGAATGACGTATCTCGTGTTTATAAAGACGGAGTTGGTTTTTGTGCATTCATTTATCCAGTGCTGAGATAGTTAAAGAAGCTTAATTAAAATTAGCTAAGTAAACTGGAATGAATCTGACCCCTTAAAGGGGAAGTACGTTCTGTATATATAATTGCCTGCCTTCATTATCTTTGTGTTGGAAGGATAGGGAGTCCAAGGAACAATTTTTCCCCCTGGATCAATAAGTCCTAAAACATGAATGTCATTAAAAGAGGTTTGTTAGATTCTCAAAAAACAACTGTGATACATATAGGGAAAATTTCTGTACCTTTCTTATATACATTTTGCTATATTTTTTGAAGACCTCTGTTTGCCATCAGTGAATTAGATGTTCTTATTTACATTAAGAGGCTGACATCAAGTATCAATTTAATGCGATATTCCCATCTCATACATGCCATAAATGATTAGTAGATATGGATTTCACCAATGGTACCTGCAAATATCTCAAGAATGGTGCCCGTCACATACAACTGTCAGTGAAGAGGAGGGTGCAGTTCCCTTAAAAATGAATGGGGAATCCAACCACCTTTATATTGACAGCGGCAGATGTCAGGTTCTTGAGACAGGTGTAGGTCCAATTAGTAGGATTCATATCTGCTGTCCATCGATGGTATATTCAGTTGATAAATAATAATAATAATATTAATCCCCTGTGTATCTGACCTGTGTGAACACTTCCTAATACTTCTCACTGTTGAGTTTGCTTCAATTACATCCAGTCTAGACAATGATCTCACTCCAGTGCTGATAGTCTGCTACAGTGTATCAGTGCATAGAAAATGTATCAGTCTGGGTGGCTTCTAGACTGGATACAATTGTAACAAACCCTCATCTCTGTGAAGTTTTATATCTTTATGCATTTCAGCCTTCGTGGAAAAAAAAATGACTGAAAGTAGAGCTCTTGAAAAAAATCAAGCAAATCATATGATCTAATACAGTGGTCCCCAAGTTTCTGACCTTGAGAGCCACATTCAGCTCTGCGAGAGGGTCGCAAACCACATCCAGCTCCTGCCCCCTCACAAAAGTGGCAACCAAAGCCACCATTACGGGTATAATGATGACCAAAGCTTTTCCACGGAAATCACAATGAGGCAGTATACCAAGATACAGGATTTCCACTATACCCTCATTCAGTATTCTTGCTTCAAACACTCCCATCACACTGTGGCATCCAGCTTCAAGCACCTCCTTTGTCAGGTAGTATCATCCTGTCTCCAGTGTACTTAAATTATCTCTAAACCCCTAAGACCAGTATATGTGCATCCAGATCTGCTCTTCTGTGCAGGTCTACTCACAAAATTCACCATTTTGAGACGTGTTCTTTATACCTATTTGCTAGACCTGGAGCTAATGCACCAAGCTGTCAGACAGCCGCGAGCCACAATTCATGGGACCGTGAGCCACATGTGGCTCCCGAGGTACAGGTTAGGGACCTCTGATCTAATATGTCCATAATAGCACATTTATTTATTATTTTTAGACAGGATTATCTGGGACCAAGAATTATAGAAATGTTCATACACAATGGTTATGAGTAGAGATGAGCGTTGTTCTACTCGAACTGTTCGCCAATCTCAAATTCGAGCTGTTTTGGGCGGTGTTCGAGCCGTTCGGCGAACACGAACAATTTGAGAAAAATTCGGCTGTTCGAGGTTATGTTCGATAACTGTTCGTGCACCAAAATCATAACTGGATTTTTTCTTAGTAATGATGAAAATTAATGTTAATACGCAGTTTGAGTGTACAGCGGGGTGGGGGGAGGGGCAGGGGATGGATCTCTGCAGGAACAATGAAGATCTCCATTTTTTTTCTCTTTCCCGCATTTGCAGTGGGGAGGTGCAATCTGTCAGCCTATCAGCAGCGCACACACGGAGCGAAGTGCTTTTTTTCACACAAGCAAGGGCATGTGTGATTGGCAGTGTATGTCACATGTCCTTGCCCTATAAGACCAAGCCATTTTCCCCGTCGCCACCATTTTCTCACTGCTGCAGCTGCGTGTTAGACGGCACCGCTGTTGCTGTGTGCGCTATACCTTGTTAATTTCAAGCCAATTTTCGCACAAATATACAGATAGCTTGGGAGTAGGGAATAGTTGTGATTGCAGTCCTTTTAAGGACTAGGTTACAGCATTTCCTACGACTTTTATCAGGCTGGTCTGTGCTCTTAAATAGATAGGTTGTGGGAGTAAAGACTAATTGTAATTGGAGTCCTTTTCAGGACTAGGTTACATGAGTTCCTATCAGTTTTTGCCAGGCAGGTCTGTGCCAGTGCTGTGCAAGTTTTTTTCACAGCATTTGGCTGAATCTAGCAAAGCTAATCCTTTTTGGCCTATTGCAGAGTGTGTTAGTCAGTGGAGTAGCCTATCTGTGTTGCAAGATATAACACCTGTGTATAGAATACCAATTTTTTTACTGCACCTAGTGAAGTAAAATCTTTTGGGCATAGCATCATTCTATTAGTCCATCTATACTGACCTCCATCAGGTTGCAAACTGAATATAATTTTTTTCTGCATCTAGCTCTGAAAAAATATTTGGGCTTCTAGCAGTGTGTGGGACTTGGTCTATTAGTCCATCTATACTGACCTCCATCAGGTTGCAAATTAAAAATAATTTTTTTCTTCATTTAGCTCTGAAAAAATATTTGGGCTTCTAGCAGTGTGTGGGACTTGTTCTATTAGTCCTTCTATACTGACCTCCAGCAGGTTGCAAATTGAATATAATTTTTTTCTGCATCTAGCTCTGAAAAAATAGTTGGGCTTCTAGCGGTGTGTGAGACTTGGTCTATTAGTCCATCTATACTGACCTCCATCAGGTTGCAAATTAAAAATAATTTTTTTCTGCATCTAGCTCTGAAAAAATATTTGGGCTTCTAGCAGTGTGTGGGACTTGGTCTATTAGTCCTTCTATACTGACCTCCAGCAGGTTGCAAATTGAATATAATTTTTTTCTGCATCTAGCTCTGAAAAAATAGTTGGGCTTCTAGCGGTGTGTGGGACTTGGTCTATTAGTCCATCTATACTGACCTCCATCAGGTTGCAAATTAAAAATAATTTTTTTCTGCATCTAGCTCTGAAAAAATATTTGGGCTTCTAGCAGTGTGTGGGACTTGGTCTATTAGTCCATCTATACTGACCTCCATCAGGTTGCAAATTAAAAATATTTTTTTTCTGCATCTAGCTCTGAAAAAATATTTGGGCTTCTAGCAGTGTGTGGGACTTGGTCTATTAGTCCATCTATACTGACCTCCATCAGGTTGCAAATTAAAAATAATTTTTTTCTTCATTTAGCTCTGAAAAAATATTTGGGCTTCTAGCAGTGTGTGGGACTTGTTCTATTAGTCCTTCTATACTGACCTCCAGCAGGTTGCAAATTGAATATAATTTTTTTCTGCATCTAGCTCTGAAAAAATAGTTGGGCTTCTAGCGGTGTGTGGGACTTGGTCTATTACTCCATCTATACTGACCTCCATCAGGTTGCAAATTAAAAATATTTTTTTTCTGCATCTAGCTCTGAAAAAATATTTGGGCTTCTAGCAGTGTGTGGGACTTGGTCTATTAGTCCTTCTATACTGACCTCCAGCAGGTTGCAAATTGAATATAATTTTTTTCTGCATCTAGCTCTGAAAAAATAGTTGGGCTTCTAGCGGTGTGTGGGACTTGGTCTATTAGTCCATCTATACTGACCTCCATCAGGTTGCAAATTAAAAATAATTTTTTTCTGCATCTAGCTCTGAAAAAATATTTGGGCTTCTAGCAGTGTGTGGGACTTGGTCTATTAGTCCATCTATACTGACCTCCATCAGGTTGCAAATTAAAAATAATTTTTTTCTGCATCTAGCTCTGAAAAAATATTTGGGCTTCTAGCAGTGTGTGGGACTTGGTCTATTAGTCCATCTATACTGACCTCCATCAGGTTGCAAATTAAAAATAATTTTTTTCTTCATTTAGCTCTGAAAAAATATTTGGGCTTCTAGCAGTGTGTGGGACTTGTTCTATTAGTCCTTCTATACTGACCTCCAGCAGGTTGCAAATTGAATATAATTTTTTTCTGCATCTAGCTCTGAAAAAATAGTTGGGCTTCTAGCGGTGTGTGGGACTTGGTCTATTAGTCCATCTATACTGACCTCCATCAGGTTGCAAATTAAAAATAATTTTTTTCTGCATCTAGCTCTGAAAAAATATTTGGGCTTCTAGCAGTGTGTGGGACTTGGTCTATTAGTCCATCTATACTGACCTCCATCAGGTTGCAAATTAAAAATAATTTTTATCTGCATCTACAGTACCTCTGAAAAAATATTTGGGCTTCTAGCAGTGTGTGGGACTATTTGTATTAGTCCATCTATACTGACCTCCATCAGGTTGCAAATTCAAAATAATTTTTTTCTGCATCTAACCCAGCCAATAGTTTTGGCCTAATACCACAGTTTGGCCACTCAGCTCTGCTCGGTTACCATCCATTGTTTTTTTGTGCAAACAACTCCAGAGTTGTGAATTAGTTAACCACCAAAATGAGTGGAAAAAGGCCTGCTGCTGGTGGAAAGGGGAATAGGCGTGTTGGGAAGGGGAAAAAAGGTTGTGTCCGTGGGGTAGGTGTTAAAGCAACAGTAACATCTGCAGAAGAAAGACCATCTTCCAGCCAAACTAAAATGTCTACTTCTTTTAGCGGACAATGTGATAAGATCCCTTTCTTACGGCCACGCCAATCGCTACAAATTCCAGATGAGGCACAAAAACAGCAGGTGCTTCAACGGATATCAAGTGCTCCTTTAAGTGGGCTCTCCTCCACATCAACTTCAACATCACAAATACTCCAGTCCTCAAAGGTGTCACCCAAATCGCACTTGCTTCCTCACAGCTCCCAAATCTCCAGCTGCCCGTCTGAGTATGAGGTAGAACAGATGGTTGAGTCTGCAGAGCTGTTTACTCATACTATAGCCTGGGAATCAGAGGTCGACTCCAGCGCTTCTGTGAATCCAGACGAGGAAATGATCTGCACTGATGCCCAGAATCTTTATGAGTCGGATCCAGGACCAGACGCAGAAGGTTCTGACCATAATGTAGACCCTCATTCCCAAACTGTAACTCCTGTTGGTGGAGACAATGAGGAAGACGATGATAAGACTCAAATACCTGATTGGAGCGACAACTTTAGTTTTTTGTCAGGGCAGGAACAGGTTGGCTCTGAGGACGACGGGTGTGATAACGCACAGGGTGATGATGATGAGGTCGGAGATCCCACTTACTGTCAACCCACAGTCAGCCAAGAGATGAGGTCAGCAGAGGAGGTGGAGGAAGATGCTAGTGACGACGAGGTCAGGTTGCGCCTTCCTGGACAGAGACGTAGTACTGGAAGCACGTCAACAACTGCATCCTCAAACACAACTCTGCCTCTCACCACAAGTCGTGGTGGCTCTTCAGGTCGCATGGGTGCTAAGCCTTGCATAGCCTGGGCATTTTTTCAGATCGATAAAGATGACCCAACTCGTGTTATCTGTAACATTTGTCAGCAAAAGCTAAGTAGAGGCCAAAAAATACATAGTTTGAGTACTTCATGCATGAACCGGCACATGGACATGAAGCATAAGTTGCAGTGGGAAGCTCAGTGTGCTACAATGCGGCCTAGCCGGCCGGGCCAATCACCGTCTGCCATATCTTGTGCATCCGCGGCCTCTTCATCCTCTGTGACTGGGGGGACAGCAGTCACACCTGTTTTGGGGCGCAGACCTGCCACCTCTTTACCCGCAACAGCCAGCGTGATTGGCAGGTCATCATTTTCTTTGGAGGTGGTAACACCAGCTGGTGTTGAGCGCTGTCCGACATCGATAGCACCACCTTTGGATCAAGGCAACCTAACATGTCCGCCTGCATCTTCCTCACAGACCGGCAGTTTGCCGGGGACACCCTTATCAACCCCGTCTAAGCACAATAGCCAGCCCTCGGTCCCTCAGATGTGGACAAGTAAAAGACCATTTCCTCCTAGCCATGAGAAAGCTAAGAGGTTGAATTTCACCATCTGCAAGCTCTTGGCTATAGAAATGCTGCCTTTCCGCCTGGTGGACACAGAGGATTTTCGAGACCTTATGTCCGTCGCAGTGCCCCAGTACCAGATGCCCAGTCGGCACTACTTCTCAAAGAAAGGTGTGCCTGCTCTCCACCAGCATGTCGCACACAACATCACCGCTTCTTTGAGAAACTCTGTGTGTGACAGGGTGCATTTCACCACAGACACTTGGACGAGTAGGCATGGACAGGGGCGTTACATGTCGCTGACTGGGCACTGGGTAACTATGGTGACAGCAGGACAAGGGGCTGCTGTCCAAGTCTTGCCGTCCCCACGAGTTGTGCGTCAATCCTCTTTATGTCAAAGTTCCTCCACTGCTTCTGCCTCCTCAACCTCCTCTCGGTCTTCCACCTGCACCCAAAGCCTGTCTGGTCATGCCACAAGCTTTCTAACTGCGCAGAAGGGATCCTGCACACCTCCTTACTATGCTGGCAGTAGGGCTCAACGTCATCAGGCGGTTTTTACATTGAAATGTCTGGGAAATGTGAGTCACACAGCTGAGGAGTTGTGGTCAGCTCTGGAGAACCAATTTCATGAATGGTTGTCTCCACTGGACCTGAAACCAGGGAAGGCCGTGTGCGACAATGCTGCAAACCTGGGTGCGGCCCTTCGCCGGGGCAATGTCACACACGTGCCTTGTATGGCTCACGTGTTGAACCTGGTTGTCCAGCAATTTTTAGCCCACTATCCCAGACTAGATGGCCTTCTGCAGAGGGCACGGTCGCTGTGTGCTCACTTCCGCCGTTCGCATCCCGCAGCTCAGCGACTTACATCTCTACAGAAGTCGTTGGGCCTGCCACTTCACCGGCTAAAATGCGATGTGCCTACCCGGTGGAATTCAACTCTGCACATGTTGCAGCGACTGTGGCAGCACCGACAAGCCCTGGTGCAATACGTTCTGACGTATAGCCTGGGCCAACGAGATTCAGAGGTGGGGCAAATCACGCTGGAGGAGTGGTCTCAGATCAGGGACCTATGCACCCTTCTGCACAGTTTTGAAATGGCGACGAAGATGTTTAGTGCTGACGATGCCATTATCAGCATGACTATTCCGGTGATTTACATGCTGGAGCACATGTTAAACAGAATTCGGAGTCAGGTGGTGGCACAAGAGGAGGTGGAGGAAGTAGAGGAGGAGGAGTTGTATGCGGAAGGGCTAACATCTGCAAGGTCCAGACGGTCGGCAGCACCAAGGCGGCAGGCATGTGAGGGTGGGGGAGATGGTTTTACCAGGGCGCATGGTAGCAGCCAAACTAGTGAGGAAGGTGCAGGAGCCCAGGAAGAAGTGGAGGACGAACTGATGGAAGACTCATCAGATGAGGGAGACCTTGATCACATTTCTGTTGTGCGAGGTTGGGGGGAGAGGACAGAGGAAGGAAGCATGATTGTTACCTCGCCACCAACACAACAGGGACTTGGTGCTCCTGGATGCGCAACACACATGAGTGCCTTCTTGCTGCACTACCTGCAACATGACCCTCGAATTGTGAGAATTAGAAATAATCCTGACTACTGGGTTGCCACACTGTTAGATCCCCCAAACTTTTCGATCAACCTTTTCATTTTAATAAAGACCAAAAAAATGGTCATTTTTGAAATTATAAGCATTAGCAGGTTGTTAGAAACTGAAATCAAACAGTTTTCAACTCAAAACTTTATTCTAGGTGATGTTACATTTTCACATAGGACCCCTTGTTCGAAAGGAGCTTCTGAACTCTCTCGTCCATTGAATTTGTCAGGTTTTGGATGGTTTCTGCTTCAATTGTTTTGCATGAGGACAGAATACCCTCCCAGAGCTGTTGCTTAGATGTGAACTGCCTCCCGCCATCATAGACACTCCTTTTAATGATGCTCCAAAGGTTCTGAATGGGGTAGAGGTCAGGGGAGCATGGGGGTCACACCATAAGTTTGTCCCCTTTTATGCCCATATCAGCCAGAGATGCAGATGTTTTATGTGCAGCATGAGATGGTGCATTATCATGCAGAAAAATGATCTTGCTGTGAAATACACGGTTCTTCTTCTTGAACCATGGCAGGAAGTGCTGTTTGAGAAAATCCACATACATTATGGAGTTCATCTTTAGCGCCTTCAGGGATCCTAAAGGGGCCGACAATCTCTCTCCCCATGATTCCAGCCCAAAACATTACTCCACCTCCTCCTTGTTGGCGCTGTAGCCGTGTTTGCGTGGGGTGTCCATCAACCAGCCATCCTCCACTCCATCCATCTGGACCATCGAGCGCTGCACGGCACTCATCCGTGAACAAAACAGTTTTGAAATCAGTCTTCATGTAATGTTTGGCCCACTGGAGCCGTTTCTGCTTGTGTGAAGTGGATAGAGGAGGTCGACAGGATGGCGCATGCACAGCTGCAAACCTCTGAAGGACCCTGCATCTTGTTGTTCGGGGGACGTTGGAGGCACAAGCAGCTTCAAAAACTTGTCTGCTGCTATGACAAGGCTTTTTTGCCGCTGCTCTTTCAACCTGACGTAATTGCCTGTAGGAAAGAGTCCTCAATTGCCCTTATCAGCACGCACACGTGTGTACTGTGAATTAGCTACATACTTCTTGATTGCCAAGACACTTCATCCTGATCATCGCACAATGTTGATTGTAGTCATGCCTTGACCTAAACACTCCACAATTTGTTGCTTCTCAGCAGCCGACACATCCTTTTTCTTTCCCATTTTGGCAGAAAATGTAGGCTGCTTAATAATGTGAGAGAGCCTTCTTAAGTAGTCTTGCCTTTCATTGGACACACCTGCCAAACTAATTAGCACAGGTGTCTGCAATTGCTTACAGTGATATAAAGAGCCCTGACACACATCACCATCAATGAGTTTAACTGACAAACAAACAAATTCTTCCCTTATCACTCCTAAACACTTTTTGTATAATAATTTGGAACGCAGTGTACATGTGCTTTTCCACAAAACACCAGTGGTTCACGTAGTGAATCTTACAGTTCTACCTTGCCAACCGTGGTCTGTATGGAGTTGTTCAATAAAGGGCCCAAAATTAAGATAACATAGATGGGAGAGGTCTCTATGAATAGGAATTCCTAAGTATTTGATACCCTGTGAGGGCCAGGCAAAGGGAAAGTTGGACTGGATGGAATCCTATATGGATTTGGGGAGGGAGACATCGAGGGCCTCAGACTTCGCTGCATTGATTTTAAAATTTTACCATGTAACAAAGTGATCTATTTCAGCCATAACAGCATGGATGGATATATGTGATTGAGTGATATATACTAGGACATCATCAGCAAATAGAGAGCACTTGTACTCGGTGCCTCCCACCTCAATCCACCTAATATTGGGGTTATGGCGAATTGATGAGAGCAGGTGCTCCGTCACTAGGATGTATAAGAGAGGGGACAGAGGACATCACTGCCTTGTCCCATTGGTGATTGTGAAAGGTGATGAAAATGTTCTGACGCACCCCCTGGGCCTTGGGACACCCGGAGCCGGACCCTTTTTGGTGGATGCTGGTGGTTGTAGTCTTCGTGGCGGCGACCCAGTTCCGTGGCTCAGGGCGGTCAAACCAGTGGCGGAACTATTTATGTGGTTTTCATGTTTAAATGTCCGACTACGCCACCCGTGGATTGCGGTCAGAGTGAACCGCCGCTACAGGGCAGACCACTGAGGCTGGTGTTGTGGGTGCAGCAGAGCGTAGCATAACTCCCCACGGGAGGAGTATAGCCTCAGGGCAGTGTATGCGGAGGATGGGGGTGATGGTGCAGGGCAGCAGCAGTAACGACACGGAGTCAGTGATGCAGTTCAGGGCCTTTACTCACAGTTCTTATTATCCAGACCACGTCTGCAGGTAACGGCTGCCCACGTCGTACTGTGCTCACCAGGTGAGGGGCTCAGACAACTCCCAGATAACTTTGGAGCACTTCACAGGACCCCCTTTGTGTGTCCTTTGTCTGGCCTTTCTTACCAACACTTCTGTCCGGCTGCCTCGGGCCTCCTCTTGGTAAACTTGGCGCCAGTTTCCCTGACCCTATGTGGTGCCTTCCTAGCGGGTGTAGCGAGGGGCTGCGCCACATAAAATGTCAGAGCCTCCGGTTTCTAGCTGAGGGTCGTTTCCTGCCTCCACTAGTTCGGGGACCGGTCTCCCCCTTTGGCCTGACCCCTCCACGCAGGTGGATTCGGGCGTGCGGTGGCGACTCGCCCGTCCGCACCCCTGGGATCCCTTCATTCCTCGTTCCTGGAGCCTTCTCCGCTCCTCTTCCTTCCTTCTCCCTCTTCCAGGCCTGGGCCTCTGTTACTAGGCCCGCCTCCGGAGCAGAGCTCATGCAGAGCCCCTGCTCCCTGCCACTTCTGCTCAGACTTCTCTGCACTGAACTAAGATGGTGCCCACCTTTTATACTCCCTTCTCAATGCACCCAGGAACTGCTTCCTCCCTGCTCCTGCACTACAGGGTTCCCCTTCCTCAGTGTTCCCTCCCCCCACTCCAGCCAGGGACAGGGACTGTCATGCCCATCTCAGGGGCATATTGGTCGCCCTGCCCCACGGCAATGTGGTGTAATGCATGCAGGTGTCGGGTCCTGATCCACACTCCATCCTTACCTGAGAGTGAGATATCACACCTCTGGGTGAGGTGCAATACGTCTGTAGCAACCGAGCCCTCAGGGTGCTACAGTTCCATTTATCTTCAGCCTAGGTGACGTATTGCGATACAGGGCCGTGATTTTGGCTATAAAAGGGTCCCCTAGACCCCTACCCCAAGCTTTTTAAGAGAATCATATATGGCGTGCCAGGAGACTCTATGGAATGCTTTCTCAGCATCCAACGAGAGTATCTAATTACAAATTTTTAACTGCATCTAGCCCAGGAAATACTTTGTGCCTAGTAGCAGTGTCTGCTAGTGAGCGGATTATCCCGGCTGTTAAGCAAGCTGCACCACCTGTAGTTTAGACACTTAATTTTTTCAAAGGAAATGCTTCGGGACCATGGGATACTTAGTGAAGAGCATCAGGAGGCACCCCAAGGCATAGGGGCTGGGACTGGCAGTAGGATGCCTTGCGGTGGACAGCCGAGCTCGATCCTTATAAAAGCTTTTTAACTGCAGCAGCTTTAGTGGACGCTACTGGAGCTAGAATTACCGCGCTGCTGGCATGAGACTTGCCCTCCAATAGATCCTTGTAAATGGATTTAAAGTGTATTCATTCAAATTAGAGAGACAATTTAAATTAAAAAGCTTAGAGCTGCCTCCACCACAGGGGGGCTCGCTCGACCCACCAGCGGACAGGCACCAGTATTGGGAGAGGGGGGCTGGCCGTCAGGGTTCACCGCGGCTCTGGCACAAACCCGGCGACACGGAGGTGGCACAGGCAGGAGCGGACTGGCCGTGTCGGCTTCTCACTTTTTGGATTTTAGAAGGGCATGACATGCCTATATCTGTGTCTCCCCCTCCTTTTACTCCTCCACCTCTTTTATTTTCGCATGACTATATGTACTTGTCACTTTTCCATGTGTTAGTTATGTCTTCTGAGCAGTTTGTCAGCTTTTGGACACCTTTGAAGGTGTTTTCTATGTGTTTCTATGTGTTTTTGTTTGCCTGCCATTGGTTTTAACGGTGTTCGAAGGTGTTCGACGAACAGTTCGACGAACAGTTCGGCGAACACACGGGTGTTCGACGAACCGAACCGAACTCGAACACTACGGGGGTGGCTCAACACTAGTTATGAGAAGGGGCGCTAGCAGACAATAACCAGACTCAATACTCGTTGATTACATCTGTAATCATTACCTACTGTCTTTGCAGAAATCTTCATCCTGTAGGAAAATATTCCCTATTAGCAGAATTACCATAAAATCTGTATATGAATGGTAAAATTAGAAGATACTTCCAAGTTTCAGCAAGGGGACAAGAACTTGCATAATGCAATAATTCCATCGATATTGGTATCATTGTGTTTCACAGTTCTAAATTGTGATTAAAAGCTGAAATGATGCGTATTGTCACCAAGTCCTGGTGTCACCAGCAGAAGACAGAACTTCTGGAATGGCAGCAAGTAAAGTGGATAATCTCTGACATGATCCTCAATATTGGGAGACAAATATTTATATAAGATGCCTGCCTGCACAAGAAAAGAATATAAAACACTGTCAGCACATGAAGAGAAGATGTTCTGACAACTCTGGTTCTCGGCCAACTTTGGATCTTCTTAATAGTAAGGGTTTTTCTGTTTTTTTTTTGCTTTCCTATGTTTCTGCACATGGATATGGCCAAAGGTAAGAATGTAATCTGTAGATATGTTACATAAATTAGAAGATATTTGGATGAGTTTCGTGTACTTTGGGGATGCAGAATCCAAAAATGACGTTAGTGTTACCGAATTGGTTTTGATTTATTGTACAGTATACTGGATACGGCTAATTTTGACTTTATACATCTATTCCAGTTGCTTACTCAACAAGATGTAATGAAGCATATGAAAATATCACAATGGTCTTGAGTTCTGCAATTTGCCATCAGGAGCTCCGCTGCTTTTTGCTTGGGCACCACATTGGATGCATAAAGTGCCCTTGTATCATCTGCTTGTATAATAGAGTAAAGCAAGATCATTAAAAAAGGACTACGCCTTCAAGGTAAGACCTAATTGTAGGTGCAGAGAACATCACTAACGTAATAAGCCATAGGATGAGTGAGTAAAATCAATCTCCCACTTCTCCATGTAAAGCTGGGACTGAGGGAGCAGGTTGTTAAGGCCTTGAATAAAGATGACAAATGCTTCAATTACATTTGTAGATCGTTCCCTGGACTGAATAATGAACAACTAAAGGCAGGAACCTGATTGTCTTCAAATTCGTAAATTCATCAATGATTCACATTACAAATGATGTGAAGCTTCTGCCGGCTGCAGCTGTCTCAGCTGTCAAGAACGTCTTCAGAGAACTATGAAGTCTTGGAGCAAAGCATGCCTAAAATGTGCATGAAAATGAGCATAGAGGGACACTTTCTCCATAGATGGAGATGTAGATTTCTAAATCTTGGTGATTTTACTGGAAAACCAGGAGAAAAATTACATCAGGATATCAAGTTAATGGAGAGCAAGTATCAAGACTGATAGGTCAGAGATATGATGGCGGACTACTGCTAAAGCCTCCATCATAATAGTTCTGATGACACAAATAACAGAAAATCGTACAAACGGTGTTTTTCTAAGCATGAATTGTGATAATCAGAATGACATTAGTTTGTTTTGTGACGTCTTTACACCGCGCTCTCTCCTGACCGGTCACAGCGCACAGCGTGAAGATGCCAGCTACGCTGGAGTCCAGAGAAGCAGTGAGGTGAGTATTGGATTTTTTTTTTTTGTATGGGGCCATAGGGGACCTGCATGGGGCACTATGGGGGGGATGGGACATCCTTCATGGGGTATTATATAGGGGGGATGTGACAGCCTGCATGGGGCATTATATGGGGGGAGAGGTGACATCCTACATGGGCCATTATATGGGGGGAGAGGTGACATCCTACATGGGGCATTATATGGGGGAGAGGTGACATCCTGCATGGGGTATTATATAGGGGGGATGTGACATCCTGCATGGGGCACTATAGTGGGATGTGACTTCCTGCATGGGGCATTATATAGGGGGGATGTGACATCCTGCATGGGGTATTATATACGGGGGATGTGACATCCTGCATGGGGTATTATATGCATGGGGTATTATATACGGGGGATGTGACTTCCTGCATGGGTCATTATAAAGGAGGGTCGGGAGACATATGCTAGAATACCCGATGCGTTAGAATCGGGCCACCATCTAGTAACAACATACTCAGCCAAATTTTCAAAACACACACAGCTCAGCTACAACACACTTAGCTCGGTAACATCATCAAAAACACAACACGCAGCTCATTCCTGCATCCATAAAAGACTCGTGCCACTTTTCTTCTGTAACATTTCAACAGATATGAAGAATCAAGGGGGTGAGGTAGACAAATTCATTGTCTGCACTATTTTTTTTACTATAAATTAGCACCATTTTTGGCTCAAAATATGGTCCTGCTTATATATCAAACATAACATAAGGGGAAGAAAGAGAAGTATCCTGAGTCTCCTTTGAGCTGCATCAATGTATTATGCTAATTCCACCAAACTGGCCAACACCCTTCTTTTGTCAAGCGCTATTGTGACCATATCGTTGGGTCTTACCGCTGTGTGAAGTCGAGTGATGCACTTACAGTTGAAACCAGAAGTTTACATACACTATATAAGAAGACACAAATGCATGTTTTTCTCAATATCTGAGATGAAATCAGAATTAATCTTTCCCGTTTCAGGTCAATTAGGATTACCATAATTTGTTAATATTTACAAAATTCCAGAATAATAAGAGAGAATGTTTTAAGGCATTTTTATTACTTACTGCAAAGTCAATTGTGGACTTGCACAAGTCTGGCTCATTCTTGGGTACAATTTCAAGATACAGGAAGGTGCCTCGTTCATCTATGCAAACAATTATACGCAAGTACAAACAAGATGGGAATGTCCAGCCATCATACTGCTCAGGAAGGAGGTGTGTTCTGTGTCCCAGAGATGAACGGGCTTTGGTCCGACATGTGCATATCAACCCAAGGACAAAAGCAAAAGACCTTGTGAAGGTTATGGCGGAGCTGGTAAGATTGTGTCAATATCCACAGTGAAACAAGTACTGTATAAACATGGGCTGAAAGGCCACTCTGCTAGGAAGAAGCTATTACTCCAAAAGAAAACATAAAAAATGGCAGATTAATGTTTGCAAATGCACACAGGAACAAAGACCTTGATTTTTGGAGACATGTCCTTTGATCTGATGAAACTAAAATTGAACTTTTTGGGTATAATAACCATCGTTACGTTTGGAGGAAAAAGGGAGAAGCTTGGAAGCCTAAGAACACCTTCCCAACTGTGAAACACGGGGGTGGCAGCATCATGTTGTGGGGTTGTTTTGCTGCAGGAGGGAATGGTGCACTTCACAAAATAGATGGCATCATGAGAAAAGATTATGTGGCAATACTGAAGCAACATCTCAAGACATCAGTCAGGAAGTTAAAGCTTGGGCGGAAATGGGTCTTCCAAATGGACAATGACCTGAAATGCTAAAATGGTAACAAAGTGGCTTAAGGATAACAAAGTCAATGTTTTGAAGTGGCCACTACAAAGGCCTGATCTCAATCCTATTGAAAATTTATGGGCAAAGCTGAAAAGGCAGGTGCGAGCAAGGCGACCTACAAACCTGGATCAGTTACCAGTTTTGTCAGGAGGAATGGGCACAAATTCCGACCAACTACTGTGAGAAGCTTGTGGAAGGATATCCCAAACGTTTGACCTAAGTCATTCAGTTTAAAGGCAATGGTACCAAATACTAATGAAATGTATGTAAACTTTTGACTTTGCAGTAAGTAATAAAAATGCCTTAAAACATTCTCTCTCTCTCTCATTATTCTGGCATTTGGCAAATATTAAAAATGATGGTAATGCTAATTGTCCTAAAATGGGAAAGGTTTATTCTGATTTCATGTCAGATATTGAGAAAAACATGCATATGTGCACATGGGCGTACCCACCATGGGGCAGGGGGGGCAGCTGCCCCCCCCTAGAAGCAGGGCCGCACTCCGCACACCAGGGCCGGCGTCAGCACCCGGCGCACCCGGGCAAATGTCAGGGCCGTGAGCAGGCGGGGGGGCCCCTCACCGTCTGCGCCCGCTCCCCCCTCTTGCTCAGGGCCCCGGCACCCGGCTCAATACTTACCTCTCCCCGTGCCTCCGCAGCAGGTCCTGCATCCTCCGCGGCTGCTGCACTGTATGACGTCTCAGGTCAGAGGGCGCGGTGACGTCTTTACACCGCGCTCTCTCCTGAGCAGTCACAGCGCAGAGCGGGATGAGGCCGGCGACGCTGAGGAGTCCGGAGCAGCGGCAGCAGGTGAGACGTGAGGTGAGTATTTGATTTTTTTTTTTTGCCCCCCCCCCCCTAGTTTTGATCCTGGGTACGCCCATGTATGTGCATTTTTATATAGTTTACGTAAACTTCTGGTTTCAACAGTATATATCTGTGCTGAGTGCTGTAGAGGTTGGAGGGGTCCTTTGCATTTTTCTATTATTGCATTGATACATTTATAGGATCATAAAGTAAATACATACATAAGAAGGTAAGTTTATTGACGCTATTGGCTGAGAACACATGCAGTGTAAATACGGCCCTAACAGTCTAATCATGTAATATGCATGAGAAGGATGATGGTGAGATGCTTGCTGATTATACTGCATGTCGATTTTATACCCGTTGCTGCGGTTTAATGGGACATTGGAAGTCTATAAGAGCCAATGAACCGCATTCTGGGAACACTGCCAAGATTACGTTTTCCCTTTATTTCTTTTTTTCAATCTATCTATTTGATAAAAATAAAATTGAGGCAGTCGCCATTCAGGAATAATGAGACATTTACATTATGGACGCCATGCGCTTCTTTATGTTCTTGAAAGTGCTGGTTTGTTAAAAAACAGATTGATTTAAATTTTGCTTTAAGGCAATGAGTTTTTTTTCATCCTCAGGGCATCGGAGTAAACAGCAGAATCTGAGTTCAGATTGAGTTCTTTCTGTAAAGACACAGAATATGCTACAGAAAGAAATGTGCATGGCTTTAAAATGTATAGAAATAATATTTTGTGTTTTTTAGACTTTACAACACACTTTACTATCACACGCACCCCAGTTTTTGACAGCAGAAAATATTAGAAAACATATTTCCTACTAAATAGAATGTCCCTAGAGCGGTGTTAATAAGTGGAGTGGTCACTTTCATTCATTTTAATGCAGTAGAATATGATAAGGACGTAATAGATATTAGTTTTTCTCTGCAGAATGTGTATTAAACACATATAGCCTTACAGCAATATGTACAACGTCTGCAGCTCACACATACACACAACACTGCTGCATGCACAGTACATGCACACTTAGCTCTGTTGTATATATACACACAGCTCTGGTATACACATACAGAGCTCTGCTACACACACATCTCTCTGTTACGTGAGTGCACCCACAACTCTGTAACATCAACACACACAGCTCAGCTACATGAAAACACACAGCTGACCTACATCAACATGCTCAGCTACATAATCAAAACACACATACAGCTCAGCTGCAACACACTCGGCTACATTCTCAAGACACATACAGGTCAACAACAACATTATCAAAACACACCCGACTCAGCAATACCACACTCATCTACATGATCAAAACACACAGTTCAGCTACAACACACACTGAACTTGCCTAAATAATCAATATACACACAGCTCAAATACAGCACTCTCAGTTACATCAAAACCGATACAGCTTGCCTACAACACATTCAGCTCAACATTAGCATGCAATACCTCCTGTCTCAGGCCAGTAGGGGGAGCAGGCTGCCCCTATAAATGCTGGAACTGGGGGCAGGGTTAGGGAGAACTGGACGACCTGTCTCTGGATTGAGAGGTGTCCCAGAGCAGATAGGGACAGTTGTATTGCACCCTAAGAGGACGTGTGGCAGTAGGAGAGCTACAAGCCAGGGACAAGAGGTGAAGTGCGCCTGTCCTGGCAGATAAAGAACCAAATTTACCAGACTTTGGTGTCTGAGGCTGTGAGGATTCCACGTCCTACAGCAGATAACCAGTCTGCAGGGGACTGTATGTTCCTTGGCCTAAGAAGCCCGGAGGTTCCGCCACACCAGAAGGGACCAGCAAAGCCGTACCAGGCGGGGAGTAGAAAGGAACCCACGTTGCAAACCATACAGGCGAGAGGACACGGTGAGCTCGGGACCGTGGGCTGTTACCCTACCAGGAAGAGATAGCCAGAAGGAGCGCAGAGAGCACGGTAGGCCTACACCCTCACCCTGACCAGGGCCAATTTCCCAATTGCTCTCAGACGTCCAGGTCCCCTCCTAGCCGGGACTGTTTGTGGGTCAGTTCACCTGTTCTAGTAAAGAGCCTGGACTGCAACCTGTTGTCTGTGTGCTTCTTGCTCCTCCAGCACTAACGGTACTGGGACGCCCTACACCATCACCCCCATCTTCCATTATACTGCCCTGGGGCCGCACTCTTCGCGTGGGGAGTCACACTATCCCAGCTGCATACATCATCAGCCCCAGCGGTCTACCTGGCAGCGGCGGTCCGCACTGACCGCAATCCACGGGTGGCGCAGTCGGACACACCAACAGCGCATCGCAGACTACCATTGGTCTCACCACCCTGAGCCACGGAACCGGGTAGCCACTACTACCCCCATCGTTCCCCTATTGCCCGGATCCGAATGCCCCACGGCCCAGGGGGCGAGTCAGCTTTGGCGTAGTCGGCAGGATAGTAACCAACCCGCCACAAACGGGTATTGCGTGCCTGAAAGAGACTGTACACGCACCTGAAAAGAGGTTTCCCGCCATCCGGAGCCGTTTCCCGCCATTTTCAGCCGTCTCCCGCCATCTTCTGTCGGTTCCCGCCATCTTCAGCCGTTTTCCCGCCATCGGACGCCATCTTCAGGACGCCGCGCGGGAAGAAGAGGGGCGTGGACATCCAAACCGCGCAAGACCCGAAGCTCCGCCCCACGCACTGACGCTGCGCAAGGTCCTGGAAGGGAGAGAGAGCGACGCTGACGTCACCAGGACGCGACGCGAGGTCCTCGTTCAGAGCAGCACCAACGGAGCCGCGGCCTACAGAAGAGGATCGTCGGAAGGTAGGCCACGCTTAACTAGGGGGGAGGAAGATGTCGGACACGGAGGCGCCCACTACCACCAGCGCAGCTGCAGCAGCGGTGATGCCATTTTCCCTGCCCTACATCCCTGGAGCGGCCTGGCTGCCTAAGTATTCAGGGGAGTCCCATGCCCTAACTGACTTTAAGGAAAGGCTGTACAGTTTATTCCAAGTTTACCCCCTGACAGAGGAACAGAAGATTAGCATACTGACAGGGCAGTTAACTGGCGCAGCCCAGCGGGAGGTAAAGTCATGGCCCGCTGAGGAGAAAAGAACTGTGAAGGGTATTCTGGCCCGGCTGCGGGGTACCTTTGACACACGTACCTCCGCTGAAATTAAAATGAGGCTCTATGGATGTAAGCAGCGGACACAGGACAGCATCAGAGACTATGCCCTATATTTGCAGGAAGCCTTGAGGGCCATCCAACAAGCTGACCCTGGCAGCGTGCAGGATACGGATAAGCTACTAACAGAACAGTTTATAGAGGGTCTGCTGTCTAGCGCCCACAGGACCCAGCTGCGCCTCATGTTCTTTCAGAACCCTGATCTGACCTTTGCCCAATTTAAGGACAGGGCCATAAGGGTGCTCCGTGAACCCGCAACAAGAGGCGCTATAAACCCCCGGCGCCCTGCTCTCACCTACCACCAGGAGGCGGCGCCCTCCTCTATGGACTCTGTGGGGGCCGAGGCACAGGCCCTGAACCAAGCCCCGTCGAAAGATCTGCATCACCAAGTCCAGGAGCTGACCAGGAGCATCGCGGCGTTGACCAGGACCGTCCAGGCGTTACAAGTGGACCCGTCGAGACCCATCGAGCTGGCTTTAAGTCCGGAGGATGTCCCGTGGCGTCGACAGAGGAGGATCCCGTCGTTCCGAGGTAGGCCCACAGACCGCTACGCAGAGGATGGACAGCTCATTTGCCGTCAATGCAACCAGCCCGGACACATTTCCAGGTACTGTAATTTAAACGGGTCCAACCTGGGGCAGAGGGCCAAAACCCAGGCATAAGATCACCAGGCCCTTACAATTGGCGTAATAAGTACGTTGGAGGGCGCCCGGTTTTACCCGTGGTGCTGGACGGTATCCCCATGAGCGCCTTGCTGGATACCGGGTCGCAAGTAACCACTATCCCTTATGTACTTTTTAAGCAGTATTGGACTGATGCTGGTATAACACGGTATCCAGACAGTGACTTGAGCATCATCGCCAGTAATGGCTTGCCCTTGCCGCAGATGGGGTTCAAGGAGATGACCATTAAAATTGGTAAAGTTGAACTACCGGCACAGGGAGTAATTATTGTGGACATTGACCATCGTGAAAGTCACCCTAAAATAACTGTGGGTACTAACGTGATTGAAAATTGTCTTTCAGAGGTAATTGTACTTCTACAACAGGTGGCGGTGAATGCTAGTTCCAGCCAACAGAGAGTCCTCAACAAGGAGATAAAAGCCCTGATGAGACGGCAGCAGGTAGAACTGTCTGGTGGTGAGATCGGTAGCGTAAGGCTGAGTGACCCATTCCCCATTTCCATGCCTCCCAAAAGTGAAATGATGATCTGGTGTCGGACTGCAATCGGGTTGAGAGGTAGAGACTACCAAACCATGGTAGAACCCATGTACTCGGACAGCAGGCCCACCATTTTGACAGCCCGGGGAGTGGTTGATGTCCGTCATGGGAGGGTGCCCGTTCGCATTCTCAACATTGGGGAGAGAGAGGTACACTTACCCAGGTACGCTACACTTGCCAAACTGTTTGTTGTCGAACACAAAGCTATCAGGGCCATGGAGCCTTTGCCTCCATCTCCACAGGCGGAGGGTAACGGCTCCCAGAAACAAAAGGAGGACTGGTGCCAGAAACTCCATGTGGGTGCTGACTCCACTCCCCTGCACCAAAAACAAGGAGTCTACTGGGTGGTACACAAGTACGAGAGAGTCTTTAGTAAGCACCCGCTAGACTTCGGCAGAGTAAAAAGGATAGAACACCATATCCCCACGGGGAGCCACCCACCAATAAAAGAGAGACACAGGCCTGTACCCCCTGCACATTATCAGAATGCCAAGGGCATGTTAAGGGAAATGAAAGAAGCTGGGATCATTAGAGATAGCTGTAGCCCCTGGGCAGCCCCCCTGGTTCTGGTAAAAAAGAAAGACGGCACCAGGAGAATGTGCGTGGACTATAGACAAATCAACCGTATCACCCACAAAGACGCATATCTGCTGCCTATCATAGAGGAGTCTTTAGCCGCACTAAAATCAGCTAACTTCTTTTCTACTTTGGACCTTACTAGCGGGTACTGGCAGGTTCCTGTGGCAGAGGCTGACAAGGAGAAGACCGTCTTCACCACCCCGATGGGACTGAGTGAGTTCAACTGTATGTCCTTCGGGCTCTGCAACGCACCAGGGACCTTCCAGAGGCTGATGGAATGCTGTCTAGGGCACCAAAACTTCGAGACGGACCTCCTTTACCTGGATGACGTGATCGTCTATTCGAAGACTTACGAGGACCATCTAAAGCACCTGGCCGAGGTGTTCGAAGCCCTGGCAGGCTATGGCCTGAAGGTGAAACCATCGAAGTGTCACCTGTTGAAACCAAAGGTTCAGTACCTAGGGCACGTGGTAAGTGCGGAAGGAGTAGCCCCCGACCCTGACAAGGTCACGGCAATCAAGAGCTGGCCAAGCCCTTCGAACATCAAGGAAGTGAGGCAATTCCTCGGGTTGGTAGGCTACTACCGAAGGTTCATCCCCGGGTTCACTAAGATGGCAGCTCCTATGCAGGACCTCCTGATAGGACAGTCTAAGTCCAGAAGCCAAAAGCCACCCTTCAAGTGGGATAAACCGAAAGAGGAGTCCTTCCGCCAGTTGAAGATGGCCCTCACAGGGGATGAGATCCTGGCCTACCCTGATTATGACCAGCCTTTTATTCTCCACACAGACGCCAGTAATGTGGGACTGGGAGCCGTACTGTCACAAAACCAACAGGGCAGAGAAAGGGTGATCGCGTACGCCAGCCGGAAGCTGAGGCCCACCGAGAGGAACCCGGAGAATTAGAGCTCCTTCAAGCTAGAATTCTTGGCGGTGGTGTGGGCCGTAACGGAACGCTTCAAGCATTACCTGGCCTCCGCAAAGTTCACTGTGTACACGGACAATAACCCGTTAACACACCTAGACAGTGCAAGACTTGGTGCCCTGGAACAGCGGTGGATGGCCCGTTTCTCCAATTATGACTTCGTGATCAAGTACCGGGCAGGCAAAACCAATGCCAACGCTGACGCCCTATCGACAATGCCTCACTTACCTGAAGGTGACGAAGACCCGGAAGAGCTGGAGGAGGTAGAACTCCCCGCGTTTCACCGGTATGGAGCCGCTCATTACTCCCACCATGTGAAGGAGGAGGATTTAACAACCGTTATAATCAATCCCCTACCTCACCACAGCTGGGCCGAGACCCAAGATAGTGACCCTGCAATCTGCCTGGTGAAAGATCTGCTGACCCAGGAAGACGCCCGCTTAGGTCCGGATGCTCCAGAGGAAGCCAAGCAGCTATGGAAAGAGAAGAGCAAGCTGTTCCTCTATGAAGGCAAGCTGTGCAGACGACTTGTCAACCACCGGACACACGAGCTGACCTGGCAAGTCGTGGTCCCAAGGCGGGATGCAGCTATGGTCCTGGGGGCTTTCCATGACAGAGCGGGGCACTTAGGTTGGAAGAAACTGGAGTTCCTGCTAAGAGGACGGTTCTTATGGGTCGGCATGAGAGGGGCTGTAGAGAAGTGGTGCAGGGACTGTGGCCCTTGTAACATAAGGAGAAATGACCGCACCAGCCAGAAGTCACCCTTGAAGCCCATTGTCACCCAGCAGCCTCTTGAGCTGGTAGCCCTGGACCACGTCAAATTGGCTCCAAGCCGGTCAGGATACATCTACGCCCTGACAATCGTGGACCACTATTCCCGTTTTCTAGTGGTGGTCCCGGTAAAAGACTTGACCGCCCAAACGGCGGCCAGAGCCTTCCAGCAATACTTCTGCCGTCCACACGGGTATCCGGAACAGGTCCTGTCGGACCAGGGTCCAGCGTTCGAAGCTGAAATCTTCCAAGAATTCTGCAACCTCTATGGCTGTAAGAAGATTCGGACAACGCCTTACCACCCACAAACCAATGGGATGTGTGAGAAAATGAACAATATAGTCATTGATCTCCTGAAAACGTTGCCCCTGGAGGAACACAGCCTGTGGCCAGAAAAACTACCGGATCTAATAGACTTATACAACAATATCCCGGTGAATGCTACAAACTGCACCCCGGCTTACCTGATGCGAGCTAGACCAGGTAAGCTGCCCGTAGATCTGGAGATGGGAGTCCTAACACCTGAGGACACCTCCCTGGATGCGGACTGGGATACGGAGAGGCGACTGCAGTACAAGAAGGTACAGGAGAGTGTGGAGAAGAGCCTGGCCCAGGTGAGAGAAAGGCAAGAAAGACTCTTCAACCAACACGCCCCTGCTGGTCCCCTAGAACCTGGTGAGCAGGTCCGGAAGCGAAAGAGAAGGCTACATAAGTTGGACGACCAGTGGGAAAGGGAACCCTACACCGTACTGCAGTCTGATCACGACAACTCGAAGGTGTGCGTGATCACCAAGGACGGAGGAGAAACCACTAGTACCGTCTCCAGAGACCACCTCAAAAGATGCCCCGAGCAACTCCGTAGTGCAGAAGAGGATCAAAGTGACCTTGAACCCGCAGAGGACAAGGAAGAAATGATCAGCACCGTTCTCGGAGAGTTCCCTCAGTCCTGGACCCGAATAAACGATGCCATAGTGGTGCCCGTCCTGCATTTCCTGCAAACGGCTCAGCAACAACCTACACCAGAGCCTGAAGGTGAAGAAGAGCAAGCAGTTCCAGAGGCAGAAGAGCCTGTACCAGCAGCCCAGGAGAATCAACCCTCTGCTGACAGTGAGCCTGCCATGCCTGCGGTAAGCCAAAGGACCCGCAGACAGCTGCCTGCCCTGTCTGTAAGTCCAGCTGGTAGCTGTACCCCTAACGCTAGTGGGGAAAGCCAGGTCGGTCCACCACCAGACAGTGGGTTAAGGAGGTCAACCAGGAGCACAAAGGGGCAGATACCCGCTCGCTGGAGAATATAGGGTGCACTAAAACTGTAAATAACCCTGTTGCCAAGTGTTGAAATGTTTGCAAAGTTACATGCAAGATTGGTAATTCTGTGTTTCAGTTTCTTACAGTTACCGTACGGACTCAAAGGTTATGGACTTTTAATAACCGGGACTTTGTATGGACTGCGTTCGGAGCTTAACCAAGGAATGAACTAAGACTGTAAAGGACTTGGGGTAGGACAGACCCCCACCTGGTTAAGGCTCCCCGTTGTGTTGGTGAGATGGACACCCGGTCACAGACCACACTGTGACCTTAAGAACTCAACCTGTGCGTCGTTTGTCTATTAATGTTTTATGGTTATGCATATTGTTCTTGTTTCTTGTTTAGTCCCGGAGTACTAAATTCTACTAGGGAGGAATGTGTCACCCTGGCCTGGATGCAACAAATATAATAAAGCTGTGTCTGAGAGCAAGGGGGAGGTTCTCTGGTCAGGGGAACATTAGCATGCAATACCTCCTGTCTCAGGCCAGTAGGGGGAGCAGGCTGCCCCTATAAAAGCTGGAACTGGGGGCAGGGTTAGGGAGAACTGGACGACCTGTCTCTGGATTGAGAGGTGTCCCAGAGCAGAGAGGGACAGTTGTATTGCACCCTAAGAGGACGTGTGGCAGTAGGAGAGCCACAAGCCAGGGACAAGAGGTGAAGTGCGCCTGTCCTGGCAGATAAAGAACCAAATTTACCAGACTTTGGTGTCTGAGGCTGTGAGGATTCCACGTCCTACAGCAGATAACCAGTCCGCAGGGGACTGTATGTTCCTTGGCCTAAGAAGCCCGGAGGTTCCGCCACACCAGAAGGGACCAGCAAAGCCGTACCAGGCCGGGAGTAGAAAGGAACCCACGTTGCAAACCATACGGGCGAGAGGACATGGTGAGCTCGGGACCGTGGGCTGTTACCCTACCAGGAGGAGATAGCCAGAAGGAGCGCAGAGAGCACGGTAGGCCTTCACCCTCACCCTGACCAGGGCCAATTTCCCAATTGCTCTCAGACATCCAGGTCCCCTCCTAGCTGGGACTGTTTGTGGGTCAGTTCACCTGTTCTAGTAAAGAGCCTGGACTGCAACCTGTTGTCTGTGTGCTCCTTGCTCCTCCAGCACTAACGGTACTGGGACGCCCTACACCATCACCCCCATCTTCCATTATACTGCCCTGGGGCCGCACTCTTCCCGTGGGGAATCACACTATCCCAGCTGCATAGATCATCAGCCCCAGCGGTCTACCTGGCAGCGGCGGTCCGCACTGACCGCAATCCACGGGTGGCGTAGTCGGACACACCAACAGCGCGTCCCAGACTACCATTGGTCTGACCACCCTGAGCCACGGAACCGGTTAGCCACTACTACCCCCCATCGTTCCCCTATTGCCTGGATCCGAGTGCCCCACGGCCCAGGGGGCGAGTCATATACATTACCACATCTTCAGCTACTCAGGATGTGCAGATATATCAGTGTGGGGCAGGAGGAGAGAGAACAGTTCTCTTTGTGATTGGGATTGACGCTGTGTTAGCTTTCTTTTCGATCAGAGGAAACAGTCTCCAGACTGTAAGATGCACAAACTTTTTAGCAAGATTTTTTCTTGCTAAAAAGTGGGTCTTACAGTCCAAAAATATGATATTATAGTGAATAGGTGATTTTCATCAGTATTAAAGGGATAGTGGATGTAGGAGAACCTCAGCAGATGACTGCACTGTTACTTAAAAAAAATCTCTATACAAAGACCAACATTGATATTATCGCTATACTGTGACCATATAGTGGTAGATACCAGTCCTGCAGAATACTATAGAGATTACAGTACAGTTATATGTAGTACCTTACAGGTGACGTTCTTTCTGATGAAATCGTTCAGTTTTCCCGTCTTTTCCATCTGGCCCAGACTGACACGACAACTTCTCTATCAAGGACTCGTCTACAGAGATTACAGCAAAGACACATTTGACTCCTTACATTTCAGGCACCGTCCCCATCTATTCCCAACCTGCACAAACTCCACATCCTGCTATACCCCAATACTGAGCCACTGCTGCTGTGTCCCTATTACTGCACCTGCTGTGTGGTACTGTGTGCCCTCTAAATGGTAAAACAAACCTCTAGACTATAGAAATGCCCTAAAAAACAAAGCTCACATTTTGCCCCCGAGAAAGTAATAGTGCCCTCTGTTTACCCCTTTGACAGTCATAATAACCTGAGTTCCGCTATAACGATAAGTGCCCACTTAACATTTAATAATGTCCTGAGTCTCCCCCCATGTACAGCTCCCCTCTACACAGTATGATGCTGTCCTATACATAGTATAATGCCCCCTCACTGTATAGTACCCCCCACACAGTATACTGACCCCTTAGTAGCCTCCAAACTGATGGCACCAACACTGTATGATGGCCCCCACACTATACTAAGACCCCACATTATCTCCCACACTGTATGATGGCCCCCTAAATAGCTTACATATAGTATAATACACCAGATAGTCCCCAATATAGTATAATGCACTACCCGTAGGCCTCTATAGTATAATGCACTACCCATAGGCAAACTCTATATAGTATAATGCACCCCCATAGGCCTCCATATAGTGTATAATGCACCCCCATAGGCAGACTCTGTATAGTAAAATTATTATTATTATTTATTATTATAGCGCCATTAATTCCATCGCGCTTTACATGTGAAAAAGGGGTATACATAGCAGACAACAAGTACAATAGTTTTAACAAAAACAAGTCACCCACTGGTACAGGAGGGCTCACAATCTAGAAGGGGGGGTGAGGATACAGTAGTTGAGGGCACAGCTGGTCGTGCAGCGAGGTTTACGGCAGGTTGTAGGCTTGTCGGAAAAGGTAGGTCTTCAGGTTCCTTTTGAAGGTTTCCACTGTAGGCGAGAGTCTTACGTGTTGGGGTAGAGAGTTCCAGAGTAGGGGGGATGCACGGGAGAAATCTTGTATGCGATTGTGGGAAGAGGAGATCAGAGGGGAGTAGAGAAGGAGGTCCTGTGAGGATCGGAGGTTGCATTCAGGTAGGTACCGGGAGACTAGATCACAGATGTATGGAGGAGACAGGTTGTGGATGGCTTTGTATGCCAAGGTTAAAGTCTTGAACTTGAGTCTCTGGGCAATGGGGAGCCAGTGCAGGGATTGGCAGAGGGGAGAGGCAGAGAAATAGCAGGGGGACAGGTGGATTAGTCGGGCAGCAGAGTTTAGGATAGATTGCAGGGGTGCGAGAGTGGTAGAAGGGAGGCCACAGAGGAGGAGGTTGCAGTAGTCAAGGCAAGAGATGATGAGGGCATGCACTAGTGTTTTTGCAGATTAATGGTTGAGGAATGTACGGATCCAGGAAATATTTTTGAGTCGGCATGAAGTGGAAAGGGCTTGGATATGAGGTTTGAATGAGAGATCAGAGTTAAGGGTTACCCTGAGGCAGCGAGCTTGCGGGATTGGGGAGAGTGGACAGCAATTGACTTTGATAGATAGGTCAGGTGGGGGAGTTGAGTGAGATGGTGGAAAGATGATGAATTCGGTTTTATCCATATTAAGTTTTAGGAATCTAGCAGAGAAGAAAGATGAAATACCAAACAGACATTGTGGGATTCTGGTTAGTAAGGAGGTAATATCAGGTCCAGAGAGGTAGATCTGTGTGTCATCAGCATAGAGGTGATACTGGAAGCCGTGAGACTCTATGAGCTGTCCCAGGCCAAAGGTGTAGATGGAGAAGAGCAGGGGTCCTAGAACTGAACCTTGGGGGACACCGACAGATAGGGGGCGAGATGAGGGGGTGGTGTGTGAGTGGGAGACGCTGAATGTCCATTCTGTTAGGTATGAGGAGATCCAAGATAGGGCCAAGGGTCTGTAGTAAGAGGGAATGGTCCACTGTGCCAAAGGCAGAGGACAAATCCAGGAGGAGGAGGACAGAGTAGTGTCACTTGGATTTAGCGGTCAGTAGGTCGTTGGTGACTTTAGCCAGGGCAGTTTCAGTGGAGTGATGCGGTCGGAAGCCAGATTGTAAGCGGTCAAAGAGGGAGCAGGAGGAGAGGTGGGAGGACAGTTCAAAATGGATGTGTTGTTCCAGTAGTTTTAAGGCATAGGGGAGAAGTGATGTGGGGCGATAGCTAAACAGAGAGGATAGGTCAAGGGATGGCTTTTTGAGGATGGGTGTGATTGAGGCATGTTTGAAGCATGAGGGGAAGACGTCAGTTGTTAGTGACAGGTTGAAGAGGTGAGTTAGGGTTGGGATGAAGACTGCGTTGAGGTTTGGGATGAGGTGGGATGGGATTGGGTCAAGTTGACAGGTGATGAGATGTGACTTGGAGAGTAAAGAGGAAAGTTGATCTTCCGTGATGGTGGAGAAGCTGGTTTTGGAGGAGGAGAGTTGAGTAGTTATGAGAAGGGGCTGTAGGGACTTATGGCCTAAGCTTTGCCTTATGTGGTCAATCTTCTACTTGAAGAATGAGGCAAAGTCTTCAGCTGAGATGAGTGGGAAGGGAGGGAGAGCTGGGTGACGGAGGAAAGAATTGAAAGTATTGAATAGCTGTTTAGGGTTGTGAGACAGGGAGGATATGAACGATGAGAAGCAGGTTTGTTTTGCTGCAGTTAGTGTAGACTTGAAAGTAGTGAGGGACTGTTTGAATGCGATGAAGTGCTCATTGGAGTGGGACCTTTTCTATCTCCGTTCAGCAACTCTGGAAGCCCGTCTCAGTTCTTTAGTCAGGCTGGTGTGCCAGGGTTACCTGTTGATTGTGTGAGCTTTGGTAAGTGTGAGGGGGGCCACTAAATTGAGGGCTGCAGCTGTTGTGGTGTTATATAAAGCAGCAGCATCTGCATTGTGTAAGGAATTTATGTCTGTAAGAGGGAGAAGGGATTCAGAGCGTGAGTGTAGGTCAAGGTGTTTGAGATTTCTGCGAGGATGTGCAAGTTTCTGGATAGGGGATTGCGGACCTGGAGAGGAGAGGGAAGAGAATGAGAGTAAGTTGTGGTCAGAAAAAGGGAGAGGTGAGTTAGAGAAGTTGGATAGGAAACAGAGGCAGGTGAAGATGAGGTCCAGTGTGCGTCCATCTGTGTGAGTGGCTGCGGAAGACCACTGAGTGAGGCCGAAGGAGGAAGTGAGGGATAGAAGCTTAGAGACAGATGAGTGGGAAGTGTCAATGGGGATATTGAAGTCACCCAAGATGATAGTGGGGATGTCAGCGGAAACGAAATGGAGTAGCCAGGTGGTGAAGTGGTATAAGAAGGTGGTAGCTGGCCCTGGGGGGCGATAAATGACAGCCAGTTGGAGGGGGAGTAGATGCGTGCACAGTGCACCTCAAAAAAGGGAGGGGTAATGGAGGGTGGCAATGGGATATTTGAGAAGGAGCAGCTATCTGACAGAAGAAAGCCAACTCCTCCGCCATGCTTGCTGCTGGGGTGGGGGGTGTGGGAGAGGTTGAATACGCCAACAAGAGTGCAGCTGGAGAGGCTGTGTCAGAGGGGGTGAGCCAGGTTTCGGTGATGGCGAGGAAGGAAAGTTTGCTGGTAATGAAAAGATCATAGATGTAGGAAAGTTTGTTGCAGACGGAGCAAGCTTTCCATAGAGCTCCTGTTAGTGGGACTGGGGAAGCGGGGCTGGGCGGATGGGTATAAGGTTAGAAAGGTTGCTGAAATGTGTGATAGATCTAGGTTGAGAGGTAGACGTGACTGTGGGGATGTGGTGGGGAGGGGCGGGATTTGGAGATGTATCGCCGGCAGTGAGGAGGAGCAGAGAAAGTGTTTATCAGGTGGGAGCAGGAGAGAGCATGAGGTGGCTGTCTGTGTTTTAAGACAAAGGATTGCATGTTGAGGAACAGTTCTGAGGAGGAGGTGAGATGGATGGGGAGAATGGAGGGAGAGATGACCAGTTCCTTAGTAGAAGTAGGGATTAGAAGGGTTAGTAGAAAGTGAAGGACTACAGAGGAGAGAGTGAAAACAAACAGGAACATTGTTTACTGTGACTAAGTATCCAGTCACCTTCAGTTACCTTCTGGTTCAATTCTGGTATAATTCTTAGCTGAGTACCCCATAGGCCTCTATAGTATAATGCACCCCCATAGGCCTCCATATAGTATAATGTTCCTCCATAGGCAGAGTCTATAGTAAAATGTACCCCCATAGGCAGTCTATATAGTATGATGCACCCCCATATGCAGTCTATATAGTATGATGCACCCCCATAGGCAGAGTATATAGTATGATGCACCCCCCATAGGCAGTGTCTATAGTATAATGCATCCCCATAGGCAGAGTCTATAGTATCATGCACCCCAATAGGCAGAGTATATAGTATAATACACCCCCATAGGCAGTGTATATAGTATAATGCATCCCCATAGGCAGAATCTATAGTATAATGCACCCCAATAGGCAGTCTATAGTATAATGCACCCCCATAGGCACAGTCTATAGTATAATGCATCCCCATAGGCCGAGTATGTAGTTTAATGCACCCTGATAGGCAGAGTCTACAGTATTATGCACCCCCATAGGCAGAGTATATAGTATAATGCACCCCCATAAAAAAAAAAATAAATACAATACTCACCTCTCCTCCTCGTTTCCCGCTCTTGTCCGAGCTCCCGCACATCTCAGGACAGCGGGCGCCAAGTGATGACGTCATCGCGCCCGGACAGTGTCTGCATCAGGAGACTGATGTGAGAGGGGTCTTGCTCCCTCTCTCATCATTGAACTTGGGGTGACTGGCTGGGGGCCAGATTATGGCACCGGGGGGCCCCCTATTCCTGCTCAAAGGCCCCATAGCAGCCGCCTGGCAGTGCAGGGACATTGAGTGTCCCTGCTTTGCCCCAGAGTGTAGCTGTATCAGCGTGCTGCGCACACCCATACAGTTGCACTAGCTTAGCTCCGGATGAGCCTCTGAGAGCGCGGGGCCCAGGGCCACCGCCCCCTCTGCCCCCCCCCCCGGTAGCTACGCTACTGAGGCTGGGATAACACACTGCACTACTTGAGTAGTGCATTGTATTGCTTATGAGAGCAATGGAAAGCATGTTTAAGAACCCTTGTGAAGCTACTAAATATTGCATAAAAGAAAAATTCCCATTTTCCCAATAAAGCATTGTTTAATCTGAAATGACAAACACCCCAAAAAAGACATTTATTTAGTATCAAATAGTCCATAGTCCGATTGTAGCACAACGCCTATAAATGCATGAAAAGCTGCTGCTGCCCCGTGAATGGAGGAAAAGGTTCCATTTTTGCTACTATGAAACTATATGATTATTTATCCAGCCTGGTGAACACAGCAAAACCTATTTAGACAAACTGTACCAGAATTGCTGTTTTGTTCTACCTGCCTCACAGAAAATAATAAAAAAAAAAGTGATGAAGTTATATGTATTCCAAAGCTTCAAATAGTAGCACAGCTCATTATGCAAAAAACAAGCCCTGGCACAGTTCTGAAAGCAAAAAAAAAGTTACAAGTCTCAGGATTTGACAATATATATGATAAGTGATTTTTTTTTCAAAAGTAATAAAACAGAAAAAACTACATAACTTAGGAATCTCCATAATTGTATCGACGCATACTATAGAACTTTATCATTATGAATCCCACAAAGTGAAAGGTGTAAAAAAAAAGGCAATATCACAATGGCAACACGAAAAAAAATGATTCATTTTCAAACTGAATCTTTTGTATCACTCTAAAATTGGCATTGACATAATCTTACTGACCCCAGTATAAAGTTCACAATTTATTTATGCAGCATGATAAATAGCGCAAAAAAATAAAAGTTTGAAAAACCATAATAATTGCTGTTTTTTCATCATTCCCTATAAAAAGTTAATAAGTTAATTAATAAGTAATAAGTACCCGAAATTGTTGTCACTGACAAATTCAACTCATCCTGTAAGTGTCAAAACCATCATACACCTTCATCGATGAAGAAAATGAACAAAAAATGATGGCCCCTGTAATGGGTTGATGAAAAAAATGAAAATAGATGTTTGTCATTAAAGAGTGACTAAACCTTTGCTAAAATTTTCTATATATTTTTTTTTTTGTTATTTTATTGCAAGCAGATATTAAAAAATGATCAAAAGTTTAGTTAAGGGGCATTTATACAGCAAGGCAATGATGAACAAGCGTTGTTATAACTGCTCGTTTCACAATTATCTTTCCGTATGAACAGTCTGCCGATCACTTGATGAACAAGCAAAACACTTGTACATCTGGTGAAATGATCATTTATGCAGCATAAAAGATCATCGTTCTCAGTGGCGCATCATCCTGTGAAAACAGGACTCACACTGCCGAGAACTATGGCAGCCTATGCACACTGAGTTATCTAGTATAGATCGCTCAGTATGCATTGATTACTTTAGTCTGTCTGTGTAAACAGGCATTCAAACGACCACCGATCGATAAAAGTTTGCCTTACAAGAAAATCCCGTTCTGGTGAACTCAAATGTATTCCATGCATGGTCCATCACCTAAATGGACGCCATGTAATACCACATTAAGAGCAGTAGCTGAAACAAAGAAGCCTGGTTGAGGTTTTCATTATATAACGTAGCTGTTTCCTGAGGATGCTGAAATTTTATAATTGGTGGTTCCTGAAGAAATGGCTCCTATGACCTATTGTGCATTGTCATCTATACAGCAGCCCAGAGAATCCCTAGTTTCAACTTACTGAGCCATAGGAACTCTGTGTGCTGCAGTATGGATCCTCTATGGGACACCATATTGGGTAAATATACTACTCCTCCCCTCCTGAAATATTTTTTGGGGATGGAGCATCCTACAATTCACCATGCACATCAATGGCCTGGCCTTCTTAGAGCTGTCATACAGTCATGTACAGTTGTGCTCAAAAGTTTACATACCCCGGCAGAATTTTTGCTTTCTTGGCCTTGTTTCAGAGAATATGAATGATAACAAAAAAACTTTTTCATCACTCATGGTTATTGGTTGGGTGAAGCAATTTATTGTCAAACTACTGTGTTTTCTTTTTTTAAATCTTAATGACAACAAAAAACATCCAAATGACTCTGATCAAAAGTTCACATACCCTGGTGATTTTGGCCTGATAAAATGCACAGAATTTGACGCAAATGGGTTTGAATGGCTACTAAAGGTAACATCCTCACCTATGACCTGTTTGCTTGTAATCAGTGTGTGTGCATAAAAGCTAAGTGAGTTTCTGGGATCCAGACAGACTCTTGCATATTTCATCCAGCCACTGACGTTTCTGGATTGTGAGTAATGAGGAAAGCAAAAGTCAACGGATCTACAGGAAAAGGTAGCTGAACTGTATAACACAGGAAAGGGATACAAAAAGATATCCAAGGAATTGATAATGCCAGTCAGCAGCGTTCAAACTCTGATTACCAAATGGAAAATCAGGGGCTCTATAAAAAACCAAACCACGGTCAGGTAAACCAACAAACATTTCGGCCACAACTGCCAGGACAATTGTTCAGGATGCAAAGAAAAATCATCAGCTGAAATTCAGGACTCTTTGAAAACTAGCGTTGTGGCTGTTTCAAAATGCACAATAAGGAGGCACTTGAAAAAAAATTGGCTGCATGGTCGAGTCGGCAGAAGAAAGCCATTACTGCTCAAGTGCCACAAAGTATCTACTTATAATACGCCAAACAGCACAGAGACAAGCCTCAAAACCTCTGGAACAAGGTAATTTGGAGTGATGAGACCAAAATTGAACTTTTTGGCCACAACCATAAACGTTACATTTGAAGAGAGGTCAAAAAGGCCTATGATGAAAGGAACACCATTCCTACTGTAAAGCACGAAGGTGGATCGCTGATGTTTTGGGGATGTGTGAGCTACAAAAGCACAGGAAACTTGGTAAAAGTTGAAGGAAAGATGAATGCAGCACGTTATCAGCAAATACTGGAGGCAAATTTGCCCTCATCATCCCGGAAGCTGTGCATGAAACGTACTTGGACGTTCAAACATGACAACGATCCAAAACACAAGGCCAAGTCGACCTGTCATTGGCTACAGCAGAACAATGTGAAGGTTCTGGAGTGGCCATCTCAGTCTTGTGACCTCAATATCATTGAGCCACTCTGGGGAGATCTCAAGCGCGCAGTTCATGCTAGACAGCCCAGGAATTTACAGAAACTAGAGGATTTTTGCCAAGAAGAATGGGCAGCTTTACCATCTGAGAAAATAAAGAACCTCATCCACAACTACCACAAAAGACTTCAAGCTGTCATTGATGTTAGAGGGGGCAATACACGGTATTAAGAACTGGGGTATGTGAACTTTTGATCAGGGTCATTTGGATGTTTTTGGTTGTCATTAAGATTTAAAAAGAGAAAACACAGTAGTTTGACAATAAATGGCTTCACCCAACCAATAACCATGAGTGGAGAAAACGTTTTTTTGTTATCATTCATATTCTCTGAAACAAGGCCAAGAAAGGAAAAATTCTGCCGATGTATTTAAACTTTTGAGCACAACTGTACATAAGGCCCTTATGTGCTACAAAGAGCTAGACATGAGCACAGATTGGACTTTTTTTTCACCAATAATCTTTATTTATCATTTTACAAAAAACATTCCCACATTTGCCATAACACCCAGGGACACAAGACTGCTAATTCTAAAAGCGATTCGAAGAGAAACACAAGGGCCTGACTCATTCATTCATTTATTTATTTATCTTTCCATTTACACCTTTTTTTAAGCCTATGTTATATGCCTTTGTTTTCTTTTTCTTTTTTTTTATGTTTGCACTGTGGGCGGGGTTTACGGTTTCCAGATGTTTACAACTAATAATTTGCAACTTTTTATGGCACGCCTGTCGAATTCTGGTCATGAGACTGGCGACCAGTCTATACATTGCAGTCCATCCTCGGGCCATGTTTCACTCACGTCTGAATTTGTCCTTAACCATGGATTAAAAGTGCTTAAAAGTGTTTGTACTAGAACTAAAGTAATTGTATTAGTGCATATTTCCCACAATTCATATACAGAATGATGACACTTTTCTGCTGATTATATGCTGCCACTTTAGTGTCTCCTGATATAAACCCAACAGCTTTGTAGTCCATATTTGGACCGTGAAATACAAATGTGTGAGACTGGTCTCAAGAGAGTAAGTCAAAAAACAATTAGGATCACAAAAGTATACAGTGGGTACGGAAAGTATTCAGACCCCTTTAAGAATCATAGAATGGTAGAGTTGGAAGGGACCTCCTCGGTCATCTGGTCCAACCCCCTGCTCAAAGCAGGATTCACTAAATCATCTCAGACAGATGTCTGTCCAGCCTCTGTTTGAAGACGTCCATTGAAGGAGAACTCACCACCTCTCGTGGCAGCCTGTTCCACTCATTGATCACCCTAACTGTCAAAAAGTTTTACATTTTTCACTCTTTGTTTCATTGCAGCCATTTGGTAAATTCTAAAAAGTTCATTTTTTTCTCATTAAAGTACACTCTGCACCCCATCTTGACGGAAAAAAACAGAAATATAGAATTTTTTGCAAATTAAAAAAGAAAAACTGAAATATCACATGGTCATAAGTATTCAGACCCTTTGCTCAGACACTCACATTTAAGTCACATGCTGTCCATTTCCTTGTGATCCTCCTTGAGATGGTTCTACTCCTTCATTGGAGTCCAGCTGTGTTTAATTAAACTGATAGGACTTGATTTGGAAAGGCACACACCTGTCTATATAAGACCTCACAGTGCATGTCAGACCAAATGAGAATCATGAGCTCGAAGGAACTGCCCAAGGAGCTCAGAGACAGAATTGTGGCAAGGCACAGATCTGGCCAAGGTTACAAAAGAATTTCTGCATTACTCAAGGTTAGTATGAGCACAATGGCCTCCATAATCCTTAAATGGAAGAAGTTTGGGACCACCAGAAGTCTTCCTAGACCTGGCTGTCCAGCCAAACTGAGCAATCGTGGGAGAAGAGCCTTGGTGAGAGAGGTAAAGAAGAACCCCAAGATCACTGTGGCTGAGCTCCAGAGATGCAGTAGGGAGATGGGAGGAAGTTCTACATAGTCAACTTTCACTGCAGCCCTCCAGCAGTCAGGCCTTTATGGCAGAGTGGCCTGATGGAAGCCTCTCCTCAGTGCAAGACATATGAAAGTCCTCATAGAGTTTGCTCAAAAACACATGAAGGACTCCCAGACTATGAGAAATAAGATTCTCTGGTCTGATGAGATGAAGATAGAACTTTTTGGTGATAATTATAAGCGGTATGTGTGGAGAAAACCAGGGACTGCTCATCACCTGCCCAATACAATCCCAACAGTGAAACATGGTGGTGGCAGCATCATGCTATGGGGGTGTTTTTCAGCTGCGGGGACAGGATGACTGGTTGCAATTGAAGGAAACATGAATGCGGCCAAGTACAGAGATTTCCTGGATGAAAACCTCTTCCAGAGTGCTCTGGACCTCAGACTTGGCCGAAGGTTCACCTTCCAACAAGACAGTGACCCTAAGCACACAGCTAAAATAACAAAGGAGTGGCTTCAGAACAACTCTGTGACTATTCTTGACTGGACCAACCAGAGCCCTGACCTAAACCCAATTGAGCATCTCTGGAGAGACCTGAAAATGGCTGTCCACCAACGTTCACTATCCAACCTGACGGAACTGGAGAGGATCTGCAAGGAAGAATGGCAGAGGATCCCCAAATCCCCAAGTGTGAAAAACTTGTTGCATCATTCCCAAGAAGACTCATGGCTGTACTAGCTCAAAAGGGTGCTTCTACTCAATACTGAGCAAAGGGTCTGAATACTTATGATCATGTGATATTTCAGTTTTTCTTTTTTTAGTAAATTTGCAAAAATGTCTACATTTCTGTTTTTTTTTTCAGTCAAGATGGGGTGCAGAGTGTACTTTAATGAGAAAAAAATGAACTTTTTCGAATTTACCAAATGGCTGCAATGAAACAAAGAGTGAAAATTTTAAAGGGGTCTGAATACTTTCCGTACCCACTATATATGCATTGATCTCATCGGTATTTTTGAATAATAATAATAAAAAAACATGATATAAAATTGGGAGAATTAGACCCCAAGGGAACCACCAAAGGGCTGCATAGGATACATAGTACAAATACAGAAGATTAAATAATATTGTAAACCACAACTGACCACTAGAAAACATACAGTAGTATGTGCATTAATAAGCACTAGGGTAGGATACTATAAAGAATAAAGCTTACAAATAACCGGCCTAATGCACTATAATGTAAATAGTAACCCCCATCTTATCAGATACTAAACAGTATACCAGATGAACCCACCACTGAAGATGGTTGATGATAGCAAAATAATCAGAAATGTGTCATAGTGATAGGATATCCATACAGACATTCTGGTGGCGGAATACCACTATGTACGTTTCGCCACACTTCATCACGGGGCAATGATCTTAACAGAGGTAGCATGTTTTATCAGACAAGTTTCTTTAAAGAAAGTTGGCTTCACACAGACATTTCAAGTATGACAACTGTTTAAATGCTCTATTGGGGTACATTGATGTGATAAAGTGAGTGTCTTTCACTTGTGAACCCCCTCTCATTTTTCAGAGCGAAAAGCCACTGCATGCAACATTTGAATGGGCACCATGTAATAACTCCTATTTTCTCAAAAAAGATCACAAATACCTGTTAACTTTCTTACATCCTCCGGTCACCTTGATCTTTAGGAATTGTTATTGATTTGTAGCTGAGAAGTCATTGCAGGATGTCATTTTGCTAATCTGTGTTTAATTGAATGCAAACAATGCCCAGCACTGGGCTTTCATGTAGTAATCCTACCCATAGGTTTGTCTTTTAGATAAAGAAACTGCTCTTTTAATGAGTGGAAATTATAGCAATCGCCGGTATTGATTTTCTTCCTAAGGATTCGCTCGACTGGAAGAGAAGGCTTAATCCCATCTTTATTTTCTTGTCCTCCTGAGAATCGCTCCTTCTATGTATTCTGTTATTTGAATGGGAGATAAGATGCTCGGGGGTGAATCTGTCAAGGAAACCTGCTCGTTCTTATTCATTGTGAAACAAACCCGCCCAATTTCTCATCAATACTTCAGTTTTCTTGTATGGAGGACATGTACAGAGCAGAGGTCGGATCATAGACTGGTTATGAATCTTGCATGCTACAACTTTACACCTGTCTTCTAAGGGTCAACATGTCTCCAACTTATCTCTGGGATGTTAAATGTCTGTACCAAAATGTCTGTTAACCTATGGCCTAATGGGATTGTCTACTAACAAGAAAGTACTTGTAGATGTGTGCGTGTTAGGATTCCAAAGAACATACAGTACGTTTATATCAATGATATCTTCATCTTTGCCTTGTAGCCTCAGTTTCTGGTACGGCTGCTCCAAACATTTCCTGTGTCGGCACATCATTAGCGCTGTATTTGAAGGTGGCTGGCTGAATCATCGACAGGAGCGGTCAGTGACCACTCTTAGTCAACGCCTGGTACAACAGGCTGGTAGTTGCCTCTGTTGCCTCTCAAATCTATCATCTACCTACCTGTTAGTTTTTAGGCCCATATTAAAAAAAATAAAATAGTCCTGGGCAACCCCTTTAAAGTTGAAGCTCGAAGATCCTTTGAGAATTAAAGTATAAGACTTTACATGTGCCATTGACTTAAAATGATCAAAGCAAAGCTGTCCAATCACCAGGGGGCTCAGCTGGACTTCAGAAGATCCTGTAATGAACATACCTACCATATACTGCATTTTAATTAGTGAAGAGACAGCAGCCTATCTGTAAAGGGAATTGGCAAGTAATAGTTCACATTTATATCATGAAAAGTTGTACAATATTCCAGTGTACTTTATGTATATATATATTTGTTTCCTGAAACCAGAATACATGTCAAAAGGGAATCTAAACTTTTCTATTTGGTCGCTTTCTAATATTAACCTTATTTTTATTATACATCTTCCAGTTGTCTGTATGCAGCTAGCAGTGTAAAAAATGATGGCGTTCACCAGGGTCCTGCCTGTATTGACACATGTCATTCACTTTCTCCTCTAAGGCCTCATTCAGACAAGTTGATAGGTCGACCCACTGAGCTCACTGATTGGCTGCAGTGATTTAGTCGTGATGAAGGAGCTGCAGGCAATAACAGACACCAGAAGCAGTAGCGAATACTCAGACCTGGGGAGGGTGAGTAAAGTACAGCTTGTTTTTTTAAAAACAAACTACAGCTGGGAAACAGGCACAGTTGTGAGCTTCTGGAAATAAATCATAAATGTTCTTATTCATGGCACCAAGACCCTCAAAACTGTAAAAAAAATTTAACATAAATGCTTTATTCATAGTGTGCTATTTTTTTTTGCACCAATTTAATGAAAATGGCGCTTTCAGTTCATGAATTTAGCACAAAATAAAAAAATGCTATTTTACTTCTGTTTTTAACCTGTTTTACATCTTTTTAGCACAACAAGTCAGACTCCGGTAAGTGTTGCAAAATTTGTGCCAAAATTTCGGACGTGCATAAAATCACTCCAGTTGGGGGTGGCAACAAATCTAGCAATTTTTTTACAAGTCGCAAATGATGAAACAAGGGAAAAAATCTGGAAATCCTACATTCCGTCTGAAGTGGCAAACATAAAAAACCCCAAACAACCACATAAAAAGTAACTTTAAAAATGTGAAAGTTGAATAAGATTGAAATATGAATAAGGCACAAACAAAAAAAGGCGCAAAACACTAAAACAGGCGTGAGTGCAATAATCAATCAGGCCCAATGTATATTAAAATTTGGAGAACTTTTTATTACGCAATTATTAAAATTTTTATGCAGATGAAAAGTTTTGTTGTAATTTTGTTTTTGGGCTTAAAAGTGCAAACATTATCAAATTCGTTACCACCTTATCATTTTCTCACTATTCCTACCACCAGTCCTGTGCTGATTTCTGTTCCTAGGGTTGACATCTCACATACCTGTGGTGGCTATGTAAGGTGCCCAAGCGAGGTAGTCGTGGGCGTGCTGTCACTTCTGCTCGACAGACAAAGTGTGTGCCCATCCAGGTGTGCTGCTATGTATGTGGTGTTTCCCACTTACTTCTGTCCGGCAGGCCTCTCCTGACACCAGGAATTCCTCTTCTGGAACCAGGGCAGCAATCAATCCAGGGGACACAAGATTTATAAAAACAACTGAACTTTTACTTGGTGACTGGCAGTATTTACAGTATTTACAGGCAGGTGTAAAGGATAAGGCACAACGGGTTGTCACCTTTCCCACAGGTACCGGATACAGCTTCAGCCCTGGTTCCCGATCTAGGTGGAACATCCCTCTTGCTAACTTCTCTAGCCCTAGGGCTTCTTCTCCACCACTGGCTGTATATTTTGATTCCATCTCACTCCACCTCTGAGAGATTGAGGCCGATATGTTCTGCAGCTTCGCAGACAAAATGTGCCCCCAGGCCTCGAGGTTCCCAGGCCGGCAAGGGGACTTGTACGGAGTGATTTTCAGGCAATCCACTTCCCGGGATTTTAGGCCCACATTGTCCCTAGCAGCCCTTGAATCAAGCCTGCTGCTTGTCACCTCTCTCTACTCACTCACTGACTGTCACTTCCTGAACTTCACACTAACGCTCAGATCCCCCTCTCCCTCAACTGGGCCAGCCGTTACAGATAACCCTACCCAGGCTAAGCTGCAGCCCCAGAGGGTTCTACCTACAGAAACACAACTTTAACCCTTCAGAGTGTCAGGAAGCAGACTATTGCCTCCACCACTCCTATAGCTATTTTGAGCAGATCAGTAAAGTGTGAACAGTGATAAATGTTATTATTAAAAAATGACATTGAGATGGGATGACCTCATAATCTGTGTTTTTGGTTCTATTGTGCAGAATGTACTTCTGCTACATTTTAGCACCGTAATATCTGCTGTGGGACTAGCCCCCACATCCAAGGGATAAAATGATTTTTGATATTTATTGTAATTGCTTTTCTTGCTTCCTTCCAAGCTGAGATCTTCTTAAGTAAAGATATTTTGTTTCCATCTGTCTCACGTCTTGTTAATGTACAAGGGAATTTCTCTCTGAATTATTAACAGTCAGTGGAACAGCCTGTGCCGTGCTGGGAGATTACCCTCGCACCTTATGTGTCATTTCTCCAGAAAGAAACTATCCTCTGGGGTTACATAGAATTTCTCTGAACGTGCTAATGATGGCAGAACCTGTATGGCCCCTGGTGACTGAAGCACTGACTACTGTACAACAAGCCGCTCACGCAGATTAATTACACTATTAGTGCAGCCTGTGACTGGATCAACTCATCTCATTATTAGAAGTCAAATGTTTTTAGGAGAGGGACCTTTAGGACTTTCAAGGTTACATAATAATCAGTAAGACTAATTGTCCTGCCTTTAACTTTTTTTCTTGTTTCTATAAATAAAAAGACCAATGTATGATAAAAGCTGTGATTAAAAAAAGCTATGATAAAAGTGAAGCATTAATAATGGTCTAAAAGTTATAAAAAGTTCATATAAAGTTTAAGGTAAGTTTTGTCAAATTTAAGAGAGTTTTGGTCCTCTTCCTCTCTGAAGAGACAATTTGCATATTTCCCACAGGAGCATTGCAGCTTTAACCCCTTACTGGCCCAGGGCGTATTAGTACGCCCCATTCCATCACCCCCGGTTCAGTGAGGGCTCCTGCGCTGAGCCCCGCACTGAACCGAGCACATGTCAGCTGATTATTACAGCTGACATGTGCCCACAACAGCCGCGGGTAGAATTGCGATCCACCTGCGGCTGTTAACATGTTAAATGCTGCTGTCAATCTCTGACAGCGGCATTTAACATCGCCGCGCAGGAAGCGCGGCATTTGCCCCGCCCATCAGTGACGCCGTCACGTGATCGCGGGTCACGATAGGTGGTCATGACAACCCTGGGTCTGCAGCAGACTCCAGTGGTTGTCATGTAAAGATTACTATGAGCGCCACCTAGTGGTCGGCGCTCATAGTACAGGAGCATTTCTGCTACATAGAGGTGATCTGCTGATCACCTCTATGTAGCAGAGGCGATCGGACAGTTGTTGCTTCTAGTCTCTAGTCTCTATGAAACTTAAGAGAAACATGTAATACAACTGCTTAACCCATTTCTGGCCCAGGGCGTACTAATACGTATCTGTGCCCTGGGCCTTATGGGCCTGATACTTATTAGTACGCCCTGGCGATTTCGCCCGCACACAACTGGGCCGGGTTGATTGTTACAGCTGACACCCGGTGCTATGAGCAGGGAGCGGTCCTGTACCGCTCGCTGCACATCAACTCCCGAAATGCTACGATCGAAATCGATCGCAGCATTCCGGTGGCAAGAGGAGGTAAGCGCTATACTTACCTTCTCTGCCGGCGTCCCGCGGCGTCTGAGTCCGGTCCCGGATGTTGCCATGGTGATCCGATGTCATCATGACAACATCCGGGTCACCTGGAGGCAGGAAGTTGTTTTGGTCATGCGCAGTGCATGACCAAAGTAACTTCTCCCTGTGCAGCGCTGACAGGCTGCATAGCACAGGGATGGTGCTGCATTCCTGTGCTATGCAGTGGATCAGGCTGCAAAAGTGAAAGTCCCATAGTGGGACAAAGTGTAAAAGTAATAAAAATGTCAGAAAATGAAAAAAAATTTAAAAGAAAAAATTGTAAAAATATTTAAAAAAAATAATAAAAAAATAAATAAAAATATATTGTACCCATAAATAAATAATCTTATGAAAAAAAATAAACCAATAAAAGTACACATATTTGGTATTGCCACGTCCAGAACGACCTGACCTATAAAACTGTCTTGTTAGTTAACCCCTTTAGTGAACACGGTAAAAAAAATAATTAAAAAACGAAACATAAAACGATGTTTTATCATCATACCGCCAAACAAAAAATGGAATAAAACGCGATCAAAAAGACGAATGTAAATAAAAATGGTACCGCTGAAAACGTCATCCATACAGCTCCAACAACTGAAAAATAAAAAAGTTATAGCTCTCAGAATAAAGCGATTCAAAAACAATTCTTTTTTCTATAAAATAGTTTTTATTGTGTAAAAGCCCCAAAATCTAAAAAAAATATAATTGTGGTACCACTGTTAACGTACTGACCCGAAGAATAAAGCTGCCTTATCAATTTTACCACATGCAGAACGGCATAAAAGAAACCAAAAAAACAATTCCTGAATTGTTTGTTTTTGTTTATTCTGCCTTCTAAAAATCAGAATAGAAAGTGATCAAAAAAGTCACGTGCTCGAAAATGGTACACATAAAAACGTCAAATTGTCCCGCAAAAAACAAGCCGTTACATGACTCTGTCAATCGAAATATGGAAAAATTATAGCTCTCAAAATATGGCGATGCAAAAACTAGTCTTTGCAAAAAGGGGTTATGGTTGTGCTAAGGTTAGGGATAGGGTTTTGCTAGGGTTAGGGTTGTGCTATGGTTTGCGTTAGGGTTGTACTAGGGTTAGGGTTGTGCTAGGGTTAGGGTTGTGCTAGGATTAGGGTTGTGCTAGGATTAGGGTCGAGCTAGGGTTAGGGTCGAGCTAGGGTTAGGGTTGGGCTAGGGTTAGGGTTAGGCTAGCGTTAGGGTTGGGCTAGGGTTGGGCTAGGGTTAGGGTTGTGCTAGGGTTAGGGTAGGGTTAGGGTTGGGCTAGGGTTAGGGTATGGTTAGGGTTGGGCTAGGGTTAGGGTTGGGCTAGGGTTAGGGTTGTGCTAGGGTTAGGGCTAGGCTAGGGTTAGGCTAAGGTTAGGGTTAGGTTAGGGTTAGGCTAGGGTTAGAATTGGGCAAGGGTTGGGCTAGGGTTAGGGTTGGGCTAAGGTCGATATGGCGACTAATGTTGAGCGCAAGTCCTCGCTACTTGAGTTTGCATCGGGTGCTCGGGTATGCACCGAGTATAGCGGGTGCTCAAGTGACATGCTTGAGTCTCCACCCCAAATGTTTTACAGCTATTATACAGCCAAAAAAACCTTGCGGGGATTGCCTGCCATGCATGAGCGATCCCCACATGTTTTTTTTGGGTGTCTAATAACCTTGAAACATGTGGGGCAGGGACTCGAGCATGTCACTTGAGCACCCGCGATACTTGGTGCATACCCGAGCACCCAATGCAAACTCAAATAGCGAGCACTTGCACTCAAGACTAATGACAACTTATTCAATATGATGACCTAATGTTATCAAATACTGTGTCGTACCTCTGGGTTCAAAATGTTCACTATACCCCTTGATAAAATCCTGGAGGGGTGTAGTTTCCAAAATGGAGTCACTGGGGGGAGGGGGGTGGTTTCCACTATTTAGGCACATCAGGGACTCCCCAAACACAACATGGCGTCAGCTAATTATTCAAGCAAATTTTACATTCAAAAAGTCAAATGGCGCTCCTTCCCTTCTGAACCCTGTGATTTTCCCCCACATATGGGGTATCGGCTTACTCAGGAGAAATTACACAACAAATTGCATGGTGCAATTTCTCCTGTTACCCTTATGAAAATGCAAAATTGGGGGCTGAAAAACATTTTTGTTGAAAAAATTAGAAAATTTTATTTTTACAGTTCAATGTTATAAACTTCTGTGAAGCATCTGGGGGTTAAGGGTGCTCACCACACATCTAGATAAGTTCCCTAAGGGGTCTAGTTTCCAAAATGGTGTCACTTGTGGGGGGTTTCCACTGTTTAGGCACATCAGGGACTCCCCAAACACAACATGGCGTCCGCTATTATTCAAGCAAATTTTACATTCAAAAAGTCAAATGGCGCTCCTTCCCTTCTGAACCCTGCCGTGCGCCCAAACAGTGGTTTTCCACCACATATGGGGTATCGGCTTACTCAGGAGAAATTACACAACAAATTGCATGGTGCAATTTCTCCTGTTACCCTTATGAAAATGCAAAATTGGGGGCTGAAAAACATTTCTGTTGAAAAAATTTTAAAATTTTATTTTTACAGTTCAATGTTATAAACTTCTGTGAAGCATCTGGGGGTTCAGGGTGCTCACCACACATCTAGATAAGTTCCCTAAGGGGTCTAGTTTCCAAAATGGTGTCACTTGTGGGGGGTTTCCACTGTTTAGGCACATCAGGGGCTCCCCAAACGCAACATGGCATCCGCTAATTATTCAAGCAAATTTTACATTCAAAAAGTCAAATGGCGCTCCTTCCCGTCCGAACCCTGCCATGTGCCCAAACAGTGGTTTTCCCCCATATATGGGGTATCAGCTTACTAAGGAGAAATTACACAACAAATTGAATGGTGCAATTTCTCCTGATACCCTTGTGAAAATGAAATATTGCGGGCTGAAAAACATTTCTGTTGGAAAAATGTGAACATTTTATTTTTGCGGCTCAATATTATAAACTTCTGTGAAGCACCTGGGGGTTCAAGGTGCTCACCACCCATCTAGATAAGTTCCTTGGGGGGTCTATTTTCCTAAATGGTGTCATGTGTGGGGGTTTCCACTGTTTCCTGCACATCAGGGGCTCCCCAAACACAACATGGCGTCCGCTAATTATTGAAGCAAATTTTACACTCAAAAAGTCAAATGGCGCTCCTTCCCTTCCGAGCCCTGCCGTGCGCCCAAACAGTGTTTTTTCCTCAAATATGGGGTATCTGCGTGCTCAGGGGAAATTGCACAACAAATTTTGGGGTCCATTTTTTCCTGTTAGCCCTGCAAAAATAAAAAAAATTGGGTCTAAAGTAACATTTTTGTGAAAAAAGTTAAATGTTCATTTTTTTCTTCCACATTCCAAAAATTCCTGTGAAGCACCTGAAGAGTTAATAAACTTCTTGAATGTGGTTTTGAGCACCTTGAGGGGTGCAGTTTTTAGAATGGTGTCACTTTTGGGAATTTTCTGTCATAAAGGCCCCTCAAAGTCACGTCAAATGTGATGTGGTCTCTAAAAAAATGGTTTTGTAAATTTTGTTGGAAAAATGAGAAATCGCTGGTCAACTTTTAACCCTTATAGCTCCCTACTAAAAAAAAATTTTGGTTCCAAAATTGTGCTGATGTAAAGTAGACACGTGGGAAATGTTATTTATTAACTATTTTGTGTAACATACACTACCGTTCAAAAGTTTGGGGTCATTTAGAAATTTCATTATTTTTTCAATGAAGCTAGCATTAAATGAATCAGAAATACACTCTATACATTGTTAATGTGGTAAATGACTATTCTAGCTGCAAACGTCTTTGTTTTTATTGCAATATCTACATAGGTGAATAGAAGCCCATTTCCAACAACCACCACTCCAGTGTTTTAATGGTACATTGTGTTTGCTAACTGTGTAAGAAGGCTAATGGATGTTTAGAAAACCCTAGAAAACCATTGCACAAGTATGTTAGCCCAGCTGAAAACGGTTTGGCTGATTTGAGAAGCTATAAAATTGACCTTCCTTTGAGCTAGTTGAGAATCTGGAGCATTACATTTGTTTGTTTTATGAAACTCTCAAAATGTCCAGAAAAAGAGAACTTTCATGTGAAACTCATCTGTCTATTCTTGTTCTTAGAAATGAAGGCTATTCCATGCGAGAAATTGCCAAGAAACTGAAGATTTCCTACAACGGTGTGTACTAGTCCCTTCAGAGGAGAGCACAAACAGGCTCTAACCAGAGTAGAAAGAGAAGTGGGAGGCCCCGCTGCACAACTGAGCAACAAGACAAGTACATTAGAGTCTCTAGTTTGAGAAATCGACGCCTCACAGCTCCTCAACTGGCAGCTTCATTAAATAGTACATGCAAAATACCAGTGTCAACGTCTGCAGTGAAGAGGTGACTCCAGGATGCTGGCCTTCAGGGCAAAGTGGCAAAGAAAAATCCATATCTGAGACTGGCTAATAAAAGGAATAGATTAATATGGGCAAAAGAACACAGACATTGGACAGAAGAAGATTGGAAAAAAGTTTTATGGACAGGCGAATCAAAGTTTGAGGTGTTTGGATCACACAGAAGAACATTTGTGAGATGCAGAACAACTGAAAAGATGTTGGTAGAGTGCCTGACGCAATCTGTCAAGCATGGTGGAGGTAATGTGATGGTCTGGGGTTACTTTGGTGCTGGTAAAGTGGGAAATTTGTACAAGGTAAATGGGATTTTGAATAAGGAAAGCTATCACTCCATTTTGCAATGCCATGCCATACCCTGTGGACGGCGCTTGATTGGAGCCAGTTTCACCCTACAATAGGACAATGACCCAAAGTACACCTCCAAATTATGCATGAACTATTTAGGGAACAAGCAGGCAGCTGGTATTCTATCTGTAATGAAGTGGCCTGGGCAGTCACCAGCTCTCAACCCCATTGAGCTGTTGTGGGAGCAGCTTGACCGTATGGTACGGAAAAAGTGCCCATCAAGCCAATCCAACTTGTGGGAGGGGCTTCAGGAAGCTTTCGATGAAATTTCTCAAGATTACCTCAGCAAATTAACAGCTAGAATGCCAAAGTTCTGCAATGCTGTAATTGCTGCAAAGGGAGCATTCTTTGACGAAAGCAAAGTTTGAAGGAGAAAATTATTCTTTCAAATAAAAATCATTATTTCTAACCTTGTCAGTGTCTGGACTATATTTTCTATTCATTTTGCAACTCATTTGAAAAATAAAAGTATGAGTTTTCATGAAAACACAAAATTGTCTGGGTGACCCCAAACTTTTGAACGGTAGTGTATCTCTCTGATTTAAGAGCATAAAAATACAAATTTTGAAAATTGCGAAATATTCAAAATTTTCGCCAAATTTCCGATTTTTTCACAAATAAACGCAAGTGATATCGAAGAAATTTTACCACTATCATGAAGTACAATATGTCACGAAAAAACAATCTCAGAATCAGGGGAATCCGTTGAAGCGTTCCAGAGTAATTACCTCATAAAGTGACAGTGGTCAGAATTGTAAAAATTGGCCTGGTCATTAACGTGCAAACCACCCTCGGGGATAAAGGGGTTAAATAATAATTCCATAGTATGTTATTAGTGTTATAATAACATTAGTCTCTGTATGTGTCCTAATACTATTATAGTACTGAGGACTGGGGATTGTTCACTTTCCTGTTCCACTTTACGGACTCACTTTAAAGTATCTACTGTTATAATTATTATGTAATTATAGAAATTATTATGGAAATCATAGGATCGATACACAGAGATAGTTAAAGAGATTATCTGGAACTTTTTTTCTATTTTTACTATGGGATTAAGCAGTTATTAGCAGGTAGTTTGCTAACTACCTGCCTGTTCTGCTATGCATCAATTTCTCCCGGCTCAGAGTGGTCACAGAATCACTCCTGGTAGTGATTTTCCCTTTTCCTGTGACAACTTGTTGACAGAGAAGTTCCTTCTCTTCCATTCTGCTCTGTAGATTTAGCTTCACTGGAGACATCATGTTGATTGACAATCGTCACCTTGCGCTGAGTTAGTGTGATTTGCATTGCATGAGCTGGTGTATGAGCAGTTTAGTGGGATAAGTTTGCTAGTAACACTGATACCCAATGTAGGCACTGGAGTTCTTTGCACTTTTGATGTGCCAGCTCCAGAAATGTAAATCACACTAAGGCCACCTCAGTATTTGGTCAGTATTTCACATCAGTATTTGTAAGCCAAAACCAGGAGTGGGTGAAAAATGTAGAAGTGGTGAGTGACTTGTTTCTAGTATACTTTTCCTTTGATTTTTCCACTCCTGGCTTGCAAATACTGATGTGAAATACTGTCCAAATACTGAAGATGGGGACGTGGCCTAACACAGAACACCTATGCTGAGATTGACAGTGAGGAGCCAGCTGACGACCAACATGACCCTGGTAGTGACGCCCCATCGACAGACCAGAGTGAAAAAAAAAGGAATGGCCCTGTTAGGATAATGTCACAGGAAGTGGGAGAATCACCACCAGGACCAGTTCTGTGACCACTCTGAGATGGGAGTGATCGGCACACAACAGAACAGGTGGGTAATTATCAACTACTTGCTGATAAGTGCTCTAGAGAATGGGTGGGGAACCACTACCCCACAGGCTGTTTACAGTCCAGAATGACATTTGGTCTGACCCTTGGGGAGATCCATGGTGGACCAAATGCATTTTTCTGGCCACCACCCTTTCATTTTTCTGTTTAGCGCACATGCCCGCAGTATTCACTAATGAGTACTGCTGTAGTGCACGCAATGCTGGATTACGTCCTGACATTGGCCAGTGCTAACATCAGGACGTTCTTTGTAAGCAGAGTTAGCATGCTCTGCACTCCTGTCCCACTCCTGCCTCTGTTGAAGCAGTCACATTGTCTCCTATGTGATGCATGCAGCAGTCTGTGTCTCCAGTGTGATGGATATACAGCAGTCTCAGTGTCTCTCATGTGATCTATTTACAGCAGTCTCAGTGTTTCCTATGTGATGTATACAGTAGTCTGTGTTTTAAATGTGATGTATATACAGTACAGTAGTGTTAGTGTATCCTTAGTGATGTGTTCACAGGAGTGTCCGTGTATCCTATGTGGTATATAGACAGCAGTCTCGGTGTATGCTATGTGATGTATATATAGCAGTCTCAGTGTAGCTTATGTGTGGTATACACAGCAGCCTCAGTGTAGCTTATGTGATGTCTATACAGCAGCCTCAGTGTCTCCTATGTGATGTATATACAGCAGCCTCAGCATTTCCTATGTGATGTACAGTACAGACCAAAAGTTTGGACACACCTTCTCATTTAAAGATTTTTCTGTATTTTCATGACTATGAAAATTGTACATTCACACTGAAGGCATCAAAACTATGAATTAACACATGTGGAATTATATACTTAACAAAAAAGTGTGAAACAACTGAAAATATGTCTTATATTCTAGGTTCTTCAAAGTAGCCACCTTTTGCTTTGATGACTGCTTTGCACACTCTTGGCATTCTCTTGATGAGCTTCAAGAGGTAGTCACCGGAAATGGTTTTCACTTCACAGGTGTGCCCTGTCAGATTTAATAAGTGGGATTTCTTGCCTTATAAATGGGGTTGGGACCATCAGTTGTATTGTGCAGAAGTCAGGTGGATACACAGCTGATAGTCCTACTGAATAGACTGTTAGCTGCTTTTTTCTTGCCATAATACAAATTCTAAGTAAAGAAAAACGAGTGGCCATCATTACTTTAAGAAATGAAGGTCAGTCAGTCCGAAAAATTGGGCAAACTTTGAAAGTGTCCCCAAGTGCAGTTGCAAAAACCATCAAGTGCTACAAAGAAACTGGCTCACATGATGACTGCCCCAGGAAAGGAAGACCAAGAGTCACCTCTGCTTCTGAGGATAAGTTTATCCGAGTCACCAGCCTCAGAAATCGCAGGTTAACTGCAGTTCAGATTAGAGACCAGGTCAATGCCACACAGAGTTCTAGCAGCAGACACATCTCTACAACAACTGTTAAGAGGAGACTTTGTGCAGCAGGCCTTCATGGTAAAATAGCTGCTAGGAAACCACTGCTAAGGACAGGCAACAAGCAGAAGAGACTTGTTTAGGCTAAAGAACACAAGGAATGGACATTAGAACAGTGGAAATCTGTGCTTTGGTCTGATGAGTCCAAATTTGAGATCTTTGGTTCCAACCACCGTATCTTTGTGCGACGCAGAAAAGGTGAACGGATGGACTCTACATGCCTGGTTCCCACCGTGAAGCATGGAGGAGGAGGTGTGATGGTGTGGGGGTGCTTTGCTGGTGACACTGTTGGGAATTTATTCAAAATTGAAGGCATACTGAACCAGCATGGCTACCACAGCATCTTGCAGCGGCATGCTATTCCATCCGGTTTGCGTTTAGTTGGACCATCATTTATTTTTCAACAGGACGATGACCCCAAACACACCTCCAGGCTGTGTAAGGGCTATTTGTCCAAGAGGGAGAGTGATGGGGTGCTACGCCAATTGATCTGGCCTCCACAGTCACCAGACCTGAACCCAATCGAGATGGTTTGGGGTGAGCTGGACCGTAGAGTGAAGGCAAAAGGGCCAACAAGTTCTAAATATCTCTGGGAACTCCTTCAAGATTGTTGGAAGACCATTTCCGGTGACTACCTCTTGAAGCTCATCAAGAGAATGCCAAGAGTGTGCAAAGCAGTCATCAAAGTGTGACGCTCGCAGCCCTCCCTGGGAGATGGGGGTACTCGGAGCCGGGTCAGATGTTTGGGGGGTTGCAGCCGTGGCCTGGACCCGTTCCGTGCCCAGGGCCGTCACATAAAAGGTTTAATGGGCTTTCAGGGTTGGTGTTAATCGAGTGGATTAAATGACTATGCCACCTGTGGTTTCTGGTGATCTTCCACCAGCGCTGCGGCAGTCCTCTGAGGCGGGATGTAGTGGCAGCAGAAGATGATACTACTCCCCACAGGCGGAGCAGGGCCTCAGGGCAGAGAAGACGGATCAGGGGAGTAGTAGTGGGTGGTGTGGTGAAGTGTGGTGCCGTGCTGGAATAAGGAACAGGAGGCAGTGGATGCAGTCTTCCAAGCTTTACTCACGTTGTTAGGTGTCAGCTGCAAGGCTTCTCCTTGCTCCTCAAGGTGCGCTGCGGCCACCAGAAAGGGGTTCAGCACACTCCGGGTAGTTCGGGCGCATCAATCAGGACCCCCTGCACCAGAGTGTTCCTAGACTTTCCCACTAGGTCCTCTCCTGTCCGTATGTGGTGCGTGTTACATGGCTGGGTCTCCCTCTGGACTATGAGAAGGTGTGTCCAAACTTTTGGTCTGTACTGTATATACAGAAGTCTCAGTGTCTCTCATGTGATTTATATACAGTAATGTCGGAGTATCTCCTATGAGATGTATATATAAGTCTAAGTGTCTGCTATGTGATGTGCACACAGCAGCCTCAGTGTCTCCTTTGTGGTGTATATGCAGCAGTCTTGTAGAAAAAAAGAAGTTCGCCACCCCAATGTTGTTCGCGATACACTGGAAAGTTGATGAATGGATGCCAATTCCTGCTGGTATAGCTCAGCTATTGTAGAACCGATGAAGAAAAAAAGTCTCAGTGACTCCTATGTGATGTGTATGCAGCAGTCTCGGTATCTCCTATGAAATGTAGTAGAGCAGTGTTGGTGTCTCCTGCTGTATGTGACGCGCCCCTGGGCCTGCTGTGTCGCGCAGCGTCTCGCGCATGGGGGCTTACCCGGAACCGGATCAGATGAGGGTTGTAGTCTCCGAGTGGCGGGGACCCGGTCCGTGCCCAGGGAGTCAACTCAGTGTGTGGCAGTCTTGATAGATGTTATTTGAGTGTCGACTACGCCACCCGTTGATTTGCAGCTATGGAGCTGCCGCTGCAGGGCAGACCGCTGAGGCCGGTGTAGAATTGTGCAGCGTGATAGTATAACCCCCAACGGGAGGGGTATGGCCTCAGGGCAGCCGACGTGGAAGATGAGGGTAGCAGGAACCACTCAGAGACGGTGCGGTGTAATTCAGGGTCTTTACTGGTAACAACGATAGACCCTCCCGGAGAACTTGCTAGCGAACGGGGCCTGGTCAGTCCTTGAGCAGATGGGATCTCCCCTGGCCAGGCGGAGTTGTAGGCCTCCCAAACTGACTGTACTCTTCTGGCTACCTTGCTAGAAGCGGATATAAGTAGCCCACGTCACTGAGTGTACCGTGTGGTGCTCACCCGTATGGCCGGTGACTCGGGGCCTTCTAATGGCTTCCGCTCCACGATGGCGGCGCTGGTCCCACGCGTGTGACCGTGCCTTCGGGTTTCTGGGCCTGAGGACCTGAAATCCCCTGCCGGTCGGCTTCTGCTGCTGGGTAAGAGTTAGTCCCCACAGCCTCGGACGCCGGGTCCGGTAAGAAAGCTTCTCAGTCAGGGCGAGCTCTGCAGCTGCCAGCCCCTGACTTGTAGTAGTATTGCTCCCACTGAGCTTCTGCTGTTTCTTCCTGTGACTGTTTCTTGTCTCTACTCTCCTTGACTGACTAACCCTGCTTCAGCCCCGGGTTTATATAGGGGAAGGTCTTCCCCTCCCAAGACTGGGCAGGAGGTGTGGCATGCACAGGATCCCTGGCCAAGAGACCTCCCACCTGCTCTCAGACATAACATTGCTTGTTACTGTGGAAACCAGACCCCTGGGGTGCCACATTCCCCCCTAGTGAAATTTAGTACTCCGGGACTAAACATATTTTAGAAAAACATAACAAGATATAACAATAACAATACAATAAAGAAACACATAAAGGTGGTCACGGCATGTCCGTAACCGGGTGCAGTCTTTGAAGAAACAAAGGTGTCCATTTCACCAAAACAGGGAGACGTAACCATGTAGGGGTCTGTCCTACCCCGAGTCCTTAACAGTCTCTAGTCCATCCTGGGTTACGCTCCAACTAATTGTACAAGGATTCCCGGTAGATCCACCAAGGATTCCTAAAAATAACTAGAAACACAAAATTATACACAAGCAACAATACACAGGTAAACATAAATAAAACAATTTATGCACTTTAAATCCTCCAGCGTGCGGGTAACTGGCCTCTAGTGGCCCTAGTGGACCTACGGAGCTGACTGTCTAGCCCTGAACTACAGGGTGTAGGAGCTGTCAAGGGTAAATTGGGCAGCTGTCTACCGGCTCTTTGACTCACTAGGGATATGGCAGGCTCACTGCAAGCAGAGGGTTGATCCTCCTGGTCTGCGGGTGTGGGGTCTTCAGCCTCCTGGACCGGCTGTTCTTCCAGCTCTACCTGTTGCTCCGTAGGTGCTTGGGATGCTGGTTGGAGGAAGGTGAGTATGGGTACCACAACTGCACCATCGACTTGAGTCCAAGACCGAGGGAAGTCCCCGAGCACAGTACTAACCATATCTTCCCTTTCCTCTACGGGTCGATGGTCTTCTTGTTCCTCTTCAGGGTTCCTCAGTTGTTCGGGACACTTCTTCAGGTGGTCCCGGGATACAATGGCTGTAGTTTCCCCTCCGTCTTTACTGATGGTACAAACCTTCGGGTTCTCGTGGCTTGAGGGCAGTACGGTGTACGGGTCCTTCTCCCACTGGTCGTCCAACTTGTGGAGCCGTCTCTTCCTCTTCAAGACCTGCTCTCCGGGTACCAGGGGAACAGCGGGAGCATACTGGTTGTAAGTTTTCTCTTGTCTTTCCCTAGCCTGACAGAGACTTCGCTCCACGCTCTCCTGTACTCTCCGGTACTGCTGCTGCCTCTCTGTGTCCCAGTCTGCTTCTGGTGAAGTGTCCTCGGGTGTCAGGACTCCCATTTCCAGGTCAACAGGTAACTTACCAGGTCTTGCCCTCATTAGGTAAGCCGGGGTACAGTTGGTGGAACCTACCGGGATGTGGTTGTATAGGTCCACCAGATCGGGCAGCTTCTCAGGCCACAGACTGCGTTCTTCCAGGGGCAACGTTTTCAGAAGATCCATTACCACCTGGTTCATTTTCTCACAAAGTCCATTAGTTTGCGGATGATAGGGTGTCGTCCTTATCTTCCGGCAGCCATACAGAGTGCAGAATTCTTGGAAGACCTCCGCTTCAAAGGCAGGTCCCTGGTCTGTCAACACTTGGTCCGGGTACCCGTGTGGACGGCAGAAATGCTGCTGGAAGGCTCTCGCTGCTGTTCGAGCTGTTAAGTCCTTGACGGGGACGACAACCAAGAACCGGGAGTAGTGATCCACGATGGTTAGTGCGTAGACGTAGCCACTTCTGCTTGGGGTCAGTTTTACATGATCCAAGGCTACCAGTTCCAACGGCTGCCGGGTGACGATGGACTGCAGGGGAGTCTTCTGGCTGGCACGGTCCTTCCTTCTTAGGTTGCACGGGCCACAGTCTCTGCACCACTTCTCAATGGTTCCCCTCATGCCTACCCAGTGGAATCGCTCGCGCAGCAGGAACTCCAGCTTCTTCCACCCGAAGTGTCCAGCTCCGTCGTGGTATGCCTCCATCACCATGGCTGCGTCTCTTCGTGGCACCACTACTTGCCAGAGTAGTTCATGCGTCCGGGAGTTAACCATTCTGCGGCACAACTTCCCCTTGTAAAGGAACAGTCGACTCCTCTCTGCCCATAGTTGTTTGGCTTCCTCCGGAGCGTCTGGTTCAAGGCAAGCCTCCGGGCGAGTCAGCATCTCCTTCACCAGTCGGACGGCAGGGTCGCTGTCTTGCGTTTCCGCCCAGTTGTAGTGAGGTAAGGGGTTCAACGTAGCAGCCTGCTTACTCCTTACCCGGTGGGAGTACTGGATAGTCCCATGATGGTGGAACGCAGGGAGTTCAACTTCTTCCAGTCCCTCCGGATCTTCTCCTTCGTCCGGCAGGTTGGGCATCCTGGACAGGGCGTCCGCGTTGGTATTGGAGCGTCCGGCCCGGTATTTGATTGTGAACTCGTAGTTGGACAGACGGGCCATCCACCTCTGCTCCAGGGCACCGAGTCTTGCCGTGTCCAGGTGTGTCAACGGGTTGTTATCCGTGTACACGGTGAACCGGGAAGAAGCGAGGTAATGCTTAAAGCGCTCGGTGACTGCCCATACTACGGCCAGGAACTCTAGCTTAAATGAGCTGTAATTCTCGGGGTTCCTTTCGGTGGGTCGCAGCTTTTGGCTGGCGTAGGCAATTACTCGTTCCTTCCCCTGCTGGATCTGGGACAGTACGGCTCCTAGCCCGATGTTACTGGCGTCGGTGTAGAGGATAAAGGGCTGGCTATAATCCGGGTACGCCAGGATTTCGTCCCCCGTGAGGGCCATCTTCAGCTGGCGGAAGGACTCTTCTTCCAGCTCCTCCCATTTGAAGGGCGGCTTCTGGTTCTTGGCCTTCCGGGACTGGCCTATCAGGAGGTCCTGCATAGGTGCTGCCTTTTTGGTGAAACCGGGAATAAACCTTCGGTAGTAGCCTACCAACCCGAGGAACTGCCGCACTTCTTTTACGCTGGAGGGGCTTGGCCATTCCTTAATTGCGGTGATCTTATCAGGGTCGGGAGCCACTCCGTCAGCGCTCACCACGTGTCCCAGGTACTGCACCTTTGGTTTCAGGAGGTGACACTTGGAGGGTTTCACCTTTAGGCCGTAACTCGCCAGAGCTTCGAACACTTCCGCCAGGTGCTTCAGGTGGTCCTCATACGTCTTGGAATATACGATGACATCGTCCAGGTACAACAGGACCGTCTCGAAGTTTCTGTGGCCCAGACAACACTCCATTAGTCGTTGGAAGGTTCCTGGTGCGTTGCAGAGTCCGAACGGCATGCAGGTGAACTCGCTAAGTCCCATCGGGGTGGTGAATGCGGTCTTCTCCCGGTCCGCCTCTGCTACAGGAACCTGCCAGTACCCGCTAGTGAGATCCAAGGTAGAGAAGAAGTTAGCAGATCTTAAAGCAGCCAATGACTCCTCTATCCTTGGTAAGGGGTACGCATCCTTGTGTGTGATACGGTTGATTTTTCGGTAATCTACACACATCCTCATGGTGTTGTCCTTTTTTCTGACTAAGACTAGTGGAGCTGCCCAGGGGCTACAGCTATCCCTGATCACCCCAGCCTCCTTCATGTCTCTAAGCATCCCCTTGGCGTGTTGGTAGTGTGCAGGGGGTACGGGTCGATACCTCTCTTTTATGGGAGGATGGTCTCCCGTGGGGATGTGGTGTTCTACCCCCTTGACTCGCCCGAAGTCTAACGGGTGTTTACTAAACACTCTCTCGTACTCTTGAACCACCCGATAGACTCCCTGTTTCTGATGTGAGGGAGTGGAGTCAGTACCCAAATGTAGTTGCTGACACCAGTCCTCCATTGTTTTCTTAGAGCCGTTACCTTCCTCCGGGTGAGATGGAGGCAAGGGTTCCACAGATTGTATAGCATTTTGGCTAATGGTATATAATTTGGCTAGCGTGGCATACCGGGGCAGGTACACTTCCCTCTTCCCGATATTGATTATGCGAGCGGGCACCCTCCCATGGCGTACATTAACCACCCCCCGTGCTGTCAAGATGGTGGGCCTACTGTCTGAGTAAACTGGTTCTACCATTGCCTGGTAATCTCTACCTCTCAGACCAATAGCTGCCCGGCACCAAATCATCATTTCACTTTTTGGGGGCATGGCAATAGGAAAAGGGTCACACATTCTTACGCTACCAATCTCACCGCCGGAGAGTTCCACCTGTTGCCGTCGCATCAGTGCCCGGATCTCTTTCTGGAGCACCCGCTGCTCGCCGGAGCTGGCGTTCTTGGCAACCTGCTGTAAAAGGAAAATCACCTCTGCAAGACAATTTTCAATTACATTAGTTCCTAGAGTTATTTTTGGGTGACTCTCATGTTTGTCAATATCTACAATGATCAGTCCCTGTGCTGCCAGTTCGACTCTACCGATTTTGATGGTCACCTCTTTAAATCCGATCTGTGGCACGGGCTGGCCATTGCTGGCGATGATACTCAAGTCGTCGTCAGGGTAGCGGGTAATATCCGAGTCATTCCAGTACTGCTTAAAGAGCACGTACGGGATGGTGGTGACCTGTGACCCGGTGTCCAGTAGGGCACTCATGGGAATGCCATCCAGTACCACAGGCAAGACTGGACGTCCTCCCACATATCTGTCGCGCCAGTTCGATGGGCCTGGTGATCTTTTTCCTGGGGGTTGGCCCTCTACCCCAGGTTGTGCCCGTTTAAAGAACAGTACCTTGCCATATGTCCGGGTTGATTGCAGCGGCGGCAGATGGGTCGTCCGTCTTCGCTGTATCGGTCACTCGGTCTTCCTCTGGCCGGTGGGGTCCTCCTTGGTCGACGCCACGGGATGTCCTCCGGTCCGGATGCCAGCTGGATCTTCCCTGGGGTGGAAACCTGTAAAGACTGCACAGTTCGGGTTAGCGCAGCAACGCTCTTAGCTAGCTCTTGGACCTGATGGTGTAGGTCTGGAGCCGGGTCATTGTCCAAAGCCTGCGCATCAGCTCCCACAGGCCCTGCCGACAAGGGCGCCGCCTCCTGGTGGTAAGTGATAGCTGGGCGCCTGTGGGTCACAACGCCACCCGGTGCCGGTTCTCGGAGCACCCGGATGGCTCTGTCCTTGAACTGTGCAAAGCCCAGATGGGGATCCTGTAAGGCCATCGCCCGCAACTGGGTTCGGTGGGCATTACAATATAGTCCCTCTATAAATTGTTCGGTCAACAGCCTGTCCTCGTTTCCCACTCCATCAGGGTCGGTCTGCTTAATGGCCCTCAGGGCCTCTTGTAGGTTTAGTGCATAGTCCCTTATACTCTCATGCGCTCGCTGCTTGCACCCGTAGAATCTAAGCTTAATCTCGGCTGAGGTGCGGGTATCAAAGGTATCCTTCAGCCAGGTTAGTATCCCTGCGACAGTCTTCCTCCCAGGTGGCCAGGATTTTACTTCCCTTTTGGCTGCCCCGGTTAGTTGGGCCACCAGGATGCTCACTTTTTGCTCTTCTGTGAGGGGGTACACCTGGAAGAGGCTATCCAGCTTTTCTCTAAAGTCATGCAGGGTATGTGACTCCCCTGAGTACTGGGGTAGCCAAGCTGCTCCCGGGATATAGGGCATGGTGAAGGGCATAACTGCAGCAGCGGTGGCGCTGGCGGGGGTTGAGGCAATGAAGCTCTCCTCCGCATCCGACATCTTCCTCCCCCCTAGTGGACCGTGGCCTACCTTGCGATGATCCTGTTCCGTAGGCCGCGGCTCTGCAGTAGATCGTCAGGGTTGAGGACCTTCCGTCGCGCTCCGGTGACGTCAGCGTCTGCTGGGCTCCTTCCAGGACCTTACGCAACGTCCGGACGTGAGGCGGGGCTTCAGTTCTCGCGCGCTTTCGGAGTCCACGCCCCTCTTCTTCCCGCGCGGCGTCCTCAAGATGGCGTCCAACGGCGGGAAAACTCCACGGATGGCGGGAAGAAGGCTGAAGATGGCGCCGGATGGCGGGAATCTTCACAGATGGCGGGAAGAAGGCTGAAAATGGCGCCGGATGGCGGGAATCTTCACCGATGGCGGGAAAACTTCACGGATGGTAAGTTTTAAAAGTCTCTTTTTCAGGCACGCAGTACCCGGTGGTTGCGGGCACGAAATCCTGCCGACTACGCCAAAGTTGACGCGCCCCTGGGCCTGCTGTGTCGCGCAGCGTCTCGCGCACGGGGGCTTACCCGGAACCGGATCAGATGAGGGTTGTAGTCTCCGAGTGGCGGGGACCCGGTCCGTGCCCAGGGAGTCAACTCAGTGTGTGGCAGTCTTGATAGATGTTATTTGAGTGTCGACTACGCCACCCGTTGATTTGCAGCTATGGAGCTGCCGCTGCAGGGCAGACCGCTGAGGCCGGTGTAGAATTGTGCAGCGTGATAGTATAACCCCCAACGGGAGGGGTATGGCCTCAGGGCAGCCGACGTGGAAGATGAGGGTAGCAGGAACCACTCAGAGACGGTGCGGTGTAATTCAGGGTCTTTACTGGTAACAACGATAGACCCTCCCGGAGTACTTGCTAGCGAACGGGGCCTGGTCAGTCCTTGAGCAGATGGGATCTCCCCTGGCCAGGCGGAGTTGTAGGCCTCCCAAACTGACTGTACTCTTCTGGCTACCTTGCTAGAAGCGGATATAAGTAGCCCACGTCCCTGAGTGTACCGTGTGGTGCTCACCCGTATGGCCGGTGACTCGGGGCCTTCTAATGGCTTCCGCTCCACGATGGCGGCGCTGGTCCCACGCGTGTGACCGTGCCTTCGGGTTTCTGGGCCTGAGGACCTGAAATCCCCTGCCGGTCGGCTTCTGCTGCTGGGTAAGAGTTAGTCCCCACAGCCTCGGACGCCGGGTCCGGTAAGAAAGCTTCTCAGTCAGGGCGAGCTCTGCAGCTGCCAGCCCCTGACTTGTAGTAGTATTGCTCCCACTGAGCTTCTGCTGTTTCTTCCTGTGACTGTTTCTTGTCTCTACTCTCCTTGACTGACTAACCCTGCTTCCGCCCCGGGTTTATATAGGGGAAGGTCTTCCCCTCCCAAGACTGGGCAGGAGGTGTGGCATGCACAGGATCCCTGGCCAAGAGACCTCCCACCTGCTCTCAGACATAACATTGCTTGTTACTGTGGAAACCAGACCCCTGGGGTGCCACATATGTAATATATGAACAGCAGTATTGGTATTTTATTTATTATGCTTTTCTTATATAGCACCATCATATTCTGCAGCACTTTACATATATTATTATCACTGTCCCCATTGGGGCTCACAATCTAAATTTCCTCTGAAGAAAAAATATATAAATAGGAAAAGACGGCACTTCATACCAGTCAATAAAATTCCAAAGTGCTTGTTTATTAATCCATGACTAGATAATGGAATACAGCCACATGTTACAAACAACTGACGTTTCTGGCGCAGCGGCGCCCTTAATCATAGCATAAAGGTGAACAGTGCTCAAGTGAGATTTAAAATCCATGACATGGCAATCCCAACCCTTAAAGGGGAGGAGGAACAATTCATTAATTATTTATATTATACCTGTGAAAGCTGAAGTTTAATATAGTACAAGTCATGCATATATTTTCTTAAACAAATAGAAAAATATTTAGATTTGCGAGTCCTTAGTGGTTGATACCTTTTAATTGCTAACTGAAAAGATGGTAACAAATTGCAAGCTTTCGAGACGACGCAGGTCTCTTCATCAGGCTAATATACCACAAAATCTGAAGAGTCACATATTTATACACAATAAGATATACAAAAACTGCAATAGGTAAGACAGGTGATGAAAAGCAGAGTTATTATGGAAGAGATAAACAGTTCTGGCTATAAATATTTTAGCAGTTAATAGATAAGGAGTGTGAAGGTTTTATTGTCCTGTGACTAGGTCCAGGGTTATGATGGCCTCACAAGTCTGAGGGCACATTCCTTAGTTGATGTAGAATGACATAAATCCATGCGACACATTCATTCCTGCTCTGAAAGTGTTAAAGGTCACCATCAGTTTATATTCTGAGATTCTTCTTTCTCTTTGAGATTTGAAGTTACCTTTTAATACCAGTAATTTCATGTCTTTTATGCTGTGATCAGGGGAACAAAAATGCTTGGCTACAGGCAGATCTATTCTTTTTTATTTTATTGTGTGGCGATGATGATTCATCCTTGTTCTAAGTTTTTGCCCTGTCTCCCCTACATAAAGACCCCCAGCTGGACATTTGGTACATATAATTAAGTACACTACATTAGATGTGATACAGCTGAAAGTACCTGGGATCTTATAGTCCTGATGTGAATTGGGGATCTTTATCTTGTCTGTGGTCGTTATAAACGGACAGGTTTTACATTTTTTCTGGTTGCAAGGAATGGTACCTGTAGCTGGAGGAGATGACAGGGAGCTTCTGACAATGATGTTTCTTAGATTTGGGGGCTGCCTGAAACACAGAAGTGGGGGGTCGGGAAATATGGATTCTAATCGGGCATCTTTTTGTAGTAAGGGTTGTAGTTTACGTGCAGCTCTTCTTATCGCCTCCAGATTTGGATTGTAGGTGACTGACTCGCCCAGGGGAATGGGGATGACTCGGTACCCGGGCCTTTAGCCTGGCCTTTTAGGGATGTCGCTGTGGTCGGCTCCCGGGCCCTTACCCTGGGGGTTGCTCCTTAAAAGCGTTTATGGTTGTTTAATTTATTAAAGAGTTCGTGACGCCACCTGTGGCTTCTGGTGAGGATCACCAGCGCTGCGCAGTCCACTGAGGCCGATGATAAGGCAACTCGATGGTATAGCTCCCCACAGGTGGAGCTAGGCCTCAGGGCAGTGTATGACGGGGAATGCAGGACAGGCGAGACCGAGCCGGGTCAGAGCAAGAACAGGGACAGACACGATAGTCACTTCAGTACCTTTTACTCATGGAAATTCAGGCACGTCCCGGAGCACTGTAGGGTGAAGGGTGCATGTCAGGATCCTCCCCAATGAGCGGGTTTTTGGGCCTCCTGTTTCTTGCCTCTGCGTAGTAAGTTTCTGACCTGCCTGGAGCTAGGCCTAACTTTGTCTCTGTCCTGCGCTGGCTGACCTTGTGGTGGGGCCTTTCCTTGGAGTACACGCTCCTCAGCTTGCGGGGCCTATGTGTCTCCTGGCTCTGTTATGTATCAGCACTTTAGCTATCCCGGGACTTGTAGTTCCCCAGGGATTCCGGTTATATCTTACTGGGTCATAGAGATCCCGGTAAACTTCGGACCCGGTGTCCGGTAAATGCTTCGGGGTGAGCAAGTTAGGCTCCTCTGCCCCCTATGTACTAACTCTCCACTCGCCTTCGGCCTACTCGGGCCCTCACTAGGCTACTCACACTAACGGCAGCTTGCTGCGCTTCACCGATCTTATGGCGCCGGCACACCTAAAGCTCACTTCTCTGAGCTACACTGAGTCTAGACTCTGCTCCACTGCAGACTGACCTCTCTCAGGCTTCTTGACTGCAGGAACTCTCTCAACAGGTTTGGCTCTCTGTCGACTCCAATCTAGACTAACTGCTGCCTGGCTCCACCTTCCCTATTTATCTATCCCTAACGGGCTCCCTCTGGTGGTCTGAGGTGGAAGGTGGAGATATGTGAATGGTTATGGGGGCCTCTTGTGGAGGAATCCATCAATACACACTTCTAGGATCTGTGATACCAAGCGTAGATGGGCGTCACATGACTACTAGAGGCACCTGGTTGTTTTCTTGTTTGGTTTTGTAATGTAGAAGATGATTCCTTGATATTCTGGTGGCTCTTATAATCTGGTTCTCAATTGTTCTTGGATGGTAGCCCTATTTCAAAAAGGTCTTTCTAAGGCCATCAAGGTGTTTGTCTCTATCCATAGGGTTGGAACATATCCAATTGTATCTGATGGCTTGGCTGTAAACAATAGAGTTTTTTATGTGTTTTGGATGGAAACTGTCCCATTTAAGGTATGTAGGACGGTCGATTGTTTTCCGGTACAAGGATGTCTCTATTTCATTGTTCTGTAGCTTAATGAAGGTGTCCAAAAAGTTAATTTCAGTACAGGAGTAGTGGAGTGTTAGGTTGATGGTGGGATGAAATCTATTAAAGTGTTCATGGAACGTCTTCAGCAGTTGCTCAGACCCCGTCCAGATGATTAAAATATTGTCAATGAAACGATAGTAGGCCAGAGGCCATAATAACTCTGCTTTCCATCACCTGTCTTACCTATTGCATTTTTGTGTGTCTTATTGTGTATAAATATGTGACTCTTCAGATTTTGTGGTAAATTAGCCTGATGAAGAGACCTGCGTAGTCTCGAAAGCTTGCAATTTGTTACCATCTTTTCAGTTAGCCATTAAAAGGTATCAACCACTGAGGACTCTCAAATCTAAATATTTTTCTATCTACTGGCTAACACGGTACAAGAATATATATTTTCCCTATATCATAAACAAATAAAATATGTATCGAGATGGACTTAATCAATGAACCAGTATCACATCACAAAGACATATATAAAACAGGAGAAATCTGAAATAATCATTAAGGTTGTCATATCATATATTCCTAATACATATCTTGCAGTTAAAAATCACCACAGGTGACCGGTAACAAAGGGCAGGCGTGCAAAGAAACTAATATATATAATATAAATCACTTTTGTGATTCATACCCGCTGGAAATTTTGTGCCCAATTTCAGGATCCAAAAGGCTTCTCGCAACAAAAGCTTTTTATGCCAATCCCCTCCACGAACAGGGCAAAATACCTTCACTATTGCAAACATTTTTAAATTGGTCACATCCCCATTATGTATATTCACAAAGTGTTTTGCACACCCTGAATAAGAAGCATTTTTGTCCTTAATGTTTTTAATATGTTCGGACAAACTTTTTTTTACTTTCCGTATTGTGCACCCTAAATATTTCACATTGCAAGCCTGACATTCCACACAGTACACTATGTGGTGAGAATTACAGTTCATAAAAGAATGCAAGCAAAAATCTGAACCATCTGATAATAACACTTTTTTCTTTTTATCCTCTGTAAACTTGCACATATTACAACTGGAGGCTGAGCATCTATAAAAACCTGTGGTGGAAATCCAAGTGATTTTGATAGCTCGGTGTCAATAGTAAGCTTCCTAAAGTGTTACCTTTTCTGGCCACAAAGTTACACCCCCCCCCCCCCGGAAGATTTCTCTATGTATAGGATCTTGATTTATGATAGGGAGGTATTTGAAAACAATCTTTTTAATCTCATGAAATTGCCTACTGTATGCAGTACTGAAAGTAATGAGATTTTTCTGGTTATCAGAACTAGCATTTACTTTTTTCCTATGTAAAATTGATTCCCTGGAGATCGTGCAAAGAAACTAATATATATAATATAAATCACTTTTGTGATTCATACCCGCTGGAAATTTTGTGCTTCTGTCCAGGAAATCCCGCGTCGCTGATTGGTCCGGCCGCGGCCAATCAGCGACTCGGGATTTCAGAAAAAGATGGCGGCCGTTAGCGGCTTATCTGCCGCACGGAGGTCAGCGGCGATGCAGCTGGGAGATGCTCGCAGCAGAAGTACCCCGACCGGCGGTGCCGCTGACCTCCATGCGGCTATCGTCGGGAGATCAGCGGCTAGGGCCGCTGATCTCCCGACGGCAAGTGTGAAGGGAGGACCGGGGAGCGGCGCCGCCGGTCGGGATACTTCTGCTGCGAGCAGAAGCTCATCTCCCGGCTGCTCGCAGCGGAAGTACCCGCACAGACAGTGCCGCTCTCCGGTCCTCACCAATCAGTGATATTGGCGCCAAATTTAAACACCGCTTTGCTGATTGGTCGTGGTCGCCGGCCGAGACCAATCAGCGATTTTGGCGCCAAATTTAAACACGCTCTCCGGTCCTCACCAACACGGTTCGCTGATTGGTCGCGGCTGGCGGCCGCGACCAATCAGCGATATTGCCGCCAAATTTAAACACCGCTTTGCTGACTGGTCGCGGTCGCCGACCAATCAGCGATATTGGCGCCAACTTTAATCACCGCTCTGCTGATTGGTCGCCGTCGCTGACCAATCAGCGATTTTGACGCCAAATATAAACACGCTCTCCGGTCCTCACTAACACGGTCTGCTGATAAGTCCCGGCCGCGACCAATCAGCGATATTGGCGCCAAATTTAAACACCGCTCTGCTGATTGCTTCTAGAATACCCGATGCGTTAGAATCGGGCCACCATCTAGTGTGATATATATACAGCCATCTCAGTGTCTCCCAGGTGATGTAAATACAGCAGTCTTGGCCTCTCCTATGTGATGTACAGTATATACAGCAGTATCAGTGTCTCCTATGTTATAAGTAGCTTCAGTGTCCCTTATATGATATATACAGCAGGATCTTAGTGTATCATATGTAATTTATATACAGCAGTCTCAGTGTTTTTTATGTAATGCATACTGCAGTCGCGGTATCTCCTATGTGATGTACACAGCAGTCTTTTTGTCTCTGATATGATGTATAGTGCAGACTTCTTGAGTTCTATAAATGTTACATGACCAGTTATGAATTTCCCACTTTTAGGAGACATGCAGTGAATTATGCATCTGTATTTGAAACAACTTACTTCTGCGAGTTCTTTTCAAAAGAACAACACAAACCAGATAAAGCAGCCATCACATTAAAGGTGAGTTAATTAAATGTTTGACTAAATATAGTGGGATAATTTTTAAGTTGATGATTTTGTTTGGCCCTTGAATGATGGTATATATATCCAAATGGCCCTTGGCGGAAAAAAGGTTCCCCACCCTTGCCCTATAGTTAGAAAAAGCCAAAAAGCTGACTGATAAGGGCATTGAGGATCTTTTGATTAAAAATGAAAGGAAATAGATTTATTTAGTCTTGAGAAGAAATGATTGTCTTTTATAAGTACTTTTATGGTCGATATAAAAAATAAAGTCAAAAGCTGTTTCATGGAAGACAAAGGGACACTACCATCTGGAGAAAAAAATGTTAACAATTACTTATGTAAATGCATAAAAAAAATCTTGTTCTGAATGTTGACTGTTCATCATGCTTTTTGTCATTTTTAAAACTGCACTAACTAGTAAATACGTATCTAAAGCGGCCTGAAGTTTCAATGACTTTCATTTGTATCTCACTTACACCTCTCAATCCCTACAAAAAACCCCCATTATAATCGGTTTTTCCTCCCTCCAAATGCCACCATTTTTAGTCTGCGCATGGCAGTGATGTATCTTTCTCCCTAAATATTCTTGGTAAAATGTTTTTTCTCTAATCTGTAATTTAGTATATTTTAGGAAGTCTGAAAATGATATGTTCCATTTAGATTTGATCTTTCTATTACCGGGGTTTGTTACTGTATTTAAGCTAATTATGTATAATGGTGTTTAAATGAAGAGGCATCATGCACAACACTTCAAGATGATTGGCATATGCTGAAGATGTGAAGTATTAAAGTTGAAGACTCATGAAAGTGTTTCATAAAATCCTTGATGCACATCTTTACTTAAAACTCAAAACAAAATTGCACTGAAATCTCTTTTTATTTTATCAATGGAAACTGTGTCTTGACAGACAGATCTGTTTCTGACCTCTTCCTTCTCTTGTAACTGGGAACAGGATTTAGCTATGTGACATCAGCCATATTTGGCAGCTATGTATCTATTTAGTCATCCATTGAAATTCATAATCCCTGCTCCCTATTCTCTTTCAGACTTATCCTTATGTATTGCTCTCTATATTCTTGCACATAACTGCTATAATGCTGCTTTATATTTGCAAGACTATAGCTATTATAATACTGTCCCTATGTACAAAAATAAAGTACTTTAATACTGCATCCTATATACAAGAATATAACTACTATAATACTGTTACCTGTTTCGTCACAAAACAGGATGTGGGCGCACAAAACAGGATGGGTGTGCACAAAACAGGATGGGTGTGCACAAAACAGGATGGGTGCGCACAAAACAGGATGGGTGTGCACAAAACAGGATGGATGCACACAAAACAGGATGGGGGAGCAGGATGGGTGTGCACAAAACAGGATGGAGGCACAGGATGGGGGCGCACTAAACAGGACGGGGTACAGGATGGGTGGCACAAAACTGGATGGGTGGAGCACATAACAGGATGGGGGCAGCACATAACAGGATGGTGGCAGCACATAACAGGATGGGGGCGCACTTAACAGGATGGGGAAGCGTATACCAGGATGGGGGAGCACATAACAAGATTGGGGAGCACATAACAGGATGGGGGTGCACATACCAGGATGAGGAAGCAGGATGGGGGCAGCACATAACAGGATGGGGGAGCATGGACCAGGATGGGGGTCCATATACCAATAAAAATGCTCGCCATCCAGCATAGAACTGCTTCAATAGCTAGTGTATATACAGTATATATATATATATATATATATATATATATATACACATATATGTATATATACAGTGCATTGAGAAAGTATTTGGCCCCCTTGAACTGTTCTACCTTTTGCCACATTTCTGGCTTCAAACATAAAGATATAAAATTCTAATTTTTTTGGGAAGAATCAACAACAAGTGGGACACAATCGTGAAGTGGAACGAAATTTATTGGATATTTTAAACTTTTTTAAAAAAATGAAAAGTGGGGCATGCAATATTTTCTGACCCCTTGAGTTAATACTTTGTGGCGCCACATTTTTCTGCAATTACAGCTGCAAGTCGCTTGGGGTATGTCTCTATCAGTTTTGCACTCCGAGAGGCTGAAATTCTTGCCCATTCTTCCATGCAAAACAGCTCAAGCTCATTGAGGTTGGATGGAGGCGTTTGTGAACTGCAGTTTTCAGCTCTTTCCACAGATTCTCGATTGGATTCAGGTCTGGACTTTGACTTGGTCATTCTAACACCTGGATATGTTTATTTTTGAACCATTCCATTGTAGATTTTGCTTTATGTTTGGGATCATTGTCTTGTTGGAAGATAAATCTCCGTCCCAGTCTCAGGTCTTTTGCAGACTCCAACAGATTTTCTTCCAGAATGGTCCTGTATTTGGCTCCGTCCATCTTCCCATCAATTTTAACCATCTTCCCTGTCCCTGCTGAAGAAAAGCAATCCCAAACCATGATGCTGCCACCACCATGTTTGACAGGTGGGATGGTGTTTTGAGGGTGATGAGCTGTGTTGCTTTTACGCCAAACATATCGTTTTGCATTGTGGCCAAAAAGTTCGATTTTGGTTTGATCTGACCAGAGCGCCTTATTCCACATGTTTGGTGTGTCTCCCAGGTGGCTTGTGGCAAACTTCAAACAAAACTTTTTATGGATATCTTTGAGAAATGGCTTTCTTCTTGCCACTCTTCCATAAAGGCCAGATTTGTACAGTGTACGACTGATTGTTGTCCTATGGACAGATTCTTCCACCTCAGCATCTCTGATCAGTCTTCTCCTTGTTCGAGATGAAAGTTTAGAGGGACGGCCGGGTCTTGGTAGACTAATACTCCTTTCATTTCAATATGATCGCTTGCACAGTGCTCCTTGAGATGTTTAAAACTTGGAAAATCTTTTTGTATCCAAATCCGGCTTTAAACTTCGCCACAACAATATCTCTGACCTGCCTGGTGTGTTCCTTTCCGGTGACTACCTCTTGAAGCTCATCAAGAGAATGCCAAGAGTGTGCAAAGCAGTCATCAAAGCAAAAGGTGGCGAGTTTGAAGAACCTAGAATATAAGACATATTTTCAGTTGTTTCACACTTTTTTGTTAAGTATATAATTCCACATGTGTTAATTCATAGTTTTGATGCCTTCAGTGTGAATGTACAATTTTCATAGTCATGAAAATACAGAAAAATCTTTAAATGAGAAGGTGTGTCCAAACTTTTGGTCTGTACTGTATATGTACACTGCTCAAAAAAATAAAGGGAACACTTAAACGACAGAATATCACTCCAAGTAAATCAAACTTCTGTGAAATCAAACTGTCCACTTAGGAAGCAACACTGATTGACTATCAATTTCACATGCTGTTGTGCAAATGAAATAGACAATAGATGGAAATTATTGGCAATTATCAAGACACCCTCAATAAAGGAGTGGTTCTGCAGGTGGGGACCACAGACCACATCTCAGTACCAATGCTTTCTGGCTGATGTTTTGGTCACTTTTGAATGTTGGCTGTGATTTCACACTCGTGGTAGCATGAGACGGACTCTTCAACCCACAGAAGTTGCTCAGGTAGTGCAGCTCATCCAGAATGGCACATCAATGCGAGCTGTGGCAAGAAGGTTTGCTGTGTTTGTCAGTGTAATGTCCAGAGGCTGGAGGCGCTACCAGGAGACAGGCCAGTACACCAGTAGATGTGGAGGGGCCGTAGGAGGGCAACAACCCAGCAGCAGGACAGCTTCCTCCGCCTTTGTGCAAGGAGGAACAGGAGGAGCACTGCCAGAGCCCTGCAAAATGACCTCCAGCAGGCCACAAATGTGCATGTGTCTGCACAAACGGTTAGAAACCGACTCCATGAGGTTGGTATGAGGGCCCGACATCCACAGATTGGGGTTGTGCTCACAGTCCATCACCGTGCAGGACGCTTGGCATTTGCCACAGAACACCAGGATTGGCAAAGTCGCCACTGGCACCCTGTGCTCTTCACAGATGAAAGCAGGTTCACACTGAGCACATGTGACAGACGTGACAGAGTCTGGAGACGCGGTGGAGAGTGATCTGCTGCCTGCAACATCCTTCCGCATGACTGGTTTGGCAGTGGGTCAGTAATGGTGTGGGGTGGCATTTCTTTGGAGGGCCACACAGCCCTCCATGTGCTCGCCAGAGGTAGCCTGACTGCCATTATGTACCGAGATGAGATCCTCAGACCCCTTGTGAGACCATATGCTGGTGCAGTTGGCCCTGGATTCCTCCTAATGCAGGACAATGCCAGACCTCATGTGGCTGGAGTGTGTCAGCAGTTCCTGCAAGATGAAGGCATTGAAGCTATGGACCGGCCCGCCCGTTCCCCAGACCTGAATCTGATTGAGCACATCTGGGACATAATGTCTCGCTCCATCCATCTACGTCACGTTGCACCACAGATTGTCCAGGAGTTGGCGGATGATTTATTCCAGGTCTGGGAGGAGATCCCACAGGAGACCATCCGCAACCTCATTAGCAGCATGCCCAGGCGTTGTAGGGAGGTCATACAGGCACGTGGAAGACACACACAATACTGAACCTCATTTTGACTTGTTTTAAGGACAAGCTGACTCGCCCCCTGGGCAGTGGGGCACTCGGATCCGGGCAATAGGGAACGATTTGAGTAGTAGTGGCAACCCGGTTCCGTGGCTCAGGGTGGTCAGGCCAGTTGTAGTCCGTTATGTGCTATTGATTATGTCCGACTACGCCACCCGTGGATTTGCGGTCATTAGGTACCGCCGCTGCAAGGCAGACCGCTGGGGCTGATGAGGTGTGCAGCTGGGATGGTGTGACTCCCCACGGGAAGAGTGCGGCCCCAGGGCAGTGTAGTGGATGGTGGGAGTGATGGTGGTGAGAGTCCCAGTACCAGTAGTGCTGGTGGCGCGAAGGAGCACACAGACAATAGGCTGCAGTCCAGGGTCTTTACTGAAACAGGTAAACTGACCCATAAACAGTCCCAGCTAGGAGGGGACCTGGATGTCTGAGAGCAACGGGGAAATTGGCCCTGGTCAGGGTGAGGGTGTAGGCCTACCGTGCTTTCTGCGCTCCTTCTGGCTATCTCCTCGTTATAGGGTAACAGCCCACGTTTCCGAGCTTTCCGTGTATTCTCGCCTGTATGGCCTGCGACGTGGGTTCCTTTCTGCTCCCAGCCTTGTACGGCTTTACTGGTCCCTTCGGTTGTGGCAGGGCCTCCAGGCTTCTCAGGCCAAGGAATATACAGTCCCCTGCGAACTGGTTATCGGCTGGAGGATGTAGAATCCTCCCAGCCTCAGACACCAAAGTCTGGTAAAGTCAGTCTCTTATCTGCCAAGACAGGCTTGCTTCGCCTCTTGTCTCTGGCTTGTGGCTCTCCTCCTGCCACACTTCCTCTTAGGTGCAGTGCAACTGTCTGTCCCTGCTCTGCTCTGGGACAAGTCTCAGTGCTGAGACAGGCCATCAAGTTCTCCCTAACCCTGCCCCCAGTACCAGCTTTTATAGGGGCAGCCTGCTCCCCCTACTGGCCTGAGACAGGAGGCATTGCATGCTAATGTTCCCCTGACTAGAGAACCTCCCCCTTGCTCTCAGACACAGCTTTAATTACACTTGTGGCATCCAGGCCAGGGTGACACATTCCCCCCTAGTGAAATTTAGTACTCCGGGACTAAACAATAAACAAAGACAATATGCATAACCATAAAACAATAACAGACAGACGACGCACAGCTTGAGTTCTTAAGGTCACAGTGTGGCCTGTGACCGGGTGTCCATATCACCAGCACAACGGGGAGCCTTAACCAGGTGGGGGTCTGTCCTACCCCAAGTCCTTCACAGTCTTAGTTCATTCCTGGGTTAGGCTCCGAACGCAGTCCATACAAGGTCCCAGTTATAAAAAGTACATAACCTTTGAGTCCTTACGGTAGCTGCAAGAAACTGAAACACAGAATTACCAAACAAGCATGTAACTTGGCAAACAATTCAACATTTGGCAACAGGGTCATTTGCAATCTTAGTGCACCCTATATTCTCCAGCGAGCGGGTATCTGCCCCTTTGTGCTCCTGGTTGACCTCCTTAACCCACTGTCTGGTGGTGGACCAACCTGGCTTTCCCCACTAGCGTTAGGGGTACAGCTACCAGCTGGGTGTAAAGGTAGGGCAGGCAGCTGTCTGCGGGTCCTTTGGCTTACCGCAGGCATGGCAGGCTCACTGTCAGCAGAGGGTTGACTCTCCTGGGCTGCTGGTACAGGCTCTTCTGCCTCTGGAACCGCTTGCTCCTCTTCACTTTCCGCCTCTGGTGTTGGTTGTTGCTGTGCCGGTTGCAGGAAATGCAGGACGGGTACCACTATGGCATCATTTATGCGAGTCCAGGACTGAGGGAACTCTCCGAGAACGGTGCTGATCATTTCTTCCTTGTCCTCTGCGGGTTCAAGGTCACTCTGATCCTCTTCTGCACTACGGAGTTGCTCGGGGCACCTTTTGAGGTGGTCTCTGGAGACGGTGCTAGTGGTTTCTCCTCCGTCCTTGGTGATTACGCACACCTTTGGGTTGTCGTGGTCAGACTGCAGTACGGTGTAGGGTTCCCTTTCCCACTGGTGGTCCAGCTTGTGTAGCCTTCTTTTTCGCTTTAGGACTTGCTCACCAGGTTCTAGGGGACCAGCAGGGGCGTGTTGATTGAAGAGTTTTTCTTGCCTCTCTCTCACCTGGGCCAAGCTCCTCTCCACACTCTCCTGTACCTTCTTGTACTGCAGTTGCCTTTCCGTATCCCAGTCCGCATCCGGGGAGGTGTCCTCAGGTATTAGGACTCCCATCTCCAGGTCTACGGACAGCTTACCTGGTCTAGCTCGCATCAGGTAAGCCGGGGTGCAGTTTGTAGCATTCACCGGGATATTGTTGTATAGGTCTATCAGGTCCGGCAGTTTTTCTGGCCACAGGCTGCGTTCCTCCAGGGGCAACGTCTTCAGGAGATCAATGACTATATTGTTCATCTTCTCACACATCCCGTTGGTTTGTGGATGGTAAGGCGTTGTCCGAATCTTCTTACAGCCATAGAGGTTGCAGAACTCCTGGAAGATTTCAGCCTCGAACGCTGGACCCTGGTCTGTCAGGACCTGTTCCGGATACCCGTGTGGACGGCAGAAATATTGCTGGAAGGCTCTGGCCGCTGTTTGGGCTGTCAAGTCCTTTACCGGGACCACCACTAGAAAACGGGAATAGTGGTCCACGATTGTCAGGGCATAGATGTATCCAGACCGGCTTGGAGCCAATTTGACGTGGTCCAGAGCTACCATCTCAAGAGGCTGCGTGGTGACGATGGGCCTCAAGGGTGTCTTCTGGCTGGTGCGGTCCTTCCTCCTCAGGTGACAAGGGCCACAGTCTCTGCACCACTTTTCTACAGCTCCTCTCATGCCGACCCAAAAGAACCTTCCTCTTAGTAGGAACTCCAGTTTCTTCCAACTGAAGTGTCCCGCTCTGTCATGGTAAGCCCCTAGGACCATAGCTGCATCTCGCCTTGGGACCACGACTTGCCAGGTCCTTCTGCACAACTTGCCTTCGTAGAGGAACAGCTTGCTCTTCTCCTTCCATAGCTGCTTGGCTTCCTCTGGGGCATCTGGATCTAAGCGGGCGTCTTCCCGGGTCAGCAGATCTTTCACCAGGCGGATTGCAGGGTCACTATCTTGGGTCTCGGCCCAGCTGTGGTGAGGTAGGGGATTGATCATCACGGTTGTTAGATCCTCCTCCTTCACGCGGTGGGAGTATTGAGCGGCTCCATACCGGTGAAACGCGGGGAGTTCTACCTCCTCCAGCTCTTCTGGGTCTTCGTCACCTTCAGGTAAGTGAGGCATCCTCGATAGGGCGTCAGCGTTGGCATTGGTTTTGCCGGCCCGGTACTTGATCACGAAGTCATAGTTGGAGAGGCGGGCCATCCACCGCTGTTCCAGGGCACCCAGTCTTGCATTGTCCAGGTGTGTCAACGGGTTGTTGTCCGTGTACACGGTGAACTTTGCGGAGGCCAGGTAATGCTTGAAGCGTTCCGTCACGGCTCACACCACTGCCAAGAATTCTAGCTTGAAGGAGCTGTAATTCTCCGGGTTCCTCTCGGTGGGCCTCAGCTTCCAGCTGGCGTATGCGATCACCCGTTCTCTGCCCTGTTGGTTTTGGGACAGTACGGCTCCCAGTCCCACATTACTGGCGTCTGTGTGGAGAATGAAAGGCTGGCCATAATCAGGGCAGGCCAGGATCTCATCCCCCGTGAGGGCCATCTTTAGCTGGCGGAAGGACTCCTCTTCCGGTTTATCCCACTTGAAGGGTGGCTTTTGACTTCTGGACTTAGACTGTCCGATCAGGAGGTCCTGCATAGGAGCTGCCATCTTAGTGAACCCGGGGATGAACCTTCGGTAGTAGCCTACCAACCCGAGAAACTGTCTCACCTCTTTGATGTTCGAGGGGCTTGGCCAGCTCTTGATTGCCGTGACCTTGTCAGGGTCGGGGGCCACTCCTTCCGCGCTTACCACGTGCCCTAGGTACTGGACCTTTGGTTTCAGCAGGTGACACTTCGATGGTTTTACCTTCAGGCCATAGCCTGCCAGGGCTTCGAACACCTCGGCCAGGTGCTTTAGGTGGTCCTCGTAGGTCTTCGAATAGACGATCACGTCGTCCAGGTAAAGGAGGACCGTCTCGAAGTTTCGGTGCCCTAGACAGCATTCCATCAGCCGCTGGAAGGTCCCTGGTGCGTTGCAGAGCCCGAAAGGCATACAGTTGAACTCACTCAGTCCCATCGGGGTGCTGAAGGCGGTCTTCTCCTTGTCAGCCTCTGCCACAGGAACCTGCCAGTACCCGCTAGTAAGGTCCAAAGTAGAAAAGAAGTTAGCAGATTTTAGTGCGGCTAAAGACTCCTCTATTCTAGGCAGCGGATATGCGTCTTTGTGGGTGATACGGTTGATTTGTCTATAGTCCACGCACATTCTCATGGTACCGTCTTTCTTTTTCACCAGAACCAAGGGGGCTGCCCAGGGGCTACAGCTGTCTCTAATGACCCCAGCTTCTTTCACCTCTCTTAGCATGCCCTTTGCGTTCTGATAATGTGCAGGGGGTACAGGTCTGTGCCTCTCTTTTATTGGTGGGTGGCTCCCTGTGGGGATGTGGTGTTCTATCCCTTTTACTCTGCCGAAGTCTAGCGGGTGCTTACTAAAGACTCTCTCGTACTCCTGTACCACCCGGTAGACTCCTTGTTTTTGGTGCAGGGGAGTGGAGTCAGCACCCACATGGAATTTCTGGCACCAGTCCTCCTTTTGTTTCTGGGAGCCATTACCCTCCGCCTGAGGAGATGGAGGCAAGGGTTCCACGGCCCTGATAGCTTTGTGTTCGACAACAAACAGTTTGGCGAGTGTAGCGTACCTGGGTAAGTGTACTTCCCTCTCCCCAATGTTGAGGATGCGGACGGGCACCCTCCCATGACGGACATCAACCACCCCCCTGGCTGTCAAAATGGTGGGCCTGCTGTCTGAGTACACGGGTTCTACCATGGCTTGGTAGTCTCTACCTCTCAACCCGATTGCAGTCCGACACCAGATCATCATTTCACTTTTGGGAGGCATGGAAATGGGGAATGGGTCACTCAGTCTTACGCTACCGATCTCACCACCAGACAGTTCTACCTGCTGCCGTCTCATCAGGGCTTTTATCTCCTTGTTGAGGACTCTCTGTTGGCTGGAACTAGCATTCACCGCCACCTGTTGTAAGATTACAATTACCTCTGAAAGACAATTTTCAATTACGTTAGTACCCACAGTTATTTTAGGGTGACTTTCACGACGGTCACTGTCCACAATAATCACTCCCTGTGCCGGTAGTTCAACTTTACCAATTTTAATGGTCATCTCATTGAACCCCATCTGCGGCACGGGTAAGCCATTACTGGCGATGATGCTCAAGTTACTGTCTGGATACCGTGTGATATCAGCATCAGTCCAATACTGCTTAAAAAGTACATAAGGGATAGTGGTTACTTGTGACCCAGTATCCAGCAAGGCGCTCATGGGGATAACGTCCAGCACCACGGGTAAAACCGGGCGCCCCCAACGTACTTATTATGCCAATTGTAAGGGCCTGGTGATCTTATGCCTGGGTTTTGGCCCTCTGCCCAAGGTTGGACCCGTTTAAATTACAGTACCTGGAAATGTGTCCGGGCTGGTAGCATCGACGGCAAATGGGCTTTCCATCCTCTGCGTAGCGGTCTGTGGGCCTCCCTCGGAACGACGGGATCCTCCTCTGTCGACGCCACGGGACATCCTCCGGACTTGAAGCCAGCTCGATGGGTCTTGACGGGTCCACTTGCAACGCCTGGACGGTCCTGGTCAATGCTGCGACGCTCCTGGTCAGCTCCTGGACTTGGTGGTGCAGGTCTTTCGACGGGGCTTGGTTCAGGGCCTGTGCATCAGCCCCCACGGGATCCATAGAGGAGGGCGCCGCCTCCTGGTGGTTGGTGAGAGCAGGGCGCCGGGGGTTTATAGCGCCACTAGTTGCAGATTCACGGAGCACCCTTATGGCCCTGTCCTTAAATTGGGCAAAGGTCAGGTCGGGGTTCTGAAAGAACATGAGGCGCAGTTGGGCCCTGTGGGCGCTAGACAGCAGACCTTCTATGAATTGTTCTGTTAGCAGCTTATCCGTTTCCTGCACACTGCCAGGGTCAGTTTGTTGAATAGCCCTCAGGGCTTCCTGCAGATTTAGGGCATAGTCTCTGATGCTGTCCTGTGCCCACTGCTTACATCCATAGAACCTCATTTTAATTTCAGCGGAGGTGCGTGTGTCAAAGGTACCCCGCAGCCGGGCCAGAATACCCTTCACAGTCCTTTTCTCCTCAGTGGCCCATGATTTTACCTCCCTCTGGGCTGCGTCAGTTAACTGCCCTGTTAATATGCTGACCTTCTGTTCCTCTGTCAGGGGGTAAACCTGGAACAAACTGTACAGCCTTTCCTTAAAGTCAGTTAGGGCATGGGGCTCCCCTGAGTACTTGGGCAGCCAGGCCGCTCCAGGGATGTAGGGCAGGGAAAAGGGCATCACCGCTGCTGCAGCTGCGTTGGTGGTAGTGGGGGCCTCTGTGTCCGACATCTTCCTCCCCCCTAGTCAAGCGTGGCCTACCTTCCGACGATCCTCTTCTGTAGGCCGCGGCTCCGCTGCTGCTGCTCTTGACGAGGACCTTGCGTCGCGTCCTGATGATGACAGCGTTGCTCTCTCTCCCTTCCAGGACCTTGCGCAGCGTCGGTGCGTGGGGCGGAGCTTCGGATCTCGCGCGGTTTTGACGTCCACGCCCCTCTTCTTCCCGCGCGGCGTCCTGAAGATGGAGTCCGATGGCGGGAAGCAGCTGCGGATGGCGGGAAGACGGCAGAAGACGGCGGGAAATGGTCCAAGATGGCGTCTGATGGCGGGAATCGGCTCCGGATGGCGGGAAACGACTCCGGACGGCGGGAAACTTCGCCACAGGTAAGTTACAAAAGTCTTTTTCAGGCACGCAGTACCCGGTGGTTGCGGGCACGAAATCCTGCCGACTACGCCAAAGCTGACTCGCCCCCTGGGCCGTGGGGCACTCGGATCCGGGCAATAGGGAACGATGGAAGTAGTAGTGGCAACCCGGTTCCATGGCTCAGGGTGGTCAGGCCAGTGGTAGTCCGTTAAGTGCTATTGATTATGTCCGACTACGCCACCCGTGGATTTGCGGTCATTAGGTACCGCCGCTGCAAGGCAGACCGCTGGGGCTGATGAGGTGTGCAGCTGGGATGGTGTGACTCACCACGGGAAGAGTGCGGCCCCAGGGCAGTGTAGTGGATGGTGGGAGTGATGGTGGTGAGAGTCCCAGTACCGGTAGTGCTGGAGGCGCAAAGGAACACACAGACAATAGGCTGCAGTCCAGGGTCTTTACTGAAATAGGTAAACTGACCCATAAACAGTCCCAGCTAGGAGGGGACCTGGATGTCTGAGAGCAACGGGGAAATTGGCCCTGGTCAGGGTGAGGGTGTAGGCCTACCGTGCTTTCTGCGCTCCTTCTGGCTCTTTCCTCGTTATAGGGTAACAGCCCACGTTTCCGAGCTTTCCGTGTATTCTCGCCTGTATGGCCTGCGACGTGGGTTCCTTTCTGCTCCCAGCCTTGTACGGCTTTACTGGTCCCTTCGGTTGTGGCAGGGCCTCCAGGCTTCTTAGGCCAAGGAATATACAGTCCCCTGCGAACTGGTTATCGGCTGGAGGATGTAGAATCCTCCCAGCCTCAGACACCAAAGTCTGGTAAAGTCAGTCTCTTATCTGCCAAGACAGGCTTGTCTCTGGCTTGTGGCTCTCCTCCTGCCACACTTCCTCTTAGGTGCAGTGCAACTGTCTGTCCCTGCTCTGCTCTGGGACAAGTCTCAGTGCTGAGACAGGCCATCAAGTTCTCCCTAACCCAGCCCCCAGTACCAGCTTTTATAGGGGCAGCCTGCTCCCCCTACTGGCCTGAGACAGGAGGCATTGCATGCTAATGTTCCCCTGACTAGACGACCTCCCCCTTGCTCTCAGACACAGCTTTAATTACACTTGTGGCATCCAGGCCAGGGTGACACAATTACATCAAAGTTGTATCAGCCTGTAGTGTGCTTTTCCACTTTCATTTTGGGGGTGACTCCAAATCCAGGCCTCCATTGGTTAATAAATCTGATTTCCATTGATGATTTTTGTGTGCTTTTGTTGTCAGCACATTCAACTTTGTACAGAACAAAGTATTCAATGAGAATATTTCATTCATTCAGATCTAGGATGTGTTATTTGAGTGTTCCCTTTATTTTTTTGAGCAGTGTATATATATATATATATATATATATATATATATATATATATATATATATATATATATATATATATATATATATATACATACATATATATACCTCATGCAATGTATACATCTTATACATTATTTTTTATTGCACGTTTTCCATTTTTTGCTGGATGCAGCCAGGCCCTTTAGTGTTGGTTGGGTGAATTGGGGCATCTGTCTGGTGTGTGCACGTATATAGTGCTGGACAGCCCGCTTGATTTAAAATTATGATCGTCATTAATAGGCTGTAAGCCAGACACTGTGCATCACATGTATCTGTGTAACTGGCGTCCTATGCAAGCCCCATCTGAGTTCATTTGTAATACTACACACTCACTCACATATATGCCAATTCATGGAGGGGGTGGCTGTCACTTCAGTATTTTGCACCTGCGCTTGCCCCACCTTTATCACGAGGGTCTGCTGCATCCTGCTAGTGCATTGGTAATCTGATCTGGTGTTGGTAAAGCTGCTTTTTTTTCTGTGATGTTTTTTGAATTCATGTCCTTTTCTGTGAGCCATCTCCTTACTTTCACCAACGAGACGTTCCACACCCCCTGGACACATGTAAAGTCAGCTTGGCACAGTTTTACACAGACACTCCCTGTCCACACGGGCGCAGGGAGGCAAGGGGAGTGAGAGAGGGTGGCCCATGCAGCTGCTGGAGAGGCACAACACTCGCTCACAACCTTGACAGGCCCCTTTCACTAGCACAATGAAACAGAGCCTTGCCAGTTCCTCGATAGATATAAGCCCGGTCTGTTAACGGAATTATATTGGGCCAGAAACCAGGCCCGGTAGCATGTGAAGTTAAGCCAAGAACACGGACTCACTAGTGGATTCGTGGATCGAGATAAAAGAGCAGCCCAAGGTTAAATTAGATATTGAATTGCCTAAGTACACACTAGACAAAACACTATATACACAATGGATATACACATACAATGGTCAGATGTACAAATACAGGTGGTAGTACAAAAGGTATAAGCAAAAGAAACATGTCAGTTACTGGCTTGATGTTCGGCCTTGTGAGGGTGGTGTGGGGTGCCAGCTATTTCTGGTTCTTTCCAACATGATGCCCATCGTGACCCCCCTCAGAAGAGAACAGTAAGAAAGAGTGAGAGCCACACGGCCTCACCCAAGCATTTAACCCCTTGGTTGGTCACTCCCTTTCCTGCCCCCAGGAAGGTCCTAGTCCCCCCCACCCCTGGGTTCTGGCAGCTGAAACTCCAAAACCTATGATGGGTCATAACTTCTCAACTGAAGGTCATAGGGTGACTGTTTTGGCGCCATCGGATCCAGCCGGGCCCCCGTTACACTTGGAGACCAAACACAGCTTTGCTACCTGGCTTCTACTATCCATATCTCCCCATCCATGGGGGCTAGAACGGATCGAGACCAAGGCAGGCTTTTGGCCCGTTTCAAAGATCTCGAAAACGTAACCGTTATACAGCTAGGATGTACAATAACTCCATAATCTCATGTAATTCCCATCTGACTGGGGAATTTGATTAAAGCAGTTACACAGCGTGTGGCAGGGGGTCATCCTGTCAAGAAAGCTGGGTACTGGCTAAACTGGTGGGGTGTGAGTTTTTCCTTTTGAAGCTCTCAAGGCTGGACCACATGCTGAGCCAGGTGTCATGTTTCAGCTTCACATTTTGAAGGAGGGTTGTAATCTCGAACCGGATATGATACAGTTGATGGGCATGACATTAAATCCCCCCCATATTCTCCACAGCCTTCTATACCATACAATGGCCCCACATAGTCCTCCATACAGTATAATGGATCCTGCATTGCCTTCCATACAGTATAGTGGCCCTACAAAGTCCTCCATACAGTATAATGGTCCCTGCATTGCCTTCCATACAGTATAATGGCCCCACATAGTCCTTCCTCTACACGTGTAATGGGACCCAGATGGTCCTCCATACAATATAATTGGCGTCACATAGTCCTCCATACAGTATAATGGGCCAGACATAGTCCACCATACAGTATAATGGCCCCACATAGTGCTCTTTACAGTATAATGGGCCCGACATAGTCCTCCATACAGTACAATCGCCCCACATAGTCCTCCATGCAGTATAATGGCCCCACATAGTCCACCATACAGTATAATGGGCGCAGCATTGCCTTCCATATAGTATAATAGGCCCATATAGTCCTCCATACAGTATAATGGCCCCACATAGTGCTCCTTACAATAAAATCGCCCCACATAGTCCTCCATGCAGTATAATTGCCCCACATAGTCCTCCATACAGTATAATGGGTCCTGCATTGCCTTCCATACAGTATAATGGTGCCAAATAAAAAAAAAATACTCACATCTCCCCGTCATTTATTGCTCCGGTCTCGGCAGCGAGCTCTCTGAATCTCTACACTACTCGGCACGGCGGGCGCGTTGTAGTGACTTAAATGCACCCGCTGCGCTGAGACGTCAGACGCACAGGGAGAATGATGGTGGAGGGAGCGTCAGATGGCAGCTTCCTCCTTCATCATTGCTTTTAACTGTATCGGCATCCATGAAGCTCTTGGCAATAGTACGAAGGCCGAATAACAACACAACAGCCTACAAAGACAAAAATTCCTCCAACAACCATCAAGGTTAAATGAATAAATTTTATTGACACAGAAAGATTTTGATAAAAAAACATAAAATAAGGAGATGCCAATACGGTAGACAAAAATGAAAAAGTGAACAGAAATGTGTCTGGGATTAATTAGTATGGCCAATTTTACTTAGTACTGTAAAAGTATATATATGGGAACCAAGGAGAATGATCTCATGTTACTAAAGTGCCTATATATATATATATAACAGTCAGGATTGAAATTATCTGCACCCGTAGAATACAAAGATAGTCATAGCAAATAACTGAATAAAGTTTTTAAACATACATTATAGTAAATACGATGTAAGTTATAATCCTCATTATAGATGGGGTAAATAAATATAAAGTGCATAGATCAACATGATGAGGTAGATTCATAAAAGGTGCCAGTAGCAAAAGTGCAACATGCAGCAGAAAAATAATCTACTTGACAGACAAAATTAAATGCTGAGAGGTGTTGGAATATCTCCCTGATGTATACTGCACACATGACAAAGATCAATATGTTTAGAAAATATGAAATTTGTTCAAAGAAAATAATCATTCTATATCAATTTTGATATGATCATTGTTCTGTGTGCAGACAACCCAAAGTCATAGTAACCATATATCTATGCATGTGAAATCGCAATGGTCAGAGCATTAGAATACATTTGCAAACAAGTAAACCAGAGAAATGTTACAGCCATACAGCGCACTAATTCTAAGCATATCAACCAAGACATTACAGAAAGTTATTTTGTTGTTACCCAGAACACAGATTGCATCAGTATCACCCCTGGCCAATCTTCCTCTAAGAAAAAAATCCAATTCCAGTGGAATTTAAAAAAAAAAAAATTGTTTTTTTTGGGCTTTATTTTTACAGCCTTTTTTATTTAGTAAAAATGACCTGGCAATATTATTCAACACGTTAGTATGAGTCTGGCGATAACAAACCAGTTTTTTCCTTATTTTAGTGGTAAAAAAAAATGTTGACGTTTGAAAAAAAAAAAAAAAGTTTGTGTCGCCATTTTCTCGAGACCTGTAACTTCTTTATTTTTTCTTCCATGAAGCTAGATGAGGGCTTGTTTTTTGCACTCTGAGCTCATGTTTTTTTTTGGTTGATACAATTTTGGGGTATGTATTAAGTTTTGATTGCTTTTTATTGAATATTTGGGGACAAGTGCAGCCACCAAAAAAGTGGTAGTTCTGGAGTTCAAATTTTTTTCCTTTTCAGATTGTAACATACCGTTTAAATAATTTTATATTTTGACAAATCATACCATACTGATACCAAATATGTTTGTTTCTTAAAAATGTTTTCATTTTTTAAGGGTGTAAAGGGCTTTGTTTTTGTTTTTTTCATTTTTCATTTTTTAGTCTCTTTAGGGGACTTGAACCAGTGATCCTTAGTTTGCTAATACTATATACTGCAATATAATATATTACAGTATAAAGCAAAATCTAGCCTATGGCTAAGCTTCATAGGAGGACTAACATGACAGTAACAGGGGTCTTCACAGGCCTTTGGCTACTATAGTATCCCATCGATCCTTCTTGATCACTTTGTGGTAAGGGGAGAATGAGAACTGATGCAAAATGCTAAAGGGCTGGCCCCACCTGAAGAATAATAAATGAGAAAATGGGATCAACTCAAAAAATCAAGCAAAAATGAAGAAAAAGCAGTACACTAACAGGAAGGATCACCAGTAAAAACATAGTATTTATTAAGCATCCCAAGACAAAGAAACAATTAAAAACATGTAAAAAGTCACAACTGACTAGTTCTAACCAGGGTCCCCTGGAATGAGCGAACACTTCCTCCTGCTCTGCATTACAATACAGTGCCTAAATTCTTAGGTAAATTTACTAAAACGCTAAATGTGCTAAAGTTAGTATTAACTATATGGAATTATTACTTTGCATGTATTTATTATAAAGTTATACTAACCTTAATATATGTGCATAAGGAATAAAGTGCAGGATTTATAATATGCAAGAATTGAGAAACCAGCGCTAATATATCAGAACAATAGTAAAATATATGTGATTCACCTTAAAAAGAGAAATACAAAATATTATGGATAAAGTAAAAAATACAGTGATAGTGCAAAAAGGCACCACTATAAGGGTACTCTTACACTAGTGTAGATTCTCTCATACAAGAGAATCGGGGCCGATTATGCTAATTATCTGAGTGTGTCATTTGAGTGGGATCGGATTCTCACAACATCAGTATAACATTGGGCCGAGTGCTATCTGATAAAACATTGGATATATGCCAGTGTAGGCAAGCTTTAAAAGTGGGCAAAAAATACAGTGGGGAAAATAAGTATTTGATACACTGCCGAATTTGCAAGTTTTCCCACCTAGAAAGAATGGAGAGATCTATCATTTTTATCGTGGGTACACTTCAACTTTGAGAGACAGAATCTAAAACTAAAAATCAGAAAATCACATTGTATGATTTTTAAATACTTAAATTGCATTTTATTGCATGAAATAAGTATTTGATCATCTACCAACCAGCAAGAATTCTGGTTATCACAGACCTATTAGTTTTACTTGAAGAAGCCCTCCTACTCTGCACTCACTACCTGTATTAATTGCACATGTTTGAACTCGTTACCTGTATAAAAGACAACTGTCCACACACTCAATCAATCAATCACACTCCAACCTCTCCACCATGGCCAAGACCAAAGGGCTGTCCAAGGACACCAGGGACAAAACTGTAGACCTGCACAAGGCTGGGATGGGCTACAGGACAATAGGCAAGCAATTTGGTGAGAAGGCAACCACTGTTTTCACAATTATTAGAAAATGGAAGAAACACAAGATAACTGTCAATCTTCCGCAGTCTGGGGCTCCATGCAAGGTCTCGCCTCATGGGGTAAGGATGATTCTGCTAAAAGTCAGAAATCAGCCCAGAACTACACAGGAGGACCTAGTCAATGGCCTGAAGAGAGCTGGGACTATAGTCTCAAACATTACCATTAGTAACACACTACGCCGCCATGGATTAAAATCCTGCCGCGCACGCAAGGTCCCCCTGCTCACGCCAGCACATGTCCAGGCCCGTTTGAAGTTCGCCAGTGACCATCTGGATTATCCAGAGGAGGCATAGGAGAAGGTTATGTGGTCAGAGAAGACCAAAATAGAACTTTTTGGTATCAACTCCACTCGCCATGTTAAGAGGAAGAAGCAGGTTGAGTACAACTCCAAGAACACCGTCCCAGCCATGGATTTTGTGGGTGAAACATCATACTTTGGGAGTGTTTTTCTGCAAAGGGGACAGGACGATTGCATCGTATTGAAGGAAGGATGGATGTGTCATGTATCGTGAGATTTTGGCCATCAACCTCCTTCCCTCAGTAAGATCATTGAAGATGGATTGTGGCTGGGTCTTCCAGCATGACAATGACCCAAAACACACAGGGCAACTAAGGAGGGTCTTCGTAAGAAGCATTTCAAGGTCCTGCAGTGGCCTAGCCAGTCTGCAGATATGAACCCAAAATAAATTTTTTGGAGGGAGTTGAAACTCAATGTTGCCCAGCAACAGCCCTGAGACCTGAAAGATTTTGAGAAGATCTGTATGGAGGAGTGGGCCAAAATCCCTGCTACAGTGTGTGCAAACTTGGTCAAGAACTACAGGAAACTTCTGACCTCTGTAATTGCAAACAAAGGTTTCTGTACCAAATATTAAGTTCTGTTTTTCTATTGTATCAAATACTTTTTTCATGCAATAAAGTGACAATGAGTTATGTAAAATCATACAATGTGATTTTCTGGATTTTTTTTTAGATTCTGTCTCACAGTTGAAGTGTACCTACGATAAAAATTACAGACCTCTCCATTCTTTGTAGGTGGGAAAACTTGCAAAATCGGCAGTGTATCAAATACTTATTTTCCCCACTGTATATAAGAGAGTTGATTTAGATATAATAGAGTACGTGTTCTCGAAACAATTCTGCAAGTGTACAACCTGAGTGCTAAAGAGAAAATAATGGTGACCATTAGATGTGGAGTAAGTAAAAATCATGGAGAAGGCTAAAACATGTGCTGGGTAGACAAACACCCCACTTGTATCGCCACTAACAAAGTGGCTTCCTCGGGAGTAATGTACTAATGCTCAGAAAATGTCCCTATATATATGGGGATAATAATAGCAAAGAGAGATGGTGCATCATTGATGTCATTTAAATTCCTCGGTCAGATATTGACAGCAGCATTTAAATGAACTCCAAATGCAAAACACATCATATGGCAAAGCTACTTTTCATTGGCGGAGTCTGATGGACAGGTCTGGTCACATGCTCCTCCACCAGCAGCCATTGTATGGACAGAAGTGCTGGTCAGCTTGTAAGAAAAGCTGCACTAACAAGAAAAAGTGGCAGACCACTTTACCTGAGAATACGTCAGTGAACTAATTTTGACAGTCTAACAGAAAAGTTTTTAACTTTTTTTTTGTCTGTCTTTTTCTGAACTCCTCTCAGCTGATTTATGACCACACACTACATCAAAGCTGAATGTGCAGGGGAATGAAGAGTGTGTAAAAGCCACATGGTGCAACATTTGTAATGAAACCCAATAGCAAAAATTATTAAGTGGTGAAAAAGACGGTCGTTGAGTGGTTGGGATTCGTAACCGAGTGGTTGGGATTCGAAACCAGGAATGCTTCATTACATACAGATAGAACTTTGATTTAGAATCCAAATCCTCTGATGATGAATGAGTCAGACATTGTGCAAGATGGGTCTGGGGAGTGGATAAGACCAGTGCTGCAAACAGCAAGTGATTGTTTTGAAGAGGATGGAAACACTGCTTCAGCTGCCCCAACAACCGGAGTCTGGAGGTTTATTGTCCGAGAACTTCTGGGCTACCAGAGAGGTTTTTGTGCTAGTATACATCATGGAAGTAATTAATCTACCAGATAAACAGGGCTATGATGTCAGTTTTAAGCTCGTGTCTAATCTGGATAAATTCTGGGCCAATTTCCTCAAGTTCAGAGACACTGACAGATGGAATAAATTTAGCTTAGTTCCAATTTCCAAGTCGGATACTGTTGCTGTTAAAATTTTTACAGTACCAGCAAAGTCTATGAGATTTCAGAAGAGAAAGCATTCTCTTTCGCTATGTCTCTTTCCTCATGTTCAGGCATTGCAGGACCTTAGGTATCCATGGTTACGACCACTAGCAACTAGCTAACTAACTGTCACTATATCAGTAGTCGTAACCATGGATACATAAGGTCCTGCAATGCCTGCACATAAGGAAAGAGACATAGCGAATCAGAAAAACTATACATTTCTAATTGGAGGTATTTGCTAATATTATTATTATTATTACACCTACTACATATTGGGATAGGATCTTGGAGATGGGAATACCCCTTTAATTCATCTTTCATTTCCACAGAGTAGCCGGCAGATTTCCTGTGTTGTATTGGTCACTCTTGATGGTTTTGCCAACGATGTTCTCACTTTCCTCTATATGAATGATCCTATGCCAGAAACAGATGAATATTCCGATGACTCTGGCGATGGTAAACGGTGTACTTGCACAGGTTTCCTTGTACATTTTTATGGAACCAAACATCCACTGCCTGACTGACGAGGGGTGTCTAATTAACCCCTGATCCCTCTCCCACGGGATCCTGCTGATAGGATTTCTAAAGATCTGTATAATACTTTCAGAATGCAGCCGGAAAGGTGGGAAACATGGGACTCCTATTATTTCCAGACATGACTTTGCTTGCTTTACTGTGCTAAGACAATATTGTTTTTAGAGATGATAATGATTAGAATAAAGTACAGAGCTGGGAGCCTTTTATGGTGATTACAGCATGGAAAAGTCATTGAAAACATTTTATTTTTCACATTAAAAATATCTTAAATGTGGAAAGTCGTAAAGTGTGAAATATCGTGTTCATTTTACAGCAGAAAAGCATGCACATTTTATTTTGATGTGCTACTTTTCTGAAAGATGGCTCCTAATGTCAGGCTTCTTATTACATCTTGCAATAATCCCAGAAATATGAAATTGTTACTATTCACATAAGAAATTCTTAACCTAAAGATGTTTAGTCATTAAAATATATCACAACTTTTTTTCAATGCAGAAGGGAAGGCCTTTGTTTTCCAATCTAATTTTTTAATGGGTCCCGCCAAGTATTTACCCCAACCCTCCGACAGCACAGCAACCAGAGCAGAGACCTCCCAACCAGCGGCTAACCTAGATGGGGGCATTTTGGCATCTGCCCTTGGTGCCATGTAGTCAGCAGAAGAAGAGGGAGACAACAGGGTTGGACTGCCCAACTTGTACCGGCAGTGAGCCGCTTAGATCTATATCACTTTATATTTTCAGGTAGAAGGTAGCGGTGTTCACACCATGCAGTAACTGAGGCAGTGACCCAAGCAAGTCCAACATAGGCAGCTTTTATTCAACACTCACGGGTAAAACAGAAAGTCCTCTGGTTCGCAGCCGAGTTAACATCAGTCCATAACAACGGTTGTGGGCAATGGCCGCGCCGGGCCGCTCAGAGCCCAACGGGTGCAGAGCCTTCCCAGGCTTAGGTTCAGCTACACACAGGCCCACCAAGCTTTCCTGCTATGTTCCTAGCCGGTCCCAACACTGAACAACACTAATCCTTAATGCAGGGTTTTTAAAGGACCTGTGGCAAGAGCCACTGGAAAACCCAGGTTGGAGGGAGGAGGCTGTCCCACTGCCTTCCTGTAGCCTCCTCTAAGAAATGAAGGCCCTGCCGGCTTTTACTAATCTGCCTTAGCCAGATAGCCTGACCAGGTCAATGCTCACCTTCATTACTGCATTGCAGCCGCAGGTGAGTTTGTGACTGCAATGCACTCCAATGGATTTAATAGATCTCTGTACGCATTCTGGGAGATATATAACGTCCCTCGTATACGATCCTGGTCACTGCCTCACATATCCCCCCCCTTCTGTTCAAACTTGTGTGGTTGAACATTTGTCACCATACAGGGTGCCCGGGACAGGGCATCCGCGTTTGCCTGTGACTTCTCATGGCGATGTTCTACAGAGAAACTGAAATTTTGCAGTGACAGAAACCACCCGGTGACTCGCACATTCCTCTCCTTGGCGTTCCTTATCCATACCAAGAGTGAGTGGTCCGTCACCAAGCGGAACTGATGCCCGAGTAAATAATAACATAGCGATTCCAAGGCCCACTTAATAGCCAAACATTCCTTCGCTACCACGCTATAGTTTTTCTCTGCCGGGATAAGTTTTCTACTCAAGTAGGTGACCATGTGCTCTTCACCATTCACTTTTTGTGACAATACCGCCCCGAGGCCTACCTCCGAGGCATCTGTCTGTACAATGAAGGTTTCCTTGAAGTTGGGACTGATGAGGACCGGCTGTCCACACAGGACCAATTTCATGGACTGAAAAGCTTCTTCTGCCTGAGGGTTCCACCGAACCATTACCGATTTTTTTCCTTTCAAGAGATCAGTCAGGGCCGCCGTTCTCCCCGCAAAATTAGGTATAAACTGATGGTAATACTAAAGGATGCCAAGGAACGCCCTCACCTGTTTTGTACTTAATGGTTGATTTGGGGCTTGATAACTCCTCGGCCAATCACATACCCCAAATATCGAGCTTCTTCTAGCCCTATCGCACATTTTTTTGGGTTTGCCGTTAACCCCGTGGCTCTGAGAGAATGCAGCACTGCTTGTACATGGGATAGGTGTATCTGCCACTCGGTGCTAAAGATGATTATATGGGGGCGTGGCCTAGCAGGGCATGTGAGAGGACGTGTGTTGGAGCTCTCCCGCTGCACATACCGAATACAGGGCTGAACGGAGGCGCCGCCGAACGCCTGAGATAGCTGCTCTGGTTCCCGAGATTGCGGTGAGCTTGAGGAACCCGCCGGAGGCTACATCCGAGATCCAGATGACTCGCAGGAGGCAGAAATAGCCGGGGACAGAGGGGAGTACCCGGACCCAAGATGGAGCTGGATCAGCAGAGGAGGAGGCGGCCAAGGCAAGTGCTGCATACAGGAGGAAGATGGAAGTGATCTCCAGGCTGGAGAAGTTTGCCAGAGCGGAGGGAGCAGAGAGGCAGCCGCAGGGAGCTGGAGGTGAGGAGGCTGGAGGTGTAGAGGACACAGGGGAGTTGAACACAGAGCAGTCCCAGGCACAGTACAGCCCCATTACTCAGCAGATCCCCATGCATGCTGATAATTCAAAGGATAAGTGTGACACATCCCCCACTGCAGCAACCTCACAAGCCCCTGCACACAGTGAACAGCCTGTAGACTCATGTGAAGCATCTGTGAATGAACCAACACTGAAGGATGTATTCTCAGTAGTGACATTTTGCAAATCTGCACTCACAGCCCTGACCCTGCAGGTTGATGGCTTAAAGGGTGAAATGTCTAATTTCCATACTGCCATGCAGAAAGCTGAGGAGAGGACGGAGGCAGTGGAGGAGCGTGTAGGCAGTGCTGAAGATCAGATTGCTGAACTGTTAAAAAGGGAGAAAAAATATGTCCAGCGCATTTCGGAGCTGGAATTTAAAACAGACGATCTTGAAAACCGTTCCCGTAGGAACAATCTAAGAATAATTGGAGTGCCTGAAAAGGTAGAAGGGAACAACCCCACAGATTATTTTGAATTATGGCTGAAAACCAAAGTGGGAGGAGACAGCCTTACAAAATTGTTCGCAGTGGAGAGGGCTCATTGAGTATCATCAAGACCCTTACCCATAGGGTCAGCCCCGAGATCTATCCTGGCAAAAATCCTAAACTACCGGGACCGCGATCTCCTACTAAGAAGGGCCAGAGACATGGTAGACTTAACTATTGATGGCAACTGGATATCTATATACCCAGACTATTCCGCGGCAGTTCAAAAGCTCAGAATGAAATTCGGAGAGGTCAAGAGGAGACTATGGGGACTTGGTTTGGCATACTCAATGCTATATCCGGCCAAATTAAGGGTGGTGGCTCTGGGAGGGGTACACTTTTTTCAGACCCCTGAGGAGGTGACAATTTGGCTAGATCAGAATGGCACACGTATCAGAGCTGATGGGGCCCGTTGAAGAAGGCTCTGGTTGTTCGAGGGTTAACTGTTATTAAGATTGTAAAATTTGAATGGTTATAGAATAATTGTCCTTTGGTACTGCGGGACGAAAATGTTTATAATGGTTGTGTTCGGCAGCACAACAGGCATTTTATTCTGTCATTGGTGGGCGGGAGAGACGAAGGGGTGGAGAGTTAACTAGAAGAGTAGTAAAGTGTCCGAAATCTCAAACCCTAATAATTGCTAGGTTGTGGAAAGGCGTTATCCTTTCTCGTATAGAGAGTGCGGTATAGGTATTAAAACAAAAGGTTGATAAAGTTCCAGTGGGGAAAGGGTTGGGGAAGTTCGAGGGGTAGTTTGAGTTGAGTTTTGAAATGGGGAATCGGGGGGAGGTAGGTGTTAGAGAAGGGAGGGTACTGGGGGGGTGGAGACCAATGGGGGGGGTAATACTGATATCACTGACTATGATGGGAGGAAGAGTTAAAATTTTGAGCTGGAATGTTAGAGGCGTATCTAACAACACGAGACAAACAGCAATACTGCAATATATTATGCAACAGAGGCCCTCGGTGATATGCCTTCAGGAAACACATCTGGTTAGTGAAAAAATAGCTGTGCTACAGAAGAGATGGGTGAGGAAGGCATATCACTCGACAATAACAGCCTACGCTAGAGAGGTGTCAATACTGGTACACTCAAGCACGCCGTTTGTAGAGGTAGAGGTGTCGATAGACAAAGATGGTCAATATGTATTTGTAGTGTGTAAGATTTTCAATAGACTATTATGCATTGTGTCTGTATATATCCCTCCGCCATACTCGGGGAAAAAGATGCAGGAAATTCTAGAAATATCGGGTAGATGGGTAGGGGTTCCTATGCTTATAGTGGGTGATGTACACAATATTGTCAATGACCACTTGGATAAAGGAAGACATGCCTTGTTGAGGAATGAGGGGAATGAGACAGCGTTTGGTAACTATTTAAAGGAAGTAGCCTTGACAGATCTATCGTGGGTACGAAATGTGGATACGTACTGCTACTCCTGCTACTCGGCCGCATATGGCTCTTTGTCCCATATAGACGTAGCCCTAGGAAATGAATGGATGGATAATTTGGTACAGGATGTGGAGTATTTACCAAGAGTGGTGTTGGACCACAGTCCGCTAGTGGTGCTACTACAAATTGAGGACCAGGGGAGTAAATCGGGGTAGGGATGGAAGATTCATCCTTTTTGGCTGCAACTCCTAGACATGGCGAAGATTGGTGATGAGGTCGCTGAATTTTTTAGGCTTAACGAGGGTAGTGCAGAGCAACACATTGTTTGGGACACTATGAAGGCATATTTAAGGGGGATTTTGTTCAGAGACATATCAAGGCATAAGACTACATCCAGAACAAGGATATAGCAGTAATGGAAGAATTGAGGGCAGCGGAGGGAGCGCTGAGTAACCAGAACCTTATGAAGGCTGCTCAGGAAGAGGTAAATAAACTACATTTGCACAAGGCAGAAAGGTTGAGGGCATTTCAAAAAGAAGCTTTCTATGCAGAGGGTGAAAAAGTTGGACATCTGCTCTCAGTGGTGGCTTCTGCGCAGCGGGACTCAGCACATGTATATGCATTAAAACAAGAGAATGGCAGTGTAGTTACTCAGCGGGAGCAAATTTTGGAAGCCTTTAGGGGATTTTACTGGAAGTTATACTCCTCGCAGTCGCAGCAGGTGGAAGGCGAGATTGATGCTTTCCTAGGGGAGGCTCACCTACCTAAGTTAAGCAACGAAGACAGAGAACAGCTAAACGAACCGCTTTCAGCGGAGGAATTGGGAGAGGCTTTGGCATCCATGGCGGGGGACAGGGCACCGGGGGCAGACGGCATCCCAGCTGAAGTATACAAAAACCTCAAAGAGGAAATAATAACTAAATTGTTAGGGGTATTTGATAAAGCGTTTAAGAGGGAAGTGTTACCCGCATCCAGGGTCGGTCTGGCCTGGCGGGAAATTTCCCGGTGGGCCCCGATATGAGAGTGAGAGAATTGGTGGCGGGGGCCCTTTAAAAGTGCTGGCCCTTTAAAAGTGCGGCTGAAGCAAATGTAGCATCGTGCGCACGGCACATTCATTGGTGACAGCGGGACTGCAGTGACGTGCATGCCGCATACTTACCACGTGAGTCCGTGACACTGAGAGGACGGAAGTTCTTTCTGGGCGGTGACACGCACCGCGCTCTGCTTTCCCGCTGGCAGGCAGACTGGTGTGGTGTCAGGTGACACTGACGCTGACGCCGCTCTCTCCTGGCCTTTGATACGCAGCGGCCGCGCTCTGCAGTGCTCTCTCTCTGCTCCAGGGCCGGCCTCTGATACACCGGCGCCACCGAAGCAGAAGTCTCGCTCTGCTCTCCCTGCTCCCGGGCTTCTTATACAGTCCCATCCCGGCTCCTTGCCTGCCCTGGCCTGCTTCCAACTCCGGCTCCCCTCCGGACCGGGTGGCGGCACCGGCGCACCGCCCTCTTCTCTCCTGCTCTGACTCGGCTTTTTTATACCTGCTCCGGGGCTGGATATGTGGACGGTGACCTGCAGCACTCTACAGTTCAACTCTCCAACCAGGCCTGGAATTGGAAACAAGGCTGCAGGCCTACAGCTCTCACTGCTTCACTTTCAAGTCAAGTGCGCTGTGCCAGATATTCAATAAAGATTTTATGGGTGAGTGTTCTCAGCATTGGCCAACAATAATACAATTTACATTATGCAGCACTCTAGGCCTCCTATATGAAATGTGGATCATACTCTTGGCCTCGTTATGACATATCAGTCTATATGCCATATAGGAGGCTGAGAGTGCGGTATACATTTTATATGAGGCCTAGACTGCGGGCCTACATGATGTACAACGCACTCAGCCTCCTATATAAAGTATAGACTATAGGAGGCTGAAAGTGCGGTATACGTTTTATATGAGGCCTAAAGTGCGGGCCTACATGATGTACAACACACTCGGCCTCCTATATAAAGTAAAGTATAGACTATAGGAGGCAGAGAGTGCAGTATAAGTCATTTATGGAGTCACCGCCTATATGATCTATATATCACACTCTCTAGCTCCTATATGAAATATAGATCACACTCTTGGCCTCTTATAAGACATATATAGTCTATAAAGGGTCTTTAACACATCTGTGTTTCTAGTTCATGTGGTGACAGTTTCCACACTGGAAACACATATACACATAGACACATTCAAATGAATGGGTCTGTGCACATGTCAGTGTTTCCACGGACCGTGTGTCCATGGGCAAAACATGCTGACATGTCAGTTTTTTTTATACACTGCACAGGCCAAAAAATGTCCCACACACGAGCACACTGATGACACACAGATGACATGCGTGTGTCGTCCGTGTGACACATACCGGCTCGTGGGAATCAGCAGTACAGTTCATGCTGTTCCCAGGTGCTTAAGGAATCACTCATCATTGTCCCTTGCCGGCGCTGCCATCAGTGCTAGCAAGGGACAATGTTGAGAGTAGTAGGTTCACCTCCCGATGTCGCCAAAACCTGTAAATATAATAAAGAAAACATACTCACCTGGCTTGAGGCGACCACACACGCTGAGGAGAATGACTCCCTGCAGCGAGCTGGCCCCTACGCTAAGCTCACTGAGTGACAGGACATCGCTCACTGAGCTCAGCACAGGTCGGGGGCCCGCTCGCTGCAGCAAGTCATTCTCCTCCGCTCCTCAGCGTGTGTGGTCACTTCAAGCCAGGTGAGTATAATGTTTTTTTTTATTTTAGTATTATTTTTACAGGTTTTGGAGACATTTGAGGGTGAATACTACTCTCAACATTGTCTCTTCATTGTCCCTTGCTAACACTGATTGCAGCGCCGGCAGGGGACAGTGATGAGCGATTCCTTCAGCACCCGGTGCCTGGGAACAGCACAAACTGTACTGCTGATTCCCAGGCGCCGGTATGGTATGTGTGATCCTGATGCAGCACAAGTATGCCACACAGACACGGATATCTCCGGTACTGTTTTTTCTAGTACCGGAAATATCCGGATGTGTGAAAGAGCCCTATGCCATATAGGAGGCCGAGAGTCAGTATGTCACATAGGAGACCAAAAGTTCGGTATACGTTATATATGGGGCCTATATGACATAATAGATCACACTCTCTACCTCCTATGTGAAATATAGATCACACTCTTGGCCTCTTATGACATATACAGTGTATGTCATATAGGAGGCTGAGAGTGCGGGCCTATATGACGTATACAAAACACTCAGCCTGATATATAAAGTATATATTATAAGAGACCAAAAGTGCGGTCTGTACATCATATAGGAGGCTGAGAGTGCGATATATGTCATGTGTGGGGCCTATATGATGATAGAAGTGAAGTATGCCAGCATCAGTTCCCAAATCTTGCCTGTTTAGTCAAAAAACCTCTATGACTGTTTTTTTAGCCCTCGGCTATCCCCATCAGTAGGTGCAATGTCTAAATAAGCAGTGCTAATCAAATGTCCAAGGAAGTATGAAAAAGACAGCACTCGCCAATGGATGCCAAAAAAAGATCCTTTTATTTCAGATTCAGCATAGAGACATTGTGGCTGGTTTAGGGGTTCGGGGGTGAAAAAAGGACGACGGCTGTTTCGCTTACAAACAGCACCACCAAGGGTCCAGTATGGTTCACCCCCGCACCCCTGAACCAGCCGCAACGTCTGTATGCTGAATCTGAAATAAAAGGATCTTTTTTTGGCATCCATTGGTTAGTGCTGTCTTTTTCATACCTCCTATATGATGTATAGATCGCACTTTCTACCTCATATATGACAAACAGACCGCACTCTCTGCCTCCTATATGACATATACAATGAATTTGGCCTCCTATATTTCATTGCAGCCATTTGGTAAATTCTAAAAAGTTCATTTTTTTTCTCATTAAAGTACAATCTGCACCCCATCTTGACTGAAAAAAACCCAGAAATGTAGAAATTTTTGCAAATTTATTAAAAAAGCACTTTACATTACAGAGGGGACTTGTACAGACAATAAAGACATTACAGAATAAACATAACTCAGATACCAAGAGGAGGGAGGGCCCTGCTGCTTGCAAGCTACAATCTATGAGGAAATAGGGAGACATGACAGGTAAATGATAAAATGTGCATATATTGTATGATACAGTCATTATACACTAAATAGGGTCTGCACATAACGCTGCATGAACCGGTCACCAGCCAGTATGTGTATGGACACAGAGGCCTATTAAGTGCATGGAGGGTGTGCACACAGATGCTACAAGGGTCTATATATGCTACTATATGCAGTATATAGTGTACAGACGGTTAGATAGTATGGTGCTGCGTATATAGTGTGGAATCCACATTCTATTCACTGCCATATCTATACATTATATAGTATATACACTGCTCCACTCTATATTCCTGAACACAGTGTATATGTATATACTGTATAATGTGTGTGTCTGTATATATAATATATACATATTGCAGAGTACCACTTCTGTCCTCTATACTGGGCGTAATTCTGTGTATGTATTATTCTGTATATACAGTATATACACCGGATAGAACCAATTCTCCTGTCCTGTATACTGGGTGTATTTCTGTGTGTATGTATTATTCTGTATATACACCGGATAGAACCAATTCTCCTGTCCTGTATACTGGGTGTAATTCTCTGTGTATGTATCATTCTGTATATACAGTATATACACCGGATAGAACCAATTCTCCTGTCCTGTATACTGGGTGTAATTCTCTGTGTATGTATTATTCTGTATATACCGTATATACACTGGATAGAACCAATTCTCCTGTCCTGTATACTGGGTGTATTTCTGTGTGTATGTATTATTCTGTATATACCGTATATACACCGGATAGAACCAATTCTCCTGTCCTGTATACTGGGTGTAATTCTCTGTGTATGTATTATTCTGTATATACAGTATATACACCGGATAGAACCAATTCTCCTGTCCTGTATACTGGGTGTAATTCTCTGTGTATGTATTATTCTGTATATACTGTATATACACTGGATAGAACCAATTCTCCTGTCCTGTATACTGGGTGTAATTCTCTGTGTATGTATTATTCTGTATATACAGTATATACACCGGATAGAACCAATTCTCCTGTCCTGTATACTGGGTGTAATTCTCTGTGTATGTATCATTCTGTATATACAGTATATACACCGGATAGAACCAATTCTCCTGTCCTGTATACTGGGTGTAATTCTCTGTGTATGTATTATTCTGTATATACAGTATACACACTGCATAGAACCAATTCTCTTGTCCTGTATACTGGGTGTAATTCTCTGTGTATGTATTATTCTGTATATACAGTATATACACTGGATAGAACCAATTCTCCTGTCCTGTATACTGGGTGTAATTCCCTGTGTATGTATTATTCTGTATATACAGTATATACACTGGATAGAACCAATTCTCCTGTCCTGTATACTGGGTGTATTTCTGTGTGTATGCATTATTCTGTATATACAGTATATACACCGGATAGAACCAATTCTCCTGTCCTGTATACTGGGTGTAATTCTCTGTGTATGTATTATTCTGTATATACAGTATATACACTGGATAGAACCAATTCTCCTGTCCTGTATACTGGGTGTATTTCTGTGTGTATGTATTATTCTGTATATACCGTATATACACCGGATAGAACCAATTCTCCTGTCCTGTATACTGGGTATAATTCCCTGTGTATGTATTATTCTGTATATACAGTATATACACTGGATAGAACCAATTCTCCTGTCCTGTATACTGGGTGTAATTCCCTGTGTATGTATTATTCTATATATACAGTATATACACCGGATAGAACCAATTCTCCTGTCCTGTATACTGGGTGTAATTCTCTGTGTATGTATTATTCTGTATATACAGTATATACACCGGATAGAACCAATTCTCCTGTCCTGTATACTGGGTGCAATTCTCTGTGTATGTATTATTCTGTATATACCGTATATACACCGGATAGAACCAATTCTCCTGTCCTGTATACTGGGTGTAATTCCCTGTGTATGTATTATTCTGTATATACAGTATATACACTGGATAGAACCAATTCTCCTGTCCTGTATACTGGGTGTAATTCTCTGTGTATGTATTATTCTGTATATACAGTATATACACCGGATAGAACCAATTCTCCTGTCCTGTATACTGGGTGTAATTCCCTGTGTATGCATTATTCTGTATATACAGTATATACACCGGATAGAACCAATTCTCCTGTCCTGTATACTGGGTGTAATTCTCTGTGTATGTATTATTCTGTATATACAGTATATACACTGGATAGAACCAATTCTCCTGTCCTGTATACTGGGTGTAATTCCCTGTGTATGTATTATTCTGTATATACAGTATATACACTGGATAGAACCAATTCTCCTGTCCTGTATACTGGGTGTATTTCTGTGTGTATGCATTATTCTGTATATACAGTATATACACCGGATAGAACCAATTCTCCTGTCCTGTATACTGGGTGTAATTCTCTGTGTATGTATTATTCTGTATATACAGTATATACACTGGATAGAACCAATTCTCCTGTCCTGTATACTGGGTGTAATTCTCTGTGTATGTATTATTCTGTATATACAGTATATACACCGGATAGAACCAATTCTCCTGTCCTGTATACTGGGTGTAATTCCCTGTGTATGTATTATTCTGTATATACAGTATATACACTGGATAGAACCAATTCTCCTGTCCTGTATACTGGGTGTATTTCTGTGTGTATGTATTATTCTGTATATACAGTATATACACTGGATAGAACCAATTCTCCTGTCCTGTATACTGGGTGTATTTCTGTGTGTATGTATTATTCTGTATATACCGTATATACACCGGATAGAACCAATTCTCCTGTCCTGTATACTGGGTGTAATTCTCTGTGTATGTATTATTCTGTATATACAGTATATACACTGGATAGAACCAATTCTCCTGTCCTGTATACTGGGTGTATTTCTGTGTGTATGTATTATTCTGTATATACCGTATATACACCGGATAGAACCAATTCTCCTGTCCTGTATACTGGGTGTAATTCCCTGTGTATGTATTATTCTGTATATACAGTATATACACTGGATAGAACCAATTCTCCTGTCCTGTATACTGGGTGTAATTCTCTGTGTATGTATTATTCTGTATATACCGTATATACACCGGATAGAACCAATTCTCCTGTCCTGTATACTGGGTGTAATTCTCTGTGTATGTATTATTCTGTATATACAGTATATACACCGGATAGAACCAATTCTCCTGTCCTGTATACTGGGTGTAATTCCCTGTGTATGTATTATTCTTTATATACAGTATATACACCGGATAGAACCAATTCTCCTGTCCTGTATACTGGGTGTAATTCTCTGTGTATGTATTATTCTGTATATACAGTATATACCCTGGATAGAACCAATTCTCCTGTCCTGTATACTGGGTGTAATTCCCTGTGTATGTATTATTCTGTATATACAGTATATACACTGGATAGAACCAATTCTCCTGTCCTGTATACTGGGTGTAATTCTCAGTGTATGTATTATTCTGTATATACAGTATATACACTGGATAGAACCAATTCTCCTGTCCTGTATACTGGGTGTAATTCTCAGCGTATGTATTATTCTGTATATACAGTATATACACCGGATAGAACCAATTCTCTTGTCCTGTATACTGGATGTAATTCCCTGTGTATGTATTATTCTGTATATACAGTATATACACTCGATAGAACCAATTCTCCTGTCCTGTATACTGGGTGTAATTCTCTGTGTATGTATTATTCTGTATATACCGTATATACACCGGATACAACCAATTCTCCTGTCCTGTATACTGGGTGTAATTCCCTGTGTATGTATTATTCTGTATATACAGTATATACACTGGATAGAACCAATTCTCTTGTCCTGTATACTGGGTGTAATTCTCTGTGTATGTATTATTCTGTATATACAGTATATACACCGGATAGAACCATTTCTCCTGTCCTGTATACTGGGTGTAATTCTCTGTGTATGTATTATTCTGTATATACCGTATATACACCGGATAGAACCAATTCTCCTGTCCTGTATACTGGGTGTAATTCCCTGTGTATGTATTATTCTGTATATACAGTATATACACTGGATAGAACCAATTCTCTTGTCCTGTATACTGGGTGTAATTCTCTGTGTATGTATTATTCTGTATGTACAGTATATACACCGGATAGAACCAATTCTCCTGTCCTGTATACTGGGTGTAATTCCCTGTGTATGTATTATTCTATATATACAGTATATACACCGGATAGAACCAATTCTCCTGTCCTGTATACTGGGTGTAATTTTCTGTGTATGTATTATTCTGTATATACAGTATATACACCAGATAGAACCAATTCTCCTGTCCTGTATACTGGGTGTAATTCTGTGTATGTATTATTCTGTATATACAGTATATACACTGGATAGAACCAATTCTCCTGTCCTGTATACTGGGTGTAATTCTCTGTGTATGTACTATTCTGTATATACAGTATATACACCGGATAGAACCAATTCTCCTGTCCTGTATACTGGGTGTAATTCCCTGTGTATGTATTATTCTGTATATACAGTATATACACTGGATAGAACCAATTCTCCTGTCCTGTATACTGGGTGTAATTCTCTGTGTATGTATTATTCTGTATATACAGTATATACACTGGATAGAACCAATTCTCCTGTCCTGTATACTGGGTGTAATTCTCTGTGTATGTATTATTCTGTATATACAGTATATACACCGGATAGAACCAATTCTCCTGTCCTGTATACTGGGTGTAATTCTGTGTGTATGTATTATTCTGTATATACAGTATATACACTGGATAGAACCAATTCTCCTGTCCTGTATACTGGGTGTAATTCTCTGTGTGTATGCATTATTCTGTATATACAGTATATACACCGGATAGAACCAATTCTCCTGTCCTGTATACTGGGTGTAATTCTGTGTATGTATTATTCTGTATATACAGTATATACACTGGATAGAACCAATTCTCCTGTCCTGTATACTGGGAGTAATTCCCTGTGTATGTATTATTCTGTATATACAGTATATACACTGGATAGAACCAATTCTCCTGTCCTGTATACTGGGTGTAATTCTGTGTGTATGTATTATTCTGTATATACAGTATATACACTGGATAGAACCAATTCCCCTGTCCTGTATACTGGGTGTAATTCTCTGTGTATGTATTATTCTGTATATACAGTATATACACCGGATAGAACCAATTCTCCTGTCCTGTATACTGGGTGTAATTCTCTGTGTATGTATTATTCTGTATATACAGTATATACACTGGATAGAACCAATTCTCCTGTCCTGTATACTGGGTGTAATTCTCTGTGTATGTATTATTCTGTATATACAGTATATACACCGGATAGAACCTATTCTCCTGTCCTGTATACTGGGTGTAATTCTCTGTGTATGTATTATTCTGTATATACAGTATATACACTGGATAGAGCCAATTCTCCTGTCCTGTATACTGGGTGCAATTCTCAGTGTATGTATTATTCTGTATATACAGTATATACACCGGATAGAACCAATTCTCCTGTCCTGTATACTGGGTGTAATTCTGTGTGTATGTATTATTCTGTATATACAGTATATACACCGGATAGAACCAATTCTCCTGTCCTGTATACTGGGTGTAATTCTCTGTGTATGTATCATTCTGTATATACAGTATATACACCGGATAGAACCAATTCTCCTGTCCTGTATACTGGGTGTAATTCTCTGTGTATGTATTATTCTGTATATACCGTATATACACTGGATAGAACCAATTCTCCTGTCCTGTATACTGGGTGTATTTCTGTGTGTATGTATTATTCTGTATATACAGTATATACACCGGATAGAACCTATTCTCCTGTCCTGTATACTGGGTGTAATTCTCTGTGTATGTATTATTCTGTATATACAGTATATACACTGGATAGAGCCAATTCTCCTGTCCTGTATACTGGGTGCAATTCTCAGTGTATGTATTATTCTGTATATACAGTATATACACCGGATAGAACCAATTCTCCTGTCCTGTATACTGGGTGTAATTCTCTGTGTATGTATTATTCTGTATATACAGTATATACACTGGATAGAGCCAATTCTCCTGTCCTGTATACTGGGTGCAATTCTCAGTGTATGTATTATTCTGTATATACAGTATATACACCGGATAGAACCAATTCTCCTGTCCTGTATACTGGGTGTAATTCCCTGTGTATGTATTATTCTGTATATACAGTATATACACCGGATAGAACCAATTCTCCTGTCCTGTATACTGGGTGTAATTCTCTGTGTATGTATTATTCTGTATATACAGTATATACACTGGATAGAACCAATTCTCCTGTCCTGTATACTGGGTGTAATTCCCTGTGTATGTATTATTCTATATATACTGTATATACACCGGATAGAACCAATTCTCCTGTCCTGTATACTGGGTGTAATTCTCAGTGTATGTATTATTCTGTATATACAGTATATACACCGTATAGAACCAATTCTCCTGTCCTGTATACTGGGTGTAATTCTGTGTGTATGTATTATTCTGTATATACAGTATATACACTGGATAGAACCAATTCTCCTGTCCTGTATACTGGGTGTAATTCCCTGTGTATGTATTATTCTGTATATACAGTATATACACCGTATAGAACCAATTCTCCTGTCCTGTATACTGGGTGTAATTCCCTGTGTATGTATTATTCTGTATATACAGTATATACACCGGATAGAACCAATTCTCCTGTCCTGTATACTGGGTGTAATTCTCTGTGTATGTATTATTCTGTATATACACTGGATAGAACCAATTCTCCTGTCCTGTATACTGGGTGTAATTCCCTGTGTATGTATTATTCTATATATACTGTATATACACCGGATAGAACCAATTCTCCTGTCCTGTATACTGGGTGTAATTCTCAGTGTATGTATTATTCTGTATATACAGTATATACACCGTATAGAACCAATTCTCCTGTCCTGTATACTGGGTGTATTTCTGTGTGTATGTATTATTCTGTATATACACCGGATAGAACCAATTCTCCTGTCCTGTATACTGGGTGTAATTCTCTGTGTATGTATCATTCTGTATATACAGTATATACACCGGATAGAACCAATTCTCCTGTCCTGTATACTGAGTGTAATTCCCTGTGTATGTATTATTCTGTATATACAGTATATACACTGGATAGAACCAATTCTCCTGTCCTGTATACTGGGTGTATTTCTGTGTGTATGTATTATTCTGTATATACAGTATATACACTGGATAGAACCAATTCTCCTGTCCTGTATACTGGGTGTATTTCTGTGTGTATGTATTATTCTGTATATACCGTATATACACTGGATAGAACCAATTCTCCTGTCCTGTATACTGGGTGTATTTCTGTGTGTATGTATTATTCTGTATATACCGTATATACACCGGATAGAACCAATTCTTCTGTCCTGTATACTGGGTGTAATTCTCTGTGTATGTATTATTCTGTATATACACCGGATAGAACCAATTCTCCTGTCCTGTATACTGGGTGTAATTCTCAGTATCTGTATATACACACCGCACTGCTAAAATAAGATGTAAAATAATAATCATTTGAGTGGTTTACCCTCTGATATGTACCACTCCCAGCATGCACTGTCAGATTTAATCCTTCAGGGCCTGCTGGGAGTTGTAGGTTTGTTACTGCAGGGATGATGCGGGGACAGCATGCAGATATCAAAATACTGGCCAAGGCTGTGGCGAACAGACTAATCCGGGTAATAGACAAGGTAGTCCACTCGGACCAATATGGCTTCATGCCAAATAAATCCACTGCTGTCAATTTAAGGAGGCTGTACTTAAACATGCAAATTCCAGTTGAATATGCAGGTCAGAGAGTGGTGGTATCTCTAGATGCACATAAAGCCTTTGACAGTGTGGAATGGAACTACCTGTGGTCGGTGCTGAGTAGCTTTGGGTTCGGGCCAGTGTTTACCTCATGGGTAAAACTGCTGTACTCCTCTCCAACAGCCAGAATTAAAGTGAATAGCAAACTGTTGGAAAGCTTCCCTCTGTTTAGAGGTATGAGACAGGGGTGTCCGTTGTCCCTGCGGCTATTTGCCCTAGCTGTGGAGCCATTAGCTGCCAAAATAAGAAGATCGCAGGAGGTGAAGGGGTTTGTATATGGGAAAACAGAGGAGAAGATAGCTTTATATGCCGACAATATTCTACTATTTTTGGAAAATCCTGAGGAAGCCTTGAGAAATGTAGTGACACTAATTGAGGGATTTGGACAGATATCGGGACTATTCATTAACTGGGATAAGTCGTGTATTTTGCCGATAGATGGAAAGGGTGACTGTAACGGGGAGGTGGAACTATTCACCAAATTAAAGGTGGTCCAACAATTTAAGTACTTAGGGATTCATATAGCTCTTCCATTGACAACATTTGAGGAGCTTAATACATGCCCTTTATTACAAAGACTGCGCACTAAAATCACAGCGTAGAATAAATTATGGCAGCCATGGTTGGATACTATTAATTAAAGTACACCTATATATACTACTGTAGAGTAAAACTCTTGGTAAACTGCATGGCGGAGTGGAGAGGAAAGAAGGAAAGAAGAAAAGGGGAAGAGAAGGAAAGGGAATAGGGGGAAGGAAAGAAAAGGAGTAAAGAATGGAAGAAAAGGAAAGGAAGGAAGGGAGGGAATAAATTTAAAAAAAAAAAAAGAGAAAGGTCTCCATGGGGGGGTGGAGGGGTAAGGGAAGGGGGGGAACTTACTGTAATATTGTAAAACGCATATTGTCATGTAATATCTGTTCCAAGTTTTGTTATGTTTAATAAAAATGTATCTGACTTAAAAAAAAAGATGATAATATGATCTAGGTACGTGGACGCGTACTCCTGATGAGGCTTGAGCACTATGTCCATCAGCCTGTGGAATGTAGCCGGGGCCCCATGTAACCGAAAAGGTAAGACCACATAGTGATATAGACCCTCCGGAGTTATGAAGGCGGTCTTTTCCTTTGCCGATTTCGTGAGAGGTACCTGCCAGTAACCCTTGGTGAGATCAAGCGTGGTAAAGTACTGGGCCTGCCCCAGTCTCTCAATCAGCTCATCCACCCTGAGCATTGGATAAAGATCAAATTTCGACACTTCATTTAATTTCCGGAAATCTTTACAGAAGCGTAATGATCCGTCTGGTTTCGGAATCAGTACAATGGGGCTAGCCCACTCACTCCATAATTCCTCGATGACACCTAACTGGAGCATTTGTTTTACCTCAGCTGTGATGGCTTGCCTCCGGGCTTCGGGTGCCTGGTACGGTCTCATTCGTACCCTTACCCCAGGTTCGGTGACAATGTCATTTTGGAGAACCGTAGTCCTACCCGGTAGCTCTGAGAACACGTCGGTATTCTGCTGCACCAGCGAGCGAGCCTCCCATCGCTGGTGTTTAGTGAGAGCATCACTTATCCTGACCTCTTCCCCGGACGCATCCCTGGCTGAAGGTAGAGAACTCTCTGGCGATATGACCAGAGTGACGTCTGTAACTAAACACTCTCGATCTTTCCAAGGTTTTAGCAGGTTTACATGATAAAGCTGCACAGGTTTCCTCCTTCCGGGCTGACATACCCGGTAATTTACCTCCCCCACCTTTTCTCGAACCTCATATGGCCCTTGCCACTTGGCCATGAGCTTACTCTCCGCTGTGGGTACCAGTACTAACACCCGATCGCCCTTGTTAAAAGACCTGACCGTGGCTCTTTTATTATATGTACGCTTCTGTGCTGCCTGGGCATCTAACAGATGTTCTTTCACGATGGGCATGACCGCCGCGATCCGGTCCTGCATACTAGCCATGTGTTCAAGTATACTCCTATGTGGAGTTGGCCTTGTTCCCACATCTCTTTGGCTACGTCCAACAGACCACTAGGGTGTCTGCCATACAATAACTCAAAGGGAGAGAACCCTGTGGAAGCCTGGGGTACCACATGGACGGCGAACATCAAATAGGGTAGCAACATGTCACAATTCCTTCCGTCCTTAGAAACCACCTTTTTTAACATGGACTTGAGGGTTTTATTGAACCGTTCTACTAGCCCGTTGGTTTGAGGGTGGTGCACCAAGGTGCGCAATTGTTTTATTTTTAGCAGTTTGCACAGTTCCCTCGTCACCTTGGACATAAAAGGGGTCCCTTGATCCGTCAGGATCTCCTTATGTAGCCCAAGGTGACAGTACATGGCAAACAGCTCCCGTGCAATCAGTTTCGCCGAGGTGTGGTGTAGCGTTACAGCCTCCGGGTACCGGGTGGCATAGTCGACCACCACAAGTATTTGTTGGTGGCCACGAGCGGATTTTACAATGGGCCCTACCAAGTCCATTGCAATCCGTTCAAAAGAAACTGGCGGTGGGTGTGGTCAGTTGACATTCGGGGCAGGATTTGCAGTACTTTTGGACTTCCGTGTAAATCCCCAGCCAAAGAACTGCTGCAAGATACGTTCTTGCGTCTTTTTAACCCCTAAGTGTCCATCCAGCAGGTGTGTGTGCCATCTCAAGAACCACCCGACGGTACAACTGGGGTACCACTAACTGTTCCATGACCTCATCCCTGATTTTGTCTACCCTATAGAGCAACTCACCGTGGACTACCATGCGTGGAAATATACAGTCATGGCCAAAAGTATTGAGAATGAGACAAATAGTAATTTTTCCAAAGTTTACTGCTTCATTTTTTGTAATGGCAATTTGCATATACTCCTGAATGTCAAAGAGTGATCAGCTTAACAGCAATTACTGTACTTGTAAAGTCAATATTTGCCCAGAAAATGAACTTTAACCCCCAAAACACATTTCAACATCATTGCAGTCCTGCCTTAAAAGGAGCAGCTAACATCGTTTTAGTGATTGATCCATTAACACAGGTGTGGGTGTTGATGAGGACAGGGCTGGCGATCAATCAGTCATGATTAAAGTGTCCAGTGATGTCATTCTTACTTAAAAGGAGGCTGATTCTTGGTATCATTGTTTCTCTTCAGTTAACCATGCTTATCTCTAAAGAAACACGTGCAGCCATCATTGCACTGCACAAAAATGGCCTAACAGGGAAGAGTATCGCAGCTACAAAGATTGCACCTCAGTCAACAATCTATCGCATCATCAAGAACTTCAAGGAGAGAGCTTCCATTGTTGTCAAAAAGGCTCCAGGGCGCCCAAGAAAGACCAGCAAGCGCCAGGACCGTATCTTAAAACTGTTTCAGCTGCGGGATCGGACTACCAGCAGTGCCGAGCTTGCTCAGGAATGGCAGCAGGCTGGTGTGAGTGCTTCTGCACGCACTGTGAGGCGGAGACTCTTTGAGCAAGGGCTGGTTTCAAGGAGGGCAGCAAAGAAGCCACTTCTCTCCAGAAAAAACATCAGGGACCGACTGATATTCTGCAAAAGGTACAGGGAGTGGACTGCTGAGGACTGGGGCAAAGTCATTTTCTCTGATGAATCCCCTTTTCGATTGTTTGGGACATCTGGAAAACAGCTTATTTGGAGAAGAAGAGGTGAGCGCTACCACCAGTCTTGTCTCATGCCAACTGTAAAGCATCCTGAAACCATTCATGTGTGGGGTTGCTTCTCAGCCAAGGGAATCGGCTCACTCACAGTCTTGCCTAAAAACACAGCCATGAATAAAGAATGGTACTAGAATGTCCTCCAAGAGCAACTTCTCCCAATCGTCCAAGAGCAGTTTGGCGCCCAACAATGCCTTTTCCAGCATGATGGAGCACCTTGCCATAAAGCAAAGGTGATAACTAAATGGCTCATGGAACAAAACATAGAGATTTTGGGTCCATGGCCTGGAAACTCCCCAGATCTTAATCCCATTGAGAACTTGTGGTCAATCATCAAGAGACGGGTGGACAAACAAAAACCAACAAATTCTGGCAAAATGCAAGCATTGATTATGCAAGAATGGACTGCTATCAGTCAGGATTTGGTCCAAAAGTTGATTGAGAGCATGCCAGGGAGAATTACGAGGTCTTGAAGAAGAAGGGGCAACACTGCAAATATTGACTTGCTGCATTAACTCATTCTAACTGTCAATATAACCTATTGGTACTCATAATATGATTGCAATTATATTTCTGTATGTGATATAAACATCAGACAAACACTAATAAAAACCAGAGGCCAGCAGATCATGTGAAAATATAATTTTGGTGTCATTCTCAATACTTTTGGCCATGACTGTAGTATCTGCACCGGGCTGTTGAGCTATGCCATTTACCTCTAACACCCTTTCCCACGCCCGAGTCAGGGTGGGATCCTGTAGCTGAGCTGTCCCAAATGTGTCCCGGGACGCTTCCAGTTCGGGGATCGATGGGGTCTCCTCGACCTCACCTGCCAGCACCTCTAGGGGAGACCTATCGGGGTCACACTCTGTCCCTAGGTTGGACACCCCTACGGCAGGTACCCCTGACTCGGGTTCGTCGGGTACAGCGCCTGTAACTAATTTACCGGGGGAGAGTGTATTTTGTTTTTCCACAGAGTCCAGAACAGGGGCAAGTCTCTTCCCAACACAGTCCCATAGGGAAGAGTTTTTACCACCCCCACCACATGTTTTATGTCGCCATATGGCGTGGACAAAACTAACTCTGTGGTTGGGTACCCTCCAGTGCCGTAACTATAAACTTCGGGGCCCTGGGGCAAAACTTCATAGTGCGGCCCCTCAACATTTCAATCACTAGAGGTTGTGCGGAACGTGGTGAAGCCTGCTACGCATTGTTGTATACAACACACAGGCTTCACCACGTTCCGCAAGACCTTTAATAAATTTTGTTGTTTATGATGCAAGTTTTAGAAGTTAAATATTCAGTGAATATGTTTGGAAAATTAATAAGGTGAATAATTCCAAATATTGCACAATTTTCAAATAACTGTATATGTTTATTAAATAGCAGGGCTTCTCACAGTTTGTCACAGAGATATTTGTGTCTGCTGAGACTGTCTCCTCTCAATGATGCTGAGAGTTTGTTACAGTCAGTGTGTACTGTGCCTGTCTTGCCAACTCTCTGTGATCTCCAGACTAACATATTGTTACAAATCTTGTGCTATGAGACTCTCCAGGCCAGTGCAGGTTTCCATTCATTGACAGCTGGCAGAACTCCTGGAAATTATTGAAATTATAGTCTCTCCTGTCCTCCGGGTGACATTGTCTGACAGGAATATAGGAGCTGGGTATTTTATGAGAAATTAAAGTATTAAAATACAATTTTTTACCATCAGTTTGGGGCCCCTTGGGTGGTTGGGGCCCCGGGGCAGTGCCCCGGCTGCCCCGGTTGTAGTTACGGCACTGGTACCCTCGGAGGTCCCCATGGATGCACACAACCCCGACTGTCCGTCCACTGGAGTTGTTTCCTGCCACCAGCGACCCTTGTACCAAAGTCACTAGGCTCCCCGAGTCTAGGAGGACCTCCGTGGAGTACTCATTAACCAGTACCTGGCACAGTTGAGGTTCACTGTCCGAGGGGTCGGCATTCGCAGTGCAGACGATCTGGGCGTACATTGAGACCCGGCGGTTATACCCGCAGTCCATGGGTTCCCTGTAGCAACCACATGTCCCGGCCCCTGACACCGCCAGCACCTAATGGTGGAGGTACTGTTAGGTCTTATGACCATTTGGGAGGGAACCGGTCTCCTGCCACTCTCACTCGGAGGTACCTCTTCAGCACGGGTACGGTGCTGACTGTCCTCAGCAGAGGGACGCGACCCCTTTCCCGATTCCTGGGTTGGCAGGGATCGGCGTGACAGCCGCGAGGGGGCAGAGTCCTGAGTGGCTGAGTAGCGCTCGATCAGGCTGACCACCTGGTCGAAGGTGCCGGGGTCCACTTGCCCTACCCATCTGCCCAGCTGGCAGAGTACTCACTAGCCGGTCGACCACCACCCTCACCACCATCTGGGCTGGAGTCAAAGACTCAGGCTGGAGCCACCTCTTTACCAGCTGCAAAAGGTCATAAGCCTGAGACCGGGCGGGTCTCCACATAGGCCCATGAAAATACGCGCTGAGACTGCACGTATGTATTGACCCCCAATCGGGCAAGGATCTCACCTTTGAGCCTCTTGTAGTCCTGGGCGTCCTCCCGACTAAGGTCGAAGTAGGCCTTCTGGGCATCGCCGACCAAAAACGGAGCCACCACTTCCGCTCACTGGCTCTCTGGTAGGTTTTCCCGCTCTGCTGTATGTTCGTAGATGAACAGGAAGGCTTCCATGTCGTCCTCCGGTCCCATCTTCCTGAATGCTTAGCGAACCTTGTCCCGGGCCTCTCGACGTTCCGGGGCTGGTGCCATCGACGTCTCCCGCAGGGCGATGAGCTGCTGCACGATCAGCTCATTGGTGTCCTGCAGCTGCTTTAACTGCTCCTGTTGCTGCCGCTGCATGAGGACCAATTGCCTTAACAGCTCCTCCATTTGTCCACGGGTTTGGGCTGAAAGGTGGCCGGCCAGATTGTGGTCATGCAGCTGCCGGTGGGGTATGCCTCAGTCACAATGCCCGCATTCTCCACCAAACTGTAAGGCGGCAGTGTTCACAACGTGCAGTGACCCAAGCAAGTCCAACATAAGCAGCTTTTATTCAGCACTCACGTGTAAAACAGAAAGTCCTCCGGTTCGCAGCCGGGTTAACACAAGTCCATAACAACGGTTGCCGGGGGCAACGGCCACGCCGGGCCGCTCAGAGCCTGACGGGTGCAGAGCCTTCCCAGGCATGGGTTCAGCTACACAAGACCTGCCAAGATTTCCTGCTATGTTCCTAGCAGGTCCCAACACTGAACAACACTAATCCTTAATGCAGGGTTTTTAAAGGACCTGTGGCAAGAGCCACTGGAAAACCTGGGTTGGAGGGAGGAGGCTGCCCCACTGCCTTCCTGTAGCCTCCTCTAAGAAATGAAGGCCCTGCCCGGTTTTACTAATCTGCCTTAGCCAGATAGCCTGACCAGGTCAATGCTCACTTTCATTCCTGCATTGCAGCCGCAGGTGAGTTTGTGACTGCAATGCACTCCAATGGATTTAATAGGTCTCTACACATTCTGGGGGATATATAACGTCCCTTGTATACGAACCCGGTCACTGCCTCACTCAGGATATAGAAACCATAACAAACCTGTGGCGAAGCGGAGAGCTATTAGCTCCCCGATTCTCCACTCACTCTGGCAAACCACAGGTACGTTGAAGCCTGCAGCTTAGAAGAGGTTGTATTTGCCCAGTGGCGTCAAGCGGTGTAATAATTACATCACTTCATCGCAAAGTCAGTGCCGGGTTGCAGAATGCAGATTAGAAAGAGTAGGCCACAAACATTGGTCATGGGAGTGGGTGGGATAAGCTTCAGTGTATTTTTTTATATTGCCAAGGCCATGTAGGATTTGAAGAGGGGAAACAATTGTATGTAGGAAGGGTTCACCAGTAGAAGCACAGTGGAGGTCACTATTACTATATGGAGGCACAATAGAGTTTTATTACCACGCAGAAGCACACAGGTGGCACTTATAATATAATGAGGCATTGAGATGAGCAAAATTGCTGTGTGGCTGAACAAAGGGGGCAGTATTACTGTCTGGGGCACTAGGAGGGGTCGTTATCATGGGCTATGGCTCTATGGATGGTGTAAGATAGCTCACAGACACATAATCAATGGGAGGTATGTATCACAGAGATGGTTGCCCTCTCTGATGTAATCCTGGAATGTTGCTCTAGTGCACATAAGCACTAAGAGGATTGTTTGGTGTATCCGGGTCCAGGTTTTATGGGCAACTTGAGACACGGGCGGGTCTTGTTTCCCACATACCTCATCTCTGGGTGTAGTTAACCAGTTAAAATGGAGACCGTTGTTTGGCACATAGTCTGTGTTTGGAGGGAGAAGGCCTTCTGTGTGTTGTTGTCTCCAGACAGAGCCCATGTACTGGATGCTATCCAACCTGTGTGTCCACAGAGACTTTGTCTAAAGGACTATATACTGTGTTTTGCCTGCAGTAAAGGATGTTTGTTTTCCTTTTAATCGCATGGACATTTAAATGAAAACGCTTCCTGTTTGCCTCACGATGCACCCTAGTGAGTAGACACCTTACAATGGTTATAGCAGTATGGCGTATGCATTGAGGTTTGGAAAAGTGGGCATTGGACTGGAAAAGTGATGATCCAAAGATGTCTGTGTGTTACATTCAGCAGAGACATGTTATGGATGGAAGAAGTTGTCTTGACAGTTTGGGCTGAATAGCCATGTCGTTTTGAATGTGAAACAGCTGTTCTGCAAAATCAAATGATTGCTTATGTAACACCACTTTAAGCCGCCTCCGTAGGCAGGGTGTTCGGTAGTTCTCACCTCAGTATAGCCCAGTGCCTCCACCCGCATCTTGCTGGGAGTTTGTAGTGGGATGCAGCAGGGTCTTCCTCTAATGCCAGAGGTCGACTTGGAAAGCCCCTGTCCGCACTCCATACACACTCACAAGAGATGAGGTTGAAAAATGAACAGGTTTATTGTGGAAAGAGGTAAATGGTGAATATGGTAAAGGGAATGGCAAGTAACAATAAAACAAACAATATTCACAATCTACAAGTACAAAAACATTTAAGGCTTTGCAGTTATCCTGAATGTTAGGGATAACACTTCCCTTTTAAATATCAACAAGCACACTCCTAACTAATACTGCTTAAACAATAAAGGGCTTCAGCCAGGGAAAACAACAAAGTTCAATGTTGGGGCCCGGATGCCGTGGGTGATGGAGCTCTTGAAGAGTTTTTTGGTGCATATAATGCCATAGAAACAAGATCTCCTTCACAGCTAGTCCTATTATAACTTCAAGTGTGTTGAGCCACAAGTCTCAGCAATGCTCCCTTATAGAAAGTTATTAAACACTTGTCCCCAGTGGAACCACAAATCCCAGCGAGCTACTCACTCTTTAATGTAGCAATTCTCTGTTTCTGTTTTCCTCTTGTCTCCTCTCAGTAATAGCTTATAGACCTCATGTTCCCTGGTTTCATCTCCTCCTCCCTTCTTACCCAGCTTGGTCAGCCAATCAGTCCTGTTCTCTGCTGCAGCTCCTCCTCTTCCAGGTTCCAGACAATGAAGTTAAAGAAGTTGTCCACTACTTTGACATTGATGCCCTATCCATGGGATAGGGCATCAATGTATGATCGGCCAGGGTACCGCCGATCAGCTGTCACTGGTGCCGGCGGCTGCCGCCGGCCTGAAGTGCTTACCTGTGGTGCTTGGCCATCAAGTTGTAGTGGCCGCCGCGGGGTACTGCACATCCACCTCCTATTCAACTGAATGGGAGGCGGATTTGCAGTAACAAGCTTGTCTTGGTCATCTGAGATGGTAGTTTGGATTACTACAGTTTAAATTAGTGTTGAGTAAAAGTAAACATTGGCTGACTAAGGTGTGAGATTGAACAATGCCTGAGCAACTCAATAGCAGACCAAAGTGTGAAAGTAAACTGTGTCCTACAAACTCAATGCACTGCTAATGTCTTGGGTAAACTATTCCTGAACAATTGACCTCCCCCCGCTTACATTTGTAATGTGTTTTTTTTCATGAACATATGTCTTGCATTGGTGACCTGTGAACTTTGGGATTCTGAAAAACGCACCAAAAACGCACCAAAAATGCACCAAAAACGCATCAAAACCTGTGTTTTTGATGCTGCTTCTTTCCTGCCAAGAGAGCAGGTTTTGCTGCAGAAAAAAAACTCTGAAAAAATGCCTAGTCTGAACATAGCACAAGACATATATCACACAGTAAAGATTCTACCTGTAGAGGAGTAGCTGTCCATCACTCCTGATCGCATCCCTCTTTTACTGTAGATCTGCTGTAGTAGACACACTCTGAGCTTGTCAGTATTTTATGCTGATGAAATAGAAGAGGCTTCTGCAGGAAGTTAACTTAGCGCAAAGTGACATTTTCCATTCATTTCCACAGTGATGAGGCTTTCAGAATTTGTCGAGCTGGCAGATAGATATTCTGTACTTGGCATATCCCGCTAATCTGATGATTAGTTCTTAAAAGGAAATTCTGATCTACGTGAAATGGTTCACAAAGCATCCAGGACAGTGAGATTCAATTGCTGACAGCATTAAGAAAGAAATACTTTTGTGTTTAGCATAAATAAAATGTGTGGTGGCGCTGGCGTCTTCAAAAGTAACACAAGGTGATAGGACAAATCTGAATTCAAGTCATATAGAGCTGCATTTTACCTCACAAGTTGAATGCAGTCAAAGATAAAGGATAGCCTAGCCACATTACTCTAAATTACACTTTTTGGGGGTATGCTGAGATTTGGAGCAGGATTTATCTTTTGTATTTTGAGAATTGAAGGAGGATTTGGAGATTTTCCGCTCAGTTTCTGCTACAAATACTCCTGAAAAAAACTCAGTGTGAACACACCATTAATGTCTAGAAGGAAAATCTAATTTGCTCACATTTTGCCTTCAGCGTTGCCTGTACAACTCCTTACACCATCTACAGTCATGGCCAAAAGTTTTGAGAATGACACCAAAATTATATTTTCACATGATCTGCTGGCCTCTGGTTTTTATTAGTGTTTGTCTGATGTTTATATCACATACAGAAATATAATTGCAATCATATTATGAGTACCAATAGGTTATATTGACAGTTAGAATGAGTTAATGCAGCAAGTCAATATTTGCAGTGTTGCCCCTTCTTCTTCAAGACCTCTGTAATTCTCCCTGGCATGCTCTCAATCAACTTTTGGACCAAATCCTGACTGATAGCAGTCCATTCTTGCATAATCAATGCTAGCATTTTGCCAGAATTTGTTGGTTTTTGTTTGTCCACCCGTCTCTTGATGATTGACCACAAGTTCTCAATGGGATTAAGATCTGGGGAGTTTCCAGGCCATGGACCCAAAATCTCTATGTTTTGTTCCATGAGCCATTTAGTTATCACCTTTGCTTTATGGCAAGGTGCTCCATCATGCTGGAAAAGGCATTGTTGGGCGCCAAACTGCTCTTGGACGGTTGGGAGAAGTTGCTCTTGGAGGACATTCTGGTACCATTCTTTATTCATGGCTGTGTTTTTAGGCAAGACTGTGAGTGAGCCGATTCCCTTGGCTGAGAAGCAACCCCACACAGGAATGGTTTCAGGATGCTTTACAGTTGGCATGAGACAAGACTGGTGGTAGCGCTCACCTCTTCTTCTCCGAATAAGCTGTTTTCCAGATGTCCCAAACAATCGAAAAGGGGATTCATCAGAGAAAATGACTTTGCCCCAGTCCTCAGCAGTCCACTCCCTGTACCTTTTGCAGAATATCAGTCGGTCCCTGATGTTTTTTCTGGAGAGAAGTGGCTTCTTTGCTGCCCTCCTTGAAACCAGCCCTTGCTCAAAGAGTCTCCGCCTCACAGTGCGTGCAGAAGCACTCACACCAGCCAGCTGCCATTCCTGAGCAAGCTCGGCACTGCTGGTAGTTTGATCCCGCAGCTGAAACAGTTTTAAGATACGGTCCTAGCGCTTGCTGGTCTTTCTTGGGCGCCCTGGAGCCTTTTTGACAACAATGGAAGCTCTCTCCTTGAAGTTCTTGATGATGCGATAGATTGTTGACTGAGGTGCAATCTTTGTAGCTGCGATACTCTTCCCTGTTAGGCCATTTTTGTGCAGTGCAATGATGGCTGCACGTGTTTCTTTAGAGATAACCATGGTTAACTGAAGAGAAACAATGATACCAAGAACCAGCCTCCTTTTAAAGTGTCCAGTGATATCATTCTTACTTAATCATGACTGATTGATCGCCAGCCCTGTCCTCATCAGCACCAACACCTGTGTTAATGGATCAATCACTAAAACGATGTTAGCTGCTCCTTTTAAGGCAGGACTGCAATGATGTTGAAATGTGTTTTGGGGGTTAAAGTTCATTTTCTGGGCAAATATTGACTTTGCAAGTACAGTAATTGCTGTTAAGCTGATCACTCTTTGACATTCAGGAGTATATGCAAATTGCCATTACAAAAAATGAAGCAGTAAACTTTGGAAAAATTACTATTTGTCTCATTCTCAATACTTTTGGCCATGACTGTAGAACCAGTACCTCTCAAACGCTGCATGAAAAGCATTTCATCTGGCCAGCCATCACTCTTCTCCGTACTGAAAATGAGCCATAACTATTAAACATTGCTGTCTGTAGAAGAATGTCTATGGTTTGGTATCCCAAGTCATTTTTTCTTTAATGAGTTGGAATTTGTCAACTACGCGTAGAACTAAAGAAGCTGTTTTCTTCCTTCTCATATATTTTTAAGATTGAAAGAAGACACAAGTCCATCGAGTTCAACCTATAACCTAGCATATTGATCTAGAGAAAGGCAAAAACCCCATGAAGCAGATACTAATTGCCCCATAATAGAAGAAAAATTCCTTCCTGACTCCTCATATTATAATTTTCAAGAAAGGCTTCAATGCCCTTCTTGAACTTTTTTAGTGAATCATCCATTACTCCATTAAAGAGTTCCATTGCCTCCCTGATCGCACAGAAAAGAATCGCCGTCTGTGGTGATGATTAAACCTTATTTTCTCTACGCCTAGAAGATGCCCCTTTGCCCTCTTCTGGAGAAGAGTTAATTTGCAAAGAACCAATAAACATGTAGGTTTACTTTTTAAGATCCATCCAGTTTTTTTTAGGTTTTGTACCAACATTCAAAGTTACCACCTACCTTTGGCAGTCCCATTGACAGTAAATAGAGTGGTGATGCACATGCTTGACCACCTCGCAACCTGCAGAGTCCTGCTTTTGTGATTTGTGCGAGTCCTAGTGGTCACACTCCTCGTGATCAGCAACGTATCCTGTGGATAGGTGATAACTTTGAAGGGAACAAAAATGCTAATTACCTGCAGATATGGGATTAATCTGCATGTAAGTAGTGATAAAATCAGTGGCTACAGGGAGAAAATAATTTATATCCTCTCAGCAGTTGCTTGTTTCCAGTCATAGGGGAGGTACAGAGAGCCATTACAGTCATCGTTCACTATAAAATGAGCACTCCACAATCACTCCCTGGGACTTCAATAGCCAGCTCAGCAGTATGTGTGTTCAACGTGTATTTGAAGGGTAGGCTGCCAATGAAAGTCCCGGGTTGTGATTACGGCGTTAAATGCTCCGTACACCCCTGCTATGACGGGAAGTGAGCAGCCACAGGTAGGATATAAGTTCATTTTCTCCCTGTAGCTTCTTTTGCAGTACGGCAGGTAAACATGATTTTAACGCTATATTACCTGCAGATTAAGCCTACAGTGAGTACGGAAAGTATTCAGACCCCTTTAAATTTTTCACTCTTTGTTTCATTGCAGCCATTTGGTAAATTCTAAAAAGTTCATTTTTTTTCTCATTAAAGTACACCCTGCACCCCATCTTGATGGAAAAAAAACAGAAAAGTAGAATTTTTGGCAAATTTCTTAAAAAAGAAAAACTGAAATATCACATGGTCATAAGTATTCAGACCCTTTGCTCAGACACTCATATTTAAGTCACATGCTGTCCATTTCTTTGTGATCTTCCTTGAGATGGTTCTACTCCTTCATTGGAGTCCAGCTGTTTAATTAGACTGATAGGACTTTATTTGGAAATGCACACACCTGTATATATAAGACCTCACAGTTCACAGTGCATGTCAGACCAAATGAGAATCATGAGCTCAAAGGAACTGCCTAAGGAGCTCAGAGAAAGAATTGTGGCAAGGCACAGATCTGGCCAAGGTTACAAAAGAATTTCTGCATTACTCAAGGTTCCTAAGAGCACAGTGGCCTCCATAATCCTTAAATGGAAGAAGTTTGGGACCACCAGAAGTCTTCCTAGACCTGGCCGTCCAGCCAAACTGAGCAATCGTGGGAGAAGAGCCTTGGTGAGAGAGGTAAAGAAGAACCCCAAGATCACTGTGGCTGAGCTCCAGAGATGCAGTAGGGAGATGGGAGAAAGTTCTACAAAGTCAACTATCACTGCAGCCCTCCACCAATGGGGCCTTTATGGCAGAGTGGCCCGACGGAAGCCTCTCCTCAGTGCAAGACATATGAAAGCCCGCATAGAGTTTGCTCAAAAACACATGAAGGACTCCCAGACTATGAGAAATAAAATTCTCTGGTCTGATGAGATGAAGATAGAACTTTTTGGTGATAATTCTAAGCGGTATGTGTGGAGAAAACCAGGCACTGCTCATCACCTGCCCAATACAATCCCAACAGTGAAACAAGGTGGTGGCAGTATCATGCTATGGGGTGTTTTTCAGCTAGAGGGACAAGATGACTGGTTGCAATTGAAGGAAACATGAATGCGGCCAAGTACAGAGATATTCTGGATGAAAACCTCTTCCAGAGTGCTCTGGACCTCAGACTTGGCCGAAGGTTCACCTTCCAACAAACCAATGACCCTAAGCACACAGCTAAAATAACAAAGGAGTGGCTTCAGAATAACTCTTTGTCCATTCTTGACTGGTCCAGCCAAAGCCCTAAACCCAATTGAGCATCTCTAGAGAGACCTGAAAATGGCTGTCCACCAACGTTCACCATTCAACCTGACGGAACTGGAGAGGATCTGCAAGGAAGAATGGCAGAGGATCCCCAAATCCAGGTGTGAAAAACTTGTTGCATCATTCCCAAGAAGACTCAAGGCTGTACTAGCTCAAAAGGGTGCTTCTAGTCAATACTGAGCAAAGGATCTGAATACTTACGACCATGTGATATTTCAGTTTTTCTTTTTTAATAAATTTGCAAAAATTTCTACATTTCCGTTTTTTTTTCAGTCAAAATGGGGTGCAGAGTGTACTTTAATGACAGAAAAAATGAACTTTTTACAATTTACCAAATGGCTGCAATGAAACAAAGAGTGAAAATTTTAAAGGGGTCTGAATACTTTCCGTACCCACTGTATATGTGCAGCTGACTATACCCCATAATCATAGTATAATGAAAAGTTCTGAATACCTAAAATCTAGTTTGTTTATTTTTCTTATTAATCATCATTGTTGCTGTAAGTGAATGGATACATTCTTATTTCTATGCTAATAATTGAGGGATATTTATCCAGTATAGACAATACTCAGTACAGTGGTATGTAAAAGGTTGGACACCCCTGGTCAAAATGACTGTTATATAATAGTGATCAGTTAAAGGGGTTTTCCCATGAACAAAAGTAAATTTTAATCAACAGATCTTGGAATAATATAATAACTTCCACAATTGGATATGTTAAAAAAATGTTCCTGTGCTGAGATAATCTTATAAATGTGCCCCTGCTGTGTACTGTGTAATGGCTGTGTCTGACAGTGCAGGGACATGGTCTGATCATACCACAGCTCCTGGGCAGAGGGGAAGCAGAAGAGTATACAGACATTACAGCAGGGGATCGTAGCTGATTCTTTTTGTGAGACAAAACATTTCTCACTGCCTGTTTTTAAACTATGTTTTACCTGAAAGAAAGAAAATAATTTGTGATCCTATCCTGTAATGTCTGTATACTCTTTTGCGTCCTCCCTGCCCAGGAGCTGTGGTATGATCAGACCATGTTCCTGTACGGTAAGACACAGCCATTACACAGTACACAGCAGGGACACATTTATAAGATTATCTCAGCACACGGACATTTTATTTAAACACATCCAATTGTGTAATTTATTATTACTCCAAGATCTATTGATTAAAATTAAACTTTGTTAGTGGGAAAACCCCTTTAAGCAAGTTGAAGATGAAATGATCTCTGAAAGGCTTAAAGTTAACAATCAGAAAATAAAAGGAATGATCCAGCGTATCAGGCTATAAACTTGAATAAAACATATCTTTTATTGAGTCATTAAAAAATGCTGCTACCACCATAATAAGTCTTAGGGTATGTGCCCAAGATGCATTTTTCAAGCGTTTTTGCTGCGGAATTTGCGCAGCGTAAACGCTTGTAAAACGCTTGGTAATCCGTCCCCCATGGTCCCCAATGACATTCCGCAAGTTCAATGCCCATGCTGCGGAATTTTCCGCAGCGTTTTTGATGTGCGGAAGAATCCGCAGCATGTCCATTATTTGTGCGTTTACGCATGCGGAATTGCCTTCTTCAATGCATTAGAAAAACGCAAGGCAATTCCGCATGTCCAAAACGCTTCAAAAACACACAAAAAACGCGTGTGAAATTCCGCATGCGTTTTTCCAGGCAAGGACATGCAGAAATGAAACGGAAATTTTCCGCTTCATTTCTGCATCGTGGCGCACAGCCTTAGTGAACACAATAATCACAGCTGTCTTGACCTACGTGTTTCGACTTGCAGTCCATCTCTGCTTTGAAATTTTGGGAAGTTTGATTTTTGGTTACAAAAGTAGACGCCTTATCCCAGGGTTCCCCAACTTCAGTCCCCAAGACCCACCAACAGGTCATGTTTTCAGGATTTCCTTAGTATTGCACAGGTGATAATTCCAACATGATCTGTTGGTGGGCCTTGAGGACTGTAGTTGGGGAACACTGCCCTATCCTACCATTGTTTGCACTACTGCTTTCACATTTTGGAGTCTAAATAAGTAGAAAGGTAACTTCACAGTATACAGCCACTGTACCCAGTTTGATTGCGTATTATTATTTGTGTACTTTATGGCATTCTTATTTGACCATACTCTTAATGGGAATCTGTCTTCAGGTTCATTCCACCTTATCTGTGAGCAGCATAAAGTAGAGACAGAGACCCTGATTCCAATGATGTGACACATACTGGGCTGCTTGCTGTATAACCCCACCCCCATCACTGATCGGCAGCCTTCTGCCTATGTGTAGACCGAGTACCGAGGGGGTCTCTCACAGAGCACAGCGGACCGAGGACAAAGTATAATAGTCAATTTGTTGGGGTAACAGCTTTTTACTAAAGACTGGAACTGGGTTGCCCCAGCAATGAAAATAAGGAACAACAATAAATCTCACACACACCTAGCTCAATATAGCTAGGACCCTTGCGCTACACAACCGGCAGGCCCTGGATGTACTAACAAGAGAACTATAATTTGCCTACCCAGTGGTTCCGCCTAATGCAGTTTCCGAGCGTTACCCAGAGGAATGATGTAAACGGATGGGTGCACAAGGTGGCCCGTACAGTGGTGTAGCGCAAGAGTTAACAAACAACCAATTTCTATGTTTCCAATACAGTTATACTAACTATACACCATCTCACCACAGTGGGGAGTCTCTAACTAAGGTTCGCCCAGGACCTGCCTACAACCAATGTCTTTGAGAACTGGTGTTTAGCGCCAAACTATTCCTGCTATTTGAATGTACCAACAGAAACCTGTGGTGATATCTGAGCTCAGATCTTTCTGGCGGGTAACTGCTCTCTGATGAAGCTGAAGTCTGAGGAGAGGGTCCTGCACTTGTCACAGGAGCACGGTTTCAGTCTGTAAGGCTAGCAGAGGGTCCTTCACATCTCTCAGATGCCCAGGGGAGGAATCCAGCTCTGCATCCAATAACGGTTGTCCCTTCAAGGTAGCTCCCTCTCTCTGGCCAGAGTCACAGGAAAATCTTCTCCTTCAGGCAAAGCTCTATCATGATCTCTGCATGCTGCACACACCAAGCTCTTGGAGTACAGCTCCACCATCTCTCTCCTCTCTCTTCTCTAGCTCCTCTTTTTGCTGACTAACACCAACAAGTTCACCAAAAAGTTCCTTTCTTTTAGAGGCAACAGGGACCTCTGGTGGCCAGAGGCTGATAAAGCAGCAATGTCCACACAGCTCACTCTTACATGCCACCCCACTAGAGGTTGGCGTCCTCGACACACCTTCCCAGATGAAGTCGTCTTGCGCATAGCGTTGTGGGGAAATACCTGCGGTAGTCCGAGTGGTCCTTCACAGGACTGGGGCTGCTGACTCCCCTGGTGCACTAATGCTGGGGTTTGTCACAGGTTGCGCAGGGGTAGTCATCACTTCTTGTATGTTGTCTCTGGGGGAACCACAGGTTGAGAAACAGACTCTCTGGAGGGCATTATTACAACAGCAGGGCCCCCCATTTGCAAGGGAGAGGATGCGACCCACCCATCAGCATCCATGAGCGGGCCCACCTCCCTTGGCTCAGGTTCAGGAGTCGCAGCCGCAGTAGTCGGTTTCCCAAACTGACACCGTCGCAACATGTTGCGATGGAGATTTCTCGTAGGCCCCCAGGTCCCACCGGTTCCACCTTATGCACAGGGATATCGACACCTACTCTCCTTTTTACCACATATGGCACCACCTCCCACTGATCATCTAACTTTACAGACCGTTCTTTTACTCGAACCAGCACTCTTTCCCCTGGGGCAAACACTTCCTGCTGTACCGGTCTCGGGTCATGATGGGTCACCTGTTTCAACCGCTCACCCACCACCCTGTGTACCGTTCTCAGGTGCCGCCGATGCTCCTGGGCCCAGGAGGTAATAGACCGAGGAGGGTCCACCATGGGATCAGGCATGTGTAGATCTTCAATCTCCCTTCCTGCCCTCCCGAACATCAGCATGTGGGGCGAGTACCCTGTCGTGTTGTGGACCCGATTGTTATAGACCCACATCAGTTCTGATAAGCACTCAGGCCAGCGCGCTTTTTAATCATTCTCCAGGGTCTGCAGCATTTGCAGGAGGGTGCGGTTAAAACATTCACATGCTCTGTTGCCTTGCGGATGATAGGGAGTCCTCCTTGATTGTTCAATACCATAAAGGCGATAAAGTTTGGGACCTGTATTGTTCAACATCTTTATCAATGATTTAGATGAAGGAATCGAGGGTAAACTGATTAAATTTGCTGATGACACAAAGCTAGGAGGGATAGCTAATACTAGAGAAGAGAGAGAGAGGATTCAAAAAGACCTAAATAAACTGGAGCAGTGGGCAGCAACCAACAGAATGGTTTTTAACAGGGAAAAATGCAAAGTACTACATCTGGGCAATAAAAATGAAAAAAGCATATACAGAATGGGAGGAATAGAGCTAAGCAACAGTACATGTGAAAAAGACTTAGGTATACTAATAGATCATAGACTGAACATGAGTCAACAGTGTGATGCAGCAGCAAAAAAGGCAAATACAATTCTGGGATGTATTAACAGAAGCATACAGTCTAGATCACGTGAAGTCATTATCGGTCTTTACTCCTCTTTGGTCAGACCTCATCTGGAATACTGTGTACAGTTTTGGGCACCACATTTTAAAAAAGACATAGACAAACTGGAGCAAGTTCAGAGAAGAGCGACCAGAATGGTGACTGGTCTGCAAACCATGTCCTATGAGGAACGGTTGCAGGATTTGGGAATGTTTAGCTTGCAAAAAAGAAGACTGAGAGGAGACTTAATAGCTGTCTACAAATATGTCAAGGGCTGTCACATTGTAGAAGGATCATCTTTATTCTCATTTGCACAAGGAAAGACTAGAAGCAATGGGATGAAACTAAATGGGAGGAGACACAGATTAGATATTAGAAAAAACTTTTTGACAGGGTGATTAATGAGTGGAACAGGCTGCCACGAGAGGTGGTGAGTTCCCCTTCAATGGACGTCTTCAAACAGAGGCTGGACAGACATCTGTCTGAGATGATCTAGTGAATCCTGCTTTGAGCAGGGGGTTGGACCAGATGACCCAGGAGGTCCCTTCCAACTCTACCATTCTATGATTCTATGATTCTATGATTCTAAGTTCTTTCATTAAGGCGCCCTGGAAGCATGCTCCCTGATCGGAATGAATCCGCCGGGGACACCCGAACACCTGGATGAAGTGGCGAAATACGGCCTCAGCGTCTGATTCTGCGGTCTGGTCTCTGGTAGGTACCGCCACTGCGTATTTAGTGAAATGATCCATCATCACTAAACAATACGAGTGTCCATAACTGGAGTACCCTATTTGTACATAGTCTATCATGAGTAACTCCAACGGAGCGAACATGCATATGGTCTGGATGGGAGCTCGCTCTTCCAGACTTTTGCTAAGCCCACACGCTCAGCATTTTTGACACGCCTCAACTACCATCTTCTCTAGGTCTGGGCAATATACCATTCTCTGTAGCCATTTGTATGTCTTATCACTCCCGAAATGAGCCCCTCTCTCATGGGCCTCTCGAGTGGCATCTGAACCCAACGCCAGGGGAATCACCACATGTTGACGGTGCTGCAACTCTGAGGGTAGGTAAATCTGACGACATAAGAGACCTTGCACCATCTTCAGATTATCCCATTGACGCAACAGTTTTTCACCTTCCAGGGACAATCTCTCCCGCTCCTCTGGCCTGGGCCATATATTTGCTTTGACCCAGCGTTTCACGCATCTTATATCTCTGTTCTCATCTTGGGCACGCTCCCAATCTGCAATAGTTTTCCCGAGCACTGTAGGCATTCCGGAGGCCATCCCACTTGCGTGTACCACGTTCCGGAAGGGGGGCAATCGGTCCAGGTCAGGCGTCTCGGTGTCCTCTAGTTCACCATCGATATTCCCCGCCGGTGGCTCCATCGGATCTCGAGATAGTGTGTCTGTGTTTCCATTTTCCCTTCCTGACCGGAACTTGATGTGTTGGTTGAACTTAGTCAGCCGTGCCATGCACCTCTGCTCCAGTGCCCCCAGTTTGGAATTCTCCAGGTGGGCCAGTGGATTATTATCCATCATGACCATCACTTCAGCCCCCGTGAAGTACTTCACAAATCGTTTGGTCATTGCTTAAACAAAAGCCAGCAGTTCTAGCCTGAAAGAACTATAATTTGCGGGGTTACGCTCTGTCTCTCTTAAGGAATGGCTTCCATATGCGATCACTCTGTCCTGGCCATCTTGTACCTGCGACAAGACTGCTCCCAAACCATGCAGGCTCCCATTGGTGTAGAGCAGGAACGGAGCATCAAATCGGGCGTAGGCCAAGATAGGTGCGCCAAGAGCTGCACTGAATGGGGCGATTCTTGGGTTCTCGCGTTATGTCTCTCAGGAGTTCATTCAAGGGTCCAACCATATGAGCGAACTTGGGGACTAACCATTGGTAGTATCCCGCTAGTCCCAAAAAGGCTCTCACCTCTCACAACGTTCTTGGCAGAGGCCACTTCTGGACAGCCTCAACTTTACTGACATCTGGTCGTACTCCTTCAGGAGTCACCACATGACCCAGGTATTCGATACGGTCTTGAAACAACTGACATTTTTGAGGCGTTATCTTCAACCCATGGTCACAAAGTCGCTGAAGAACCTGCCGAAGCTTCTGAAGATGATCCTCAAACAATGTCCCAAACAGCACCACGTCGTCCAGGTAGACCAACCCTGACTCAAAGTTGAGGTCCCCCAAGCAATGTTCCATTAGTCACTGAAAGGTTCCCGGCACATTGGAGAGACCAAATGGCATCCTGTTAGATTCATAGAGTCCCATGGGTTTGATGAACGGCGTCTTCGCTTTGTCTTTCTCAGCCACCGGGATTTGCCAGTATCCGCTGGCCAAGTCGAGGGTCGAGAAGTACTTAGCTCGACCCAGCGCTGATAGCGATTCTTCAATCCGGGGAAGAGAGTAGGCATCCCTTACAGTGTGAGCATTACATTTTCTATAGTCAACACATAATCAAAGGGACCCATCCTTTTTACATACTAAGACCACGGGCGCTGCATATGTGTAACATACCTGGCGGCGTTCTTGCATGGTGGTCCATCTCCCACTGTGCAAGAGCGCGCACTTGATCTCCAGTCCAGAATGTCTCTCTGGCTTCCCTCCATGCTGTCTGTTTGTGTCTGTTTCTGCTGCTTAAGGGCGGCGCCCGATCACTTCCTGCTTTTTTGTACCTGCTGTGGGTCACACCCCTTGTGCGTCCTCAGCCTATTGCTGTCTGTCACCTGGTATATAGCTCAGCTGCTCCCATCTATCCCTGCCTGAGCATAGTGTTTCTTTCAGTGTGTGCTTGCACTCTGAAGATGCTAGGTCCCGTTCTTTGTCTCCTGCTTTGCGGTATCAGTTCCCGTGTCTGAACTGAGTCCTGTCTATTTCTCCTGCTTTACGGTATCAGTTCCTGTGTCTGAACTGAGTCCTGTCTATGTCTCCTGCCTTGCGGTATCAGTTCCCGTGTCTGAGCTGAGTCCTGTCTATGTCTCCTGCCTTGTGGTATCAGTTCCCGTGTCTGAACTGAGTCCTGTCTATGTCTCCTGCCTTGTGGTATCAGTTCCCGTGTCTGAACTGAGTCCTGTCTATGTCTCCTGCCTTGCGGTATCAGTTCCCGTGTCTGAACTGAGTCCTTTCTGTGTTCTCTTGTCTGCCTATCCTGGAGGCTGTATTTCCAGGCCTGTCTGAACTCGCTCCTAGCCTGTTCCTCCCGCCTTCTAGGGGCCGATTACCTAGACCTGTTCCTGTATCTTGTCTGTCCTGTCTGAACACGCTCCTTGCCTGTTCGTCCCGCCTCTCTGGGGGCCGTATTCCCAGACCCGCTCCTGTATCCCGCTGCAGTGTCGGTCTCCTCCGTACGCTCAGTTCCAGTCTGAACTCTTTCCTATCCTTTACCTGTTTTGCCTCTATGTCCGTTCCCTTCCTTTTTCTGCAGAGTCTGAACTCGTACCTAACTCCTGCTTGTTGTCTCTGTACTCCCGTTTGTGAGTTTGTGGTCCACTCGCTACTTCACTGCAAGTATCCTGTGGGTATCTGGCTCTGCCTTTCTCTTCCTGTCTGTTCCGTGTGAACAGAGCCCTGTCCCCCCTGCTCTGCCTTGCTCACCGCTCCGGCGGTTCTAGCCTGCTCCTACTCCTTTGCTCATCGCTCCGGCGGTTCTAGCCTGCTCTGACTCCTTTGCTCACCGCTCCGGCGGTTCTAGCCTGCTCTGACTCCTTTGCTCACCGCTCCGGCGGTTCTAGCCTGCTCTGACTCCTTTGCTCACCGCTCCGGCGGTTCTAGCCTGCTCTGACTCCTTTGCTCACCGCTCCGGCGGTTCTAGCCTGCTCTGACTCCTTTGCTCGCTGCTCCGGCAGCCTTGCTCCGCTCGGACCCTTTTGCTCGCTGCTCCGGCAGTCTCGCTCCGCTCTTATCCTTTTGCTCACTGCTCCGGCAGTCTTGCTCCACTCTTGCTCACCGCTCCAGGCGGCCTCGTCCTGCTTTACTCTTGCTCACTGCTCCGGCAGTCTCGCTCAGCTCTGACCCTTTGTTCACCGCTCCTGGCGGCCTTGTCCTGCTCTACTCTTGCTCACCGCTCCAGGCGGCCTTGTCCTGCCCTTTTCTCGCTCACCTCTCTGGGCGGCCTCACTCTGCTGTGTTTGTCCGCCACATCTGTGGTTCTGTTCCTGAGTCCCAGTGTGTACTGGGTCCTATCCCGCCAGTGTCCCTACCTGCTAGTGCCTCCCTGTCTGCACTCTAGCTGTGCTTGCCTGTACCCCTCTGCCTGTATTGTTCCTGAGTCCCAGTGTGTACTGGGTCCTATCCCGCCTGTGTTCCTACCTGCTAGTGCCTCCCTGTCTGCACTCTAGCTGTGCTTGCCTGTACCCCCCTGCCTGCATACCCGCCTGCCTGCATACCAGTCGTGCCTGCCTATACCCACCAGTCTGTGTGCCAGCCTACCAGTCTGTTCCTGTATTCCCCTGTGTGGGTCAACAGCCGTGTCCGGGGTCTGTCCTGGAGTAGCACCTGGTCCCTCTGCTCGGTTCCTCCTTGGTGCACTGGCGTCGTATGCCGTCGTGCGACCCTGGTCGGATCGGGTGAATACCTAGTTACGCCCCTCCAGGCATTCACTCTCCGGCACGGTCCAGTGGAATCACTACAATCACACGCACACGCCGCTCAGCCCGGGCGTGTGCATTACAGCATGCTCAGGCCATGGTTCCCGTTGAGCCCCACGGCCTTCGCTCTCTGAGAAGTTTTCCAGCGAATACATGCATTAAAATAAATAAATACATTTTTTTTTTCCTTAGCTGAGTTCCAGGCGAATTACGCACCGTCCAGATGGATCTATCAGCTCTCGTTCCTGCGGATCCGCTACGTTACTATGGGGATCCAAGACAGTGTCGTGCATTTGTGGAGCAATGCATGCTACACTTTAAGGCCTACCCTCTCTATTTTCCTTCCGATTGGGCTAAAGTGGCCTTTATGATTGACTACCTAGCGGGTGATGCCTTGAAATGGGTCACCCCCCTATGGGAAGCATGGGATCCTGTCGTCCTTGACCTGCAGGCCTTCCTGGTGGCCTTTCGTATGGTCTTCGAGGACCCTAACCCTGAAGCCCCTGCTGAAGCTTCACTTCCCAATATCCCGGAGCAGCCCCGACGGGTAATGTGTGTGGGTAGCGCAATAGTCCTCCAGCCTAATGAGACTACTGCCCACCCAGAATCCTCACAGGGTGACTACGCTTTCCGGAATACTTCTCCCAACCTCAAGAGGCAGTCCAGACGTGCTAGACGTAGAGGCAAGCCGTCATGCCAGGGTCTGTCCTCCCTGAGACCTCCTGACCCCAACCTTGAAGTCCCTACTGAAGCTTCATCTCCCTGTATCCCGGAGAAGCCCCAACGGGTAATGTGCGTGGGTAGTGCACCAGTTCTCCTGCCCGAAGAGACTTCTGCCCATCCAGACTCCACACAGGAGAACTTCCTGCACCCGGCATCAGATGCTTCACCCACTTTAACTGGTGTGCATGTCCAAGGATGCTCCAAAGCTGTGGTTATCTCAGAGTCTGTGCACCTCTACTACCTGGTGGAGGACCCCCTGTTGCCTCCTGAATCCTCCGGGATACCACTCGATGACAAATGGAGAGAGACTTCTCTACACCCGGTACTCGATACTTTGTCCGCTTCGTCCTGTGAGCCTGACAATGGGTACCCCAAAGTGGTAGTTACCCCCAAGTCTCTACACCCCTCCGACCAGGCGGAGGACCTCCAGTTGTCTCCTGAACCCTTCGGGGTGCTACCTGGTAGCGAAAGGACAGAGACTCTCCTATACTCTGTACCTGATACCTCGCTCGCTTCGTCCAGTGAGTCCAACCTAGTGTACTCCGAAGCAGAGGTTACTCCCGAGTCTCTACACCCCTCCGACCAGGCGAAGGACCTCCAGTTGTCTCCAGAACCCTTCGGGGTGCTACCTGGTAGCGAAAGGACAGAGACTCTCATATACTCTGTACCTGATACCTCGCTCGCTTCGTTCACTGAGTCCAACCTAGTGTACTCCGAAGCAGTGGTTACTCCCGAGTCTCTACACCCCTCCGACCAGGCGGAGGACCTCCAGTTGTCTCCAGAACCCTTCTGGGTGCCACCTGGTGGTGAATGGACAGAGACTTTCCTATACTCGGTACCCGATACCTCGCCTGCTTCGTCCAGTGAGTCCGACCTAGTGTACTCTGAAGCAGATGTTTTTTCTGAGCCTCTGCACTCTTCTGACCCGACGGAGGACCTCCAGTTGTTTCCTGAATCCTCCGGGGTATCACCAGATAACAAAGAGACAGTGACTTTTCCTCATTATGTACCTGATAACCCGTCTATTTCTTCCTGTGAGCTTGACAAGATGTACCTCGAAGCAGAGATTACCCCCAAGTCTCTGTCCCCCTCCAACCCGGTGAAGGACTTCCAGTTGTCTCCTGTACCCTCTGGGGTGCCACCTGAAAATATGTGGAGAGAGACTTCCTTGTGTGCTGTTCCTGGTACTCCACCCGTTTCGTCTGTTGCTGAGGATGGCTGGATAGGAGGTAGCATCCTAGCTAACCAGATGAGATCAGTTTTTCCTGTGGACAGTGGAAGTGATCTCCTTGAAGTGAACGACTGGTCCTCGAATTCCCTGCGGAAGATTCTGGCAGGCCTGAAGAAGAGGGGGCGTAAGGGGGGGGGTACTGTAACATACCTGGCGGCGTTCTTGCATGGTGGTCCATCTCCCACTGTGCAAGAGCGCGCACTTGATCTCCAGTCCAGAATGTCTCTCTGGCTTCCCTCCATGCTGTCTGTTTGTGTCTGTTTCTGCTGCTTAAGGGCGGCGCCCGATCACTTCCTGCTTTTTTGTACCTGCTGTGGGTCACACCCCTTGTGCGTCCTCAGCCTATTGCTGTCTGTCACCTGGTATATAGCTCAGCTGCTCCCATCTATCCCTGCCTGAGCATAGTGTTTCTTTCAGTGTGTGCTTGCACTCTGAAGGTGCCAGGTCCCGTTCTTTGTCTCCTGCTTTGCGGTATCAGTTCCCGTGTCTGAACTGAGTCCTGTCTATTTCTCCTGCTTTGCGGTATCAGTTCCCGTGTCTGAACTGAGTCCTGTCTATGTCTCCTGCCTTGCGGTATCAGTTCCCGTGTCTGAGCTGAGTCCTGTCTATGTCTCCTGCCTTGTGGTATCAGTTCCCGTGTCTAAACTGAGTCCTGTCTATGTCTCCTGCCTTGTGGTATCAGTTCCCGTGTCTGAACTGAGTCCTGTCTATGTCTCCTGCCTTGCGGTATCAGTTTCCGTGTCTGAACTGAGTCCTTTCTGTGTTCTCTTGTCTGCCTATCCTGGAGGCTGTATTTCCAGGCCTGTCTGAACTCGCTCCTAGCCTGTTCCTCCCGCCTTCTAGGGGCCAATTACCTAGACCTGTTCCTGTATCTTGTCTGTCCTGTCTGAACACGCTCCTTGCCTGTTCGTCCCGCCTCTCTGGGGGCCGTATTCCCAGACCCGCTCCTGTATCCCGCTGCAGTGTCGGTCTCCTCCGTACACTCAGTTCCAGTCTGAACTCTTTCCTATCCTTTACCTGTTTTGCCTCTATGTCCGTTCCCTTCCTTTTTCTGCAGAGTCTGAACTCGTACCTAACTCCTGCTTGTTGTCTCTGTACTCCCGTTTGTGAGTTTGTGGTCCACTCGCTACTTCACTGCAAGTATCCTGTGGGTATCTGGCTCTGCCTTTCTCTTCCTGTCTGTTCCGTGTGAACAGAGCCCTGTCCCCCCTGCTCTGCCTTGCTCACCGCTCCGGCGGTTCTAGCCTGCTCCTACTCCTTTGCTCACCGCTCCGGCGGTTCTAGCCTGCTCTGACTCCTTTGCTCACTGCTCCGGCGGTTCTAGCCTGCTCTGACTCCTTTGCTCACCGCTCCAGCGGTTCTAGCCTGCTCTGACTCCTTTGCTCACCGCTCCGGCGGTTCTAGCCTGCTCTGACTCCTTTGCTCACCGCTCCGGCGGTTCTAGCCTGCTCTGACTCCTTTGCTCACCGCTCCGGCAGTTCTAGCCTGCTCTGACTCCTTTGCTCGCTGCTCCGGCAGCCTTGCTCCGCTCGGACCCTTTTGCTCGCTGCTCCGGCAGTCTCGCTCCGCTCTTATCCTTTTGCTCACTGCTCCGGCAGTCTTGCTCCACTCTTGCTCACCGCTCCAGGCGGCCTCGTCCTGCTTTACTCTTGCTCACTGCTCCGGCAGTCTCGCTCAGCTCTGACCCTTTGTTCACCGCTCCTGGCGGCCTTGTCCTGCTCTACTCTTGCTCACCGCTCCAGGCGGCCTTGTCCTGCCCTGTTCTCGCTCACCTCTCTGGGTGGCCTCACTCTGCTGTGTTTGTCCGCCACATCTGTGGTTCTGTTCCTGAGTCCCAGTGTGTACTGGGTCCTATCCCGCCAGTGTCCCTACCTGCTAGTGCCTCCCTGTCTGCACTCTAGCTGTGCTTGCCTGCACCCCTCTGCCTGTATTGTTCCTGAGTCCCAGTGTGTACTGGGTCCTATCCCGCCTGTGTTCCTACCTGCTAGTGCCTCCCTGTCTGCACTCTAGCTGTGCTTGCCTGTACCCGCCTGCCTGCATACCCGCCTGCCTGCATACCAGTCGTGCCTGCCTATACCCAGCAGTCTGTGTGCCAGCCTACCAGTCTGTTCCTGTATTCCCCTGTGTGGGTCAACAGCCGTGTCCGGGGTCTGTCCTGGAGTAGCACCTGGTCCCTCTGCTCGGTTCCTCCTTGGTGCACTGGCGTCGTATGCCGTCGTGCGACCCTGGTCGGATCGGGTGAATACCTAGTTACGCCCCTCCAGGCATTCACTCTCCGGCACGGTCCAGTGGAATCACTACAATCACACGCACACGCCGCTCAGCCCGGGCGTGTGCATTACAATATGGACTTTGGCTCTCTCGTATGACCTCATTGTCCAGCATGTTGGCTACCATGTGTTTTACTTCTTGATACATCTTTGGAGGGATCTGCTGATAACGTTCCCGAATTGGGGGCGTGTCGCAGGTTGGAATTGCATGCTTGATGGTAGAGGAACATCCAAAATCTGCGCCATGGCGGGAGAAGGCCTCCTGGAATTCCCACAGGGTCTCTTCGAGGAACCTCTGTTGAGCAAGAGTCAGGGTCCTCCTATCCACTCCCATCCGATCCATCATGATTCGGCCGTTCCACTCAGCAGTTGGGTCTTCCTTCCTGGTTAACTCATATCAGGCCGGAGTTCAAACCCTGCTCTTCGGAGTATCTCTCCATCAGGCATATAGACTTCTGCCAGTAATGTACCCCCGGGTATAGCAACTTCGCTGTCCAGCATGTTAATGAAACGAACAGGCACGCAGCCATCTCTCACCGTCGCTAGTGCACGGGCCACCAAAGGCTTTGCCTGGGACGACTCGTCAAACATTGGCTCAATTAGTACTTCCAGACCTTTCAGCCTACCCGAGGTTCCTATAGGCAACATCAGAAGTTGTTCTCTTTTCGGTGCGATCACCACCGGTGCACGGAAGGGAACCCTGATGAGACCTACTGGTCGGCCAGACGGGGCACTTCTCTGAAAGCCACAACTTCTCACTATCCTCTGAAGGACCGTCTGGGTTGGCCGGTGAGCTGTAGTGCGTTGCCAGTATCGCGGTCCTTCCTTAGTGAACAGACGGTGATCCAGATCTTGTAATACATTCATCCCCAAGGTTACGTCCATTCCTTGCCTAGGGGAATGATTGACCAGGACCACTCCTTTTGTACTGATATCTTGGCTTCATAGCATCACTCTCATCCACACAATTCCCTTCACAAGCAATTGTCCATTGTTGGCTGCTGTAAGTTGAATAACGCTGCCCTCTTCAGGCGCCATCATATGACCGAAACGATTCTCAAAGACCTCCAGGGGCATAATGGTGCACTCAGACCCGGTGTCCACCAGACACCTTACTTTCTGTCCTTCAAAATCAGCCTGTAACACTGGACTGCCGGAATACAAGTCACATTCTCCACGTGAAGGGCTTGGTTGATTGGGGGCAGCTGCAGGATGCCCAGCTACTGCTCCGGTTGGTAGTTTAACGCTGGAGCCACCACATCTGAGTCGGTCCCGGCATCGCAGTCTCTGGTAAGATGACCATATTGTTGACAACTCCAACAGAGGGGACCCTGGCTCTTCGAGCACCAGGAGCGCTCCCTTGGTTCCGCCTCCGCGGCTAAGTCGGGACCGACAGAGGAGCTCGGGAGGGTGGGGTCGCCTCTTGGGGTCGCACAGATCTCGCCCTCATCTGGGACTCCTCTAGTCGAAGATCCTTCAATTCTGTGTGCAGAGCCTGCACCACTTCCTTCAATGTATCCGGATTTTCGGATCCTGTCCAGCTTTGCATTACCTGCGTGCTATTTACGACTTTCTCGGTCACGGGCGTGGACTCTTCTTCTCTTTCTATTGAGGCGAGATAGATCTGGTAGAAGGTCATATTGGCCGTCGTCCGGGTCATCTTCCATAACTTGTCCCGTAAGAATTTATTGGCCTACCCAGAAACGAACTGATCCTGCAACAGCCTGTCCACTTCCCGGAAAACTTCCATGGCTTCAGGGTCCCGCTGTTGAATTTCATTTAGCGTTTCTTGCAAAGCATTGGAGTATTGCATTAGAGTCTCGCCCTCACGCTGCGGCCGATTAAAAAAAGAACTTCGCAGATGCATCACTATGACACCCCTATACCCGTGGGTTCCCTCCAGCAGTGCAAGTATCTTATCTAAGGTGTCTCGTTCAGACTCGGGCCTGACCATTACTGTCCGCCTGGCATCACCCTCTAGTGCATTCAATGCTATTTCTGCTCACAACCCCGGGATCAAATTTCGCATTTTAATCACACTCCGCACCCTTTCTGTCCAATCTTGCAACAACATAGTTTTACCGTCATACTTCAACAAATGCTGTAATAGTGTGCCCGCCGGGAGGTATCCCGCCAAAGCTAAAACAGCAGGAGGTGGATTCAGTACCTCGGCCGGGGCCACCGCTGCTACTGTGTTGTCTCCCTCCATGTACTTGTCCAAGGCAACGCTGTGTCCTTCCGACAGTTGTAGACTGAGTACCGAGGGGGTCTCTCACAGAGCACAGCAGACCGAGGACAAAGGATACTAGAGTCAATTTGTTGGGGTAACACCTTTTAACTAAAGACTGGAACTGGGTTGCCCTGGCAATGCAAATAAGGAACAACAATAAATCTCACACACAGCTAGCTCAGTATAGCTAGGACCCTTGCGCTACACAACCGGCAGGCCCAGGATGTACTAACAACAGAACTATAATTTGCCTACCCAGTGGTTCCGCCTAATGCAGTAACCGAGCGTTACCCAGAGGAATGATGTAAACAGATGGGTGCACAAGGCGGCCCGTACAGTGGTGTAGCGCAAGAGTTAACAAACTTAACCAATCTCTATGTTTCCAATACAGTTATACTAACTATACACATCTCACCACAGTGGGGAGTCTCTAACTTAGGTTCGCCCAAGACCTGCCTACAATCAATGTCTTTGAGAACTGGTGTTTGGCGCCAAACTATTCCTGCTATTTGAATGTACCAACAGGAACCTGTGGTGATATCTGAGCTCAGATCTTACCGGTCGGTAACTGCTCTCTGATGAAGCTGAAGTCTGAGAAGAGGGTCCTGCACTTGTCACAGGAGCGCGGTTTCAGTCTGTAAGGCTAGCAGAGAGTCCTTCACATCTCTCAGATGCCCAGGGGAGGAATCCAGCTCTGCATCCAATAACGGTTGTCCCTTCAAGGTAGCTCCTTCTCTCTGGCCGAGTCACAGGAAAAGCTTCTCATCAGGCAAAGCTCTATCATGATCTCTGCATGCTGCACACACTAAGCTCTTGGAGTACAGCTCCACCATCTCTCTCCTCTCTCTTCTCTAGCTCCTCTTTTTGCTGACTCACACCAACAAGTTCACCAAAAAGTTCCTTTCTTTTAGAGGCAACAGCGACCTCTAGCGGCCAGAGACTGATAACGCAGCAGTGTCCACACAGTTCACTCCTACATATGCACAGTGTACTCAGAAAGCTGCTAATCAGTGGTGGCGGGGTTATACAGAGCTCAGCATTCTGAGAACTGGTATATCTGCAGCACAAAAAGATGTGCTTTTATCAAAATTACAGCAATCAGCCCAATAAATGTTACATTGCTGGAATCAGGGTCTATACCCCTACAAATGGGTAGCAAAAACTTGGTGTCACATTCCCTTTAAGGCTACATTTAGGCATTTTATGGTACATTTTTCAGTACACTGTATTTTGTGCTATTTTTGCCTCTTACAGCCATGTTATCTGGACACTAGATGGTAGTTTTAATCAGACACTGTATGGGACATGTATTTTTACCCTATAATGGGTCATTATTAGGAGACTAGATGGTGGCCCGATTCTAACGCATCTGGTATTCTAGAATGTGTATGCGGCCGACCGGGCGCAATCAGCAGAGCGGTGTTTAAATTTGGCGCCAATATCGCTGATTGGTCGCCGCCGGCGGCCGCGACCAATCAGTAGAGCGGTGTTTAAATTTGGCGCCAATATCGCTGATTGGCCGCGGCCAGCAGCCGCGACCAATCAGCAGAGCGGTGTTTAAATTTGGCGCCAATATCGCTGATTGGTAGCGCCGGTCATCCCCCAGCTGCATCGCCGCTGACCTCCGTGCGGCAGATGAGCCGCTAACGGCCACCATCTTATCCTGAAATCCCGCGTCGCTGATTAGCCACTGCCGGATCAATCAGCGATGCGGGATTTCCTGGACAGATGGACAGACAGACGGGATCATTATTAGGAGATACTGCACGGGGACTAGCTCTGCTCTCAGGCTATGTACCCACGATGCAGAAATGCTCCGGATTTTTCCTGAGCGTTTCTGCATCTCCCCTGGCAGAACAAACACATGTGGATTGTACATGCTGATTGTACATGCGGATTGTACATGCGTTTTTCCTCCCAGGGACATGCGGATGTGAAGTGTTCTTCACATGCATTTCCGCATGCGGGTTGACAAGCGCTTTCCAAGCGATTTTAGCATCACTTGGAAAGTGCTTGTCAACTTGGTCACACTAAAAGGCATGGATTTATATACTGTGACCCCAAAGAATGGTTACAAATAAAAAATTAAATCTATACTTACCTTCCGATGGCCCCCGCAGTCTTGCTTCACCGTCCCGGCTGCCGGGACATCGTGGTACACGGAAGGACCTGCCCACGTTAGCGTCGCGTGACCTGTCACATGACTATGACGTCAGCGCAGGTCCTTCAGTCCATCGCAATCTGTTGGCATGCGAAGAGGAGCGCACCGGGGGCCACCAGAAGGTAAGTATATATTTATTTTTTATTTTATTCTTTTTTTTTTTTATTCTATGGTACCCGGGTCCGGAGGAGAGTCTCCTCTCCTCTAGACCTGGGTACCATCCGCACATTGAAATGCTTGGATTCCGCATCTACATATACGGTGATGCGGAATCCAAGCGATTCAATGCAAGACAATGGCGGCGAAAACGCAAAATAATTCGTAGTGCTGCGTTTTTTTCCGCAATGATAATCCGCAGCGGAAATTTCTGCAGCATGTGCACAGCACATGCGGATTATCATTGGGGAACATGGCAGGCCTTCTACCATGCGTTTTTTAAGCGTTTCTGCAGCGTTTTGCCGCTGCGGAAATGCTTAAAAAACGCATCGTGGGCACACAGCCTTACTTTTACTTTTTTACAGGCAAAAGATTATGTAGATTTGCAATTAGTAAAAAAGCAGCTCTTGAAACTCATCTTGTCCATCTTTATCGGAAGATTTTCTGAGGATCTTGAATTCATTCTGATGGGATGATTTGATGCAATTAGAACCTTTTTTGGGTCTTTGATTTTTGTCTTTAAGCCATTTGTAGTCTATTACTCATCGCTGGGAGACAACGGACAAGCTGAACTGCAGATGATTTGGCATTTTGAAAATTTAAATAGCTCATAAGTTTCCAATATTTTCAGTGTATAAGAAATAAGACCTGGCTAATGTAATTATTGCGCCTAATTATTCACGGTAATCTTTTAGGAGGATGAAAATGAATGTTAGGTGCATTGCAAGCTCCTCATTACCCGAAGAGCCTGCTGTTATTAAGTTCATGTGACATTCTTGGAAAAATAATTCACATATCTTTAATTAATTAAGATGATTTTGATGTTCTTTTGATTTGCATTTGAAGGCATTCACCTTCAGGGAATGTTTGAACTGCAATTTTGACTTAACTGTGTCTGTGCTGCAAGTTTTCTGTATCAGAGTCAATATTATAGGATCGCTACACATATTTTTAGGGCATATTGAACCTTAAAGTATACCAGCATTTCCTGTGTCTGAGTACAGGTGTGTACGTGAGGAACTACAGTACAGACCAAAAGTTTGAACACACCTTCTCATTTAAAGATTTTTCTGTATTTTCTTGACTGTGAAAATTGTACATTCACACTGAAGGCATAAAAACTATGAATTAACACATGTGGAATTATACACTTAACAAAAAAAGTGTGAAACAACTGAAAATTTGTCTTATATTCTAGGTTCTTCAAAGTAGCCACCTTTTGCTTTGATGACTGCTTTGCACACTCTTGGCATTCTCTTGATGAGCTTCAAGAGGTAGTCTATATATATATACACTGCTCAAGAAAATAAAGGGAACACTTAAACAACAGAATATAACTCCAAGTAAATCAAACTTCTGTGAAATCAAACTGTCCACTTAGGAAGCAACACTGATTGACAATCAATTTCACATGCTGTTGTGCAAATGGAATAGACAATAGATGGAAATTATTGGCAATTATCAAGACACCCTCAATAACGGAGTGGTTCTGCAGGTGGGGACCACAGACCACATCTCAGTACCAATGCTTTCAGGCTGATGTTTTGGTCACTTTTGAATGTTGGTTGTGCTTTCACACTCGTGGTAGCATGAGACGGACTTTACAACCCACAGAAGTTGCTCAGATAGTGCAGCTCATCCAGGATGGCACATCAACGCAACCTGTGGCAAGAAGGTTTTCTGTGTCTGTCAGCATAGTGTCCAGAGGCTGAAGGCGCTACCAGGAGACAGGCCAGTACACCCGGAGACTTGGAGGGAGCCGTAGGAGGGCAACAACCCAGCAGCAGGATCGCTACCTCCGCCTTTGTCCAAGGAGGAACAGGAGGAGCACTGCCAGAGCCCTGCAAAATGACCTCCAGCAGGCCACAAATGTGCATGTGTCTGCACAAACGGTTAGAAACCGACTCCATAAGGGTGGTATGAGGGCCCGACGTCCACAGATGGGGGTTGTGCTCACAGCCCAACACTGTGCGGGACGCTTGGCATTTGCCACAGAACACCAGGATTGGCAAAGTCGCCACTGGCGCCCTGTGCTCTTCACAGATGAAAGTGACTCGCCCTCCCTGAGCGGTGGGGTTACTCAGTGCCGGGCCAATGTACGGTGGTGGTGTGGGATGTCGTCGTGGCTGTGACCCGGTCCGTGCCCAGGGCGGTCACATAAAAAAAATGGGCTTTAGGTTGAGTGGTTGTTCGACTACGCCACCTGTGGTTTCTGGTGAAGGCCACCAGTGCTGCAACAGTCCTCTGAGGCTGGTGTTCTGGCAGCTTGGTTGGTACTACTCCCCACAGGCGGAGTAGGCCTTAGGGCAGTGTTTGATGAACTGCGTGGAAGGATGGTGGGTGTTAGAACCTTGCTCTTAGGTTTTTTCCTTTGCTGGTCACATGACCTTGTTGGCCTATTTAATCCTGCTCCGCCCTTCTGGCTTTGCTGGACTTCATTGTATAACTACTTTCTAGCTAGCCTGTGCTCTGTATCTAACTCTGTTAGTTTGCTTGGTCTACGGACCTCAGTGTTCTATATATTTTGTTTGTTTGTCTGTCTGCTACTATTTCTGTTAGGAGGTGTCCCATTTTCCTCCCAGTCCTTAGTACTTGTAGGGATTCCTTCCCCACATCTATAGGTCTCCGTACAGACTAGCTTAGGACTTTAGCAGGTCTGATCGCAGGATCAGGTCCCCTGTTACATCGTAGGGATAAAGCTGAGTTCTATCGTAGGGACAGATCTCCTCTCTTTCCTTAGCTCTGGTAGCAGAACATAACAGTAAGTCCAGCCTGCAAATTCTCTAAGGAAAGATTTTCCTGTTCCATCATGGTGTCGGTTCAGGATTTGGCTCATCGCCTGCAGGGACTCTCTCTGGAGGTGGCCGAGCTCCGTCAGCACGTGAGTAACTGTCCTGGAGCACATTTCTTGGAGCCTAAGGTATGTTTGCCGGATTTATTTTTTGGTGAACACCGAGAATTTTTTTCATTTAAAAATGCTTGCTTATTGTATTTTCGTTTGAGACCCAAGTCCTCTGGGGATGAATCCCAGCGCATAGGGTTCATAATGTCACTTTTGCGCAAAGAGCCTCAGGAGTGGGCCTTTTCTTTGCAACCTAGTGATACATGCTTCAGATCAGTGGATAGTTTTTTTTCTGCTTTGGGACTATTATATGATGATCCTGACCGTGTCGCATCAGCTGAGACTGAGTTGAGACGTTTGAAACAGGGATCAGGTAATGTGGAAAAATATTGTACTCATTTCCGTCGATGGTCTACTCAAACAGGGTGGAACGATTCTGCTCTGAAAAGTCTATTTCTTGCTGGGCTCAATGAAAGGGTTAAAGACCTGCTAATTGCTTATCCTACACCTGAAGATTTGCAACAGGCTATGCAATTAGCTATACGGGTGGATAGGAGACTGCGTGCAAGGGTTAATGAGAGCAAATCCTCTGCTATGTCAGTTTCTGGTTATGAGAATGTGTGTACTAACAGTGGTGAACCGATGGAGATTGGATCGGTGGCACCTCGCTCTCAAGAAAAAGACCGTAGATTTTTTGAAGGCTTGTGTTTCTATTGCGGAAAATCTGGTCATTTGATTAAAGGCTGTGAGCTTCGTATGAAGAAAGAAAAAAAAATGGTCAGTCATGCCCGTATTGCCTGTTTAAATTCCAAGGGTGTATTTTTAGCTGCTTCCACGATTGCTCAGGAAAAATTAATGGAATTTCGGGTGTTTGTTGATTGTGGGTCTACTCTGAATGTAATTGATGGGGGATTCTTGGAAAGACTCAATTTAAAACCCGAACCTTTATCATCCCCCATTGCTGTGGCTTCTGTGGATGGTTCCCCTTTGAAGAATATTACTCTCAAGGTCTGTGAATTTCCTCTCACTATTAATGGTGTTCACCATGAGAAATTGGATTTGGTAGTTTTGAATAACTTGCCTTCTCCAGTAATATTGGGATTGCCCTGGTTAAAATTTCACAATCCTGTACTGGATTGGTCTACCAGTGAAATTAAATCCTGGAGCCATAAATGTTATGACAAGTGTTGTAACGGGCGTATTGCAGCTTTGGATAGGGGAGAATTGCCTGTTCCTATTCAGGATTTTTGGAGAGTTTTTTCTGAGAAGGAATCGCAGGTTTTGCCTCCCCATAGAGACTATGATTGTTCTATTGAATTTGTCCCTGGAGCGACTCTTCCTAAAAGTCGTTTATTTAACCTTACTATTCCTGAGAGGAAGGCTTTGGAGGAATACATACAGACAAGTTTGGCCGCCGGTCACATTAGGCCCTCTAAGTCTCCTGTGGCGGTTGGATTTTTTTTGTAAAAAAAAAAGGACGGCGGTTTACGTCCTTGTCTGGATTTTCGTGAGATTAACAAAATTACTGTACGCAATCCTTACCCACTGCCATTGATTCCTGATCTGTTTAACCAGTTAATGGGGGCCAAGTGGTTCTCTAAAATTGACCTTAAGGGGGCATACAATCTGTTGCGCATGAAGGAGGGTGACGAATGGAAGACTGCTTTTAACACTCCTGTGGGTCATTTTGAGAATCTGGTTATGCCTTTTGGTCTTACTAATGCTCCTGCATTTTTTCAGAATCTTATTAATGACATCCTTAGACCTTTGATCGGCAAAAATTTGGTTGTGTATTTGGATGACATTTTGATTTATTCGCCGGATCTGGAGTCTCATTGGCGGAGCGTACGTGAGGTATTACAGTTGTTAATGGACAATTCGCTTTTTGCTAAGCTGGAGAAATGTGAGTTCGCTGTACAGAGAATTAGTTTTTTGGGTTACATTATCTCCAGCGAAGGTTTTGAGATGGACCCGGTTAAAGTTCAAGCTGTACAGGAATGGCCTAGGCCTATTGGTTTGAAATCGATACAGAGGTTTTTAGGTTTCGCCAATTATTACAGAAAATTCATAAAAATTTTTTCTAGTATTGTCAAACCTCTGACCGATCTCACCAGGAAAGGTGCTGATGCGGTTCAGTGGTCTTCTGAGGCTATTGAAGCTTTTGTGTATCTCAAGGAGAGGTTCACCTCTGCTCCCATCCTTATGCAGCCTGATGTGACTAAGCCGTTTTTGGTTGAGGTTGATGCTTCCTCTGTGGGGGTTGGCGCAGTATTGTCTCAGGATAACGGGGATGGATTACATCCCTGTGCCTTTTTTTCAAAAAATTTTTCGGAGACTGAACTGAATTACGATATTGGTAATCGGGAATTATTGGCTATTAAACTCGCATTTGAACACTGGCGCCACTTCTTGGAAGGTGCGGAATTTCCCGTTCAGGTTCTTACGGATCATAAAAATCTGATATATCTTGATGCTGCCAAGCGCCTGAATGCCCGTCAGGCTAGGTGGGCACTGTTTTTCTCGCGGTTTAATTTCTCCGTTACTTACATCCCTGGTACTAAGAATGTTAAGGCGGATGCCTTGTCTCGCAGTTTTTCTCCCATAGTCGGTGCTGAGAAAGAGGAGAACATTTTACAAGAAGGTGTTGTGATAGCTGCTTTGGACTCCGTTTTGGAAGATGAGATTCTTAAAGCACAGGAGAATGCCCCATCTAACACTCCTCATGGGAGGTTGTTTGTGCCTGGGACCTTTAGGAGAGATTTGTTTGTTGAGTGTCACGAATCTCGGTTGGCAGGTCATCCCGGAATCTCTGAGACCAAGAGACTGGTGGGTCGCAGTTTTTGGTGGCCTGGATGGCAGAAGGAATTCATTAAGTGGGTGCGTCAATGTACTATATGTGCTAGATCTAAGTCCTCACATACTCCTGCTGCGGGGTTGCTTTGTCCTTTGGAGGTTCCCAGTGCTCCTTGGACACATTTGGCTATGGACTTTATAACTGACCTTCCCCCCTCTGAGGGTTTTACTGTCATCTGGGTGGTCGTGGACCGTTTTAGCAAGATGTGTCACTTGGTTCCCTTCGTCAAACTGCCCTGCGCTAAAACTCTCGCTAAGGCCTTTGTCAAGGAAATTGTCAGACTTCATGGCGTTCCTACTGACATTGTTTCTGATAGGGGTCCTCAGTTCGTGGCTCGTTTTTGGCGTGCCTTTTGTGATAGGTTGGGAGTTCATTTGTCGTTCTCATCCGGATATCATCCTGAATCTAATGGCCAGACAGAAAGGAAAAAACAGGATGTTGAGCAGTTCTTGCGTTGTTTTGTGGCAGACAATCAAGAGGGGTGGTCTGAGTTTCTGCCACTTGCTGAATTTGCTCTGAACAATCATACATCTTCTTCTGCTGGTTGTTCGCCTTTTTTTTGTTGTTCTGGGAGACATCCGTCGTTTGGGTCGTTCTCCAAGTTGGGATCTGCCGTGCCTGAGGAGGAGAATTTTTCCGGTGATTTGGAGAGAGTTTGGACGGATGTGCGTGGTAATCTTCAGGAGGCCAACAGAAAATCTAAAGACTACTTTGATAGGAAACGACAGGAGGTTTTGTTCGCTGTTGGTGACATGGTTTGGTTGTCCTCTAGGAATCTGCGGTTGAGGATTCCTTCTAAGAAATTGGGTCCCAAGTTTGTAGGGCCCTTTAAGGTGCTTCAGGTTGTCAACCAATCTGCTGTTAGGTTGGAGGTTCCTACCTCCTGGAGAATTAATCCGGTATTTCATGTCTCTCTGTTAAAAAAAGCTGTTGTGTCGGATGGTGACGCCTCTGCCTCTGTTCCTCCGGTGGTGGAGGACGGGGAATATGAAATTTCTCGCATCCTTAACTCTAGACAGTATAGAGGTAGTTTGCAGTATCTTGTGGCCTGGAAAGGTTTCGGACCCGAGGATAACTCTTGGGTGAGGTCAGATGATGTTTCCGCGTCCAGACTTATCAGAGCGTTTCACAGGAGATTTCCTGATAAGCCTGGTCCTAGGGGATCCGGAGGATCCTCTTAGAAGGGGGGGTACTGTTAGAACCTTGCTCTTAGGTTTTTTCCTTTGCTGGTCACATGACCTTGTTGGCCTATTTAATCCTGCTCCGCCCTTCTGGCTTTGCTGGACTTCATTGTATAACTACTTTCTAGCTAGCCTGTGCTCTGTATCTAACTCTGTTAGTTTGCTTGGTCTACGGACCTCAGTGTTCTATATATTTTGTTTGTTTGTGCTGTCTGCTACTATTTCTGTTAGGAGGTGTCCCATTTTCCTCCCAGTACTTAGTACTTGTAGGGATTCCTTCCCCACATCTATAGGTCTCCGTACAGACTAGCTTAGGACTTTAGCAGGTCTGATCGCAGGATCAGGTCCCCTGTTACATCGTAGGGATAAAGCTGAGTTCTATCGTAGGGACAGATCTCCTCTCTTTCCTTAGCTCTGGTAGCAGAACATAACAGTGGGTGCAGTGCCGCGCTGGAATAAACAAGCGGAGGTGGTGAATGAAGTCATCCGGGTCTTTACTCACTTTAGATGAACTTTCAGCCGCAAAGCTTCTCTCTGCTACACACGGCGTACTGCGGCCACCAGGAAGGGGGTTCAGCACTTCCCAGGTAGATCAGGAGCACCTGTCAAGACCCCGCTGGTGTGTTCCTCTCCTTAGCAAGTTCTCCCACTGAGTCTTCTCCTGACTGTGTGTGGTATGAACGTGGTGTAAGGCCGGGTCCCACTGGGTAAACGCAGTTTGAAGGATACAGGTGGCGACTCCGCTCCGTCCGTATCCCCCTGGGATCCACTAAGCCTCCGGGCTTTTCTGACTGAGACGTGAAGTGACAAAGTCAGATATCGGGGGCCGGTTACCCTTTTTGCAGCAGGAATCCCTCTGGCTAGGCCAGAGTGAAGAATACAGGTGGCGACTCCGCTCCGTCCATATCCCCCTGGGATCCTTTTGCCTGTGGAGACTATCTCCTCTGCTCCCCCTTCTTAGAACTGGACCCTGACCGGGCAGAGACACTGGTTAACTCTGACCCGCTCCTCGTCTCTAGGCCAGAGAGCGAGGACCGTGAATCTTCACCCAGCTACAGACTCTTGCTGGACCCTGACAGAAGACCACAATCAAAGACCTTGAACTTAAGATGGCCAAATATTATATATGATTCTATAAGTCCTTCCTGTAAGTGTTTCCTCCACCCTCACCCACTACTTGGTTCCCCCTATCTTTGGTTCCCCCCATCTCCTCTATCCCGGAACGAGGCAGCACCCTGGTGCATTCAGGCCCCCTGCAGGACAGGAGTGGTGTAGTGTTGAGTGTGAAGTGGGGTCCTGAGTGATGCTCCATCCTTACCTGGAAGAGGAGATACCACACCTCTATCTGAGGTGCAGTACCCCTGAGGCGACTGAACCCTCAGGGGCGCCACGTTACCCCCCTGGTGTAACACAGCACGTCCGCGGGCTGCAATAGAGCAAAGTATTAGGTACAGACATTCAAATTTTTAAATGTTTTTGTAAGCAGTAAAACAATCTTCCCTTTATGGGAGGTTTGGACACTTTTAACGTTGCAAGATATATATAGTATAAATATATAAAACATTAAAGAGACTTTATGATTGTAGAAAATACTGTAGAAAGTATGGTAGAAAGTGCTAATTCAGCAGCATGAGGGACCTGCCCAATACCCTCAACGTAGGCCCTGGGGTGGCTGCAGGGCATGGGGATCCCGAGTTGGACCTCCAGTAGAGCCACACCAGACAGGTTTTGTTTCTGAGGTCAGAGGTAGAGGTGGTTTTGCATAAAACCAATAGGGGGCACCTAAATAGGTGCAAACTATATACAATGTTAGTCTGTCTCATGTTCAGCGTCCACAGGGACAAGTGTTTGTTTCAAATGATCCGGGTGCAAAATGAACATGAAAACAAAAGTTCAAACAACAGGGAGGTGCATCCTCTGGGGCTGCTTAACAATGGTATCCCCACCGGGGAAAAGGCTCGTTCTTTCCAACGGAGCCTGACCGGTCCTCTGTAGCTAGGTTCGTGGGGGCATCTTCCTTGAATGCCCTGTGGACATCTAGGGCATACCACCCACGCTCCCCGTGGTGGCGGGTGTAGGATACTAGATCACCCGGGTAGAGGTTCCGGCCAGGGTGGCCCTGCTCCAGCCTCGGCTCGTCGTCCCGCCGGTTGACAAAGACGTCCCGGCTGAACTGTTGGCTATGGATAAAGCCCCATCCTGCCTCCTGGTGGAAGCGCACGATAAGGCCTTCTTCCCGGGGGCTTGGACGGGTGGCCTCCGCCTGACGGGCCTGTGACTTGGCAGCCTTGGTGCGCACCTCCAGGCGCTCACAGTGGATCCTCCTCTCTCGCCGCTCCTTGTCGAGCTGGAGGAGCTCCTTACGGCAGGTCTCCTCCCGCCTCCGCGCTTTGGACTGGGTCTCCCGGGGGAAGCCCATCAGGTCTCCCCACTTGTTGTCCCAGGCAAACTCTTCTGCCGCCGGGCAGGTGACCGGAGGTGCGGGAAGCGGCAATAGCGGGGGTCGTTTCGGGTCCTCTATTGGTGCGGACCAGTCCGGGTTGGGGCAGGTGTACACCGAGGTGAGTGCAGGGTTCTCCGGACCGGGAGTCGGGAGGCTTAGCAGGTCTCCGGCAGTGGCGGTGGCTTGGGCCTCGGCCTCCGGAGCCAGGAATTGCTCCCAAACAATGGCGCCCGGGGACAGGGGTGACGGCAGGAGATCTACTAAGAGGGCTTTGGTGCGTCCCGCGCCCGGGATAGGGGTTTCGTCCTTACCCGCTCTTGGGCTGCACAGGGCCTCCTGGGCTTCCTCCGCCTGGGCTGGGGCCTCAATGGTCAGGCGCGACGAGCTCTGGCGGCGGGCCTTGATCTTCCGCAGCACCTCTTCTCTCCATTCGGCGGCGGCCAGTCGTTGGGCCTCTTCGACCCTCCGGGTCAGATCCTGCGTTTCACCACGGAGGAACTCGGCCTCCTCCGCGGTCAGATGGATTCCCTCCATAGTGAGGGAGGTAGCAGCTGGTGGGCCAGCGACGGAGGGCATCTCCTTGGCTGCGTCCATCTCTGCTGCAGGATGCGGTCTTCTTCTCCTCCTCTTTTTGGGGCGGCTCCAGGGCAGCTGGCTGACGGGCACTCCTTGGGACGTCCCATCCGTCTTGACGGACACTACTATGCGGACAGTCTCTGCTGGAGGGGGTGGTCGGCACTTTTGGCGCCATTGGGGAGCCAGGCCCACGATGGGAGGTCTTAGGTTGCTGTTGTTTTTCCACATAATGGCGTCTGTTCTTCTTGGGCGGGTGTCACATTGAGTGTGTAACGACAGTCTTTTGTGAAAGGCGCACAGTACCCGGCGGCCATGGGGATTATCTTCTTCCGTTGCTGAGGGCACGCAATCCTGCTGACTACGCCAGTTTAAGTGACTCGCCCTCCCTGAGCGGTGGGGTTACTCCGTGCCGGGCCAATGTACGGTGGTGGTGTGGGATGTCGTTGTGGCCGTGACCCGGTCTGTGCCCAGGGCTGTCACATAAAAAAAATGGGCTTTAGGTTGAGTGGTTGTTCGACTACGCCACCTGTGGTTTCTGGTGAAGGCCACCAGCGCTGCAACAGTCCTCTGAGGCTAGTGTTCTGGCAGCTTGGTTGGTACTACTCCCCACAGGCGGAGTAGGTCTCAGGGCAGTGTTTGATGAACTGTGTGGAAGGATGGTGGGTGCAGTGCCGCGCAGGAATAAACAAGCGGAGGCGGTGAATGAAGTCATCCGGGTCTTTACTCACTTTAGATGAACTTTCAGCCGCAAAGCATCTCTCTGCTACACACGGCGTACTGTGGCCACCAGGAAGGGGGTTCAGCACTTCCCAGGTAGATCAGGAGCACCTGTCGAGACCCCGCTGGTGTGTTCCTCTCCTTAGCAAGTTCTCCCACTGAGTCTTCTCCTGACTGTGTGTGGTATGAACGTGGTGTAAGGCCGGGTCCCACTGGGTAAACGCAGTTTGAAGGATACAGGTGGCGACTCCTCTCCATCCGTATCCCCCTGGGATCCACTAAGCCGCCGGGCTTTTCTGACTGAGACGTGAAGGACAAAGTCAGATATTGGGGGCCGGTTACCCCTTTTGCAGCAGGAATCCCTCTGGCTAGGCCAGAGTGAAGAATACAGGTGGCGACTCCGCTCCGTCCATATCCCCCTTTGATCCTTTTGCCTATCTCCTCTGCTCCCCTCCAAGGCCTTCTTAGAACTGGACCCTGACCGGGCAGAGACACTGGTTAACTCTGACCCGCTCCTCGTCTCTAGGCCAGAGAGCGAGGACCGTGAATCTTCACCCAGCTACAGACTCTTGCTGGACCCTGACAGAAGACCACAATCAAAGACCTTGAACTTAAGATGGCCAAATATTATATATGATTCTATAAGTCCTTCCTGTAAGTGTTTCCTCCACCCTCACCCACTACTTGGTTCCCCCTATCTTTGGTTCCCCCCATCTCCTCTATCCCAGAAATGGGCAGCACCCTGGTGCATTTAGGCCCTCTGCAGGACAGGAGTGGTGTAGTGTTGAATGTGAAGTGGGGTCCTGAGAGATGCTCCATCCTTACCTGGAAGAGGAGATACCACACCTCTATCTGAGGTGCAGTACCCCTGTGGCGACTGAACCCTCAGGAGCGCCACAAAAGCAGGTTCACACTGAGCACATGTGACAGACGTGACAGAGTCTGGAGATGCCATGGAGAGCGATCTGCTGCCTGCAACATCCTTCAGCATGACCGGTTTGGCAGTGGGTCAGTAATGGTGTGGGGTGGCATTTCTTTGGAGGGCCGCACAGCCCTCCATGTGCTCGCCAGAGGTAACCTGACTGCCATTAGGTACCGAGATGAGATCCTCAGACCCCTTGTGAGACCATATGCTGGTGCGGTTGGCCCTGGGTTCCCCCTAATGCAGGACAATGTCAGAACTCATGTGGCTGGAGTGTGTCAGCAGTTCCTGCAAGATGAAGGCATTGAAGCTATGGACTGGCCCGCCCTTTCACCAGACCTGAATCGGATTGAGCACATCTGGGACATCATGTCTCGCTCCATCCACCAACGTCACGTTGCCCTACAGACTGTCCAGGAGTTGGCGGATGCTTTAGTCCAGGTCTGGGAGGAGATCCCACAGGAGACCATTCGCAACCTCATCAGGAGCATGCCCAGGCTTTGTAGGGAGGTCATACAGGCACATGGAGGCCTCACACAATACTGAGCCTAATTTTGACTTGTTTTAAGGACATTACATCAAAGTTGGATCAGCCTATAGTGTGTTTCTCCACTTTAATGTTGGGGGTGACTCCAAATCCAGGCCTCCATTGGTTAATAAATTTGATTTCCATTGATGATTTTTGTGTGATTTTGTTGTCAGCACATTCAACTTTGTAAAGAACAAAGTATTCAATGAGAATATTTCAATCATTCAGATCTAGGATGTGTTATTTGAGTGTTCCCTTTATTTTTTTGAGCAGTGTGTATATATATATATATATATATATATATATATATATATATATATATATATATATATTCTGCATGTAACCTACAAACATATGCAGATGACTGCACTTCCTTGTGTAACATATCACTCTCTCACTCATCCGGTGAGAATTATTGATACAGGATTTTTTTTTCTTCTTGACATTAAAATCTGTGCCCCTCATTCATCTGGTGCTTATAATGAGTCACAATAAGAGGAGACGTGCGATGGGATGGCTTATCAGCACATCCTCTATTAGATCAATATTCATGGATTTATGCAGGGCAGCATAGACAGAAAATATCCTTTTATATCACTCCTTCATTTACCATCTTTGTAGCCATCAACCCTGCAGTCCCTTTACATCTCCCCATTGGGGGGTTGTCACAGGGGCTGGTTTCTGCTCTTCGCTGATAACAGCCGCGCCATTGTCTCGCAGCAGAGCGTGATTTTATGAATGGTAAATCGATCGTCCTTCACGAGCTGCTTGAGAAAAGCATTTGCAAGAGGAGGAGATATTATACCAGAGCGTCACTAACCAGTCACAACCCAATCCTGAACTTTTCTTTCAAAGTGCCAAACCAGTCTTTAACAATTATTTATTGTATTTAGAAAAGTTTTACAATTTGTGATATCATTTGTCTTCCACTTGATCCCCATTTTTCAATGGCTTACAGTCAGCAAATGGAAAGATTCTTGTCCACATTCAAAGATTGACCACTTATCCTCACGTAATTCTACTTACACAGGCGCAAGGGTATACAGGGCATTAAAGGGAATCTGTCACCAGATTTTTGCTACCTAATCTGAGAGCAGTTTAATGTAGACCCTTATTCCAGTGCTGTGTTACTTACTGGGCTGATTGCTATCCTTGATACAACTATGTTTTACCAGCATGAGAATATCACTAGAGGTCTAGTAAACCTGCTGCCGTGTAGTCCTACATATTCTTGAGCTCTGTATAACTCTGTCCCACCACTGATTGATAGCTTTCTGTCTATGCACGGTGTACACAGAGAGCTGCCAATCAGTGGTGTGGGCAGGGTTATACAGAGCTCAGCATTCAGAGCACTGCTAGATCTGCCGCAGATAAAACAGGTATTTTATTAAAACTGCTGCAAGCAGCCCAGTACGTGACACATCACTGTAATTAGGGTTTCCGTCCCTATATCATGCTGTTCTCAGATGGGGTAGGAAAAACCTTGATGACAGATTCCCTTTAGGTCTCCTTCTAATACAGCTGTATCATTTTGTTCAGTACAGTTTCCAACCTCTGTATGTATGTGAAATGTTTTCAGCAAACAAAAAAAAAACTTAACTCTGTAATAATAATCTTTTTATTTATATAGCGCCAGAATATTCCACAGCGCTTTACAATTCAGACAATTTACAGACATTATGGGCACTGTCCCCATTGGGCTCACAATCTAGATTCCCTGTCAGTATGTCTTTTGAGTGTGGGAGGAAACTGGAGAACCCAGAGGAAACCCATGCAAACACAGGGAGAACATACAAACTCCTTGCAGATGTTGTCCTTGGTGGGATTTGAACCCCAGCGCTGCAAGGTAGCAGTGCTAACCACTGAGCTACCGTGCATTAACATAGAGCACTGCTGATATTGCTTAGGGAGCATGTGACCATGTGGTAGTTTGTCATTCCTTCCTTCAATATAGCAGTCAAATTGTAGTTAAAAAGCATTAAAGTGGCTGTCCATAACTTTATAACAGATTATTGATGGACACAGGGTGGTGCAAAAAAAAATCTACCTTCAGAACTCCATCATGTCTGTACTTTGCACTGTGTCTCACACAAAGCTTCCTCTGTATGGGGCTGCGGAGGCAGTGTAATGCCCTGTCTTGCTAGAAAGTCTTGAGAACTTGCATTGTTGTGGATTGTGCTTTGACACGTACCACCTTCCTAATCATTGTACAGACCAAATACGAATACAGTTCTTCATGGCAATGATATTCCATAAGGCAGTGCCCTCTTACAGCGTTTTGAGGAACATGATTAAAAGTTCAAGGTGTGGACTTGGCCTCCAAATTCTCCACATCTTTACCCAGTCAAGGATATGTGATATGTACTAGAGAAACATGTCTAATCCATGGAGTACGCACCTCACAACTTGCAGGACTTAAAGGATCTGCTGCTAATGACTCGCCCCCTGGGCCGTGGGACACTCGGATCCGGGCAACAGGGCAATAATGGGGGTAGTAGTGGCAACCCGGTCCATGGCTCAGGGTGGTCAGACCAGTGGCAGTCTTCTATATGTTTTGCAATGTACGACTACGCCACCAGTGGATTGCGGTCAGGGCTAACCGCCGCTGCAGCGCAGACCGCTGGGGCAGATGTAAATGTGCAGCACTGAATAGTACAACTCCCCACGGGAGGAGTATGGCCCCAGGGCAGTATATAATGGATGATGGAGGGGATGATTCCGACCGCGATAGCCAGGAAACGGAGGCCTCTTAAACAGTTCAGGGTCTTTATTAGAAAAGGTGAAACGACCTAAAACCAGTCCCGGCTAGGAGGGGGCCTGGAGGTCTGAGAACAAGTGGGAAGCTGGCCCTGATCAGGGTGAGGGTGTAGGCCTACCGTGCTCTCTGCGCTGTTTCTGGCTATTTCCCTCCTCGTGGTGTAATAGCCCACGTTCCTGAGCTCGCCGTGTCTTCTCGCCCGTATGGCTTGCAACTTGGGTCCCATTCTACTCCCGGCCTGGTACGGCTTTGCTGGTCCCTTCTGCTGTGGCGGAACCTCCGGGCTTCTTAGACCAAGGAACCTACAATCCCCTGCGGACTGGTTATTTGCTGTAGGACTTGGAATCCTCACAGCCTCAGACACCAAAGTCTGGTAGATTAGTTTCTCTATCTGCCAGGACAGGCTTGCTTCGCCTCTTGTCCCTGGCTCGTGGCTCTCCTACTGCCACACGGCCTCTTAGGCTGCAACACAACTGTCTGTCCCTGCTCTGGGACACCTCTTTCTTCAGACACAGGTTGTCCAGTTCTCTCTAACCCTGCCCCCAGTTCCAGCTTTTATAGGGGCAGCCTACTCCCCCTACTGGCCTGGGACAGGAGGTATTGCATGCTAATGGTCCTTGACCAGAGAACCTCCCCTTTGCTCTCAGACACAGCTTTATTATACATTTGTGGCATCCAGGCCAGGGTGACACACTAACATATTTGTGCTAGATACAGGACACCTTCCAAGGTCTTGTGGAGTTCCTGTCTTCAATGGGTCAAGGCAGTTTTGGCAGTGCAAAGGTTTCACTTCCTACATACTGTTATTGTTATGGCTGGGAGATACAATGTATATGCAGAACATGAATGTCAGGGTTTCACAGCGACGACACTGAGGAGATCACACAATATCTCACCGTTGCCGTCACTCTGTCAGCATTTCGTCAGGGATTCACAAACACACGATCCCGACTACGCTCTACATAGGTATCGCAAGCGACCAGTAAGTGTATGGCGTCACACCTCCGGATTCCAACGCATGGAATATGTGTACATGCCCCGTACGGTCACTGTCAGCTTCATGATACCCCAATTATTATTTTTCGCTGCCTCCACCATCCAGATTTGAAATATAATACAGGCCTGGTCGGACGCCTGCATTCTGGTAGCATATATGGCTTCGGGGGAGGGAACAATTACAGTAAAAATGAAATAGGACTGTTAAATTTTATATTTAATCCAAAAGGGAGGCAGTGTTCTGAAAAATATACAAAGATTTTACAAAGGGGACAATACAATACAGAATATACAGTTACACAAAGTAATAAGGATTAAAGAAGAAACCTACTATAAAGATCACTGAGACAATTCAATATAACTGGAGAGGAGTTCTCCTATGACCATTCAGCGGACGCGACCCCTTGTTTATGATACATATACTCCCAGCAGCGAGTGTGGATCAATCTTCAGTTGGATCTTTTATGCCGAAGAGGCGACCTGCCCACACGCCCCTTGTACTGACATCATGTGGGCTGGGCTCCACCTTTCATATTTCTATTAAAAACTCTAACTTCTTTTGATAACTCCTCACTGGTTGATCATAGAGGCCTGAAAGTGATACCACTTTTTCCGTTATGAATTTACCTTTCCTTAGACACTACACATGGCATAGTTGCTGTCTTCTATTTCGTTACTTTTGCGCCACAGCAACCCGGAGGGACTTACAGCGACGGGAAAATATCCATATTGTTCCCTAGCTGACCCTGTCACTAAAAATATAGGTGCCATTATTATCGGAATTATAGAACTTACAATATGCAATATTGTACAATGTTTAGTCTGTGGGTCGGGATTTTTTGTTTTTTTGCACAATTGTTTGGTATGTTTTTAACTTTATACCTTAATAAATATATCATTTTAAAATGTCTTCCCTTTAGTTTATATACTGTGATTGGGTAAGATTAATAACATTTATTGTTGTGAGCCCCAATATTTTGTTTTGGCTCCGGCCGTCTGCGAGACCCCTGTTAAATTCCCTTTGACGTTCTGGGAATAGAACTTCATGTAAATTGTCGCAAGCCTGTGTCTAATTATCCCCTGCCTCGGCCAGGGAAATACACTCACATTTTGGTAGACTCCATACTAAATAAGGAAGGAGTCACTGACTGTGGTGGCCCCTCCCCGGGCCGTGGCGATTAGTGACCCCCTTCGCTTCCCCTCACTGACCAGTGATCCTGAAGTCCCCGAAAGGGTCCAATGAAGCGGAAGGGACGGCTGCCACAAGCCGTCCCATGGATACATAAACACCGGGACATCCCACGTTCCTTCCTTTCTCTGTTGGTCCCGGAGTCGAACGTCGCCATGGACAATTCAGGATCAGGTCAGATTGCTGAGGCCCTCCGGGCTGGGTTTGCACAGGGGGGCGAGCGCTGGTTACAGGCCCTCATATCTGGGCTCAGCGCTCAAACCCCTGGCCCCAGCTCTAAATCCCCAGATCACCCTGTCCCAGGCCCTCAACCCCTTATGGGAACAACATATTCCCCAGACCCAGTCCCCTCGCCCCTTGGGCCCACTCACCCACTCCATCAGGATCAAGTGCCCATGGTTAAGCGGTTCCCTTCACTCCAAGTGCTGCGGTCGGGTCCCCTGGCCCGGTCCCCCGTTCTTGCCCGGCTGCCGCAGCCGCACAGCTTCAGAAGTCTCATCAGGCCAGGCACCCCGGCGCAGGGGAGTGGGCGGCTGCGGTGACGCAGCGGGCGCGCGCTGGCACGGGGGAGCGGGCAGCCACGGCGGTCCGGCGAGCACACGCCGGCAAAGGAGAGCGCTCAGCTGCGGCGGTGTGGCGGGCGCACGCCAGCAAAGGGTTAACAGATTCGGCTCTGCGGTCGTGCACCGGTGCAGGGGAGCAGGCGCGTGACTCCTCTGGGCCGGAGAGGCACGTTGGTGGAGGCGTGACTGGAGAGCCGGCAGCGCTCGATGCGCATGTGCTGGGCGTGTGCCCGCCGCACGTGACCCCGCAGGCCACGCCCCCCAGTCCAGGATGCTGCAGGGCAGAGCAGGAGGCTGCATCTCTTGCGGTGGCGGGCCCTTCACCTCACTCACAGCGGGCGCAGGGCTCCGCTGCGCTAATAAATGAATGGGGGCTTTCTTCAGTGTCGGCGGCGGGCGCAGAGTGGATTCAGGGCTCGTGCCCGCCGCCGGCTCTGGAGACAGCACAGAGTCCGTTGTTCCCCACCCCCCTGAACACATCCGTCCCGCATTCCGCCGAGGGGCACCCTGGAGAGCGGAGGTCCAGCCAGCACTCCCACCCTCCAGAGCGCTTTAGGCACAGCACTACGCAGCCTCACAGAAGAAGCTGCCGGCCACATATTAATCAGTCCCCGCCCCCTCAACACACAGCAGGGGCTGTGGCAGAGCAGAGCTCCGGACGGGAATCCTCTGCGGGGGGCTGTGCTCTGCCTCCCCCCCAAACACCCCCCCCCGCAGAAAACCCTCTAATAAAAATAACAGAAAAAGTTCCCAAAGCAGAACAGAAGACACTACACATCCAGGGGACATTGCGGCCCCTGTAATCACCGCTGCCCATCTATCGCCCATTCACAGTATCAATACCCCCCTGATGGACACTACGCGGAGCTTAAACGCTTCAGCGCCTATCCTCGCCTCCTCCATATACCCCTATAATAGCGCTGCGCCGCACGTGCTTGACACCGCTATACGTAGCATCGCAGCACCAGATTGAAAATGTATTAGTTAATGTTCCCCTGACGCCCACCAGCTGGCCACAAATAGCACAGACATGTCCCGGCGGGACGCATGTAAACGGCGCAGAACCCCCCCATACACCCTCACGGACATAGAGACGCCAGGCGTACTCGCTCCAGGTGAACTCGCCGTAGTTCCTCCTCCGACAGATCTACACCATCACACACAAGTCACCGGCGAAGGAAGCGGTCGCCTCAAACAAAGCGAAGATCGGCATCCCACAGGAGGGGTCACAGGTCAAGGTCCTCAAGGTGGTGCTCATCATCCTCCGCTTCAGAGATGTCAAGCGCATCGTCGAGCGCCAATAGCCGCTTGCACCGATCCTGTCCTCCGGGGGGCAGAAATGATACAATGGCACCCTCCAGAGCTTACAGCCTGCATGCTGCAACGATTTCACGCAGGTCTACGAGCAGAGGCATGCCGCTCACCCCGATCGAGACTGGTGCTGGAGTTCCTCCACACATCGGAGTCCCTCCTCCAGCCGCGGGAATAGGTGAGTGCAATATAACTGAAATGGGAAATAGTAACGCCAACTTAATAGCGGCCCTTAAGGCCCTAGTCAAACAACTATCTGCCCCACCAGGCGCAATACATAATTCTACGAAAGCAACTCCACCATTAGGCAGCGTACAGAAGGACGCATTCTTTTGCGGGATTAGCCCATTGGGTTCACACATAGATGAGGAAACCAGAATTAAAATATTGAATAATGACTACATCGACATTTGGTCCCTAGTATCCGCTGACCAACATACTATAGACAAAGAGAGAAGGATAGCCGACAGACCATTTGACAGAAACAGACAAAAGGTCGCAAAGACAATGAGTAACTGGTTATAAGCGTTTTCTGTGCTGGGTTGCATAATCGGCCAAAAGCATCCGGAACGCTGCTCGGAACTATTCATATACCAGGATACGGTGTATAACTCGTACAAAGCCCACGGCGGTTCAGCATGGTGGCGCTATGACGGAGAGTTCCAGAGGCGGTTGGCCCTGCAACCACAGCTGGGCTGGGGGTTAAAAGCTACAGACGTCTGGTTGCGACTAATGCTGTCACAGAAGCACCATCCCTTTCCAACAACGGCTACTGGACAACCAGCAACAGCAGGCCAAAATTCAGTGGTCGTACGTAGACCAGGGGCCTGCTGGCAGTATAACGAGGGACACTGTCATTTTTACGCCTTATGCAGATACAATTATGAATGCTCAGCCTGCGGAGGAGCCCACCCTGCAGCAAAATGTTATAGTCCCGCAAGCAAATTATCAATTAAACTCCCACAGTCAGAATCCAAGGACCCCAGTGAGCGTAAACGCGATGGGCCCCTGGCTAGACTAATATCCTAAGAAAGACGCGGCGGGGCAGTTACGTTTTGGTTTCACATACAGTTTTTTCATCCCTTTCAAACTTAATAAATCGCCTACCTTTGCAAATAACCTTAAATCTGCAAAAGAGCACGGCCAAATACTTGGGCAAAAAATACAAAAACAAGTAGCCCTAGGCAGAGTAGCGGGCCCTTTCCCAACACCACCATTCAGCAACCTAAGAGTTTCCCCTCTGGGAATAATCCCCAAAAAAGAGACAGGTTCATTCCGGCTTATCCATCATTTATCTTACCCAAAAGGAGAGTCTGTGAATGACGGTATTTCGTCTGAAGACGCCTCGGTCTCCTACGCGTCGTTCGACAGAGCAGTAATGTTAGTACGCGATGCGGGGCCAGGAGCGTTACTTGCTAAATCCGACATAGAATCCGCCTTTCGCCTACTTCCGGTACACCCAGGTTGCTACCACCTGTTGGGATGGCAAGTAGACAATGAATACTTCTACGACACTTGCCTACCAATGGGTTGCTCAATATCTTGTTATTACTTCGAACTATTCAGTTCCTTCCTGGAATGGGTGCTGAGGTACGAAAGCGGCAATAGGTCCGTCACACATTACCTAGAGTCGGACCCAAAGACTCAAAGCAATGCCAATCATTACTCAACGAATTCACAAACATTGCCCGTCGGTTTGGAGTTCCATTATGCCCAACAAAACCATAGGCCCCACAACAAAGCTATTGATCTTAGGCATCAAAATCGATACCACAGCAAAGTTGTTCCGCCTCCCAACGGAAAAAATACAAAAAACATTACACTTGATCGAGGGATTTTGCGCAGTACGAAAACTAACACTACAACAGATGCAAGTGTTACTAGGCCTCCTCGTGTTTGCGAGCCGGGTGATGCCAGTCGGAAGGGTTTTTTCTCGTTGTTTATCCCTCGCAACAAAACCTGCATTAAAACCGAGTCATAGAATCAGAATCACAAGGCAGCTACGGGCAGACTTAGAGATGTGGAAAACCTTCTTACAATCATTCAACGGTCACATGTTATTTATGTCAGCTGAGCAGTCCAACATTGAATTAAGATTATTCACTGGGGCAGCATAAGCGGGCGGATAAGCAGCGATACTAGATAACCAATGGTGCACGGGCTTATGGCCTCCGTATTGGTCTGAACAAGGGTTGACAAAAAAACACACACTCCTGGAACTCTTCCCAATAGTGGTAGCAATAGAAATATGGGGCACGCACCTGGCGAACAAAAATATACTTTTCATAACAAAAAACACCAGCCTAGCGCACTGCATAAACAAGATGGCATCATCATCTCTCCCAGTGCTAGGCCTACTACGCCGGCTAGCATTACTGTGCCTAAAACACAATATAAGGGTCCGCGCTAGCCACGATGCTGAGGGGTCTAACGCTGCTGCTAACGCTTTATCACAATTCAATTGGCAGGTTTTCAGAGAGCTCCTCCCCAACGCCCACCCGTCAGGCACCAGTTGCCCCCCCTTCCCTCTGGGATATAGTGGCGAACAGCTGATGTCATTAATCAGAGCGTCGACGTGGCAAGCTTACGGTAAGGCATGGGAAGAGTGGACACGACTAGTGGCATGCAGACGGGTTGACCAATGTGAACAAGCCAGATTAGAAGTAACCATAGAATTTCTCCACCAGCTAAGATGAGGGGCATATCAGGGGCGTCAGCACAGCGGTGGCTGACCGGAGTGGCATTTCACTTCCAAATACTGAATTAGGGAGATGTGACAAAGAGATTAATCATCAGACAAGCCTTAAAAGGGTGGAAAAGGGCTCAGCCAAGTCAGGAGTGTAGACGTCCCGTGTCACTAAAACTGCTTTCAGAAATCATATCCCTAACACCAGTACCATGCCAATCACAATTTGAAGCGACACTACTGTCTACTGCATTTGCAATCGCCTTCTTCGGGGCACTACGCAAAAGCGAATTAGTCCCTCAATCCAAAATTATCACCAGTGGAGGCTTATTACACCAGGATGTAGTCATAGCCAATAATGCTATACGCCTATGACGCGCCCCCTGGGTCGTGTATGGGGGAATACCCGGAGCTGGATCTCTGTGTAATGTCAGGGGTTGTAGTCTCCGTGGCGGCGACCCGGTCCCGTGGCTCAGGGTGGTCAAACCAGTGGTGGATCTGTTTACTTGGTTTTTAATGTTTAAATGTCCGACTACGCCACCCGTGGATTGCGGTCACTGAGAACTGCCGCTGCGGGGCAGACCGCTGAGGCTGTTTTTGCGTGCGCAGCAGAGGGTAGTATAACTCCCCATGGGAGGAATATAGCCTCAGGGCAGTGAGTGAAGATGGTGGGGGTGATGGTGCGCGGGAGCAACAGTAATGACTCAGAGTCCAGTGATGCAGTCCAGGGTCTTTACTCACAGTTTTACACTCCAAGCCACTTCTGAAGGTGATGGCTGCCCACGTCGTGCTGTGCTCACCAGGTGAGGGGCTCGGCCAACTCCCAGGTACCTTTTGGAATGCTTTTCAGGACCCCCTTCATGTGTCCTCTCTCTGGCCCGTCGTAGCCCACAATTGACCACGTTTCTGTCCAGCTGCCTTGGGCCTTGGCGGGCAAATGTATGTTCCGTTTCCCTGGGTCCTATATGGTGCCTTCCTAACGGGTGTAGTGAGGGCCAGTACACGTGCAATGCCACGGCCTCCGGTTACTAGCTGAGGGTAGTTGCTCTCCTCCACTAGATGAGGGATCCGGTTCCCTTTCTTGGCCTGACCCCCCTACTCTGGTAGCGGCGGGTGTACGGTGGCTACTGGCCGGTCCGCACCCCTGGGGTCCCTTCACTCCACTCCTGGATGTAGCGCCGGCGTCCCTGCCCTCTGCTAGGCAGGGACGCTGTTCCCCTCACCTCTCTGCTCCGTGCCCGGCGTCCTCCTCCCGCTCTGCTGGCAGCGCGCGCTCCTTCCCGGCCACTGTGCTTAGGGCGCGCGCGCGCGCTCTCCCTCCCTCTTAAAGGGGCCGCGCGCGCCGTCCTAAGGAGTCCCCGGCCAATGGCCGGAGGACTTCACCATATATAAGGCACCTCCTCCAAAATGGAGGTGCCCGAGCAATGTAGTTGCACTGTTCACTACTCTGCTTCAGCCCTCAGGTCCCGTTGCCAGTTACCTGCCAGATACCTGCCAGATTCCTGCCAGCTTGCTGTCTTATTCCTGCCTGATTATCTGCTACCTGCCTGCTAGTCTGAGGTCTGACGGTCTGCCTTCCAACTCCTGTCAGTCTGTCTATGGACCAGCTTGCCTGCTCACCTGGGAGCACACATCTGCTACCTGCCTGCTAGCCTACCTGGAGGCTCCTCCGTCACGTGCTGTGACCACCTGCCTGTCCAGTGACTCCTGCCCGCTCACCTGGGAGCGCTCATCTGCTGCCTGTCTGCTAGCCTACCTGGAGGCTCTGCCGTCACGTGCTGTGACCACCCGCCTGTCCAGAGACTTCTGCCCGCTCACCTGGGAGCGCTCATCTGCCGCCTGTCTGTTGGTCTTCCTGGAGGCTCCGCCGTCACATGCTGTGACCACCCGTTCATCCAGAGACTCTCGCCTGCTCACCTGGGAGCTCACGTCTATCATCAGCCGCCACAGGTCGTACCAACCCTTTACCCAGAGACTGCCCCGGTCACTTGCCGTGACCATCTGCCCGTTCATCCAGAGACTGCCCCGGTCACTTGCCGTGACCATCTGCCCGTTCATTCAGAGACTGCCCCGGTCACTTGCCGTGACCATCTGCCCGTTCATTCAGAGACTGCCCCGGTCACTTGCCGTGACCATCTGCCCGTTCATCCAGAGACTGCCCCGGTCACTTGCCGTGACCTCCAGCCCGTTCACTCAGAGACTGTCCCGGTCACCTGCTGTGACTTCCTGCCCGTCTTCCCTGGTCGCCACCCGCTCCCTTACAAGGACCGCCCCCTTGTATAGTAGCTCAGAGGTTCCGCCTCCCAGACCCGTTACAGTTTGCTCGGGCCATGGAACCCGGTGGCACCCAAGCTCCCTCGCTCTCGGACCTGTGTCATGAACTGTCCCGTCAGAGGTCCCAACAGGAGTCCATCCTGGGTCACCTGCGGAATGTCAATACTCGCCTGGACACTCTGACTGCTCCACCAGCAACCTCCGCCAGTGCCATGTCTCGCAATCCGGCAGCTCCGCTGCCCACTAATACCATGGTATCCTACCCCGGACCCCGGCTTTCTGCACCTCCTCGCTTCGGAGGCGACTCCGCCCAGGCTCGGGGCTTCATAAATCAGTGCACCCTGCACTTTGAACTATTGTCCCACCAGTTTAACTCCGACCGAGCCAAAATTGCATTCATCATGTCCCATCTCACTGGGGAGGCCCTGGCCTGGCTAAATCCTCTATGGGAGAGAGGAGACCCCCTGGTGTCCAACTTGCCTGCTTTTCTCACTGCTTTCCGGAAAGTCTTCGACGAACCCGGACGGAAGACCTCATCCGCATCATCACTGCTACGCCTCCGTCAGGGAAGTCTCACCGTGGGCCAATATGCCATACGGTTCCGTACCCTTGCCTAGGAGCTGGCCTGGGATAACGACGCTCTGGTATCCCGTCTTCTGGGAGGGTCTGTCCGGCCGTATTAAAGATGAACTTGCCGGTCGGGACATCCCTACCACTCTCGATGACCTAATAACTCTTGCCACCCGGATTGACCTACGGTTCCAGGAGCGTGCCAAAGAGGTCACCCGTGAGAGGAGGTTACCTCGTCTAGCTCCTACTTTTCAGAAACCCGTCACTCCCTCCGTCTCTACCCAGGTACACTCTCCTGAGCCTATGCAGGTCGACCAGACCAAGATGGTCAAAACCCGTCAGGACTTACGCCGTGCCGAGGGGAGCTGCTTCTACTGTGGCAGTAAGGAGCACCGGATCCGTACCTGCCCGGAGAGGTCAGGAAACGCCTGTGTCTAGGTTCGCTCAGAGAGGTCGACCTAGACAAGAATAAATCCTCTCCATCTCTGCTGTTGTCAGTCTCAATCGTCTGCGGGGAGAACCGTTATTTCGAACTAGCCCAACTTGACTCTGGAGCAGCCGGGAATCTTATTTCACAGTCCCTGGTAGAGAAATACCGCATCCCCACCAAACCTCTGGCTGTACCCTTGTCTGTTGCTGCCGTGGATGGGGGTCTCTTACCACGCCCCATCCAACTCATCACCGAATCCATTACTCTGCAGGTGGGAATGCTGCATTCTGAGAGTATCTCCTTTCATGTTCTGCCTGGACTCTCCCACGCCCTCTTGCTAGGCCTACCTTGGCTCCAGAGACATGCACCCGTGCTTGACTGGCAGACCAGAGAAGTCCTTCGCTGGGGACAGGACTGCCATAAGACCTGTCTGGTTCCCGTCCATCCCGTCCGTCCTTCTCCTACCCCAGCTAATCTACCTGGACTTCCGAGTCCTTATTGGTCTTATGCTGATGTCTTTAATAAAAAGGAAGCAGAGACACTACCCCCTCATAGACCATACGATTGCCCTATCGACCTGTTACCTGGTACTACTCCTCCCCGTGGGCGTATTTATCCATTATCCGCTGCTGAGACCCGGTCGATGTCCGAATATATTGAGGAGAATCTGGCCAGGGGATTCATCCGGAAATCTACCTCCCCGGCGGGAGCAGGCTTCTTTTTCGTCAAAAAGAAGGACGGCTCTCTCCGTCCCTGTATAGACTATAGAGGCCTTAACCAGATCACGGTGAAGAATAAGTACCCCCTTCCGCTCATTCCGGAGTTATTTGATCGTCTGAGGGGGGCTAGAATCTTCACCAAACTGGACCTCCGTGGGGCGTACAACCTGGTTCGTATCCGTCAGGGGGATGAATGGAAGACGGCATTCAACACCCGGGACGGCCACTATGAATATCTGGTAATGCCCTTTTGGTCTCTGTAACGCTCCTGCCGTCTTTCAAGAGTTGGTCAATGACATCTTCCGGGACCTTCTCTACTCCTGCGTAGTGGTGTACCTGGACGACATCTTGGTCTTCTCTCCGGATCTCCAGACTCACCGGAGGGACGTTCGTCAGGTCCTGCTCAGGCTCAGGCAGAATCACCTCTTCGCTAAATACGAGAAGTGCCTCTTTGAGCAGACCTCGCTTCCTTTTTTGGGCTACATTATTTCTCAGACCGGCCTACGAATGGATCCAGAGAAACTGTCTGCCATCGAGAAATGGCCTCGACCGGAGGGGTTGAAGGCCATTCAGCGATTCCTGGGCTTCGCTAACTACTACCGCCTCTTCATACCACATTTCTCTTCCCGGACTGCCCCAATTTCCGCGCTCACCCGTAAGGGTACTAATCCCAAAGAGTGGCCGCCCGAAGCAGAGGAGGCCTTTCTTTCCCTAAAACAGGCCTTCTCTTCCGCCCCGGTGCTGCATCGCCCGGACGGCAACAAGCAGTTCTTCCTGGAAGTTGACGCCTCCTCCTCTGGAGCCGGAGCGGTACTTACTCAAAAATCATCTTCCGGGAGAATGGTAACTTGTGGCTTCTTCTCCAAACTCTTCTCCTCTTCTGAGCGCAACTATTCCATAGGAGACCGAGAGTTATTGGCCATCAAGCTGGCGTTGGAGGAGTGGCGTTACCTACTCGAGGGGGCTCTTCACCCGGTAATAATTTACACTGACCACAAGAACTTGGCTTACCTCCAGCATGCCCAGAGACTTAACCCGCGCCAAGCCCGGTGGTCCTTGTTTTTTGCTCGCTTTGATTTTGTTCTTCATTTTCGCCCGGCTGACAAAAACGTCAAAGCAGACGCCTTGTCCCGATCCTTTCTGGTGTCTGATCTCGAGGAAGAACCTAAACATATCATCGATCCCGCCAGAGTAATGCAGGTGGCTCCCGTGAGTCTAAATCGTCTCCCTCCCGGTAAGACGTTTGTTTCAGTACCTGATCGGAAGAAGATCCTACACTGGGGCCATTCGTCTAAACTAGCTGGCCACGCCGGTCAGAAAAAGACCCTCCAGCTTATTGCCCGGCACTACTGGTGGCCTACCCTGCACAAGGACGTAATAGACTTTGTTTCTGCCTGTGTGTCCTGCGCCCGCAACAAAGTCCCGAGGCACCTGCCAGCCGGTCGCCTCCTTCCGCTTCCTGTGCCTGCTGCCCTCTGGCAGCATATTGCTATGGACTTCATAACTGATCTCCCCGTCTCCGCCGGTTGTATGGTCATTTGGGTGGTCGCTGATCGCTTTTCCAAGATGGCTCACTTTATTCCCCTGCCAGCCCTCCCGTCTGCACCCGAGCTGGCTAAAGACTTTATTCGTCACATCTTTCGTCTTCATGGCCTGCCCCTCCACATCGTGTCGGATCGTGGGGTACAGTTCACCTCACGCTTCTGGAGAGCCACTTGTATACTGCTAGACGTCACCCTGGACTTCTCTTCCGCTTACCACCCACAGTCCAATGGTCAAGTGGAGCAGATCAATCAGAACCTGACCAGTTACCTCCGGCACTTCGTTAATGCTCATCATTCAGACTGGGTGGATCTCCTACCATGGGCCGAGTTTTCTTATAACAATCACGAGAGCGAATCCTCCTCCAAATCCCCGTTTTTTGTAGTCTTCGGTCAGCATCCTCGGATTCCTTTTCCTGTCTCCACCTCTGTGGACAACCCGGCTGCGGAATCTCTCGTTAGCAAATTTTCCTCCATTTGGGAGAGTACCCGATCCGCACTCCTTCAGTCGTCCGAACGGATGAAAAGACACGCTGACAAAAAACGCCTGGATCCTCCACAATTTCGTCCTGGAGATAAAGTCTGGCTCTCATTTAAATATGTCCGGCTCAAGATTCCTTCCTATAAGTTAGGGCCTCGGTTCATCGGTCCTCTGGAGGTCATCAGTCAGATCAACCCGGTGGCCTATAAATTGAAACTCCCGGCCAACTTACGGATCCCTAACTCCTTCCATGTATCTCTCCTCAAACCTGTGGTACTTAACTTTTTTTCCAAGTCTACAGGTACGCCTCCTGCTCCGGTTTCTGCTGAGGACGAGTTTGAGGTAGAGAACATTCTTGCCACCAAAAGGGTAAGAGGAAAGACCTTTTTTCTAGTAGATTGGAAGGGGTTTGGTCCTGAGGAGAGAACGTGGGAGCCCCGGGAGAACATCCATGCCCCTCTTATCCTAGCTAAATTTCTGTCTGGCCTAAAAAAGGGGGGGCCTAAAGGGGGGGGTACTGTAGCGCCGGCGTCCCTGCCCTCTGCTAGGCAGGGACGCTGTTCCCCTCACCTCTCTGCTCCGTGCCCAGCGTCCTCCTCCCGCTCTACTGGCAGCGCGCACTCCTTCCCGGCCACTGTGCTTAGGGCGCGCGCGCTCTCCCTCCCTCTTAAAGGGGCCGCGCGCGCCGTTCTAAGGAGTCCCCGGCCAATGGCCGGAGGACTTCACCATATATAAGGCACCTCCTCCAAAATGGAGGTGCCCGAGCAATGTTGTTGCACTGTTCACTACTCTGCTTCAGCCCTCAGGTCCCGTTGCCAGTTACCTGCCAGATACCTGCCAGATTCCTGCCAGCTTGCTGTCTTATTCCTGCCTGATTATCTGCTACCTGCCTGCTAGTCTGAGGTCCGACCGTCTGCCTTCCAACTCCTGTCAGTCTGTCTATGGACCAGCTTGCCTGCTCACCTGGGAGCACACATCTGCTACCTGCCTGCTAGCCTACCTGGAGGCTCCGCCGTCACGTGCTGTGACCACCTGCCTGTCCAGTGACTCCTGCCCGCTCACCTGGGAGCGCTCATCTGCTGCCTGTCTGCTAGCCTACCTGGAGGCTCTGCCGTCACGTGCTGTGACCACCCGCCTGTCCAGAGACTTCTGCCCGCTCACCTGGGAGCGCTCATCTGCCGCCTGTCTGTTGGTCTTCCTGGAGGCTCCGCCGTCACATGCTGTGACCACCCGTTCATCCAGAGACTCTCGCCTGCTCACCTGGGAGCTCACGTCTATCATCAGCCGCCACAGGTCGTACCAACCCTTTACCCAGAGACTGCCCCGGTCACTTGCCGTGACCATCTGCCCGTTCATCCAGAGACTGCCCCGGTCACTTGCCGTGACCATCTGCCCGTTCATTCAGAGACTGCCCCGGTCACTTGCCGTGACCATCTGCCCGTTCATCCAGAGACTGCCCCGGTCACTTGCCGTGACCTCCAGCCCGTTCACTCAGAGACTGTCCCGGTCACCTGCTGTGACTTCCTGCCCGTCTTCCCTGGTCGCCACCCGCTCCCTTACAAGGACCGCCCCCTTGTATAGTAGCTCAGAGGTTCCGCCTCCCAGACCCGTTACACTGGAGCCTCCTCCGTTCCTCTCCTTTCTGTTTTCTCTCTCCAGGCTCAGGCCTTGAGGCTGGGCCTGCCTGGGGAGCAGAACCCATAGAGAGCCCCTGCTCCCAGCCTCCTTCTCTCTCTTCTCCCTCTCTCTTCTCTCTCTGACTCCAAGATGGTGCCCACCTTATATACTCCCCTTTCCAGTGCACCCTGGATCTACTCTCCCCACCCACACACTACCGGGTTCCCTCTTTCTAGGTGTTCCCTCCCCCACACTCCAGCCAGGGACAGGGGCAGTTGTGTTCACTCTTGGGAGCATTGTCGCCCTGCCCCTCGGAAATGTGGTGTAGTGCATGTGGGTGTTAGGGTCCTGAGCCACACTCCATCCTTACCTGGAAGTGAGATATCACCCCTCTGGGTGAGATGCAATACCTCTGTAGCGACCGAACCCTCGGGGCGCTACACCTACGCATACGCAAATCGAAAACGGACCCAGCGGGCAGGGGCACTTGGGAGCTTTTACAACCCACTAACAGTACACTGTGTCCGGTAACAATAGTAAAAATATATACAGCCATCAGGCCACAAAGTAATTTCTTCCTATCACACATTGATGGAACTCCATTATCAAGATACCAGTTCCAATCTATATTTAATAAATGCCTAACATCAGCAGGGTACCACCCCAAAGATTACGGAACACACTCATTCCGCATAGGCGCAGCCACGGAAGCAGCAAGAGCAGGACTGTCAGAAGCAGAAGTTCAGAAAATAGGAAGATTGCGATCTGCGTGTTTTGCAAGATACATAAAACTGGACTTGTTATCCTAACGTGGTTTGTTTCTTTTACAGGTGACGCTAAGCCAACAGTGTGGGTGATAGGTCACTCGTACATATACTGGGCAGAAAAAAGGGCGAAAGTCCGCCCGGGCGGGAGGAAGTTAGGGTTTCATAACACATATTTCAACTGGAGAGGTATTAGAAGTCTGCGATGGCCACAGGTACTAATGGAGGTGATCGAGATAGGGAGAGAGGCAACAGGTCCGGTCATATTAGTTATACACGCCGGGAGAAACGACCTCGGTCATTACAAGAGCGCAGAATTAATGGCAATAATGAAGCTAGACACTGAGCGCTTCAGAGCATTTTTTAGAAAACTACTGTAACTATAGTATGGTCAGAGATTGTGCCGAGAGCGGTATGGCGAGGTGCGCGAGACAGCGCGGCCATCGAACGGACAAGGCGGCTAATAAATATTCGGATGGCAAAATTTGTAAAAGAAAGAGGTGGTGTAGTAATACAACACCGAGAACTGGAAGGAGATAAAGCAGGCCTCATACGGCCCGATGGTGTTCACGTAACGGATATTGAACTGGACATATTCCTGTCAGGACTCCAGGACGGAGTAGAAAAAGCGTTAATGATGATGGGTGGGGTCGGAGTCCTGCCTACGAGTACGCAGGATCCTCCAAGGCCTGGAAATAGAAAGGACATGTTGGAGAGTTACTCTTGTTGGCCAACTTGCCGGTGTGGAGACACAGGGCATGCTGCAACAAGCTGAATCATTTTGGAAATAAAATGGCTTTCTAATGAAATGAGTTAAAGAGTTAATAAAGCTGTGACCGATCCTCACCCATCCAGTTGTAAGAGTTACATTATTGTATTGTCAAGGAAAGGGGGGCGGTAGGGGGGCTGATCGTCTGGGTTTGGTTAGGGGTCCCCACAGTCTGGTAGACTCCAACTAAATAAGGAAGGAGTCACTGACTGTGGTGGCCCCTCCCCGGGCCGTGGCAATTGGTGACCCCCCTTCGCTTCCCCTCACTGACCAGTGATCCTGAAGTCCCCGGAAGAGTCCAATGAAGCGGAAGGGACGGCTGCCACAAGCCGCCCCATGAATGCATAAACACCGGGACATCCCATTTTCCTTCCTTTATGTGTTGGTCCCGAAGTCGAACGTCCCTCCCACCCTCTTTGGTGTGAAGACTGCAAGAAGGACAATCATAGACTTTTCAAGTCACAGCTGCCTGGAAATAGAAAGGACATGTTGGAGAGTTACTCTTGTTGGCCAACTTGCCGGTGTGGATGTGGCGCCCCTGAGGGTTCGACCGCCACAGGGATGCTGCACTTCTCTAATGGAGTGTAGTGTCCCTCCTCTGAGGTAAGAACAGTGCGATGGTCAGGACCCTTCCTTCACATCCAACACCACACTTCTCCCACCAGAGGGGGCTAGAATGCACTAGGTGCTGCCCTCCTGGTTACTGGGAGACTGGGGAACCAAGAGATAGGGGAACCATTTAGTGGATGAGGGTGTAGGACTCACATTTTAGTGACACTGTAAATTTCATATTTAATAATAAAACCATTTTGGTTCTTGGTCTTTGTATTGTGATCTCCCTCCCTGAGCGTGGATCCTGTGTGGGCCTGCAGAGGACGGAGACACGGCCCTCATACCTTAGCCTTGGGTCGAGGGGCAGGTTGCAGATAATGAATGTCTCAACCCGGTCAAGGACCATGACCAAGAAGGCCCGGAGCTTAAGAGTGTAGCTCCACAGCAAATGGATCCCAGGGACGATGCAGATGGAGCGGTATACGCCACCTGTCCTCACCACCTGATATACTCAGAGGGAGTCCGGCTGCAAGAGGGGTACCGGCCCCCGACACCCGACCTTGCTACTCTACATCCTGGTCGGGAAAGCCCGGTAGGCCCAGAGGATCCCACAGGGTAACGGAAGGAGCGGAGCTGCCACCCGTACCCTTTTTCTGAGAGGAGTTCAGAGGGAGACCCGGCCTATCTACACACACACAGACAGGAAAGTACCTGGTCTACAGTCTAGGAACACTCTGGTGTGGGGTCCTGATTGAACGCTGGACTTACTCGGAGGTTGTCAGACCCTCGTCTCTGGTGACCGCAGAACTCCACGAGGAGCAGGGAGAAGCCTTGCAGCTGTACTCTACAATGTGAGTAAAAACCCTGGAAGTTAACCCCTATGGCCTCCGGACTCTTTATTCTGCATTACACCGCGCTACGTAGCACCAGATCTCCTGGACTACTACCCCCGTCTTCCTGCCCCTCTGCCCTGAGGCCTTGCTCCGCCTGTGGGGAGTAGTAACAACGACTGCCGCCATAATATCATGCCTCAGCGGACTGCAGCGGCGCTGGTGGCCTTCACCAGGTGCCACAGGTGGCGTAGTCGAGATCAGCCACTCAACCCGGATAAGCCCGTACCATCTCTTTTTGTTTTAGTGTGACGACCCTGGGCACGGGTCGGGTCCGGGCCACGGCTGCACCCCATCTCTACTTCAAAGGACCCGACCCGAGTACCCCATCTCCCAGGGTAAGGGCTTACAGAGGAAGCACGTGAGTCACACATGGAGACACAGGGCATGCTGCAACAAGCTGAATTATTTTTGAAATAAAATGGCTTTCTAATGGAATGAGTTAAAGAGTTAATAAAGCTGTGACCATCCTCACCCATCCAGTTGTAAGAGTTACATTATTGTATTGTCAGGGAAAGGGGGGCGGTAGGGGGGCTGAGCGTCTGGGTTTGGTTAGGGGTCCCCACAGTCTAAGTGGGGTGGTAGCAACTCTCTTGTGCCAGCATTTGTTTACAAGCCCCTTCTGCTGTGGGTGATAATTTGCAGAGAGATCGCTCTTTAGATTGTCAGCTCTTTTCTTGTGACAAATACTATAGAGGAGGGGTGAGAGGGGCTTCAGGGAGAAATTGTTAATATTTTCTTAATATCTCCATGACAATAAATAATTTCCATCCTGTGCTACAGAGGTGACATTATTGACTCCCCTTCTGCAGGTTCAGAGATGCCTGTTTGTTTAAGCTCCTCAGCGAGCTAATAGCAGGCAATCATCCCTCCACATTAATGCGCTTCTCCGGCTTGTCAATTTGTATCTAAAAGACGTCTTTACCTTTTCATTTCAAATACCAATTTACAGGTCTTACCGAGAGAGAATTTAGAAATCCTAATCACGTACGTGCCTGAGCAAGTCATGATTGTCCGTGAGGTTTGTGAGCTGCAAACCAAATGTACATACATAATGCAGCAAGTCGCTGAGAATGGGAAAAGATGAAGGAATTCTTATCTCATTATGTTCTATAAATATCAACATCTCAACAACAACCACGTCCTGATCTGATATCAGAAATTCCTTTTTTTTGTTAATAAATCCATTACACAACAGAAGAGAATCAAAGCCATGTTCTTTCTCTACAGTTTATATCTGTCCCCCTTTCCTACTGTCTGTAGGTCATCAAGAACACGGTGGCAGCAGCAGGTGCAATAATACATGACTGCAGGATCAGACGACAGTTTGTGATCGTGTATACGTGTTGTAAGGTGGCAGCCGGACAGGTCGTGGACGGGAGGTATGTGTCCCCGAAGTGCCAAGCTTCGGTGATGTAGGACCCGGAGAAGCAGGCTCCAGCACACATAGTGCTGAGAGGAATTTAATGGGCCTGGATTACAGGGCCGGGTTTTACGAGCAGCTGAAAGAGCTGGAGGGGAACAGCGGCTCACTTACCTCCAGTCCAGGTCTTGGAAGGCTGATTTAAGACAGCTGCGCCTGTCTCAGTCTGTCTTTGTGTGTTGGGCAGGGTGAGCAGACCTTGCATGTGCTGCTTAGTCTCTGCAGGAGGCAGAGAAAAGCACTTTTGTTTAAACGGCTGAGGCCGTGCTGCATGGACTTCTTATTTTGAACTTTGTTTTGTTATTCCTTTTTGTGCCAGGAAAAGGCTGTTACTTTTGATTCCTCACTGGTGTATGGACACTAAATAAACCACCAGTTTGTTTGAACCCGCGGACTGCATCACTGTGTGAACCTGCTTAAACATCTGTTGCAGGCACAGCAGGCACAACAAGCACAGCACCAGCAGCTACTTCAGCAACTGCAGCAGCAACTTCAGCAACAGCAGCCTTAGCAGGCGCAGTTCCAGCAGCAGTATCTGCAGAGCCAGCAGAACATACAGCAGCAGCAACGGGAGCAGCAGCAGGAAACAAATAAACTACTGATGCAGCAGTTCCAACAGCAGCAAAGACAAATGGAAATCTTGGCAGAGCAGATCCGTGGCAGGACGACCGCCACATCCTCAGATCCAGGTGATGACTCACACGTCAGGAAGACGGTAAGAAGAGCATTACAAAAGATGACCCCGGGTGATGATGTTGAGGCTTTCCTGACAGTCTTTGAGAGGGTGACAGAGCGGGAGAAATTGCCTTCAGAGCAGTGGGTGGAGGTACTGGCGCCATATTTGACAGGCGAGCCGCAGAAGGCCTATTATGACTTGGCCTTGCAGGATGCAAAAGAGTACGCTAAGTTGAAAACTAAGATTTTGGCATGCTTAGGAGTGACTCTGACTGTCAGGGCACAACGGGTGCAACACTGGGCCTATTGCAGTGACAAACCTCCCCGGTCCCAGATGTTTGACCTCCTACACCTGGTTCAAAAGTGGTTGCAACCTGAATCTTCCTCCCCAGCACAGATGGTGGAGAAGGTCGTTATAGACAGGTTTATACACTCTCTCCCGAAGTCGGTGAAATCCTGGGTTGCCCAGGGAGATCCCCATAATGTCGATGACTTGGTGGGGTTGGTGGAAAGATACCAGGCGGTTTAGAGTCCGTTGGGAAAACAAGGGGTTGTAGCCTCTCAATACTGGGTTTCCCAAAAGGCGGCGAACACGCAAAAGAAGGGAGCTAGAGCCACACCTGGGGGACATCCTAGAGTTCAGGAGGGGTCTGAGTTTGTGCCCAAGGTCCCACCCCATAATATAGTGTGTTGGAGATGTCATACCCCTGGCCATATTGCCGCCCGGTGTCCCATAAACTCTGAGCCAATGGACTGCAACATGGGCCGGCATTGCTCCTATTTTGCCTACCCCGCCGGCAGCGCGGATCGTCAACATGGCGAGGGCCCTCAGGCATGCTCTGTGTCAGTAAACGGGGTACAAATCTCTGGACTATTGGACTCAGGAAGTTTGGTGACCCTTATAAGGGCCACACTCCCTCATCGACTGGTTCCTGGGAAGGTGGTGGGTGTCCGGTGTATCCATGGGGACGCTAAGAACTATCCTGTGGCCCAGGTGGATGTAAACACGGACTGTGGCACCACATCTCATGAAATGGCGGTCGTTAAGGACCTATTGCATCCCATAATAATTGGACGTGATTTTGCATTATTCTGGGAAATGTGGGGGAAAGCGGGGACACCTGGTTGCTCAGACGACAGCCAGATCACCCCTAAGGAAACTTACCCGCAGAACATGGTAGATGAGTTTCCCATGTGTGTGTTTGTGGGCGATGAGGATGAGGCAACATCCCCTGAGGCCAATATCCCTGAGCTGGAGGTGTCCGAGGGAAACTTTGGAACTGCCCAACTCAGGGATTTAACTCTGAAAAGGGCCTTTGAAAATGTTACTGTGTTAAATGGGGTGCCTCAGGAACCGGGGGCTGACACTCGGTTCCCTCATTTTGCTGTGAATGGGGATTTGCTGTACAGAGTAACCAAGCCAAGGGGTGAGGTAATAGAACAGTTGCTGGTGCCAGGGCCGTATAGACGCAGGGTGTTAGACATGGCTCATTCTCATGTGTTGGGTGGTCACCTGGGTGCAGACAAGACTCAGGAACGGATCCTCTAGAGATTCTACTGGCTAGGTTGCTATAGAGAAATTAAGAGTTATTGTCGTTCCGGCCCCACATGCGAGATAACCTCCCCAGTGGCCCACTTCCGCAGTCCCCTAGTGCCCCTACCCGTCATCGAGGTTCCATTCGAACACATAGCAATGGATCTAGTGGGGCCTCTGGTCAAGTCTGCCCAAGGGCATCAGTATATCCTGGTGGTATTAGATTATGCTACACGGTATCCGGAGGCCGTACCACTACGAAACTCCTCCGCCAGGTGTATAGCCCAGGAGTTAGTCCACATGTTTTCAAGAATGGGGTTGCCTAAGGAGATCCTAACAGACCAAGGAACTCCATTTATGTCAAAGGTCATGAGGGAATTGTGCAAGACATTGCAGATTGCACCACTGAGAAACTCCGTGTACCATCCCCAGACAGACGGACTGGTCGAGAGGTTTAACAAAACCTTGAAAGCAATGTTGAGGAAAGCAGTTCAAAAGGATTGCCAAGACTGGGACTGTCTGCTTCCCTATCTGTTGTTCACCATCAGGGAAGTTCCCCAAGCTTCCACAGGTTTCTCCCCGTTTGAACTACTCTATGGACGACACCCTCGAGGACTCCTGGATGTGGCGAAAGAGTCCAGGGAAGCTGAGACCACTCCCTATAGGAGCGTTGTGGAGCACGTTGCCCAGATGCAAGAGAGGATTGCCCACATGATGCCCATTGTGAGGGAGCACCTCCTCAAGGCACAAGGGGCACAGTCCAGGGTGTATAATAGGTCGGCCCGGGTGAGATCGTTCAACCCAGGAGATTGAGTGCTTATGCTAGTGCCCACAGTGGAGAGCAAGTTCATGGCCAAGTGGCAGGGCCCATATGAGGTGGTAGAGAAAGTGGGGGAAGTCTACTATAAAATCCACCAACCGGGGAAGAGGAAGCCCTGCCAAATTTACCATGTTAACTTCATTAAGCCATGGCAAGATAGAGAGCCCGTGGAAGCTCCCTAGAGTTGCCAGGACTCACTCAGGTCATAGAGCATGAGGTTCTCACAGAGCCTCATGTTTGCGTCAATCTAAAACCATACCGGATCCCCGAGTCCCGCAGAGAGGTGATCTCAAAAGAAGTGAAGCGGATGCTTAACCTGGGAGTCATTGGAGAGTCCAAAAGTGGATGGTCCAGTCCTATAGTCTTAGTGCCAAAACCAGATGGAGAATGGCGGTTTTGCAATGACTATAGGAAGCTGAACGAGGTCTCGAAGTTCGATGCCTACCCAATGCCAAGGGTAGATGAGCTTATCGAAAGGCTAGGACCCACTCGGTACATCACCACTCTGAACCTCATCAAAGGATATTGGCAAATTCCCCTGTCCAAAGAGACCAAGGAGAAGACAGCCTTCTCAACGCCAGACGGATGTTATCAATACGTCAGGATGCCGTTTGGGTTGCAGGGAGCGCCGGCCACCTTCCAGAGAGCCATGGACCGGATCTTAGCATCCCACAAAAAGTATGCAGCGGCCTACCTAGATGACATCGTCATATTCAGCCAGGACTGGGAAAGTCATCTGGACAAAGTTCAAGCCATACTTGATGCCCTAAGGAAGGCGGGCTTTTCTATCAACCCAAAGAAATGTGCCATGAGGATGGAGGAAGCCAAGTACCTAGGGTACGTGGTTGGTAGAGGGGAAATAAAACCACAAATAAATAAGGTCGAGGCGATCTTGAACTGGCCACAGCCCCTCTTAAAGAAGCAGGTCAGGGTGTTTCTACTATCGAAGATTTGTCCCTAACTTTGCCCTGATAGCAGCCCCGCTGACCGATCTTCTGAAAGGGACAAAGTCAGCTATGGCCAGGTGGTCCCCGAAAGCAGAAGCGGCCTTCCAGGAATTGAACCTGGTCCTCTGTAAACAGCCAGTCTTGGTGGCACCCAACTTCTCCAAGGAGTTTGTGGTTCAGACGGATACATTGGATGTCGGGCTGGGAGCAGTCTTGTCCCAGGAGATTAACAGAGAAGAACACTCTGTAATATACCTCAGTCGGAAGCTCTCCACTTGTGAGAAGAACTACTCCATTGTAGAAAAATGTTTGGCCATTAAGTGGGCGTTAGACACTCTGAGGTATTACCTGTTAGGTAGAAGGTTCAGGTTAGTGTTAGACCATGCCCCACTGAGGTGGATGCGAGAAAGGAAGGGGAACAATGCCAGAGTGACTAGGTGGTTCCTGGCTCTACAAGATTTTAGTTTCCAGGTAGAGCATAGGCCTGGGAAACAACATGGGAATGCTGATGCCTTTTCAAGGGTTTATTGAATGGTGACAGAAGGTGCCAGAGGGGTGGGGTATGTAAGGTGGCTGCCGGACAGGTCATGGACGGGAGGTATGTGTCCCCGAAGTGCCAAGCTTCGGTGATGTAGGACCCGAGAAGCAGGCTCCAGCACACATAGTGCTGAGAGGAATTTAATGAGCCTGGATTACAGGGCCGGGTTTTACGAGCAGCTGAAAGAGCTGGAGGGGAACAGCTGCTCACTTACCTCCAGTCCAGGTATTGGAAAGCTGATTTAAGACAGCTGCTCCTGTCTCAGTCTGTCTGTGTGTTGGGCAGGGTGAGCAGACCTTGTAAGTGCTGCTTAGTCTCTGCAGGAGGCAGAGAAAAGCACTTTTGTTTAAACGGCTGAGGCCGTGCTGCATGGACTTGTTATTTTGAGCTTTGTTCTGTTATTCCTTTTTGTGCCAGGAAAAGTCTGTTACTTTTGTTTCCTCACTGGTGTATGGACACTAAATAAACCACCAGTTTGTTTGAACCCGCGGACTGCATCACTGTGTGAACCTGTGCCTACCTACAACGCGGCTCAGTGAGTACTAACCCCTACAGTGTGTACACATAGAACTGCAGAGGAACTGTATACTCAAAAAAATTTAGTTAAATACCCTCATAAAAATCCCTGAGCTTTGATGATTTTGATGCTATTTTCCATTTTGCGTTGTGACCCTCCATTGCAAAGATATTCACATTTGTTCCTTCTGGAGCGCATATGTGAAATCTCTGCTAGCAGACCATCAGAGTCTTCTCTGGGGGAGTGCACTTTCACTTCTACCTCCCAATCGCTGCCAATTATTGCTTGGCAGATTGACTAGGAATCTATAACTCTGGGGGTGAGAGGTGAAAGAACACCCCATAGAAGACTTTGAAGAATCTCCTGTTTGGACTGCTAGCAGAGATTTAACATGCTGCGCTCCAAAATCAACAAATTTGAATATCTCTGCAATGGAGCGACGCAGCTCAAAACAAAGAACTGGCAGAATCGGGAGAGATAAGAGATTTTTACAAGGTATTTAACTCACATTTTTTGATAAAGTCACAGGTCCTCTATAAACCGATTGAAAGGCTGGTTCACTTTTTTTTTTTAGATACATGATGTCATAAAAAAAGTGCAAACAACCTATACAATAATAAACTGCACAAAAACACATGCAATTTTGTGATGTTGTTATCAACTGCACCTTTTTTTATTTACCAACAATAAGCAGCACAGATAAAAACCGTGGCTATTTGCGACAAAACCCTTGCGCCGATTCATCAAGAGTGGTATAGTGCAAACTCGTGCTGCGACAGTCTTCACGGAGTACAGAGCACCGAAATTCATTAAGAGGTGCATGCCACTTAATGAATTCGGAGCCTCTTCTAAGTGTTGTGCGCCTTCGTGTGCTGTGACAGAAATGCTACTCCAGTCAAGTCATTGTAGAAAACACACACTGGAACATTTGATGAATTTGATGGGAGGAATGGCAGTGTCCCTGTCTAACCCTGTCTCCTCCCCACTTCACCCATTTCATTGGAGCTGATTCAAACTGGTGGAAAACGCCAAACATCGCAAAACTATTGCGCAACTCCCCGTTAAGCAAAAAATGGTTGACTTAAATGTTTTTTAACCACTTTTATGGTGCAAAAGCTTTGATGAATGTGTTTTTTAATCCATCTTTTAAGTGATTAATATATCTCTGGTATACAAACCTGTACTCAGGAAATCCATTTATGATATCTGCATATATTGGCCCTGGTTCAACATTTGTGATCTATTGAAGTCACTCTTCTTTTTTTTGTCTCGTGGTATTCGCTCACACATTTTGTGCCAAATTCTTCAAAATGGCACATGTTGTTCATGAATTCAATGCAAAATCAAAAATGCTCTTTATCTTTTTCTTTAACTGGCTTTGGCAAATTTTCAACAATTTGGTAAAAGTTGCATTTCTTGAATCTGTCTAAAACATCTGTAAAAGCAAAGTTGTCAAGGAAAAAATTAAAAAGAAAGACTTAAAAAAGAATGACAACTTAAAAAGTGGAGTAAGAAGTATAGAAAATAAGGCGCAAAGCCACTAAAAAGGAGCAAATGACTCTAGAAAAGTGGAGAAACAACAATGATGTATTAGGGTCAATGGCTTTTAAAGGTGGATTCCGCCTGCATCCTTCTAAAAAATCGCTTGAAAAAAAAATTAACATATGCACTGCAAGGTCAATACGACTTGCTGATCACATGTTCAGGCCTTTTGCAGCTTCTTTTAACTGCTTCAGGCTTCTAAAGCCGTGAAGCGGCTAAAAAAAGTGACTGGTCCATTCTTCAGGCAGCTCCCATTTAGAAGTCGCCATTATTTTATATATGAAATTTAAAAAAAAGAAACCTGTGACAAAGTTTCCGCAAAAACAAATAAAAAGATGAGAAAGATAACTCTTCAGGAAACATACCGTCGGCAATTTTTACTGACGCGTCTTCTGCTTCAGCTATACAAGGCGTCATGTGTACTACCCTTAGAGCAATTAAGTCCGGCTTTGGGGTACAAGTAACATAAAGTGACTGAAGACTTGTGAATCCTCACAGTGCGTGCACTGCACACTGTGAGGATTTTCCGGTGCTGGAAGCAGGCAGTCATATGACCGCAAGTATGCAATTTGCGTACTTCTAGCCACATTCTGACTAGACTTGACGGACCTTGCTCAATACATTTGAATTGAGCGAGGCTGCACACGTTTAGTCGGCACGTGACTGCATGTATAAAAAATTACATACTTGCAGTCACGTGTCTGCCACAGCCAGTGCCAGTACTGTGCATGCAGTGAGGATTCATAAATCTGCAGTCACTCATTCCCTTGTACCCCAAAAACCAGACAACCCTTTTTAGAATCCACATCTGAGTAACCCACTGACTATACAGAACTCGGCACAACATCAATACTAAGGAAAGATGCAAACCTTAAACAAATGGTTTTACGTTCTGTTGGGTTCATCGCTAGAACTGAGAGCCAGAAAGTACAGAAATGATACAACATGGAAAACCCCAGCTCTTCTCCCACAAGACAGAGATTAAGAGTTAGATTTGTAAGGAGCTGTTATGTGTGAGGAGTGCTGGGATCACCATGATTGTGGGGTTGAAGGACAGACTTGTCTATACAGGAAATATCTCCTTATTACTTCTTGTCATGTTCATCACCAGGAAAGGGTTTTAGCGCACGGAGGTCCTGACTTGAAGATAAGAATAGCAGCTGTAATGAAAACACTTGGCCGATGATCTGCGGTAGACATCTGTGTGTAACCTCCTGGGACTAAACCAGAAGAAAATACAATAACTTTCACTTGTCCCCAGCCATAAACATCCCCAGGGGCGTCACAGATCTTGTATTAGGAGTTGAACTCCTGATGTATATTTAATGCAGAAGACAATATCTAACTATTTTCCATACTTATCAGATGTGCAGAGCTGGAGCTATGGTTTATCTTCTGATTTTCTATATGAAACTAATGACTCCTAGTTTGTCTATAACTCCTCTGGGATTGCTGGTGAAACACTTCACCGACATATTGCCAGAAAAGGGCTCATTATGTTATGTTTTCCAGCTGCTAATTTGGTAATAGCGAAGTCCAATCCATTGACCACCTCATTCATAGCTCAACAGTGCTAATCCACCAGTAAAACATGAGAGGATTATTATTTTACAAGAATAAAACTGCGAATGACACTATTGTTGCAATGTAAACCTTACAGAATTGGAACCCAGTGGCAGTCATATTTGACTGGACTTGACACCATCCCTTCTGCACATACAGGTGCTTCTCACAAAATTAGAATATCATCAAAAAGTTTATTTATTTCAGTTCTTCAATACAAAAAGTGAAACTCATATATTATATAGAGTCATTACACACAGAGTGATCTATGTCAAGTGTTTATTTCTGTTAATGTCGATGATTATGGCTTACAGCCAATGAAAACACAAAAGTCATTATCTCAGTAAATCTTAGTTATCATTATCATTATCTTAGTCCTCGCTCCTCCTGTACCAGTCGCTGTCACATTGTGTTCAAAATTATTGTAATTGTTCTTGTATTATACCCCTTTTTCACATGTAAAGCGCCATGGAATAAATGGCGCTATAATAATAATAATAATACTTTATAACAACAGCTTGAAAAATGATTTTAAAATCCGAAATGTTGGCCTACTGAAATGTGTGTTCAGTAAATGCACTGAATACTTGGTCGGGGCTCCTTTTGCATCAATTACTGCATCAATGCGGCGTGGCATGGAGGCGATCAGCCTGTGGCACTGCTGAGGTGTTATGGAAGCCCAGGTTGCTTTGATAGCAGCCTTTAGCTCGTCTGCATTGTTGGGTCTGGTGTCTCTCATCTTCCTCTTGACAATACCCCATAGGGTTAAGGTCAGGCAAGTTTGCTGGCCAATCAAGCACAGTGATACTGTTGTTTTTAAACCAGGTATTGGTACTTTTGGCAGTGTGGACAGGTGCCAAGTCCTGCTGGAGAGTGAAATTTCAATCTCCAAAAAAGCTTGTGGGCAGAGGGAAGCATGAAGTGCTCTAAAATTTTCTGGTAGATGGCTGCACTGATTTTGGTCTTGATAAAACACAGTGGACCTACACCAGCAGATGACATGGCTCCCCAAACCATCACTGATTGTGGAAACTTCACACTAGACCTCAAGCAGCTTGGATTGTGTGCCTCTCCACTCTTCCTCCAGACTCTGGGACCTTGATTTCCAAATGAAATGCAACATTTACTTTCATTTCAAAATAACACCTTGGACCACTGAGCAACAGTCAGGTCTTTTTCTCCCTGGCCCAGGTAAGACGCTTCTGGTGTTGTCTATTGGTCATGAGTGGCTTGACACAAGGAATGCGACACTTGTAGTCCATGTCCTCCATACATCTGTGTGTGGTGGCTCTTGAGGCAATGACTCCAGCAGCAGTCCTCTCCTTGTGAATCTCCCCCAAATTTTTGAATGGCCTTTTCTTAACAATCCTTTCAAGGCTGTGGTTATCCCGATTGCTTGTGCACCTTTTTCTGCCACACTTTTTCCTTCCACTCAACTTCCCATTAATATGCTTGGATACAGCACTCTGTGAACAGCCAGCTTCTTTAGCAATATTCATCAATGAAGTAAAATCCCAGCACTCACATATGTTTTTAATGTTTCTTTAATGGACAACCACAGAAGACGATTCAGCCCTCCCAAGCTTTATCAATTGTGGACTGCTATTAACAACATGCATTTATAGGGAACAACCCCAGAAATACCAAAAACAAGAAAAAAAAAGAAAAAAACTTTTGTGACAGAAAACACTACAAAAATTATCATCAAATAAGTTATTACAATTAATCACAAAAATGTGTATATATACACAAAACTACAAAGTATATGCGCAACATATATCTAACATACAAAAAAATAAAATAAAATTGAGATGGGGCATTTTTATCACAAAAATCTATATTATTAGGTAATATCTGATATATAATTCCACATTGTATATACAATTTTTCCACATTGGAATTAATTAATGTTCTAATTTTAATAATATTTATTACAAAATATGTATAGTTTTTCCACATGGAAATGAATTAATATTCATTGCAAATAGTAATAATAAATTCTGTTGTATTGCTATGTTGATTATACCCATAATATATGGGATGAAGTATCCATCAAATATGCTACATTGTAATATACCAGAAAAAAAAACCTTTTAATTTTTTTATTTTTATTTATTATCTTTTTATTATAATTATTATATTCTTAAAATGTATTTATTTATATACTGTATGGAATTAATTCACACACTATCCATCCAATATACCATATTACATCAAAAAAACTTTTTGTTTATTTCCATTCAAAAAACTCCTAAGGTTTATTTATTTTTTATTAATTTACTATATCAGATATTCATCATCGTAAATGAACTTCATCGGGTGCCACTAATTAACGTGCTTGTGATGTCTGAAAAAGGAGAAAAAATATATAAATAAATAAACCTCTGAATACAGGATCACATAAAGCGGCTTGTCTCGTACTCCCTGTTCAAGCCATGTGGAGTCAATGTATTCAGGGTGTAGATACAATAGGCTTCTCTTTGCCATAGGATCTTTTTGATGTTGCCAGTTGCCATCACGTCTAGGTAATTCAACCTGTTCTAATGTTTGAAATTTAGGTTGCGCTATAGAATGTTTCTTCTCATTGAAACGATATGGAAGAGGTAATGTCAAATCATTGCATCGAATGGTAGATTTGTGCTTATTTATCCTCCTACCCACCTGCTGCATTGTCTCCCCTATGTAAAGTAAGCCGCATGGGCATTTTATAGAATAAATGACATAAAAACCCTTTGATTGCAAAACGTTTGCCTGTATGGGGATGTAAGAAATATTGGCCCCTGATCACATTATTGCACTGGGCACAATTCATACATGGATAAGTGCCATTATTATTATGGGAAAAGAAAGTCTGTTTTGGAATTTTTACTACACTCCCTATATCAGCCTGTATTATTCTGTTGTGTATGTTGGGTAACCTTTTATTACATACTAAGGGAGGGTTTCCAAATTCAGGCACATTAGGGTGTGCTTTCTCTAAAATGTACCAATATTTCTTCAGAATTGTATCTATTTTACAATTGATAGGATGGAATTCTCTTACAAAAGATATACGTTTTTTTTTATTTCTGTGGGCTGAAGTCAGCAGTCTTCCCCATGATTGTGGAGCCTACTGAAACAGACTAAGGGACCTTTTTAAATGCTTAGGAAGCCTTTGCAGGTGTTTTTTTGTTAATTATTCTAATTTACTGAGATAATGACTTTTGTGTTTTCATTGGCTGTAAGCCATAATCATCAACATTAACAGAAATAAACACTTGAAATAGATCACTCTGTTTGTAATGACTCTATATAATATACAAGTTTCACTTTTTGGATTGAACTGAAGTAAATTAACTTTTAGTCTAATTTTGTGAGAAGCACCTGTATGTTGGTGACATCTTAGGACCTTGGACTGTTCCTTTGCAGCTGACAGTAGCATCAAGTGCAAGATGCATTCAACTAATTACTGAGGTGTTGTAGAAGTGACACTTCATGAAGCGAAAGCTTTTCATGGACAAGTCTCCTCCACATAAGATGTCCCACAGTCCTTAGAATCCAGTGAGATCTGTAACATGTCATGAATTCATTTCTGCCCATTTTTCAGTGGTATCATTGCACAGAGATTTGGTGCTAGAGATGTCAAAGCTTGGGAGATAGTATTAAAGAGAAATTGTCAGTAGGATCAACTCTCCTACACAGTCTATATGGGCATGTAGGTCATAGGAAGCTGAATAATATGATACCTTGATATCTGTGATCCAATATCTTATTTCAGAGAAATCCATGTTGTTCTTAATATGTAAATGAGCTGTTAAGATCTATGGGCCGGACATAGATCTCCCCAGGAATCTGGCTCCAGAGATCATTGTAATTGAGAGGGGGTGATACCAGTGTGAGACATGCACATCAGGAGAGCAGACTGTCAGTCATTACAAGTCTCACACTGGGAATGTTCCCTTTCATTTAACATAAGCTATAGAGGCAGAGTCTCAGGGAGGTTTATGTCCGGCCCAGAGATCTTAACAGCTTATTTACATATAAGAACAATTTGGATTTCTCTGGAATAATACACCGGATTGCAGTTTACAGATTATAGGTTTTAAGAGTTTTGATCACCAGGGGCTTTCACTAAAGTCATTGGGAGACATTCATCATCGTGTTTATGCAAACGACTTTCTAGAGTAAAAAAAAAAATATCAAATTATGGTGCATGCCATATGAAAGCCATGTATTTTGGCTTTTTGATCTTTCACACCAGCTCAGGGCACTTTTGTAAAAGGTACATTGAGCTTTGAGGAAGAGTGTGGGGTCATGCGCCACCTAACACATTTGCTATTACATACGCCAGAAAATGGAGTAAATTATAGCACAAGCAAAGCAAGCGATGTGCCAAACATATTATCTGGTGGCACATTTTACACCATCATTCCCCATGGTCTTTTATTGCCTTTACTTGCAGGAGGAGGTAAAGCAAATTAGGCTTGTCACCAGTAATGTTATGAAAATGTCTTTTTTGACAAAACGCAACAAAATGACATTATAAAATGCTAATGTAACGAAACAAACACAAATAAAACAGATAAATGGCCAACACTGCAAGTGTAAATCACCTTCACAGCTCAGAGGGGACTGAAGGATTACCAAGAGGGGAAGTAAATAATGCTCTGCGCTTGTCATCTCTGCATAATCCAGAATGAACAGAGCATCTGTGGAAAAAGATTTTGGAGAGTTTGTAGGCAGGTCTGGATTAAAGTGAGAGGTATTTATTGGCGAATGTTAGCACATTATTACAGAGTGAAGAGTGTCGGGAAGAAGACAGACTGACAGCAAACTCGATAATGAACTATCTGCTCTCAGATCAGTAAATACGCAGCCGTATATAATAAGCGACAGTGGAGACGTCTTCCAGTATATGTGGAGCGCAGTAGATAATGTCCTTGTAACTTCACTCTGTTATCATTGCTGACATTTTCATAATATTTGCAGGAATACTATGATGAGGACGGGTCATTCAACAATGTCACAAGCAGTAAAACTCTCTGAGTTATGACCAATCAATACCTGGATACAATTTTAATGTTGTGTTTTGTATGCAAGATATAAATATTTGTCATTACATTATGGAAGGTTCTGCAACTTTGTATTTCAACTAAATAGTATACCTGTATTTTCAAGATCTTTTCTTGTTATGGAATGGAAAGATACAGTATTGTGCAAAAATTTTAGACAGGCGTGGAAAAAATGCTGCAGTTTAAGAATGCTTTAAAAAATGGAAGTGTTAATAGTTTATTTTTATCAATTAACAAAATACAAAGAGAATGAACAAAAGAGAAATCAAATCAATATTTGGTGTGATCACCGTTTGCTTTCAGAACAGCATCAAAGCATCAATTCTCTGTACACCTGCAAGCAGTTTTTGAAGGAGCTCGGCAGGCAGGTTGGAGAACTAACCACAGATCTTGTGCAAACCCTTCTGTCTCTTCGTGTAATCCCAGACAGACTGGATGATGTGAGATCAGGGCTCTGTTGGGCCGTATCATCACTTCCAGGTCTCCTTGTTCTTCTTTACGCTGGAGATAATTCTTAATGATGTCAGCTATATGTTGGGGTCGTTTTCCTGCTGCAGAATAAATTTGAAGTCAATCAGATGCCTCCCTGATAGTCTTCCATGATGAATAAGTTTCTGTCTATGTTTCTGAGCATTGAGGACACCATTAATCTTGATTCTTGACCAAATCCTCAATTTCATTTGCTGAAAGGCAGCCCCAAACTTGCGAGGAACCTCCATCATGCTTCACTGTTCCTGCAGACACTCATTATTGTGCCGCTCTCCTTTCCTTTGGCGAACAAATATAGAGTCTTTCTGGGATTACATAAAGAGGCAGAAGAATTTGCATAAGTGACATCCACTGAAGATCTGTGGTTAGTTCTCCAAGATGTTGGCAACAACCTCCCTGCCGAGTTCCTTCATAAACTGTGGGCAAGTGTAACTAGAACATTTTGAAAGTAAATGAAGCACAAATCAATTTCCTGTCCTATTATTCACAGTGTATTGCAGCAGGTGAAATGTCTGAAGCTTGAACTGCTTACTTCATACAGGTAAAAAAAAGTAAAAACAGAAAGGGGAAAACATCAATAACTTTGCCCTTAAAAAGTTGCATATCATTCATGACGCACCAAAATTGAGCACAAATTATGTCTTTTATTGCTTGTCTAAATAAGTTGAAGCCAAGGTTTCCATAACTTTTAACAGATGTATTAGTATTATTGTATTAGCCAGAAAAGGGTGTAAATCTTGTCACAAGTGTATCCTTGCTCATAGGAAACCAAACATTAATTTTCTGACTTAGGTTCGGTATAGACAAGTGTATGTTTTATAATAGATTCTAAGACAATAGAGGTCGCCTGTGCAAGAACAATATATGGGCCCTTGGCAGTCCAATAGCTCATCATAATGCTCAATTCCACCTGCTTTGGAGATGGTAGTGACCCCCTTTCCTCTTGGGCCCCTGTGCGGCTGCACAGGTTGCACCAATGGTATGTCCACCCCTAAATTCGAAGATGCAGGACTAAATACATTCACACAACATGGTTAAATAAAGTAATACAGTTTACTGAAATGATAAGGAAAATACATGTAACAGGTGTTTTGTATGTCAGTTTATACCATCCACAATTAAAAATTAATAAAAGGCATCATACATTTTCTCTTGGAATCTTTGCAATTGACCAGTTAAAAATGGATGGTGCACGGATGGTCTATGTATAGTATCCATTTTTTTGTTGTACCTATTGAGAATGCATGCTGCATTTATTTTTTTTACACAGACCCTCGGTTTGAGTGAAAGAAAGTTAATCTTAAGTAGCCCATTGGTTCAAGTGCTCTGTCTTGCACAGATATGGACTGGAAAAAAAAATCATCTGAACAAATCCTTAAGGAAAGTCTTAAATATGTCAATTTAATAAGATATTTAAATAGCCTCTTCCAAATTTTAGCTGAATCAATCATGTGGCAAAGCTCATTATATGGGCAGTATTGACTTATAGGATGGTACCTCAAATAGGTGGAACTAGAGACCCAGTTTTTTTTGCATACCTTTTTCAGCAAGCTTTCCATAGCCCATAAGTCTTCTTACGCCAGTTTGGAGCTCTCTATGAGAAACTTTACCCCCTAAAATTAATAGATTAATAAAGTGTGCATGCTTTGTAATAAATTAATCACAATTCAATCCAGCAGGTTTTTTGTAAGTATGAAACATCAGTAATAATAAATCTGTCCCAATCTGTTGGACAGTTGCGCTTTTTATTATACAATGATTCAGATGTAGATGTCACCTCCTCCTTATAGTTCTCGTCCTGGGTATAAAGCGATCTCTTTACTGACCCCAGATATATGTAATTTAGTCAGCATTCCTTTGAAGGTTTTTTGCCACCTAATCTGACAGCAGCATGATAAAGACCCTGATTCTAGCTATGTGTCACTTGCTAAGCTGCTTGCTGTAGTTTTGATAAAATCACAGTTTTATCAGCAGGAGATTATCACTAGAGGACTAGTAAACCTGCTGCCATGTAGTCCTACATACTCATGAGCTCTGTATAACCCTGCCCACAGCACTAATTTGTCGCTTTCTGCCTATGCATAGTGTACACAGAAAGCTGCCAATCAGTGGTGTGGGCGGGGTTATACAGAGCTCAGCATTCAGAAAACTGTTAGATCTGCAGCAGAGAAAACAGGGATTTTATCAAAACTGCAGCAAGCAGCCCAGTGAGAGACATATTGCTGGAATCAGGTTCTCTTCCCCTACATAATGTTGTTCTCGGATGAAATAGCAAATATATGGTGACAGATTCCCTTTAAATGCTCATACCCCTTCTACATTTGAGGATATTTTTTGCTGGATTTGCTAAATTTCTAGGTGCTTTTGGTATAGAGAGTACCAGATGCATCTGTCATAGTCTAGGAGTACAATAAGTAGAAATGTCCAGATAAATGTCCAATAGACTGTGACTGAGCAAGGACATGTGTGAGGAGACTCCTAATGATGAAATAAAGAAACAGACCCCTGGGATCCCACCAAGTCAAAGATCACTGCTCTCAATTATTTACCGCAGTCTCACATATGACCTTACAGCGGGATTGCTCCATCCTGGAAGGACGCAAGCCTGAGAAAAGTTAATGTTGATACTTAAGGTTAACTGTTTAACTGGTGGTTTGTTAAAGCTTCTTTCTTTGGCAGCTTATGTAATTACAGCACAAGTACTGTATACTGCAGCCGCTGAACAAAGGCTGCTAAGGGATCACAAGTAAATAGCTTTATCCTCCAACACTCGGAATAAGGTAATTGAATCGCAGGTCTTGTATTTAGACAGAATGTAAACACCTAAATAAACTAAATATATAGCCAAGATGTCCAATAGTGCTCTGAGTGATGCTTACCTGCTATTTACATTTTTCAGTGACGGCTGATTTTTAACTAAGCTCCATCTCTGTAGATTGTGAGCCCTCGCGGGCAGGGTCCTCGCTCCTCCTGTACCAGTCGCTGACTTGTATTGTTCAAATTTATTGTAATTGTTTGTGTTATGTATATCCATTTCACATGTAAAGCGCCATGGAATAAATCTCGCTATAATAATAAATAATAATTAGGGCACAGCTATAATAAGTGACTCCAGCTTAACTGCATTGTCTATTGGAGTCTAAAGTAGTCTGAAATCCACTTCCTGCATCTTCAGGGTCCCAGGCTATTGTTTTGTCCATCGTCCCTGTTTAATACTGTAGCTCTTTATTTTCAGATTGGCTTCTACAATTTCAGGGCATGAAAAGCTGATTTCCATCATGACAGCAAGTCATAAACTATAAGCAACTAAAAATCACATATAAAATGAGGTAAATTTTTCCATTGTAGGGAAAGAGACTGACTTTTGAAGTGATACCTCCCCAAGTTCAATATTGCTGCCTTAACCCTACTATTAGATGGCCGAATAATGCTTCAGACAATTGTTCGGCCAACAGCCATATCGGCCTTCTCTCACATACTCAGGAGCTCTTGTTCGGCCAAGTGCTGCTGTGCTTTCTATGAGAAAAAAAAACAAGATTAACCCCTTTACCACCTTGGGTTTTTTCCGTTTTCGTTTTTTGCTTCCTGTTTTCTCAGAGCCATAACTTTTTAATTTTTTGGTCAATATTGCCATTTGAGGGCTTGTTTTTTGCAGGATGAGTTGCACTTTTGAAAAAAAAACAAAACAATGCTTTTACCATATCTTGCACTGTAAAATGGGAAAAAAATTCAAAGTGCGGTGAAATTGCAAAAAAAAGTGCAATTCCACAATTGTTTTTTGTTTTTTTCTTTTACCATGTTCACTAAATGCTAAAACTGACCTGCCATTATGATTCTCCAGGTCAGTACGAGTTTGTAGATACCAAACATGAATAGGTTCTTTTTTATTTAAGTGGTGATAAAAAAATCCAAAGTTTGGAAAAAAAAAATGTTGTCATTTTCCAAGACTGCTAGTGTCTCCATTTTTAGGTATCATGGGCTGGGTGATGACTTATTTTTTGAGTGCCAAGCTGCCGTTTTTATTTATATAATTTTGGGGTAGGTACGATCTTTTGATCACCCGTTATTGCATTTTATGCAATGTTGCGGCAACCAAAAAAATGTAATTCTTGCGTTTTGATTTCATTTCTCGTTACGCCGTTTACCGATCGGATTATTACTTTTTTTATATTGATAGATCGGACTATTCTGAACACGACGATACCAAATATGTGTATATTTGATTTTTTTATGCTTTTATTTTGAATGGGGAGAAAGGGCGGAGATTTGAACTTTTATATTTTTAAAATTTTTAAAATATTTTTAAAACCATTATTTTAAACTTTTTACTGGCTTCAATAGTCTCCATGGGAGACTAGAAGCTGCGATCATCCTGTTGTGTGTAGCAAAAATGCTCACTTGCTGAGTCGATGGGCTGCACTTATAGCTTCCCAGCAATGACAACTGCAGGGATCTCCTGCAGACCGCGGGTTGTCATGCCAACCCATCGGCGACCCGCGGTCATGTGACATGGGCTCCGATAGGATTAGTGACGCGCTTCCGATGAAGTACAGCTGTACAGATCAGCTGTCATGTGCCCGAAAACATGCGGGCTCAGTGCTGGAGCCCACATGGAGTGCAGGGATACGACCTTAGACGTACTCATACGTCTAAGGTCGTAAAGTTGTTAAAACAAAAATGAGCATATACCCTATAGTAAGTAAATAGTAATAGTGCATGTAAATAAGGGAGGGAACTTATTCAACACTATTTTGATCAAAAAAGTGCCAGTCATCCCATAGCGACTAGGTGCACCCAATCTGGACGGTTCTAACCTTGTGTTAGACGACTTCAATATAGATAAGGGCAGATCAGGATTTGCCTGGCTGTTCAGACACCTGCCCATGTGAAACTATATAGATGAAATGCATAGCTCAGAAAGGGGTGCCACATCCCTGTATGTACAAAGTACAAGAAACTACAGCACAAGCAAAGAAATGGTACTCTATGAGAAAGCCGCCGACAGACGTTCCTGCCAGCGGTTTATCTCCTAGAGAAAAAAAGTGATCAGCAGTCCAAAATCAGGCATGCCTGATCGACACCCCCCCTCAACGATCAGTTAGCCGGGTCCCACTACACATTAAAATGTCAGGTGAACCTGTCGATATCAACGGGTTTGGCCAACATTAGCCTAATGTGAATAATATAGGTCTTTACTGAGCTGTATTTGGGACCGTAGTGGCTTTAACTCAACTTTCCCTTGAATAAATTAATTTGGCTCAGTTTTATTCATAGTAATGAAATAGGAAGACTCATTGGCTTCAACTTACAGGGGTTTTGGGAAAAGTTTTCAAGAAGGATGTAATCACCAGAGCATCCCACCAGCCCCACTCTTCAGTACGAGGGCTCGCTCCTGGCTGTCTATTATAGTTGATCATACTGATACAGCAAGTATTTATCTTATTTAGCATTTTAGATCTCTGTCCACAATAATGAAGTGTTGAGTGACTTGGAGTTTATTTTTGGAGAGTATAAATGCAATTACTCCACTGCCATGCTAAATACAGTAGAACCTAATTCAATTCAAGTTTGAGCTAGGATCTTAACTGAATAAGGAAAATGTAACTCAATTGAATGCTGATGTTATTATGTGATCAGTCTGGATCCATCTATTCTGTAATGTATTGTATGATCAAAATCATCACAAGGGAATGATGGAGACAGCGAGGGATAGAAGACACCCTTATCGTATTAATCTATCTCTTTATATTCACCTTTAAAGGAAAGTTTCAATATAATTACAGTAGTATTAAGCAGTGCAGGAAACAACAGATTTTCAGGACCCAAATAACCAAAATTACAGTGATAAGTTGTCATCAGTATTAATATGACCTTTTACCTCATCCCTACACCATTATTGACGAATGGAACTTGGGGGTAAAGTAGTTGTGTGCACAAAAAAACACAAAGTTGGCCGCCATGTCCTTTTCTTCTTACAAAGATTTAATAGTGTCACTCTCAGGAAGTATGGAGCAGGTTTCTTCTCTCCACTGACATGAGGTAATCCCATAAACATTATCAGCTCAGGTTGGTGTGGGTCAACTGGATATGTAATAATGGATAAAATCATTGATTTATTTATTAATGCTTGTCAACTGTACCCAAACATTAGTGCTTTTTGCTTACCAATGTCAGCTTACATTCATGACCGAATTTGAGACTGACACAAATTTTGGTTTTCACAAAATTTGCTGCTTAAGTTTTATAGTGGCAATTTGCATTAAGAGAACCTGTCAACAGGATTTTGCAAAGTAAAGTACACACATAGCCATATTGGCACTGTGATACTGATTAAAATGATACCTGCAGTGAAGAAATCTATTTTGTGATTTTCGTATAATCTTTGTTTGAAGTTTTAATTTAATAATATCTTCGTGCGTCGGGTCGGGCCAATAGGCAGGGTCTTTTTTGGTGCTCTGATCCCTTATTCATCTTCCTGTTTGAATGACAGGTCGCGATCCATCAGTGACCGGCCTCCTATTTTAAATATCGTGGTTTTAGAGACCACAATAATTTCTGTTGTCTCTAATAAAAACATTGTCTCCAACAAAATGGCACATGTGCAGTTGCGTCTCCAAGTTATCGCTTTTGTTCTTAATCTGCGCATGTGCTGCCCACTGCCTTCACTATCAAGATGTTTTGAGCAGCAGTGATAATTGTCTTCTCTTCGGTGCGCACACTGTGTGCAGAATACCAGAGCAGGATCTCTTCTATTCATGCTGATTGAATTATAAGAGCAGACTGGTTGCTTTAAAAGGTAACTGGTGCTTGAAATCATTGTCTTCTGTTTACCTTGGTTACCTCCAAGGAAACATGTGCAGTCATAATTGCTTTGCATCAAAAGGACTTTACAGGCAAGGACATTGCTGCTTGTAAGATTGCACCCATATTAGCCATATACCAGATCATCAAGAACTTCAAAGAGAGATTTTTAATTACTGTTAAGAAGTTTTCAGGGTGCCTAAGAAAGTCTTTCAAGTGCCAAGTCTCCTAAAGAGGACTCAGCTATAGGATCAAGTCAACACCAGTGCAGAGCTTGCTCAGGAATAGCAGTAGACTGGTGTCAGGACATCTGTATGCACACTGAGGCAAAGGCTTTTGGACCCGGCCTTGTGTAAAAAAAAAAACAGCAAAGAAGCTACTTTACTCTAAATAAAACATCAAGAAAAGACTGACATTCTGAAGTAAGTAAGTATATGCAAGGATTAGATTGCAGAGGACTGGGGTAAAGTTATTTTCTCTGATAAAGCCCCCTTTAGACATCTGGGAGAATGGTGATTGCCTGGAGAAGAAAAGGTGAGCACTACAATGACTCCTGTGTGATACCAACAGTAAAGCATCCTGAGACCATTCATGAGTGGGGGCTTTTCATCCATGGAGGGGGCTCACTCACGATTTTTGCCTAAGAACACTGCCATGAATAAAGAATGGGAACTAAGCATCCTCCAAGAGCAATTTCTCCCAATGATCCAGGAGCAATGTGATGATGACAATGCTTTTCCCAGCAGATGGACACCAGGCAGCAGTGATAACGGAGTGGCTCAGTGAACGAAACATTAAAATATTTGGGTCCATGGCCAGGAAATTCTCCAGATGTCAATCCCATTGAGATCCTATGGTCAATCCTCAAAAAGTATGTGGAAAATAAAAAACACAGAAATTGTGATAAAAGGTAAGCACTGATTGGGAAATAATGAGTTGTTACCTGTCAGGATTTGGCACAGAACCTGATATCCAACTGCCGGGGCAAAGGGCAGAAGGGACAACACAATTGTGACGCCCTGCGGCTGCAGGCTGTCACAAAACTCCTGGGTGTTGCACAGACGGATTCTCCCCAGTGGCCTCAATACATGCAGACACCTCCACCCAAGTCCACTAGATGGAGCCCTGTCAGGTATATACAGTACAGACCAAAAGTTTGGACACACCTTCTCATTTAAAGATTTTTCTGTATTTTCATGACTATGAAAATTGTACATTCACACTGAAGGCATCAAAACTATGAATTAAAGCATGTGGAATTATATACTTAACAAAAAAGTGTGAAACAACTGAAAATATGTCTTATATTCTAGGTTCTTCAAAGTAGCCACCCTTTGCTTTGATGACTGCTTTGCACACTCTTGGCATTCTCTTGATGAGCTTCAAGAGGTAGTCACCGGAAATGGTTTTCACTTCACAGGTGTGCCCTGTCAGGTTTAATAAGTGGGATTTCTTGCCTTATAAATGGGGTTGGGACCATCAGTTGTGTTGTGCAGAAGTCTGGTGGATACACAGCTGATAGTCCTACTGAATAAACTGTTCAAATTTGTATTATGGCAAGAAAAAAGCAGCTAAGTAAAGAAAAACGAGTGGCCATCATTACTTTAAGAAATGAAGGTCAGTCAGTGCGAAAAATTGGGCAAACTTTGAATGTGTCCCCAAGTGCAGTTGCAAAAACCATCAAGCGCTACAAAGAAACTGGCTCACATGAGGACCGCCCCAGGAAAGGAAGACCAAGAGTCACCTCTGCTTCTGAGGATAAGTTTATCCGAGTCACCAACCTCAGAAATCGCAGGTTAACAGCAGCTCAGATTAGAGACCAGGTCAATGCCACACAGAGTTCTAGCAGCAGACACATCTCTACATCAACTGTTAAGAGGAGACTTTGTGCAGCAGACCTTCATGGTAAAATAGCTGCTAGGAAACAACTGCTAAGGACAGGCAACAAGCAGAAGAGACTTGTTTGGGCTAAAGAACACAAGGAATGGACATTAGACCAGTGGAAATTTGTGCTTTGGTCTGATGAGTCCAAATTTGAGATCTTTGGTTCCAACTACCGTGTCTTTGTGCGACGAAGAAAAGGTGAACGGATGGACTATACATGCTTGGTTCCCACCATGAAGCATGGAGGAGGAGGTATGATGGTGTGGGGGTGCTTTGCTGGTGACACTGTTGGGGATTTATTCAAAATTGAAGGTATACTGAACCAGCATGGCAACCACAGCATCTTGCAGCGGCATGCTATTCCATCCGGTTTGCGTTTAGTTGGACCATCATTTATTTTTCAACAGGACAATGACCCCAAACACACCTCCAGGCTGTGTAAGGGCTATTTGACCAAGAAGGAGAGTGATGGGGTGCTACGCCAGATGACCTGGCCTCCACAGTCACCAGACTTGAACCCAATCAAGATGGTTTGGGGTGAGCTGGACCGCAGAGTGAAGGCAAAAGGGCCAACAAGTGCTAAGCATCTCTGGGAACTCCTTCAAGATTGTTGGAAGACCATTTCCGGTGACTACCTCTTGAAGCTTATCAAGAGAATGCCAAGAGTGTGCAAAGCAGTCATCAAGCAAAAGGTGGCTACTTTGAAGAACCTAGAATATAAGACATATTTTCAGTTGTTTCACACTTTTTTGTTAAGTATATAATTCCACATGTGTTAATTCATAGTTTTGATGCCTTCAGTGTGAATGTACAATTTTCAAAGTCATGAAAATATAGAAAAATCTTTAAATGAGAAGGTGTGTCCAAACTTTTGGTCTGTACTGTATATACTGCGGGGTGGAGTTCAGGAAGTCAGTCAGTGGGAAACAGTGAGTGTGACACCATGCTGCAGCACCAGACAAGCTGAAGTCTGTGTGGCTGAAAGCCAGGCTAGGCCCAAGTTGCGGGCTAGTCTGGCTAGTGGAGAGCCTAGAGTGGGCTAGAAGGCAAGGAGAAGAGAAGAGCCATGATGAGGGACAGAGGAACCACAGAGGGTTCGTCCCCTGATGCAAGCTGGGCACCGGGCCCGAGCCTATTGGGATCTCTACACCCAGTAGGGAATCCGGCATACTGAGGAGGATTTCATATCCCTCAGTCCACCCGTGAATATTGCACATTCAGAGGACTAGGTACCACGAAGGCCCCAGCGTCCAGGGATCGTGGTAACCAGTGGGAAAGCCATCGCCGCCAAGCAAGATGGGTGAGAGAAACATCAAGGGAGCTAGACCCTGTTCCAGGCAGGTCAGAAGCTCCAGGGAGAGAGATAGGAAGATACAGAAAGGAGGCCTTACACCCGCTCACTGGGGAGCAAGTCCAAAAGTGCACACCACCTACAAGTACCCCAGATCACACCTGCCTACCATCTGCAGTAAAGGTACTAAAACTAGCCCCAGTGTGTGTGTCTGTTCTTCCTCAGACCCGGCTGGGTCCCCTCTCTCCTGCATCCCTTCACACTATCCCTGCCCCGGGGGCCCGCTCCACCTGTGGGGAGCAGAAACACCTCAGCTGCCATTCCAACACCCCCGGAGGTCTTAAGCAGGGCTGGTAATCCTTACCAGGTACCACAGGGGCCGTCACAAACTATTTACTTTATTTTTATTTTCTATCCAAGTTCCAATCCCCTTTTTCAAGAGTGACCCCAGGGTACGGGCCCGGGAGCCGACCACCGCGACATCCCCAAAACCAGGCAAAGGCCCGGGTACCGAGTCGTCCCCATCCCCTGGGCGCGTCACTATAAATATTGAGTTTTTACATAAACTTGATGCATTTTTCAATAAAAGTAGAATTGTAAAGTTCTTAAAACGCTGAAGCAGAAAACTAAAATCTGTGTCAGTCTCAAAACTTTTGGCCACGACTGTTCAGGGTGCAAATATGATTGTCACAGGAATCTCAAACACAGTGTCAGACACTTGTCCTCTCATATATGTGCAGCCACACAATCATATAGATGTCAACTATCAGGGCCAGCGTCAGCACCCGGCGTACCCGGGCAAGTGCCGGGGCCCTGGAAAATCAGAGGGGCCCACCGCCCACTCACTGTCGGGGCCCACCGCCCACTCACTGTCGGGGCCCTGGCTGCTTCCTCGGCACCTGTTCAGTGACGCAGGCGCTGCTTGATTGCCAGCACTTCAGACATGGCTGCGCACAGTGTGCTGTGTCTGCTAGTAATGACACGGCAGGATCGATGGCACTGCACCTTTAATTGTGCTTGTGTGTCGCCCCTGCCGCGTCATTACTAGCAGACACAGCCGCACAGCGCGCGGCCATGTCTGGCGGAGTGCCGGCAATCAAACACCGTTGGAGGTCCTGCACAGATGGGGGGGGGGAGCGGCCCGGACCCGACCGCAAGTGGGCCCCTCTGATGTTCCAGGGCAATGATGTCTGTGACACGCCGGGGGCCCTGCACTGCCCCATACCTGAGGAGCTGCTGGACAGGACACTGGACCGGGGACAGGTGATTGAGGCTTCCCCAATCCCCATATTAAAAATATTTGTAATGGGTCTGTGTGAGTGCATGTATGTGAATGTCAGTGTGTATGACTGTGTATATATATTTATATATATGTTTTTAAGAATTTGTGTAAAAATGTCTGTATGTGTACATATCTGCGTACCGCGTGTGCGTGCGCATGTCTGCGTACCGCATGTGCGTGCGCATGTCTGCATACCGCGTGTGCGTGCACATGTCTGCGTACAGCGTGTGCGTGTGCATGTCTGCGTACCGCGTGCGTGCGCGCACATGTCTGCATACCGTGTGTGTGTGTGCGTGCGCATGTCTGCATACGTGAAGGATGAGGTGGCAGGCTGGGCCCTGTGTACTATATATATATATTTCTCTGTGGTATCTGTGCATCATGAATCGTGTATGTGTTAAAAGGGCCCACTGAGACTTTTTCGCCCGGGGCCCAGAAAAACCTGGAGCCGGCCCTGTCAACTATATAAGCCTTACATATAATTTAGACACATACACCTCATAATTGATGAAACAGTCGCACTGCTATTTGGAAATATTGGGTATAATAGTGTGCCTTCAGATTAGATTTGTCTTCCTGAGGCACACCATTAGGTTTGAAATATTGCAAAGGAGTAACTTGAAGTTTGTGAACCACGAAGCAAAACTTTACCCAGGCCCTTATATAATGTGGAAGTGGGAGTAGAACATCTACGCTTTCTGCTTAATGTGATGGTCTTCTCTTATGTAGTCCTGGAGCTTTTTGGGCATCTCTGGAGCAGGGTTAGGGTTAGTCCCCTTGAGCTGACCCTAATTTCTGTTGAATAGTGCCATTGAAATGATTTTGGCTCTGACAATGTGATGAATGATGTGTACAAACTATTTTCTTTCTGCTCAGTCTAGCTTACAATACCATTTCTGCTGTGTGGAGCTGTGAGAGATAACTTGCCAAAATAGGGCAAAATATTGATCTTATTTCACTAGACAAATGGGCGAATAGAAATTATAACACTAATATAATAATTATCAGCATCCCCTATCTAATAATCATCAATAGTTTATTCCAATAGTAATCTCATATAGCAAATTTTATTTCATTTTTGCAAAGGAACATTTTGTATAATTCGCAACATACCTTACATTCTTGAAAGTCGAGTAGGTCACTGTGACTTCGTTTTCATCTAATTCACCTCCGCTGAGATCACGGATAGACAACTGACTGACAGGGAATCTTTATATCCTTTCGATCAATACAGTTTGAAAATTTGCATTAAAAGGGACTGTCCACTTAGATTAATCCATATCAGGTTGCGGGTCTCCTGAAAAATTCCTAAATTCATTTAGGGAAGTGCTTTGTCAATACTTATCCCATCTGGTGGATTGGTCCTCCAGAGCTTAGCACCAGGGCTGGGACAAGGTATTTTGGTGCCCCCCCCCACCACACCAAAGCAAAAGAATGGATCAAAGACTAAGGTAACGGGACTCCCAATGCAGCTCCCCCTCCCACTCTGATTTTGTAACAAGCTATGATGAACACTTCCACTTGGGTTGTTACCTTTTTCACAAAAAAATGGCACCAAAAGTAAAGAAAAGTGGTGTACTTTAGGGATGTGACTTAACAGGGAGTGCAGTTTCAAAGTTAGATACAGAATGAATCATTTTTTTGCGGACCATTTACACAATACAGGGGAAAAATTGTGATATTCATCCCTGATGTCCTATATTTTGAATGTTAAGCCCACGAGAGTCATGGAAACTAATATAGCGTAACTATAATGGGGGCCATTTGGTTTGAATTAAGGTGTCCAGCATACCCTAATGGAAAATAAATAGACCCAGATACGTGTGATGGTTTTTGCGTCCGTCATACGACAAGTGTAGCTTGCACAAAACTGATGGTGGTTCTGGTGATGTACTCATGTACTGATGGTGGTTCTGCTGACATATTCTGGTTCTGGTGACATATGTAGCACCCTGAGGATTCGGCTGCTACAGGGGTATTGCACCTCAACCCAGAGGTGTGATATTCCACTCCCGGGTAAGGAAGGAGTGTGGAACTGAGCTCAGATAGACTGCATGCACTACATACATCCCATTCCAGAGGAGCAGGCCGACGGTACTCCCACTTAGAAATGTGCAGGTACAACCGAGCCTGTTCCTGGCTGGAGTGGGAGGGGGGTGGTACATCCCATGTAGTGTAGGGGCAGATAGGGGGAGCAGTCTGGGTAGTGATAGGAGCTCATTGGGTGCTGGTCACCTGAGCTCACACATAGAGGGATATATAAGGAGGGCACCAACTTAGATCAGGGTCAGACGCTGAGAACAAGTCAGTTGGAGAGGAGAGAGAAGAAAACAGCAGCCCTGGAGAGAGAGAGAGGAGAAAGAAAGAGAAAGACCCAGAGGGGGAAGACTGAAGGGACCCAAGAACCCAAATTAGAGCACCGGGTGAGGAGTCAGCACAAGGGTACCGGAACCCAAGCTGGTGGGGGCAAAAACATCCCTAGCCAGAGACCGGAGGCTGTGGGCAGCATCTGCCACGGCCACCCACTACATCCACCCTGAAGGCATACCACATGGAGGGTCAGGGAACCTAAGGCCAAGGGTTGCCCAACAGAAGGCCCGAGGGAGCTGGACCTAGGTGGATCCCTGGTGGGGACGGCTGAAGAAAGGACAGAGGGAGAGCTCAGGGCCACGCTCCGGACTTGTTTGGGGGTTGGCCGGATCCAGGACCTGGTGGACGCAGCACGGCTCGGGTGGTCACTAGCAGCTGGAGTGACCGAAACATCAGCAGTAAGTAAACTCCCTTAACTGCACAACCCGAGTCTGTCTTCATTGCCGGCTGCACCGCACCACCACAACCCCCATCCTCTGCGCCTGTCCCCTCTGAGGCTATACCCCTCCCGTTGGGGGTTATCCCACCAAGCTGCACATCCACCATCAGCCTCAGCGGACCCTGCTGCAGCGGCGGCCACAGTGACCGCATCACAACGGGTGGCGTAGTCGACACAAAAGAACTCTTATAACATCAGTAAGGACTGCCACATAACACTTAGCTTGACGCCCTGGGCACGGGACCGGGTCACAGCCGCTCGGAGACTACAACCCCCCATCTGATCCGGTGCCGGGTATTCCCCTCAAAAAGGAATATGTCCCAGGGGGCGCGTCAAGTTTGGCGTAGTCGGCAGGGTTACGTGCCCGCAACACCCGGGTACTGCGTGCCTGAAGAAAAGTGCAAGTTTACCTCAGGAAGAAGACTCCTGCCGGTTTCGGAGGGTCCACGCCATCGGACTCCATCACCAGTCGTTTCCCGCCGATTGTCCGCCATTTCCAGCTTGTTCCCGCCATCTGCAGAGTTTCCCGCCACTGGGAAGCGATTCCCGCCAAAACCGCAGATTTCCCGCCTTGGAAGAGCAGCGGACGCCATTATGGGCGTGCCAAAGGAGGGCAGGAGGCCACCTCCCATCGTGGGCCAGGACAGAAAATGGCGCCAAAAGTGGAAACCGCCCCCACCAACAGAGACTGTGATGCTGGAGGTGTCTGTCAGCGTGAAAGAACTCCCCCTGGAGCTGACAGTCACCGAGTTGCCCCGGGACCGCCCTCGAGGTGGGAGGAGACGAAAGGGAAGAAAAAAGATGGGTGTCGCTTGGAGCAGTCCAGAACGAGCGCACCCGGAGGCAAGGTGTCCAGAGCGAGAGCACCCGGGGTCGAGGAGAGGAAGAGTAGACCCGGGAATGGAGCGGCAGCAGCGCAGCACCGGCCCGCTGGCCAGGAGCCTGCAAAAGGAAGAAAGAGGAGAGCAGAGCAGCACCGACCCGATGGTCAGGAGCCTGCTGGAGTCAACAACCCCGCTAGGCTTAGCGGAGATCCTGGCGCAGCTTCCCCGAGATCGGGAGTGCGCGCGGAGTGCCCTGGAGGGCCTCGCGGGAAGGATGGCCCGAGTGCAGAGGGAGATCCTGGCGGAGTGGGGCCGGGAGATGGCCCAGCAAGCTGGAACCCGTCCACGGAACCCGCTCCCTTGGAAGAAGACACCGACTGCCTCTGCGGATGACGCGGGAGGACCCAAGGCCGGAGACGGCGCAGAAGAGGGAGCGAGACGCATGGCAGCAGGTAAGGGGGACGCCTATACCCCATACCGGAAGACCGCTTATCTGCCCCAGCTCCCCGTCGCAGAGCCCGAAGGTCCCCCGGCCGTACCCGAGACCGCCATGACACCGCCACCGACTAGGCCCCGACCGGAAGCCGCCGTCGCGACCCCGGTGACGTCACGCGTCGTGACCCGGAGCGTGGCGAAGGAAGAGGAGCCTCCGGCCTGGTCGCAGGGCCTAGCGTTTCCGGGCGCCGCATCCCCAGCAGAGCCATCTACCTCCGCGGAGCCTCCGGCCTGGTCGCAAGGCCAGGTAGCCCAGGGCGCCGCCGTGTTAACAGTTCCATTTACCTTCCAGATGCCCCCGGCCTGGCCGCAAGGCCTGGGTAACCTGGGCGCCCCCACCATCGCGCCCGCACCCGAAACACCAAGGGTGCCATATCTGGGAGAGGACCCCTTCAGCCAGCTAGCGTGGCCGGACGGGCGGCCTTTCATCTGGCCCGAAGAATTCTTGGAACTGGAGCGACAAAAGAAGTTAGGTCCCCTGTGTGAGCCCCTGATCCCGGCTCCAAAGCCCGTGACTCGGGTCTCGCCTCCACTAGAAGAAGCCCAATTCGTGTGGGACCCCACGGGAGAAGATTTGATGGGGTTCACCGGAGAGACTCGGGCAGCTGCAGCTGAACGCACAGAGTGTTGCCGTCAACAGCTGGCAGAGTTTAAGAGAGAACGGGAGGAGAGGCGGGTCAGAGAGCAATGGGCCCAGACCCGCAGCGCGGAGCAAAAGAGTCGGACCAGAAGGGACCCCTGTGCAGCAAATCGTCCCCGTACCATCGGGACGGTAATAAAGTTTAATGCGCAGTATGGGTGGGGCTTCATAAAGGACCGGAACACCATGGGTGACGTCTTCGTTACCCGACGGGACGTCGAGTCCCACCTGCCAGAGGGTCACAAAGGCCGTGACCTCTACGTCGGTGACGAGGTAACGTTCACCCGGCACAAGTGTGCCAAGGGACCTTACGCCCTCCACGTGCATCGCCTGACAGAGGAGGAGTTGCGGTGTAGGGAGGAGGAGCCAGAAGACCCGAACGGGTTCAAGGCTAGAAGGTACTATGACTGAGATAGTACAAAGGACTGTATATAGTTACCTGTCGGGGTACCCAAGTAACCGTGGCTGCTTTAAAGTTTAGTCCCCGTTGGGACCAGTGAACAGTTTAACCCGTGTGTCCCCTACCCAAACCAGGCTGAGGACTGTGAGCAGCCATCCCTTTCCCTTTACTTGGCCGGGGACTGAGAACGGCCAAATTCCCCTGTACATAGTTGCGCTTTCTAAGGCGCCCCCTACCGGTTTTATAGGAGAAACCATTTTTCTAGAAAGACTGTCGCACTTTTCCCGGACACACGTTGCACAGTGTCCGGAGGAGGAACCAGAGACCAGAGAAGTCTACGGGAATGTTTATATAAAAAGTTTTATATATATATAATGTTTATATGTTTTATATGTTCATATAAAAATTTTGTATGTTTTGGTGTTTTGTCTTACAGCCCGAGGACGTGCTGTGATTTACCGGGGGGGAATGTAGCACCCTGAGGATTCGGCTGCTACAGGGGTATTGCACCTCAACCCAGAGGTGTGATATTCCACTCCCGGGTAAGGAAGGAGTGTGGAACTGAGCTCAGATAGACTGCATGCACTACATACATCCCATTCCAGAGGAGCAGGCCGACGGTACTCCCACTTAGAAATGTGCAGGTACAACCGAGCCTGTTCCTGGCTGGAGTGGGAGGGGGGTGGTACATCCCATGTAGTGTAGGGGCAGATAGGGGGAGCAGTCTGGGTAGTGATAGGAGCTCATTGGGTGCTGGTCACCTGAGCTCACACATAGAGGGATATATAAGGAGGGCACCAACTTAGATCAGGGTCAGACGCTGAGAACAAGTCAGTTGGAGAGGAGAGAGAAGAAAACAGCAGCCCTGGAGAGAGAGAGAGGAGAAAGAAAGAGAAAGACCCAGAGGGGGAAGACTGAAGGGACCCAAGAACCCAAATTAGAGCACCGGGTGAGGAGTCAGCACAAGGGTACCGGAACCCAAGCTGGTGGGGGCAAAAACATCCCTAGCCAGAGACCGGAGGCTGTGGGCAGCATCTGCCACGGCCACCCACTACATCCACCCTGAAGGCATACCACATGGAGGGTCAGGGAACCTAAGGCCAAGGGTTGCCCAACAGAAGGCCCGAGGGAGCTGGACCTAGGTGGATCCCTGGTGGGGACGGCTGAAGAAAGGACAGAGGGAGAGCTCAGGGCCACGCTCCGGACTTGTTTGGGGGTTGGCCGGATCCAGGACCTGGTGGACGCAGCACGGCTCGGGTGGTCACTAGCAGCTGGAGTGACCGAAACATCAGCAGTAAGTAAACTCCCTTAACTGCACAACCCGAGTCTGTCTTCATTGCCGGCTGCACCGCACCACCACAACCCCCATCCTCTGCGCCTGTCCCCTCTGAGGCTATACCCCTCCCGTTGGGGGTTATCCCACCAAGCTGCACATCCACCATCAGCCTCAGCGGACCCTGCTGCAGCGGCGGCCACAGTGACCGCATCACAACGGGTGGCGTAGTCGACACAAAAGAACTCTTATAACATCAGTAAGGACTGCCACATAACACTTAGCTTGACGCCCTGGGCACGGGACCGGGTCACAGCCGCTCGGAGACTACAACCCCCCATCTGATCCGGTGCCGGGTATTCCCCTCAAAAAGGAATATGTCCCAGGGGGCGCGTCACATATTCATGCAGTGATGGTTGTACTGGTGCTGTATTCATGTAGTGATGATGATTTTGGTGATATATTCATCACCAGAATCATCATCAGTGCATGAATATGAAATCAAAATCATCATCAGTACATAATTAGAGCATCAAAACCATCAAGAGTGCAGAAAACTCATCAGTAAATAAATACGTCACCACAACCACCATCAGTACATGAATGCATCACTAGAACCATCATCATCAGTACATGACTACGTCACCAGGACCGCCATCAGTAAATTAATACATCACTAGAACCACCATCAGTACATGAATACCTCACCAGAAACACCATAAGTACATGAATACATGATCAGAACCAAAAATACTTGAATACAAGAATTAAGCTTAGTACAACGATCAATTATAATGTCAAGTCAGCCCCATAAACAATTGTATTGCATGAATCTACAACCTTGCAACTCCCACTATGTTCTTAACAGTAGTAAGGAGATACTGGGAGTTTTTATTAACAGCCATCATCAGACTGCAGACCATATAGGAACCACAGTACTGATGAGACACAGTCAGTATCACATAAAAACATTTACATCCAGGTACCTTATAGGTGACATCTTCTCTGGAGTCATCTCTTTCATCTCCATCATGTCTAGATGCCATGATGACTTTTCACATCCACATCCTGTCTCTGCAAACCTCCCTCTTCTCTGGTCTTTTGTAGCACATCCCGACATGATGCCCTTAAAATAAGAGTATTATTAAAATGCCCTCTACATGAAAATATCTGTCCATACTGTACCCTAAATAAGCCTCCTATGGTATTTGACCTCCACACTGTCTACCATTATCAGCAATAACCGCCACACCGTCCGTCCTGATGAACCATGGTCTACACCATGGCTGTCCTTTCTCTAATTTTCCAATACACTTCCTTTATCTCCACACTGTTCCCCTGCCATGCTAAACCCTCTCCATATTGTGCCCCCATTTCACGCTGTCCCCTCTCCATATCCATTCTGTGCCTCCTCCTCACACTATACACTCATATTGCCCACCACGCTGCCCTCTTCAAACTATAGCCACTCCTGACACAGTATGATAGTCACCACAGCCGCCTATACGGTATATCCACAACAAGCTACCATACTATACAATGATGTCCCCCACAGCACCCCATACAGTATTATGGCCCACAAACAGCACCCCAAATAGTATGATATTCACCACAGCCCCCTATCCAGTATTGTCATTACAGCCCCAGCTATAATGTCCTCCACAGCCCCATATACAGTATGGTCACCACAGCTCCTCATTCACTTTACTGTCCCCCTGCACAGCCCCTCATTTCTTTCCCTTTGCACAGTCCTTCATTTCATGTCCCCCTGCACTGCCCCACATTTCATGCTTCCCTCTACAGCTCCTCATTTTATGTCCACCCACGCATCCCCTCATTTTATGCCCCCCCACACAGCCTCTCATTTTTGCCCCTTGCACAGCCTCTCATTTTATGCCTTCCTGCACAGCCCCTCATTTTATGCCCCCCTGTACAGACCCTCATTTTATTCTCCCCTCACAGCCCCTCATTTTATGTCTTCCCATGCAAAGCCCCTAATTTTGTGCCCCATGCACAGCCCCTTATTTATGCCCCCCCGCACAGACCCTAATTTTATGCCTCCCCTGCAAAGCCCCTTATTTTATGCCCCATGCACAGCGCTTCATTTTATCCCCCCCGTACAGCCCCTCATCTTACGTTCCCCTGTGCACAACCTCTCATTTTATGCCCTCTCTGCACAACCCCTCATTTTATGCCCCCCTGCACAGCCTCTCATTTAATGCTCCTTGCTCAGGCCCTGATTGTGTGCCCCCAAGCACAGCCTCTCATTTTATTCCCCCTGCACAGCCCCTCATTTAATGCCACCCCTGCACAGCCCCTCATTTTATGCTCCCCCGCACAGCCCCTCATTTTATGCCTCTCCTGCACAGCCCCTCATTTATGCCCCATGCACAGCCCCTCATTTATGCCCCATGCACAGCCCCTCATTTTATGTCTCCTCGCACAGCCCCTCATTTTATGCCTCCTCGCACAGTCCCTCATTTAATGCCCCATGCACAGCCCCTCATTTTATGCCCCCACTGTACAGCCCCTCATTTTATGCCCCTTGCAAAGCCCCTCATTTTATGCCTCCCCGCACAACCCCTCATTGAATGCCACCCTGCACAGACCCTCATTTTATGCCCCCCCTGCGCAGCCCCTCATTTTTTGCTCCCCCTACACTGGCTCTCATTTTATGTCCCACACCCTGCACAGTCCCTCATTTGATGGGCAAGTAATATAATAAGAAAAAGGCTTATACTCACCTACTCACCTAATCCAGGCTCCCTGTCCACCGTCTCCTCTGTGCAGCAGTGGGTGCTTGACAGCGTGATGATGTCACTGCATCGCGCCATCCGACGTCCCCTGCGTGCACCTTCTCTGACGCGAGCACAAATGAGTGTGAGGAGGGAGCGATGGCCGGGGCGCAGGCAGAGAGAGTGGTTAGTGGGGTCAGTGACTGACACTGCTTCCCTGTGTGCCTGCGCCATGGCCATCACTGTACTGAAAGCTGGCTGCCGGAGGAAGGCGCCAGGTGGCTACAGGCATTCAGCAATTTCTTTTCAAAGTGCGCCCCCCTCGGGTAGGCAAGAGGTAGTGCCCTATTTGATCCTTTGCAGTTTTTGTAAGTTTGCCCACTGACAAAGACATGAACAGTCTATCATTTTAAAGGTAGGTTCATTTTAACGTTGAGAGATAGAATATCCAAAAAATCAAGAAAATCACATTGTATAAATTAGATACATTTATTTACAACGTATATGTAGTTTATTCAGCCTGCCATAATTAGGCACAGCAGAATGGGAAAACTGGCAGGGCCCAGGTAACATTTTTCCATCACAACTCAGAATATTTAAGCTTCTTTTATGTCTAGGCCTTTGCAAGTTTACCAGCATCACAAGTTTATTTAATCAGATACATCCATTAAAAAAAACAGTTTTGATGCAGTCTTTTTGTTAACCAAAGCCAGAAGTTAAATCAAAAGGAAAAGGAAAATAGTTATTTTACAGCACTAATCCCCGAGTCTCCTGACACGTGTTAGATACAGGGAGATCCCAGAGGACCAGTGATCATTAATACAGAGCTAAGGGTCACTTGTTAAGCGAGGATCCTGTGGCCCTTTATTAGCTTTTAATCATCGAGGGTGTAACAGTTGTGACAGAGTCAACGGTGTTATTTGTGAGGGGAGATATGTTTCACTACGCTTATTAGCCTTAGTGAACTGAAACCTAAAATTTCCTCCTGCATGTGTCGGGGGTTAATTCAGTATATTCAAAGGGTGTGGTTTTTGTGAGTAGGTGAGAGAGGGACAGGACGCCTACTCACCATATCTCCGCCTCGAGGGTGTGGCTGGGAGCAGTTAAATACTCGGCCACTGTTTTTTTTTCTGTGCCCTGGTCTGGAGAAGGAAGTCTCTAGGCTGTGAGTGGAGGCCAGAGAGCTCCACTGAAGGACTTTGCTGGACTGTTTGTGATACCGAGAGCGGGCGAAATCCGCTCACATATGAACTGTGCTATACTTTATCTTTTTTGTTTTCCCATTTTCCCAGGACTCGTTCTTCTTCTTTAAGCTGAAGATAGTTCTTAATGACATTAGCTGTATGTTTGGAGTCCTTGTCCTGCTGAGGTAAATCCACTAAACCTCTGGTTGGTGCTGCTTCCTCGAGGACAAGTGGAACCATGAGGACTTGGACAGACAGCAATCACAGAAGCTGTAGAACAGATGAAGTGAAATCCCACAGAGACGAATGGAAATTAAAGCCCAATAATCACAGATGGTGGATCACACCAAACATAGAACTCTGGAGTCTAATCCTGGAACACAGGTGTGTGTTAGTGGCCCTTAAATAGGATTTGGGAGATGACATCACTGAGCCATGCCGGGTTACCTGCAAAACCTGGCGTGGAACTCAACAGAGGGCATCAGATAGAGATGAAGGAAGCAGTGCCAAGGATACCTGGCAACGGTGTGTAACAGTTTCATGATGGATAAGTATCTGCCCGTATTTCTCAGAATTGAGGACTTCATGAAATGGGCAACACCGAGGACCATAAACAGAGTGGTCGGCCAAGGGAACTTAGAGATGAAGATGAACGACACATTATATTTACTTCCCTTTGACACTTGAAGATGTCCAGCAGTGAGATTAGCTCAGAACTGGCAGCAACAAGTCTGACCAGAACGGGTATTTATGGAAAAATTGTGGCCAATAACCATACCTTCAACATGGAAACAACGACAAGTGACTCAACTGTGCATGAAAACATATGAACTGAAGTGCAGAAAAATGGCAGCTGGTGCTCTAGACTAATTAGTCAAAATGTGAAATATTTGGCTTCAACAGAAGGCAGTTTGTTCACCGAAGGACTGGAGAGCAGCGCAATAATGATTTTCTGCAGAAACAGTGAAGCATGGTGGAGGGTCATGCAAGTTTGAGGTTGCAATTCAGTAAATGGATTTGGGATTTTGATTAGGATTCATGGTGTCCTCAATCCTGAGAAACATTGACAGATACTTATCCATCACACAATATCATCAGGGAGGAGTCTGATTGGCTCCAAATTTATTCTGCAGCAGAACTACAACCCAAAACTTACAGCCAATGTCATTAAGAAATATCTTCATCGTAAAGAAGAACAAGGAGTCCTGGAAGTGATGTTCTGGCCTCACAGAGCCCTGATCTCAACATCATTCAGTCTGTCTGAGATTACATGAATAGATAGAAGGATTTGCACAAGCGACATCAACAGTAGATCTGTGTTTAATTCTCCGAGATGTTCGGAACAACCTCCCTGCCTAGTTACTTTTAAAACTGTGTGTAAGTACCTAATATAATTGATGGTTTGATGCTATTTTGAAGGCAAAGGGCAGTCACATCAAATTTTGCTCTGATTTATATTTATATTTTGTACACTGATTTAGCATTTTGTCAATTGATATGAATTAAATATATATATATATATACAGTACAGACCAAAAGTTTGGACACACCTTCTCATTTAAAGATTTTTATGTATTTTCATGACTATGAAATTTGTACATTCACACTGAAGGCATCAAAACTATGAATTAACACATGTGGAATTATATACTTGACAAAAAAGTGTGAAAAAACTGAAAATATGTCTTATATTCTAGGTTCTTCAAAGTAGCCAACTTTTGCTTTGATGACTGCTTTGCACACTCTTGGCATTCTCTTGATGAGCTTCAAGAGGTAGTCACCGGAAATGGTTTTCACTTCACAGGTGTGCCCTGTCAGGTTTAATAAGTGGGATTTCTTGCCTTATAAATGGGGTTGGGACCATCAGTTGTGTTGTGCAGAAGTCTGGTGGATACACAGCTGATAGTCCTACTGAATAGACTGTTAGAATTTGTATTATGGCAAGAAAAAAGCAGCTAAGTAAAGAAAAACGAATGGCCATAATTACTTTAAGAAATGAAGATCAGTCAGTGCGAAAAATTGGGAAAACTTTGAAAGTGTTCCCAAGTGCAGTTGCAAAAACCATCAAGTGCTACTGACGCGCCCCTGGGCCTGTGTCGCGCTGCGTTGCGCACGCGGGAGCTTACCCGGAGCCGGATCTGTTTAGGGTTGTAGTCTCGTGGCGGTGACCCGGTCCGTGCCCAGGGAGTCAAACTGGAAGGCAGTCTGTTAGCGGTAGAAAATGGTTGATGACTACGCCACCCGTTGAATGCAGCCAGGGGGCTGCTGCTGCAGGGCAGACCGCTGAGGCCGGTGGAAGGATGGTGCAGCGTGATAGTATAACCCCCAACGGGAGGGGTATGGCCTCAGGGCAGCCGACGTGGATGATGGGGGTAGCAGGAACCACTCAGAGACGGTATGGTAGCGTTCAGGGTCTTTACTGGTAACAACGATAGACCCTCCCGGAGTACTTGCTAGCGAACGGGGCCTGGTCAGTCCTTGAGCAGATGGGATCTCCCCTGGCCAGGCGTAGTTGTAGGCCTCCCAAACTGACTGTACTCTTCTGGCTACCTTGCTAGAAGCTGATGTAAGTAGCCCACGTCCCTGAGTGTACCGTGTGGTGCTCACCCGTATGGCCGGTGACTCGGGGCCTTCTAATGGCTTCCGCTCCACGATGGCGGTGCTGGTCCCACGCGTGTGACCGGGCCTTCGGGCTTCTGGGCCAGGGGACCTGAAATCCCCTGCCTGACGGATTCTGCTGCTGGGTAGAAGTTAGTCCCCACAGCCTCGGACTCCGGGTCCGGTAAAGAATCTTCTTAGTCAGGGCGAGCTCTTTAGCTGCCAGCCCCTGACTCCTTGTGACTCTGCTGCTTCCTATGCTGCTCTTGTCTCTACTCTTCCTGGACTCACTAACCCTGCCTCAGCCCCGGGTTTATACAGGGGAAGTTCTTCCCCTCCCAAGGCTGGGCAGGAGGTGTGGCATGCACAGCATCCCTGACCAAAGGACCTCCCACCTGCTCTCAGACGTAATATCTCTATCACTGTGACAACCAGACCCCTGGGGTGTCACACTCCCCCCTAGTGAAATTTAGTACTCCGGGACTAAACACTTTTTAGAAAAATATAACAAGGTATATCAAAGAACAATAAAATACAATAAGGAAACACAATAAGATGGTCACGGATGTCCGCAACCGGGTGCAGTCTTTGAAGAAAAGCAAAGGTGTCCATTTCACCAACACAGGGAGACGTAACCAGGTAGGGGTCTGTCCTACCCCGAGTCCTTAACAGTCTCTAGTCCATCCTGGGTTACGCTCCAACTATATACAAAGGATTCCCGGTAAATCCACCGAAGACTCCTAAAAACAACTAGAAACACAAAATTACACACAAGCAACAATAAACAGGTAAACATTGTAAAACAACTTAAACATTTAGATCCTCCAACGTGCGGGTAACTGGCCTCTAGTGGCCCTAGTGGACCTACGGAGCTGACTGTCTGGCCCTGAACTACAGGGTGTAGGAGCTGTCAAGGGTAAACTGGGCAGCTGTCTACCGGCTCTTTGTCTCACTAGGGGTACGGCAGGCTCACTATAAGCAGAGGGTGGATTCTCCTGTTCCGCTTGGGTGGAGTCTTCTGCCTCCTGGACCGGCTGCTCTTCCAGCTCTACCCGTTGCTCCGTAGGTTCTTGGGATGATGGTTGGAGGAAGGTGAGTACGGGTACCACAACTGCACCATTGACTTGAGTCCAAGACCGAGGGAAGTCCCCGAGCACGGTACTAACCATATCTTCCCTTTCTTCCACGGGTCGATGGTCTTCCTGTTCCTCCTCAGGGTTCCTGAGTTGTTCGGGGCACTTCTTCAGGTGGTCCCGGGATACAATGGCTGTGGTTTCCCCTCCGTCTTTACTGATGGTACAGACCTTCGGGTTCTCGTGGCTTGAGGGCAGTACGGTGTACGGGTCCTTCTCCCACTGGTCGTCCAACTTGTGGAGCCGTCTCTTCCTCTTCAAGACCTGCTCTCCGGGTACCAGGGGAACAGCGGGAGCATACTGGTTGTAAGTCTTCTCTTGTCTTTCCCTAGCCTGACAGAGACTTCGCTCCACGCTCTCCTGTACTTTCCGGTACTGCTGCTGCCTCTCTGTGTCCCAGTCTGTTTCTGGTGAAGTGTCCTCGGGCGTCAGGACTCCCATTTCCAGGTCAACAGGTAACTTACCAGGTCTTGCCCTCATTAGGTAAGCCGGGGTACAGTTGGTGGAACCTACCGGGATGTGGTTGTATAGGTCCACCAGATCGGGCAACTTCTCAGGCCACAGACTGCGTTCTTCCAGGGGCAACGTTTTTAGAAGATCCATTACCACCTGGTTCATTTTCTCACAAAGTCCATTAGTTTGCGGATGGTAGGGTGTCGTCCTTATCTTCCGGCAGCCATACAGATTGCAGAATTCCTGGAAGACCTCCGCTTCAAAGGCAGGTCCCTGGTCCGTCAGCACTTGGTCCGGGTACCCGTGTGGACGGCAAAAGTGCTGCTGGAAGGCTCTAGCTGCTGTTCGAGCCGTTAAGTCCTTGACGGGGACGACAACCAGAAACCGGGAGTAATGATCCACGATGGTTAACGCGTAGACGTAGCCACTTCTGCTGGGGGTCAGTTTTACATGATCCAAGGCTACCAGTTCCAACGGTTGCCGGGTGACGATGGACTGCAGGGGAGTCTTCTGGCTGGCCCGGTCCTTCCTTCTCAGATTGCACGGGCCACAGTCTCTGCACCACTTCTCGATGGTTCCCCTCATGCCTACCCAGTGGAACCGCTCGCGCAGCAGGAACTCCAGCTTTTTCCACCCGAAGTGTCCAGCTCCGTCGTGGTATGCCTCCATCACCATGGCTGCGTCTCTTCGTGGCACCACTACTTGCCAGAGTAGTTCATGCGTCCTGGAGTTAACCATTCTGCGGCACAACTTCCCCTTGTAAAGGAACAGTCGACTCCTCTCTGCCCATAGTTGTTTGGCTTCCTCTGGAGCGTCTGATTCCAGGCAAGCCTCCGGGCGAGTCAGCATCTCCTTCACCAGTCGGACGGCAGGGTCGCTGTCTTGCGTTTCCGCCCAGTTGTAGTGAGGTAAGGGGTTCAACGTAGCAGCCTGCTTACTCCTTACCCGGTGGGAATACTGGATAGTCCCATGACGGTGGAACGCAGGGAGTTCAACTTCTTCCAGTCCCTCCGGATCTTCTCCTCCGTCCGGCAGGTTGGGCATCCTGGACAGGGCGTCCGCGTTGGTATTGGAGCGCCCTGCCCGGTATTTAATTGTGAACTCGTAGTTGGACAGACGGGCCATCCACCTCTGCTCCAGGGCACCGAGTCTTGCCGTGTCCAGGTGTGTCAGCGGGTTGTTATCCGTGTATACGGTGAACCGGGAAGAAGCGAGGTAATGCTTAAAGCGCTCGGTGACTGCCCATACCACGGCCAGGAACTCTAGCTTAAATGAGCTATAATTCTCGGGATTCCTTTCGGTGGGTCGCAGTTTTCGGCTGGCATAGGCGATTACTCGCTCTTTCCCCTGCTGAATCTGGGACAGTACGGCTCCTAGCCCGACGTTACTGGCGTCGGTGTAGAGGATGAAGGGCTGGCTATAGTCCGGATACGCCAAGATTTCATCCCCCGTGAGGGCCATCTTCAGCTGGCGGAAGGACTCTTCCTCTAGCTCTTCCCATTTGAAGGGCGGCTTCTGGTTCTTGGCCTTCCGGGACTGGCCTATCAGGAGGTCCTGCATAGGCGCCGCCTTTTTGGTGAAACCGGGAATAAACCTTCGGTAGTAGCCTACCAACCCTAGGAACTGCCGCACTTCTTTTACGCTGGAAGGGCTTGGCCATCCTTTGATTGCGGTGATCTTATCGGGGTCGGGAGCCACTCCGTCAGCGCTCACCACGTGTCCCAGGTATTGCACCTTTGGTTTCAGGAGGTGACACTTGGAGGGTTTCACCTTTAGGCCGTAACTCGCCAGAGCTTCGAACACCTCCGCCAGGTGTTTCAGGTGGTCCTCATAAGTTTTGGAGTATACGATGACATCGTCCAGGTACAACAGGACCGTCTCGAAGTTTCTGTGGCCCAGACAGCACTCCATTAATCGTTGGAAGGTTCCTGGGGCGTTGCAGAGTCCGAACGGCATGCAGGTGAACTCGCTAAGTCCCATCGGGGTGGTGAATGCGGTCTTCTCCCGGTCCGCCTCTGCTACAGGAACCTGCCAGTACCCGCTAGTGAGATCCAAGGTAGAGAAGAAGTTAGCAGATCTTAAAGCAGCCAATGACTCCTCTATCCTTGGTAAGGGGTACGCATCCTTGTGTGTGATACGGTTGATTTTCCGGTAATCTACACACATCCTCATGGTGTTGTCTTTCTTTTTGACTAAAACTAGTGGGGCTGCCCAGGGGCTACAGCTATCCCGGATTACCCCAGCCTCCTTCATGTCTCTAAGCATCCCCTTGGCGTGTTGGTAATGTGCAGGGGGTACGGGTCGATACCTCTCTTTTATGGGAGGATGATCTCCCGTGGGGATGCGGTGTTCTACCCCCTTGACTCGCCCGAAGTCTAACGGGTGTTTACTAAACACTCTCTCATACTCTTGAACCACCCGATAGACTCCTTGTTTCTGGTGTGAGGGAGTGGAGTCAGTACCCAGATGTAGTTGCTGACACCAGTCCTCCATGTCTTTCTTAGAGCCGTTACCTTCCTCCGGGTGAGATGGAGGCAAGGGTTCCACAGATTGTATAGAATTTTGATTAGTGGTATATAATTTGGCTAGCGTGGCATACCGGGGCAGGTACACTTCCCTCTCCCCGATATTTATTATGCGAACGGGCACCCTCCCATGGCGTACATTGACCACCCCCCGTGCTGTCAAAATGGTGGGCCTACTGTCTGAGTAAACTGGTTCTACCATTGCCTGGTAATCTCTACCTCTCAGACCAATAGCTGCCCGGCACCAAATCATCATTTCACTTTTTGGGGGCATGGCAATAGGAAAAGGGTCACACATTCTTACGCTACCAATCTCACCACCGGAGAGTTCTAGCTGTTGCCGTTGCATCAGTGCCCGGATCTCTTTCTGGAGCACCCGCTGCTCGCCGGAGCTGGCATTCTTGGCAACCTGCTGTAAAAGGAAAATCACCTCTGCAAGACAATTTTCAATTACATTAGTTCCTAGAGTTATTTTTGGGTGACTCTCATGTTTGTCAATATCTACAATGATCAGTCCCTGTGCGGCCAGTTCGACTCTACCAATTTTGATGGTCACCTCTTTAAATCCGATCTGTGGCACGGGCTGACCATTGCTGGCGATGATACTCAAGTCGTCGTCAGGGTAGCGGGTAATATCCGAGTCATTCCAGTACTGCTTAAAGAGCACGTACGGGATGGTGGTGACCTGTGACCCGGTGTCCAGTAGGGCACTCATGGGAATGCCATCCAGTACCACGGGCAAGACTGGACGTCCTCCCACATATCTGTCGCGCCAGTTCGATGGGCCTGGTGATCTTTTTCCTGGGGGTTGGCCCTCTACCCCAGGTTGTGCCCGTTTAAAGAACAGTACCTTTCCATATGTCCGGGTTGATTGCAGCGGCGGCAGATGGGTCGTCCGTCCTCGCTGTATCGGTCACTGGGTCTTCCTCTGGCCGGTGGGGTCCTCCTTGGTCGACGCCACGGGATGTCCTCCGGTCCGGATGCCAGCTGGATCTTCCCTGGAGTGGAAACCTGTAAAGACTGCACAGTTCGGGTTAGCGCAGCAACGCTTTTAGCTAGCTCTTGGACCTGATGGTGTAGGTCTGGAGCCGGGTCATTGTCCAAAGCCTGCGCATCAGCTCCCACAGGCCCTGCTGACAAGGGCGCCGCCTCCTGGTAGTAAGTGGTAGTGGGGCGTCTGTGGGTCACAACGCCACCTGGTGCCGGTTCTCGGAGCACCCGGATGGCTCTGTCCTTGAACTGTGCAAATTCTAGATGAGGGTCCTGTAAGGCCATTGCCCGCAACTGGGTGCGGTGGGCATTGCAATATAAACCCTCTATAAATTGTTCGGTCAACAGCCTGTCCTCGTTTCCCACTCCATTAGGGTCGGTCTGCTTAATGGCCCTCAGGGCCTCTTGTAGGTTGAGTGCATAGTCCCTTATACTCTCATGCGCTCGCTGCTTGCACCCGTAGAATCTAAGTTTAATCTCGGCTGAGGTGCGGGTATCAAAGGTGTCCTTCAGCCGGGTTAGTATCCCTGCGACAGTCTTCCTCCCAGGTGGTCAGGATTTTACTTCCCTTTTGGCTGCCCCAGTTAGTTGGGCCACCAGGATGCTCACTTTTTGCTCTTCTGTGAGGGGGTACACCTGGAAGAGGCTATCCAGCTTTTCTCTAAAGTCATGCAGGGTATGTGACTCCCCTGAGTACTGGGGTAGCCAAGCTGCTCCCGGGATATAGGGCATGGTGAAGGGCATAACTGCAACAGCGGTAGCGCTGGCGGGGGTTGAGGCAGTGGAGCTCTCCTCCGTATCCGACATCTTCCTCCCCCCTAGTGGACCGTGGCCTACCTTGCGATGATCCTGTTCCGTAGGCCGCGGCTCCGCAGTGGATCGTCAGGGTTGAGGACCTTCCGTCGCGCTCCTGTGACGTCGGCGTCTGCTGGGCTCCTTCCAGGACCTTACGCAACGTCCGGACGTGAGGCGGGGCTTCAGTTCTCGTGCGCTTTTGGAGTCCACGCCCCTCTTCTTCCCGCGCGGCGTCCTCAAGATGGCGTCCAATGGCGGGAAAACTCCACGGATGGCGGGAAGAAGGCTGAAGATGGCGCCGGATGGCGGGAATCTTCACCGATGGCGGGAATCTTCACCACTGGTAAGTTTGAACAGTCTTTGCTTTTCAGGCACGCAGTACCCGGTGGTTGCGGGCACGTGATCCTGCCGACTACGCCAAAGTTGACGCGCCCCTGGGCCTGTGTCGCGCTGCGTTGCGCACGCGGGAGCTTACCCGGAGCCGGATCTGTTTAGGGTTGTAGTCTCGTGGCGGTGACCCGGTCCGTGCCCAGGGAGTCAAACTGGAAGGCAGTCTGTTAGCGGTAGAAAATGGTTGATGACTACGCCACCCGTTGAATGCAGCCAGGGGGCTGCTGCTGCAGGGCAGACCGCTGAGGCCGGTGGAAGGATGGTGCAGCGTGATAGTATAACCCCCAACGGGAGGGGTATGGCCTCAGGGCAGCCGACGTGGATGATGGGGGTAGCAGGAACCACTCAGAGACGGTATGGTAGCGTTCAGGGTCTTTACTGGTAACAACGATAGACCCTCCCGGAGTACTTGCTAGCGAACGGGGCCTGGTCAGTCCTTGAGCAGATGGGATCTCCCCTGGCCAGGCGTAGTTGTAGGCCTCCCAAACTGACTGTACTCTTCTGGCTACCTTGCTAGAAGCTGATGTAAGTAGCCCACGTCCCTGAGTGTACCGTGTGGTGCTCACCCGTATGGCCGGTGACTCGGGGCCTTCTAATGGCTTCCGCTCCACGATGGCGGTGCTGGTCCCACGCGTGTGACCGGGCCTTCGGGCTTCTGGGCCAGGGGACCTGAAATCCCCTGCCTGACGGATTCTGCTGCTGGGTAGAAGTTAGTCCCCACAGCCTCGGACTCCGGGTCCGGTAAAGAATCTTCTTAGTCAGGGCGAGCTCTTTAGCTGCCAGCCCCTGACTCCTTGTGACTCTGCTGCTTCCTATGCTGCTCTTGTCTCTACTCTTCCTGGACTCACTAACCCTGCCTCAGCCCCGGGTTTATACAGGGGAAGTTCTTCCCCTCCCAAGGCTGGGCAGGAGGTGTGGCATGCACAGCATCCCTGACCAAAGGACCTCCCACCTGCTCTCAGACGTAATATCTCTATCACTGTGACAACCAGACCCCTGGGGTGTCACACTACGAAGAAACTGGCTCACATGAGGACCGCGCCAGGAAAGGAAGACCAAGAGTCACCTCTGCTTCTGAGGATAAGTTTATCCGAGTCACCAGTCTCAGAAATCGCAGGTTAACAGCAGCTCAGATTAGAGACCAGGTCAATGCCACACAGAGTTCTAGCAGCAGACACATCTCTTCAACAACTGTTAAGAGGAGACTTTGTGCAGCAGGCCTTCATGGTAAAATAGCTGCTAGGAAACCACTGCTCAGGACAGGCAACAAGTAGAAGAGACTTGTTTGGGATGAAGAACAGAAGGAATGGACATTAGACCAGTGGAAATCTGTGCTTTGGTCTGATGAGTCCAAATTTGAGATCTTTGGTTCCAACCACCGTGTCTTTGAGCGACGCAGAAAAGGTGAACGGATGGACTCTACATGCCTGGTTCCCACCGTGAAGCATGGAGGAGGTGTGATGGTGTGGGGGTGCTTTTCTGGTGACACTGTAGGGGATTTATTCAAAATTGAAGGCATACTGAACCAGCATGGCTACCACAGTATCTTGCAGCGGCATGCTATTCCATCCAGTTTGCGTTTAGTTGGACCATCTAGACCTGAACCCAATTGAGATGGTTTGGGGTGAGCTGGACCGCAGAGCGAAGGCAAAGGGCCAACAAATGCTAAGCTTCTCTGGGAACTCCTTCAAGATTGTTGGAAGACCATTTCCGGTGACTACCTCTTGAAGCTCATCAAGAGAATGCCAAGAGTGTGCAAAGCAGTCATCAAAGCAAAAGGTGGCTACTTTGAAGAACCTAGAATATAAGACATATTTTCAGTTGTTTCACACTTTTTTGTTAAGTATATAATTCCACATGTGTTAATTCATAGTTTTGATGCCTTCAGTGTGAATGTACAATTTTCATAGTCATGAACATGCAGAAATATCTTTAAATGAGAAGGTGTGTCCAAACTTTTGGTCTGTACTGTATATATATATACAGTGTATACTCTATAATGAATTCTTCTTAAGTCAAGTATCCTATATACTGAAGTTGAAGTATATACGCTGCACTATTTTGTAGACGTTTACGGTAGGTAAATTTAATGAAAAGTCAATGCCTAATTTTCTTAAAGAAAAGTGAATTCCCAGTAATAGTTTTTTCTTCTTTGCAATCAATAAAAACTGGAGCGAAGACTAAGAGAGTGTCAGTAAATGTGCCGGCACTTGTGTCCTCCAGGGCGTCATCTTATTTAAAAACAGCCCTCAGCGTGCTTAAGGAATGGCAAAGAAAACGAATTACTTTTTAGCTGTGTACTCTCTTTCTGCTTGGAATAATGAATTCAGTGGTGAAGTGCTCTGTGCTGCTGACTCAAAGCTCTGTGCTATTAAATGTCCGTGTGGAGGAAGAATGAGGAGTGTTTTGCTTCCCATGCAGTTAGGTAACTCAGTTGCTGCTACCTAATTTGTTAGCCCTCCATGTCAGTTACCTGCAGAACTAACAGGGGGTCACTGCCAAGTGAAGGAGCTATTACATATTTGGGTGCACTTTATTGTAACCCATGGTCCCATCAACACTGCCCTGAGGTATAACACATGTATTGATGAATTGCAGCTTGTTGGAGGTCCATTAACTGGTCGTAACTAACAACACTGTAACATACCTGGCGGCGTCCTTGCATGGTGGTCCATCTCCCACTGTGCAAGAGCGCGCACTTGATCTCCAGTCCAGAATGTCTCTCTGGCTTCCCTCCTTGCTGTCTGTTTGTCTGTTTTGGCTGCATAGGGCGACGCCCGCTGAACTTCCTGTTTCTTGTACCTGCTGCGGACACGCCCCTGTTGCACCTTCAGCCTATTGCTGTCCATCTTTGGGTATTTATACCACCTTCTTCCTCTAGATGGCGCCTGAGCATTGTTTCTTGTCAGTTGGCTTTTTGTGTCTGACATGCCAGGTCCTATCCTGTTTTCCTGCCTGTTTTCCAGTTCTGTGTCTGAACTGTGGTCTGTTCTTGTGAACACGCTTCTTGCCTGTTCTTTCGCCTTCTAGGGGCCGTATTCCTAGATCTGCCTGTCTGTGCCTTGCGGTATCTGTTCCCGTCTGAACAGAGTCCTGTTTGTGTCCCTGCCTTGTGGTATCTGTTCCCGTCTGAACAGAGTCCTGTTTGTGTCTCTGCCTTGCGGTATCTGTTCCTGTCTGAACAGAGTCCTGTTTGTGTCCCTGCCTTGTGGTATCTGTTCCCGTCTGAACAGAGTCCTGTTTGTGTTCCTGTCTTGCGGTATCTGTTCCCGTCTGAACAGAGTCCTGTTTGTGTTCCTGCCTTGCGGTATCTGTTCCCGTCTGAACAGAGTCCTGTTTGTGTTCCTGCCTTGCGGTATCTGTTCCCGTTCCTCTGTTCCCTGTTGTCTGTGCCTCGTTTCTACTTTAACCTTGTCTCCCTTTTCCCTCTGTCTGTTTTCTGCATCTTTCTGCAGAGTCTGAACTCGCTCCTAGCCTGTTCCTCCCGCCTTCTAGGGGCCGATTACCTAGACCCGCTCCTGTATCTAGTCTGTCCTGTCTGAACACGCTTCTTGCCTGTTCGTCCCGCCTCTCTGGGGGCCGTATTCCCAGACCCGCTCCTGTATCCCGCTGCAGTGTCGCTCTCTTCCGTACACTCAGTTCCAGTCTGAACTCTCTCCTATCCTTTACCTGTTTTGCCTCTATGTCCGTTCCTTTCCTTTTTCTGCAGAGTCTGAACTCGTACCTAACTCCTGCTTGTTGTCTCTGTACTCCCGTTTGTGAGTTTGTGGTCCACTTGCTACTTCACTGCAAATACCCTGTGGGTATCTGGCTCTGCCTTTCCCTTCCTGTCTGTTCCGTGTGAACAGAGCCCTGTCCGTCCTGCTCTGACTCCTTGCTCACTGCTCCGGCAGCCTTGCTCCGCTCTGACCCTTTTGCTCACTGCTCCGGCAGCCTTGCTCCGTTCTGACCCTTTTGCTCACTGCTCCGGCAGTCCTGTCCTGCCCTGCTTCTGCCCGCTGCTCCGGCAGTCCTGTCCTGCCCTGCTTCTGCCCGCTGCTCCGGCAGTCCTGTCCTGCCCTGCTTCTGCCCGCTGCTCCGGCAGTCCTGTCCTGCCCTGCTTCTGCCCGCTGCTCCGGCAGTCCTGTCCTGCCCTGCTTGTGCTCGCTGCTCCTGCAGCCCCGTCCTGCTCTGTTCTTGCCCACCGCTTCGGGCGTTCCCTCTCTGCTGTGGTTGTCTACCGCATCTGCGGTTCTGTGACCCAGTCTGTACTGGGTCTTAACCTTTCTGTGCTCCAGCCCGTCCTTTCGGCCAGTACCTCCCTGCCTGCATACTCTCCTGTATCCACCCATCTGCATACCTGCCGTGTTTGCTTACATCCACCAGTCTGTGCCAGCCTAACCTGCCTGTTCCAGTAATCCCAGTGTGGGTCAACCCCCGTGTCCGGAGTTTGACCTGGAGTAGCACCTGGTCCCTCTGCCCGGTTTCTCCCTGGTGCACTGGCGTCGTATGCCGTCGTGCCACCTTGGTCGGATCGGCCAGATACTTAGTCACGCCCCTCCAGGCACTCTCCGGTCCATGGTCCAGTGGAACCACTTCTCCCGCACACGCCAGTCAGTCCGGGCGTGTGCATAACAAACACAGTAATCTAGTTCAGTTCCGGGGTCCTGCTCTTTCTGTTTTTGTTAGATTAAGCTGCTGAGATTTTTTCAATTCATTTTTTTTAATAAGGATACAAACAGGAACTATATACAGATTATCACTGCACTTTTTATTATTTTTTGTAAAGGGAATGTGAGAGCTGAAACTTGTTGCCTGCTCAATGGCCAGCATGTACATTGGTGGCCAAAAGTATTGGCACCCCTGCAATTCTGTCAGATAATACTCAGTTTCTCCTTGAAAATGATTGCAATCACAAATTCTTTGGTATTATTATCTTCATTTAATTTGCTTGCATGGAAAAAACACAAAAGAGAATGAAGCAAAAATCAAATCATTGATCATTTCACACAAAACTCCAAAAATGGGCCAGACAAAAGTATTGGCACCCTCAGCCTAATACTTGGTTGCACAACCTTTAGCCAAAATAACTGCGAACAACCGCTTCCGGTAACCATCAATGAGTTTCTTACAATGTTCTGCTGGAATTGTAGACCATTCTTCTTTGGCAAACTGCTCCAGGTCCCTGATATTTGAAGGGTGCCTTCTCCAAACTGCCATTTTGAGATCTCTCCACAGGTGTTCTATGGGATTCAGGTCTAGACTCATTGCTGTCCACCTTAGAAGTGTCCAGTGCTTTCTCTCAAATTATTTTATAGTGCTTTTGGAAGTGTGTTTTGGGTCATTGTCCTGCCTTAAGACCCATGACCTCTGAGGGAGACCCAGCTTTCTCACACTGGGCCCTACATTATGCTGCAAAATTTGTTAGTAGTCTTCAGACTTCATAATGCCATGCACACGGTCAAGCAGTCCAGTGCCAGAGGCAGCAAAGCAACCCCAAAACATCAGGGAACCTCCGCCATGTTTGACTGTAGGGACCGTGTTCTTTTCTTTGAATGCCTCTTATTTGATGATGCTTTTTCCCAAAAAGCTCTACTTTTGTCTCATCTGACCAGAGAACATTCTTCCAAAACGTTTTAGGCTTTCTCAGGTAAGTTTTGGCAAACTCCAGCCTGGCTTTTTTATGTCTCGGGGTAAGAAGTGGGGTCTTCCTGGGTATCATACCATACAGTCCCTTTTCATTCAGACGCCGACGGATAGTACGGGTTGACACTGTTTGACACTTGTTTGGATGTTAGTCGAGGTTCTTTATCCACCATCCGCACAATCTTGCATTGAAATCTCTCGTCAATTTTTCTTTTCCGTCCACATCTAGGGAGGTTAGCCACAGTGCCATGGGCTTTAAACTTCTTGATGACACTGCGCACGGAAGACACAGGAACATTCAGGTCTTTGGAGATGGACTTGTAGCCTTGAGATTGCTCATGCTTCCTCACAATTTGGTTTCTCAAGTCCTCAGACAGTTCTTTGGTCTTCTTTCTTTTCTCCATGCTCAATGTGGTACACACAAGGACACAGGACAGAGGTTGAGTCAACTTTAATCCATGTTAACTGGCTGCAAGTGTGATTTAGTTATTGCCAACACCTGTTAGGTGCCACAGGTAAGTTACAGGTGCTGTTAATTACACGAATTAGAGAAGCATCACATGATTTTTCAAACAGTGCCAATACTTTTGTCCACCCCCTTTTTTAGGTTTGGTGTGGAATTATATACAATTTGGCTTTAGGACAATTCTTTTTGTGTTTTTTCATTGAAGACAAATTAAATGAAGATAATAATACCAAAGAATTTGTGATTGCAATCATTTTCAGGAAGAAACTGAGCATTATCTGACAGAATTGCAGGGGTGCCAATACTTTTGGCCACCACTGTATCTGACACTGGCTATATGATTTTAGCCATGCATGTTTGACTCTTAAATGCTGTGGTGTTTCAGAGAAAAACATACTTTGAAAGCTGCTGGGAACCGAGCCGCATGAGAGACTAGTCAGACATGCAGGTCTTTGGCGGCTTTTCTCAGCTCGCTGCAAGTGATTGAAAGGTCTCAGTCTGTGTGTGTATAGGGAGAGACCTGTCAGTCACTTGTAGCAGGTGGGGAGAATCCACTGGAGACCCACCTGTCTGACTAGGTGCCTGTGCAGCTCAATCCCCAGCTGCTTTTAAAGCATGTTTTCCTCTGAAACGCTGCATTTCTGGCTAAAGTCTTCATCTGATACATGCTGCCCATGGATCAGGCAGCATGTATCCAATGTCAGTTTCCCACTAACATCTTATTCAGTGATCATTGAGTACATCTTACTTCTCAGTTGACATGCTCCCTTATTTATCTTTTGGGGGTACACAGCTGTAACTTCATGGTTGTCATCCAACCTTAAATGGGCACTGTACATTCAACAACCTTTTCATAAATCAATAGTATAAGGCCAGCAATCACCTAAGGAACAAGCAAAATGCTTGCTCATCAGGTCAAATAATTTTTATGCATGGATAGAAATCATCATTGTCGGCAACACATCTCCCCCCTATCAATAGGTGATGTGTTATCGATAATATGATATTCTATGGGTTAGATATAGCCTATCGGCAGTCATTTAACATTTTATGTGGATTGGCTCATGGAAAAAGGCCAGATGGACAGTCAGCACAGTGAAGATGAGGGGAAGAGAGGCATAGAGCAAGAAACAGGCATAAAAATGCCTTGGCTCTGATTCATCAAGACTAGTATTTTTCACATCTTGATGAGGTGACAGGGTGGAGTTTGCCGGAGCTGGGCAAAAATGTTGTAAAACCTCCAAAGTTGCAAAATTTGTGTGCGTACTCACGGTGGGCAAATATTTTGTGACTTTTCAAAGCTTTGTATGCCAGAATTCTATCTGAAAAGCTTTGATGAATTGGGGCCATTGTGTTGCAGCTTTCTTAGAAGTACACTGTCTATGCTAGAGCTCGATTCCCAGCCACACTGCTCAGTACTGCTGTGTAATGTCCTCCATGCCTCTGCTGCTTCTGTCTGTGTCCTGCTCACGGAAAGTATGGCTGACATCATAACAGCTTAGTGTCCACCCACTAGCTCAGAATCAATTGCAAATAAGAGAGCCTGCAGAGGGAAAACTGGTGTTATTCCTCATGTACACACATAACTTATTCTGAAAATTTACTTGAAAGTATTTTTGTTCTTTACCCACATTATTGACAGATGTAACTAGGTATCCTGTGATAGAATTAGGAAAGAGATGATGGGGTGTCTGTTATTGGAAACTTTTTCATTATTATTAGTGATGAGCCAGCACTAAAATGCTCGGGTACTCGTTGTTCGAGTCAAGCAAATTGGAATACTCGGGTGCTCGGACCGAGTAACGAGCCCAAAGTAAGTCTATGGGAAACTCGAGCATTTTTGCGGCGGCTCCCCCTAGCGGTCTGCAGATGGCCTAAAAATTGCCCAAATCGATGGGAACAGTGCTCAAATGACATGGGATCAGCATGGGGAAGACCCCTGAAAGCATTTCTGTCGCCCAGGTCACTGCTGTCAACAATGGTGTCAGAGGTATTATGCCACTGTTACGGACTCAGAGCAAAACATGCAAAAACTAAACCAAAATGGATTTTCCTGGAAAATATGTTAAGGAACATCCTTTCCAGGGTAATGACTTGTATATAAGGCAAAATAAATAAACAAAACAAAAATGCTCCTCTACACCTTGGGCTATGTTCACACGTAGCGTTTTTGATTCGTTTTTGCACTTTTGCATTGCTTTCAACGAAGACAAATACATTCACTGGGAAATGTAATTTTAACATTTTGCAACCTTATCTTGCCATGTGATGTGTGATACATCATCAGACACATGCATACAGTGCTGAAAAGACATGGGAACAGCATGGGGAAGACCCCTGGAAGCATCTCTGACTCCCAGGTCACTACCTAAAAGTGTGCCCATCATCAGTGATCCTTGGCACATGCGAAGATGCCTCCCACCATGCACCAGTCCTTGCAGACTTGCAGCAATCACCGTCCACGTCCTTGTCCCAGCACAGCATTCAGTTGACCCTACCCCATTCCTTGGAATGCAAGCGTAAGTATGCAGCCAGCCACCCACCCACAGGCCGCAATAGTAAACTGACAGATTTCTGGGCAGCTTCTTGCACTTGAAATGCTGCCTTTTAGGCTTGTGGAGGCGGAAGCAGTCCACAACCTCATGTGTCCATATTGGGTCCCCAGCCACCACTATTTCTCCCGGTGTCGTCTCCGCCTTCCACAAGCGTGGGTCCCACAACATTACTTGTGCCCTCTCCAGTGCACTTACTGGGAAGGACCGCCTAACCACAAACACATGGACAGGTGAATGTGGCCAGAGACAGTCCAGAGCCAGTCCACATTAAAAATGCAGCCATAAAGTGTTCGGGAACCTTCCCACACACTTTTCTTAGCCAGGGCTGCTTCTCAGCAGGGTTGGACGGGCCCACCCGAGAATCCTCGGGTGGGCCCTTGCTTCTGTGGCACCCTGCTACTACAGGTACCACAGGACCCAAAAGGGTGCATGGAAGAACTTCTCCACAAGAGGCCCTTACTACACACAGACACCTCCACCCTTCCACCTCATACCACCAGAGGGAGCCCTGTTAGGGATATATATACTGGAGGGTGGAGTTAGGTAGTCAGAGTGTGCTGACACTTTAGATCAGTGAAGGAGCAGCACGTCTGCTGCTGAGCTGAGGGCCCCGAGTGTGGCCGGAGGCAAGGAGAGGAGAGAGGAGTTAAGGGGGCAGAGGAACATCTTAGGCTCACCCCAGAACACAAGCCGGACACCGGGTCTGCGCCTACAGGTCAACCTGAAGCTATAACCATTTACAGGACTAGGAACCACGAAGGCCCCAGCGTCCAGGGATAGTGGTTGCCAGAGAAAAGTTCTACTACCAAGCCGACAGGTGGGAGAGTGAAACAGCATAGAAGCTAGGCCTAGTTCCAGGCAGGCCAGGAGCTCTAGAGAGCGGAAGAAACGGACCAGGAGGCCTTATACTCGCTAAATGGGGAGAGTCCAGAAGTGCACCCTTCCTTCCAAGTACCCTGGACCATACCTGTCATCTAAACCAGTAAAGGTACTGAATTGAATCTCCTGTGTGCGTGTCCGTCATTCCCCCTGACCCAACCTGGCCACCTCTCACCTGCATTCCTTCCATCAACCCTGCCCCGGGGAGCCGAAGCATCCCAGCTGTCATTCCATCACCACCAGAGGTCTGCAGCAGCGCTGGTACCCATTACCAGAAACCACAGGTGGCGTCACGAGACAAAACTGTTATCGTCCCTTCAAGTAACAAGCCCCTTTTAAAGAGTGACCCCAGAGTACGGGCCCAGGAGCCGACTGACGTGACCTATAAAGAAGGTAAAGGCCCGGGTACCGAGTCCCCCATATCCCCCTGGGTGAGTCACTTCTCCATCAGGAGAGTTCATGATAGGCGCAAACTTTGCAGCTGCTATGGGGTTCTTGAGTGGGGGAGAAAGGTGGGCCCTCAGAATCAAATCCTCTGGTGGGCCCACTGTTTTTCAGTCTGACACTGTTTCTCAGTGAGAGTAGTATTTCACAACAGCCATATTCTTTAGCTCGGTGAAAGGACTGGCATAGAGGGAAACCATATCTACTCCGGATGTCATTTCTCTCAGGAAGTCCTCTAATGCAGCTTGTTGCATAAGCAATGGCAGCCCGTCCAACATCAGCTCACACTTGTCGGTGGTGCTTTGACACACAAACATCTTGCTTTGTGCCTTTGATTTCATGATTGCAGAGTTGGGCAATGGTCTGATCTGTAATGCGGTTTTAGAAATAACATGCATAAGTGTGGCGCCCCTGAGGGTTCGGTCGCCACAGAGGTATTGCATCTCACCCAGAGGTGTGGTATCTCACTCTCAGGTAAGGAAGGAGTACAGCTCGGGACCCTAACACCTGCATCCAACTCATACCTGCAGTGGGGGTAGGGCGAGATTGCTCCTAAGGGAGAGCACAGTCCCAGGTCCCTAGCTGTGGGGAGGGACTATGTAGTGGGTGTGGGTGGAGGAAGTAACTTAGGGGAGCACATGTGAGGAAGGTATAAAAAGAGAAGCCATCTTGTTTAGTTTAGTTCAGTCTGAGGAGAGAAGGAGAACAGTCTACAGTGAGAGCAGTGGAGCAGGGCTCTGCAGGAGCTCTGCTCAGGCAGAGGGCCTGAGGAGAGGCCCAGGACTGAAGAAAGAGGAGAGGGAGCAGGAAGGGCTCCAGGAACGGAAGAAGGGACCCCAGGGGTACGGGCAGTGCTGGAGGCCACCCGTACGCCCGAATCTACCAGGAGGTGGAGGGATCAGGCCACACAAAGGGGACCGGTCCCTCAGCTAGCAGAGCACTTTATGTCTTAACTAGAAACCAGAGGCTGTAGTATTTCAAGTCCTGCAGCCAACAGTCCATATCAGTCTCACCAAGAAGGTAGCTATAGAGGACCCAGGGGACGGAACAGACGTCGCCCGACAAGGCCCGCAGGTACCGGATTGGGACACTAGGTATGAGGTGCAGGGAGACGGCCAGAGAGAAGACACAGAAGGGGGTCCTGCTAAGCACTCCAGGTACCTTAGGGTGGACCGAACCCCTCCCTGAGTAAGCGCAGCACGACGAGGGAAGTTACTTTGGTACCTGTAACTTGGACTGCAATAACCGTGAGTAAAGACCCTGAGGACTGCACTTCATTGTCTCTGTGATCCTTGCTGCGCCATCAACCCTCTGCACTACAACGCCCAGCACAACCCATCACATCTACACTGCCCTGGAGCTAATCTCTACCTGTGGAGAGCCACACCATCCCTGCTGCAGTAACATCAGCTCCAGAAGACATGCTCCGCAGCGGCGGCTCCCTTGGTCGCATACCACAGGTGGCGTCACGAACTTTATATAAACTATAATCCCCTGTAAATAAACCCCTTTTGATTGACCGCCCTGGGTCACAGACCGGGTCACCGCCACTGTGACATCACCCCCAGCATCTACCGGCCCGGCACCGAGTACCCCATGGCCCAGGGGGCGCGTCATAAGCACATCCAATCCACATTAAAAAAGCAGGGGAACCTTCCCACAGGGCTGCTTCTCGGCAGGGTTGGATGGGCCCACCAGAGAACTGGAGACTCCTCCGGTGGGCCCTGGTTTCTTCTTCAGGAGAGTTCAGTGCCGAGGTAAGGCCATGATGATGATAGAGGCCACCATCTGCTTAGTTTTCTGTTACTTGGAATGCAAGCAAAAGTATGCAGCAAGCCACCCACCCACCCACTCACAGGCCGCAATAGTAAACTGCTAGATTTCTGGGCAGCTGCTTGCACTTGAAATGTGGCCTTTTAGGCTCGTGGAGGCGGAAGCTGTCCACAACCTCATGGCGGCGGAGGCCAGGTGTCCATACTCGGTCCCCAGCCGCCACTATTTCTCCTGGTATCGTCTCTGCCTTCCACAAGCACGGGTCCCTGAACATTACAGCTGGTACTTTTCTGTGGGAATCTGTTTGCCTCCTACCAGCCTGGAATATTTCCAGTAAACTATGGTACGACGCCATGGTATTAGCACTGCCCCCAGTACCAGCAGAGAAGCCATCCCAAATTTCCTTCTCAGGAATTTCATTTGGTAGATTGAGTGACTGCCCAAATACATTAGTTTCTCACAAAGGAGCTGAAGATAGAGTGGCTGTAGGTGCAAGTTTCTCCAGCCTGTTAGATATCAGAGGGTGAACGGCAGCACATTGGCTCAGTGGTTAGCACTGAAGCTTTGCAACGCTGGGATTCTGGGTTCAAATTCCAGCAAGGACAATATCTGCAAGAATTTTGTATGTTCTCCCCGTGTTTGCGTGGGTTTCCACCTCAGTAAAAAAGCCGCCATAGAGTGTCCAGGAATCTTCCCACACACTTTTCTTAGCCACGACTGCTTCTCGGCAGGGTTGGACGGTCCCACCAGAGAATCCTCGGGTGAGCCCTGGCTTCTCCATCAGGAGAGTTTATGATAGCACAAACTTTGCAGCTGCTATGGGGCTCTTGAACAGGGGAGAAAGGTGAGCCCTCAGAATCAAATCCTCTGGTGGGCCCAATGTTTTTCAATCTGAAACAGCTTCTCAGTGGGAGTTGTATTTCACCACAGCCATATTCTTTAGCTCGGTGAAAGGACTGGCATAGAGGGAAACCATATCTACTCCGGTTGTCATTTCTCCGTCACCAGGTTCCGCCCATTGTCACACACGACCATGCCTGGCTGTATGTTCAGCGGTGAGAGTCACAGATCAGGCTGCTGAGTTACAGCTTTCAGCAACTCTGCAGCAGTGAGCGGTTTGTCACCAAGCATTAAGCATGTTATCTTCAACACAGCCTGTTGTTGCTTGGCCAAGGCAGTGCTGCAGTGCTTTCAGCTTGTGACTGATGTGGTCATTTCAGAGATGGAGGTCGAACTGGAGGAGGAGGTGCAGGAGCTGAATAATGTGATTAAATTGAGGTTACATTGGTGAGTCTGGTTTTTATACTAAAGAAAGATCCTACTGTGTTTTTATTTATTTATTTATTTTTTACGTTATTTTTTAAGACAAATGCATTCACCGGGAAATGTTATTTTAACATTTTACAACCTTATCTGGCCATGTGGTGTGTAACACATCATCAGACACATCCCATTATTAACAAGTGGGTCTCCTATACTGTTATTGCGTATCCAGTGACTGCAAGTGCTGCCAAAAATTTGGACGCAACCCAATACCCCTTTGAAGAGACATAGAGGAGGGTCTCAGTAAAAAAATGTTTCCATTATAAAGGAGCGGGTCTCCTCTAGTGGTAATGCTCATGCTGTGGCTGCAAGGGCTGCCAAAATTTTTGAAAAACTCCACTAACAATTTAAAGACACATAGGGCCACAGTAACTGTTTGCCTGTGCAGTGAAGCAATGGCTGCCAAAAATTTGGAGGAACTCCAGTGCCCCTTGCAAGACACGTAGAGGTCGGAGGGCCTCCTGAAATCAATGTTCTCATTATTAGGAAGTGTGTCTCCCATACTGTTTGCCTATGCAGTGAAGCAACGGCTGCCAAAAATTTGGAGGAACTCCAATGCCCCTTTCAGGAGACGTAGATATGTTGATATGGTACATATGGTGGTGGAGGATGAGGATGAGGAGAAGGAGGAGGACAAGAGCCAATAGACAAAATCAGGAAGCGTATACCCATGTCTGGGTGTGAAGACAGAGGAACATGGGAATAGAGTTAAACCTCCCAAAAAAAAGACACTGTATTTGAGTTTATATTACGCTGCTATCATTCGGTGGTGTTGAGAAGTCTGGCCCAATCCAGCCCTTGTTCATTTTTATAAGAGTCAGCCTGTCAGCATTTTCAGTTGACAGGTGGATGCACCTATCGGTTATAATTCCACCGGCGGCATTAAAAACCCTCTCTGACAAAACGCTAGTGGCAGGGCAGGCCAAGAACCCCAAGGTGTAGAGAGCCAGTTCATGCCACGTGTCCAGCTTGGATACCCAATAATTATAAGGCACAGAGGAATCACGGAGGACGTTGGTATGGTCGGCAAGGTACTCCCTCAGGATCTTCTGCAACTTTTCCCTCATTGGGATAGTACCCCACGCATCAGAGGTTGTGCGATGGGAAGGTCTGAGAAAACTATCCCAGAACTTTGACAGTGTTCCCCTGCCTCTGCTGGATTGCATTTGTGTCTCTCTCGTCTGTACTCCTTGGTTGTCCAACGAACTGTGGCCTCTGCCACCAGCGTTTTCAGATGGGAATTTTTTAATAATTCCGCTACAAAGGCCTTTTTGTACTGCACCATTTTATTAGGCCTGTCCTGCAAAGACAGAAAGTTCTCCTTGTAGCATGGGTCTAGAAGTGTCACCAACCAATAATGACTGTCACCCAAAATTTGGACAACGCGAGGGTCATGGAAAAGGCAGCGTCACATAAACTCAGCCATGTGTGCCAGACTGCTAACAGGCAAAACTTCCGTGTCCTCACCAAGAGGATGACTGACCATGCTCTCCTCCTCATCTTCCTCCTCCTCCTCTTCCATCTCCCTGTCCTCAGGCCATCCACGCTGAACAGACGGTATGACAGTTGTACAGGTAGTACCGTCTATAGCGCAGGAAACTAGCTCCTGTTCTTCCTCATTGTCACTCAATCCATGTTGGGATGAGATGAGGCTGGGCTGTGTGTAATCACCCTGTATGATTCCTTGCTCCATCTCATCATGTTCCGCCTGCAATACATCCTCTTTAATTGTGAGCAGAGAGCATTTCAGAAGACACAGAATCGGGATGGTGACACTAATTATGGCGTCATCACCGCTCACCATCTTGGTGGAGTCCTCAAAGTTTTGGAGGATGGTACATATGTCTGACATCCATGTCCACTTCTGAGGTTTTATGTGTGGAGTCTGAACTGAATATCAACGGCCTTGTTGATGCTGGTAGTCAACAATTGCCCTCTTCTGCTCACAAATCCTTCCCAACATCTGTAATATAAAGTTCCAACGCGTGGAGACTTCGCAGATCAGTCTGGTGAGCTGGAAGCTGCAAACGCTGCTGAAGCACGGCAAGGGCGGCTGAAGCTGTAGCTGACTTTCTAAAATGGGCACACAGGCAGTGTACTTTGACAAGCCGATCCGACAGATCCGGGTAGGTTTTGAGAAACCGCTGAACCACGAGGTTAAGCATATGGGCCAGGCATGGTACGTGTGTGAGCTCGCCTTGCCTCAGAGCCGCCACCAGGTTTCGGCCATTATCACACACGACCATGTCTGGCTGTGGGGTCAGTGGTGTCAGCCACAGATCTGCCTCCTCTTTCAGAGCTCTCCACAACTCTTCAGCATTGTGCGGTTTGTCACCTAAGCATATTAGCTTCAGCACAGCCTTTTGCTACTTGGCTGAGGCAATACTCCAGTGCTTCCAGCTTGCGACTGATGTGGTCATTTCGGAGATGGAGGCTGAAGAGGAGGAGGAGGTGCATCAGCTGTAGAATGTGGGGGCAACCCTGATTGACCCAATCCTCAGCGTCGGGAGGACGTGTTCCATCCCAAGGTCCGACTGGGTCCCGGCTTCCACTATATTAACCCAGTGCGCCATCAACGAGATGTACCATCCCTGCCCACAAGCACTTGTCCACGTTTCCGTGGATAGGTGGACTTTGCCAGTAACTGCATTTTGAGGGCACATCTAATGTTGTGGGACACGTGTTCATGTAACACGGGGATGGCACACCGGGAGAAATAGTGGCGGCTGGGGACCGAGTACCGAGGGACGGCCGCCACCATCAGGTTACTTAAAGCTTCTGTCTCCACAAGCCTAAAATGCAACATTTCGAGCGCAAGCATTCGCGAAATGTGTGAATTTAGTAGTGTGGCCTGTGGGGCGTTGGCTGCGTATTTGCGCTTGCAATCCAAGGACTGGGGTAGGGACAACTGAATGCTGCGCTGGGACAAGGACGTGGACGTTCTTGCTGGTGGTGCTAGTTGAGAGTGTTCAGCGACAGGTGCAGGGCGGGAGGCATCTTGGAATGTGCCATGGACAGGGGATTGGCTTGCATGCACAACAGCGGAACAAGCAGTGCTGTCACCTGCAGACACTGTTTCTGGATCCTGGGGTTCTGCTCACTTAGTCGGGTGCTTTGCTGCCATGTGCCTAATCATGCTGGTGGTGGTCAGGCTGCTAGTTTTGCTACCCCTGCTGATGCTGGCCTGGAAGGTGGTTCAAATGGCCTTTTTGGGGTCATCTGCTGAGTCTTTAAAAAATAACCAGACTCGGGAAGATCTAACAGTTGTATTGGCAACTTCCGTCATGTTGGAGTTACGAGGAACGCTTTCCTGCCTTGTGTCTGTGGCCACCACACTGTTTCTTCCTGCCTGTTATGGTGCTACACCTCCCTCCCCAAGTGTGCTGCTGTCCTCGCTCTGTATGTCCCCCTGCCAGGTTGGATCAGTTTCTATGTCATCCACCACCTCGTCTTCCACTTCCGCACCCTGTTCCTCCTCCTGACTTTCTGGCAATTGTGTCTCATCATCATCATCCACCTCTTAAGACACTAATTGTACTTTCCCACCTTCGCCTTCGTGTGACTGTGGCTGTTTCAATATTTGGGCATCGCTCCACGTGTTCTCCTCTTGACTCGCTTAAACCTGGCCAGGCGAGAGGCCCAAATCTACAAATGGAAAAGTGACCAGCTGTTCTTAGTGTCCAAGTGTGGGATCAGTTGTCTCCGGGCACTCGGCATGGTGGGAGGAAGGAGGATCAGGGTGAGGAATATGCGGCCCAAACTCACAGCTACTGAGACTTGACCGTGTGGAAGTGTTACACACACGCCGCTAGGTTCAGATAGGGTGAGACAGGTTTCATGAATTCATTTGAATCCTGGGTGAACCGTTACTCAGGGCGACCATAGGCTGCTGCTCACCAGACACATCTGACAAGAGTCTTTTTCAACAGTTTAACAGAATTGGAATTTAATCTGAAGCACGACCAGTGCAATTCAGGGATATTACAGCAACAATCTTCATTACAGTACAGTCTCATAAAGCAGGCACAGTAATGTCAGTCTCTTCATTAGCATAATTCAGCACAGATTAAATCTCTTAGCAGCACACTTCTATGCATAAACAGTAGGCTTTTCCTTCACAAGGACTCACTAGTACACAGCATTCTTTATCCTGCATGGAGATGGAAGGGGGGAGGGTTTGATGAGGGAGATGATCTCTATGACACGATTCCTTCCAGTCCTTATCTTTCTGCCTGATAATACTCCACACTGTTAGCTCAGGGAGTCTATCTGACCTGTGTCTAGCTTCCCTCCTGACCTGAATTCTGTTCCCTCATCTTCTGTGAAATACAGCTCACACACCACCTTTCTCTACGGCTCCAGCCAGAACAGTAAACAACTTCCCCACAATCCCCCCAGTTCTCTGCTAAAACACTCCCTGTCTCCTGTGACTGTGTTAACCTCTCTAGTTGCTGGGTGCTTCTGGAGCACAACACTTTCTGTCCCCTGTGCTGGTGTTACTTCTAATAGTTGCTGGATGCTTTTAAATCAACAGCACTACCTCTGCATGTCACAGAAGACATAGTGGTGGTGGTGGCAAAGTGACTGGAAGCATTATTTGCTATCCAACCAACAACCTTTTGACACTGCTCTGTGTTCAATAGTGGTGTTCTGCGGTACTCTAGTAATTGGGACAGGAAGGTCGAGCAACAAGATGTGGGTGTTTGTTGTGGCACAATTTCAGTTTGCCCATGGCCACGTCCTCGGCCTCTGCATGCTCTATCACCATCACATCCACTTCCCCGTCCCTTGCCACGCACCTTGCCCATTTTTAATGGAGGACAATATTTTCCACGTTCACGAGAAATGGCTGATTTTGGAACGCAGTTATATGTGATACGTCTGACAGAGAACCACAATTTTAAATAGCAGGCCTGTAATTTCCTAATACTATTCTTCACAGACACTTAGTGTGAATAGCTTGACCAACACACTGCAACGGAATGGAAATGGAAGAAATGTATAATTTTTGAACAGTCTTATAGGTGATATGTCTGACAGAACCACGGTTTTAAATAGTAGGCCTGTAATTTACTAATATTATTCTACACAGAGACCTAGTGTGAATAGCTTCACCGACACACTGCAACAGAATGGGCAACTATCACGCACAGTTTGGGAAAGACTAAGTACAACACAAAGGGATGAGGGGGAGGGAGCCCAGACACTAGGGAAAGGGGCAGTGGAGACCCCTAGGCAGATTTAATAACACCATGCCTCCCCTACAGTCCCTATATTCGTTCCACACTAATCGCCGAGCAGGAAACCTAAGCCCTGTATATCTCTGTATATATATAGGGGGAGGGGACGAGCACTGGTCAGTCCCCACTATAAACTAAAGACAACAAGGGAGACAAACAAAGGGGGAGAAACTTAGCTTGAGCAGACTCCAGAGCGATAACACCAAACATCCTCCAAGCGCGCCAGAGAGGAAGTAAGCAGACTGCTATAGCTCCAAGTCTTCACAATGGAACATGTGAATATCACCGATCTCCTGCAGCAAACTGACAGTTTTTAACTCCTATGCAAGGGTGTGTCAATTAACAACAGGAGGGAGGTAACCGCTGGATCCTAAAGGCAGAAAGGTTAAGAAGGCGTCTGCAATGCCAGGTGCTGCGACCTTCTACAAACAGATCCAAAGCAACTGTCTGTTACACCTGACACACCCCTGACAGCAAGAGAGGAGGAGAGAAGCCGTGGAATAGTGGGGTGACAGATGGATTAATTGGCCAGCAGAGTTTAGGATAGATTGGAGAAGTGTGAGAGTGTTAGCAGGAAAGCCACAGAACAGGAGGTTGCAGTAGTCGAAGCTGGAGATAATGAGGGCATGCACTAGTGTTTTTGCAGATTCATGGTTGAGGAATGTGCGAATCCGGGAGATATTTTGGAGTTGGAGTCAGCGGGAAGTGGAAAGGGCTTGGATCTCAGGTTTGAAGGAGAGATCAGAGTCAAGCTTGAGGGACTAGGGAGAGTTGGCAACCATTGCCTTTGATGGATAGGTCAGTTGGGAGGGTTGAATGAGATGGTGGAAAGATGATGAATTCAGTTTTATCCATGTTAACTTTTAGAAATCTAGCAGAGAAGAAAGATGAAATAATGGACAGATATTGTGGGATTCTGGTTAGTAGGGAGGTGATATCAGGTCCAGAGAAGTAGATCTGTATGTCATCAGCATAGAGGTGATGCTGATGGGACTCAGATACCTGAGGTGCACACGGACTGCACTGTGCTGTCAGGGCAGGAAGAGAAGGAGGGTGACTCTAAGGGTGAGGAGTGGGAGAACAGATAGGATGACGATGAGGTTGTAGATCCACTTGGTGTGAACCCAGAGGCACATAGCTGAGTAAGTCAGCAGAGGAGGTGGAGGAGGAAGATGAGGAGGTTACATTGCGGCTTCCCGCACAGAAACTGAGTCATGCAACCATGACAAACACTGCATCTACAGCCACAACTCTGGCTATGGCTAGCAGCGGTTGAAGGTCTCCAGTTTGCAGGGACAGCAAGGTTTGCCTAGCCTGTGTCTTCTTGGAGACCGCAAAGGATGACACAACTCACTACATGCATGAACTGGCGCATGGGCGATCAACATTCGTTAGACTGGGAATCTCACTACGCTAAAATGCAGACTAGCGGGCCTCGCCAACCACCGGCCCCATCAACTGCAACTGCTGCTTATTCCTCCTTCCTCACCATGGCAAGTGTTCTTACACAAGTCTCCAGATGCAGAACCTCCACTTGTTTGCCCGCTACAGTCAGGGTGAGTGAGAGGCTGTCAGCTGTTACGAAAGTGGACATGCCTGCTGTTTTTGACCGATCTCAGACACTGAGCACACCACATCTCTCTCAATCCACCATAACATCTCCGCCTGCACCTCTCTCACAGTCCAGCAGTTTGTCATGTTCAATCTACTTCACTCTCTCTCAGAACAGCAGCCAGCCCTCGGTCTTGCAGTTGTGGTCATGTAAAAGAATGTTTCCTCCTACACATGCCAAAGCAAATAGATTGAACTTCACCATCTCCAATCTGTTGGCCACGGAAATGCTGCCTTTCTGTCTGGTGGATACAGATGTTTTCTGAAAGCTGATGGCTGTCACAGTCCCCCAGTATCAGTTGCCCAGTCGCTATTACTTCTCTAAGAAAGATGTGCCTGCGCTACACCAGCATGTTGCAGACAACATCACCCGTTCCTTGAAAAATATCTATGTCTGCCAGGGTGCATTTCATCACTGACACCTGGACAGGCAAGCGTGACCAGGGGCGTTACATCTCACTGACTGGCCACTGGATGACTCTGGTGGCTGTGGGGGCAGGAAGAGAATGGGCTGCTCCACAAGTCTTGGAATCCCCAAGGCTTGCAGGGCGCTTGGGGATGGAGAACTAAACCACTACCCACCAGAAGATAGAAAACTAAACTACTAAACAACAGGCGTTGGAGAGCTAAACTACTAAACACCTAGGGTTGGATAACGAAACAAATACACAGCAGAACATGGAGAACCAAACTAATACACAACAGAGGTTAGAGAACTAAACCACTACACACCAGGAGATGGAGAACTAAACCACTAGACACCAAGTCTTGGAATTCCCAAGTCTTGTGGGACAAACCACTGTATCTGAGATAGATGCTGGGAAAGGAAGTTGTTTCTGCACTCTCTGGAGGCACGACAAACCTTTAGTATGGATAAAAATGTAGGTTTATTGTCTACACGTTTCAGAGTCCACCGACTCCTTCCTCAGGACAACCATACATCTTGTGGCCTACTTTATGTATCACAGTAGTAAGACAACAAATTTAGATTTTATCATGTGAACCCCTAAAAGCAAGAATGATTGATCTGCTGGAAGGTTGATTTCCCAGCCACACGGGACCCTATCTATCTAAACTATCTGACTTAGAAACCAGCTATCTCAAATCTCTCAGGAGCGGCGTCAGGAGCAGCCTCTCTGCGCTGTTACACTGACAAAATGGCGCTAAAATAACATGTCCGCTCTTTATATGGAGAGGTACTTGTGACTTCAGCAGCCCATGATAGAAGCCCTTGTGTCTGGACGTTGTGGATGGTTCCTGCGCACTGATTGGCTTGCCGGAATCTGCACACATTAAGTTAAGAAAAAAAAATATGATTAACAGCCCACCCCTACTCTGACCTCTACCCACCGCCTACCCTCATCAAACACGTCCCCCCGCTCATCATACAGCACCACTACCCTAGCCAAAGTCCTAAAAAATACAGTAGTAGAAACGCGATCATTTACCACATTTGCTGAATTGGGCCAATTTTCAGTAAAGACACTCAGGTGTTCGGTCATGAATCCGAATGTGCAATGTTCGTGCCGAATTTGAAAAAACCAAACGTTTTCCGAACATGTACGCTCATCTCTAATCACCACTACAGCTCTCATGAGGGATCACCACTACAGCTCTCATGGGGTTTCAATACTGCATTATTATCCAAAGTTCAGTAAAGAATCAAGGAAAGCTAAGTTACATCACCATACTACCATTTCCAGTACTTTGATCCCTGCCCATTGTGGACTCTGCTTGTCTCCTCATCTTTATAAGTGTGGTTACTCTCAAAAGTAAGGGAATAGTGTGTGAGGCAGTGAGGGGAATTATATGCGAGGGACCGTATGTATCCCCAGAATGCGCATAGAAGCATTTTGAACCCACTGGAGTGCATTGCAATCACAGACATAGCTGTGGTTGCAGTGCAGAATAAAAGTAAGGTTGGACTTGGTCAAGCTATTTGACCAAGGCAGATTTAGTAAAACCCGGCATTTATTCTTGGAGTGGACTACAGGATGGCAGTGTGGCAGTCCACTCGCTCCAGCCTGGGTCTTGCATGTGGCTCATGTCCACAGTTTTCATTTAAAAACCTACAGCAAAGGTTTTGTGAGTCAGTTTTGTGTTTACAAGCCTGCAATACATGCCTGTGTGACAGGAACACAGAGCCCAAGAAGGCAAAACTGACGCACCTCAGAGTGATACGGCGGTGCAGTCGCCCGCAGTAACGGGTCTAGAAACGGACTGTACTTTGATGGCCCGGCTGCGATCTGTAGGATACCAATTACTATTATGTTGTGAGTTTTCTGGAGAATAAAACATTTGATTTGAACTTTTCCTGGGTCACTGCCTCATTACCGCACAATGTGAACACCAGCACACTACAATATGGTGGAGGATACAGGCAGTGTGAACTGAGGCATGCCCCAATGCCAGCTGCATGTCTGTCATTAGGCCTGCCACCCTGCAGCCCAGGCACGCTGACAAGATGGAGAAAATCCTTGAGACAGTTGGTTCTCACACAGCAACAGCAGACGAATAACCTGTTGCTGCAGGGTTTTATTATATCACACACAGAATAATGTTTATTTCCACTGGTTGCACAGTGCTGAAAACAAACTATAAACATAAAATCCCTAGCCTTGTCCAGGCGCTAGCTAAACCATACAGACCCTGGCTATTCAGACATGCCTAAGCTAGTCCCCATTCGATCACACAAAACAACTACCATCCATAACAACCAGTGATATTTGCAGTTTGGTGGACACGGCCTGTGCAGACTCTTCTCCGAGAGATTCTGGCTTGTCTCTCTCCAGTTCCAACACAACCAACACAAACAATTCTGCTCAGCTTCACCCAGCTGACTGACCAGTGAACACATGGCCTAATTCTAGGCCTAGCTATCCAGGTGCACCTAATCAGGACCTGCAGTGCTAGGATTTAACCCTAGCCTACCTGGCTTTCCTACAATGGCAATCCAGCGCTGTCTGATTTTTTTTTTTAACAAACCCATAGATTTGCATTGATTCCAAACTTGGAATGAAATCAGACATGTCTCCTTCTTTTTATGCGGTCCACTTGAGCCACAAAAAACACGGCCATTTGAATAGCCCCATACACTGTAATAGGTATGAGTTCTATCCGTGAACAATACGGCTAACACATTTACGAGAAAAACTGATGTCTTGATGTCTGAATGAGGCCCAAGCTTTACACAGACAATGATTTGCTACCTATTGGTTTAGGGGTAATGCCCCCTATGGTGGCAGAAGTGGGGAACACTCACATTTTGTTTGTGTTAACCAAAAGGAAACATTTCAACTACCAAACTACAAGATATAAAGTGCAGAGTAATCTTCTCTGGGATATGGGGTTGTGTATAAAGAATAAGCTACTGTAACAATCAGAGCCCATCCTGCTGGGGACTGTTTTACTGAACCCATCCGCAGTTGTTATGAATTTGACGGATGAACTACATAGCGGCTGTCAGTGTGCTGACATTGTATTGATGGCTTCAGAAGATGTTATTTAAAACAATGTCACAGAGCTTGTCTTCCTCCCTAGCTGCAGCGTCTTAGTGCTCTCATCGCCCTCTTTTCTTCATTGTTTTCTAGTCATGAACTTTGTTGTTTGGGGCTAACAGGCACTTGGGTTGGAGGTGGCTGTTTGGCTGGGTGCACTTCTATGCAGGGAAATGCAATGCTTTTTTTTTTTGTAACTGGGATTTCTACTTCTACAGATGCTCAGTAATAATATAGCGACACCGTCCCCCCTTACACAGAGTCGTTCTGCATAGTGAGCGGGCTCTAGGTGACCTGCATGCTAAAGAGAACTGCAGATTTCTGCATGTGCAACGTTCCTCCCATACAAAATGCAGAGCTGTAAGGCAAGGATACAGTGTTCTGCTGTAAGTAGTGACTTTCTGTGCTGCCTCAAAGTTGACTGCGAATGCCGCTAATATTGGTTATTACAGAATAAACTAATTAAGCTGTGTCAGAGTCCTATTTAAGGTACTTTGCCCTAAACATTGTTCATCAGTTGAGCAGATGGAGTTATAATAGTCAGTCACCCATAATAACCTTGTTAACATATTGATGAGCTCATTAAACAAATAGTAAACAAAGTAATTTTGAAGCCACCTTAGGTAAATGGGGTCATATCAGGGGTTAATCGCTATTAAGAATGAATATATCCTAAATAATTCTGCTTGTCTCCACTATCTGGTATCATCATGTGCACAATAGAAGTATCTATCTATCTATCTATCTATCTATCTATCTATCTATCTATCTATCTATCTATCTATCTATCTATCTATCTATCATCTCTTATTACATGTCCTTATGCCTCTATTCCATTATACATACAGTGGGTACGGAAAGTATTCAGACCCCTTTAAATTTTTCACTCTTTGCTTCATTGCGCCATTCATTGCTGGTATAACTAGCGCCATACATTGCTAGTATAACTAGCGCCATACATTACTGGTATAACTAATGCCATACATTGCTGGTGTACAGTGGGTACGGAAAGTATTCAGACCTCTTTAAATTTTTCACTCTTTGTTTCATTGCTGCCATTTGGTAAATTCTAAAAAGTTCATTTTTTTTTCTCATTAAAGTACACTCTGCACCCCATCTTGACTGAAAAAAAAACAAATGTAGAAATTTTTGCAAATTTATTAAAAAAGAAAAACTGAAATATCACATGATCATAAATATTCAGACCCTTTGCTCAGACACTCATATTTAAGTCACATGCTGTTCATTTCCTTGTGATCCTCTTTGAGATGGTTCTACTCCTTCTTTGGAGTCCCGCTCTGTTTAATTAAACTGATAGGACTTGATTTGGAAAGGCACACACCTGTCTATATAAGACCTCACAGCTCACAGTGCATGTCAGACCAAATGAGAATCATGAGCTCAAAGCAACTGCCAAAGGAGCTCAGAGACAGAATTGTGGCAAGGCACAGATCTGGCCAAGGTTACAAAGAATTTCTGCATTACTCAAGGATCCTAAGAGCACAGTGGCCTCCATAATCCTTAAATGGAAGAAGTTTGGGACCACCAGAAGTCTTCCTAGACCTGGCCGTCCAGCCAAACTGAGCAATCGTAGGAGAAGAAAACCTATAAAGAATCCACTAAAAGTGGAGTCTAGCCCGATTACATAAATCAAACCAAAAAAGGGGGGGGACAAAGTCCTCTGATCTACAGTATATAATCACAGTAATTGAACCCTAAATGGATTCATAAGATATTATAACGATATATAAGTTTAGCTAACGGTTCAAATAGATATCCAAGGAATAAAAAATAAATCAGAGAGCTCTTTGTCAGGAAAAAGCCGCGGGATCGGTTTTAGCACAAAGTCAATTTTATTAGAGAAATATAATCATACACACAGAAAATCCACACATGATGAGAAAAGACAAATTGCTAAAATATTTGCAGCAGTAGTGTGTAATAAGGACCCATGGGAACACAGAGGATTCCCAGCCCTCAATCAGAGTTGGCAGAAATTAACCCCCCACAAACAGGCATAACAGCCTCCGAGACAGCAAAGATTTGATTTAGATAGAAGTCAAAATGCGCTTAACAATAAGCACTAAAGAGATATAGCACGGCATAGTAAGATATCAGTAAAGGAGTGCTGTACCTGGAGACATATTAGCGTTGTGAGGGGAGGGCTGGAGAACCACACGAGCGCCTCGACGCGCGTTTCTCCTTCCGGCTTCGTCAGGACACTCTGCACCCCATCTTGACTGAAAAAAAAACAAATGTAGAAATTTTTGCAAATTTATTAAAAAAGAGAAACTGAAATCACATGGTCATAAGTATTCAGACCCTTTGCTCAGACACTCATATTTAAGTTACATGCTGTTCATTTCCTTGTGATCCTCTTTGAGATGGTTCTACTCCTTCTTTGGAGTCCCGCTGTGTTTAATTAAACTGATAGGACTTGATTTGGAAAGGCACACACCTGTCTATATAAGACCTCACAGCTCACAGTGCATGTCAGACCAAATGAGAATCATGAGCTCAAAGCAACTGCCAAAGGAGCTTAGAGACAGAATTGTGGCAAGGCACAGATCTGGCCAAGGTTACAAAGAATTTCTGCATTACTCAAGGATCCTAAGAGCACAGTGGCCTCCATAATCCTTAAATGGAAGAAGTTTGGGACCACCAGAAGTCTTCCTAGACCTGGCCGTCCAGCCAAACTGAGCAATTGTAGGAGAAGAGCCTTGGTGAGAGAGGTAAAGAAGAACCCCAAGATCACTGTGGCTGAGCTTCAGAGATGCAGTAGGGAGATGGGAGAAAGTTCCACAAAGTTAACTATCACTGCAGCTCTCTACAAGTCGGGCTTCTATGGCAGAGTGGCCCGACGGAAGCCTCTCCTCATTGCAAGACATATGAAAGCCTGCATTGAGTTTGCTCAAAAACACATGAAGGACTCCCAGACTATGAGAAATAAGATTCTCTGGTCCGATGAGACGAAGATAGAACTTTTTGGTGATAGTTCTAAGCGGTATGTGTGGAGAAAACCAGGCTCTGTTCATCACCTGCCCAATACAATCCCAACAGTGAAGTATGGTGGTGACAGCATCATGCTATGGGGGTGTTTTTCAGCTGCATGGACAGGACGACTGGTTGCAATTGAAGGAAACATGAATGCGTCCAAGTACAGAGATATCCTGGATGAAAACCTCTTCCTGAATGCTCTGGAACTCAGACTTGGCCGAAGGTTCACCTTCCAACAAGACAATGTGTAACATACCTGGCGGCGTCCTTGCATAGTGGTCCATCTCCCACTGTGCAAGAGCGCGCACTTGATCTCCTGTCCAGAATGTCTCTCTGGCTTCCCTCCATGCTGTCTGTTTGTGTCTGTTTCTGCTGCTTAAGGGCGGCGCCCGATCACTTCCTGCTTTTTGTACCTGCTGTGGGTCACACCCCTTGTGCGTCCTCAGCCTATTGCTGTCTGTCACCTGGTATATAGCTCAGCTGCTCCAATCAATCCCTGCCTGAGCATAGTGTTTCATTCAGTGTGTGCTTGCACTCTGAAGGTGCCAGGTCCCGTTCTGTGTTCTCTTGTCTGCCTATCCTGGAGGCTGTATTTCCAGGCCTGTCTGAACACGCTCCTAGCCTGTTCCTCCTGCCTTCTAGGGGCCAATTACCTAGACCCGCTCCTGTATCTTGTCTGACCTGTCTGAACTCGCTCCTAGCCTGTTCCTCCCGCCTTCTAGGGGCCGATTACCTAGACCCGCTCCTGTATCTTGTCTGACCTGTCTGAACTCGCTCCTAGCCTGTTCCTCCCGCCTTCTAGGGGCCGATTACCTAGATCCGCTCCTGTATCTTGTCTGTCCTGTCTGAACACGCTCCTTGCCTGTTCGTCCTGCCTCTCTGGGGGCTGTATTCCCAGACCCGCTCCTGTATTCCGCTGCAGTGTCGGTCTCCTCCGTACACTCAGTTCCAGTCTGAACTCTCTCCTATCCTTTACCTGTTTTGCCTCTATGTCCGTTCCCTTCCTTTTTCTGCAGAGTCTGAACTCGTACCTAACTCCTGCTTGTTGTCTCTGTACTCCCGTTTGTGAGTTTGTGGTCCACTCGCTACTTCACTGCAAGTACCCTGTGGGTATCTGGCTCTGCCTTTCCCTTCCTGTCTGTTCCGTGTGAACAGAGCCCTGTCCCCCCTGCTCAGCCTAGCCTGCTCTGACTCCTTTGCTCACCGCTCCGGCGGTTCTAGCCTGCTCTGACTCCTTTGCTCACCGCTCCGGCGGTTCTAGCCTGCTCTGACTCCTTTGCTCACCGCTCCGGCGGTTCTAGCCTGCTCCGACTCCTTTGCTCACCGCTCCGGCGGTTCTAGCCTGCTCTGACTCCTCTGCTCACCGCTCCGGCGGTTCTAGCCTGCTCTGACTCCTTTGCTCGCTGCTCCGGCAGCCTTGCTCCGCTCTGACCCTTTTGCCCACTGCTCCGGCAGTCTCGCTCCGCTCTTATCCTTTTGTTCACTGCTCCGGCAGTCTTGCTCCACTCTTGCTCACCGCTCCAGGCGGTCTCGTCCTGCTTTACTCTTGCTCACTGCTCCGGCAGTCTCGCTCAGCTCTGACCCTTTGCTCACCGCTCCTGGCGGCCTTGTCCTGCTCTGGGCGGCCTCACTCTGCTGTGTTTGTCCGCCACATCTGTGGTTCTGTTCCTGAGTCCCAGTGTGTACTGGGTCCTATCCCGCCAGTGTCCCTACCTGCTAGTGCCTCCCTGTCTGCACTCTAGCGGTGCTTGCCTGTACCCCTCTGCCTGTATTGTTCCTGAGTCCCAGTGTGTACTGGGTCCTATCCCGCCTGTGTTCCTACCTGCTAGTGCCTCCCTGTCTGCACTCTAGCTGTGCTTGCCTGTACCCCCCTGCCTGCATACCCGCCTGCCTGCATACCAGTCGTGCCTGCCTATACCCACCAGTCTGTGCGCCAGCCTAACCAGCCTGTTCCTGTATTCCCCTGTGTGGGTCAACAGCCGTGTCCGGGGTCTGTCCTGGAGTAGCACCTGGTCCCTCTGCTCGGTTCCTTCTTGGTGCACTGGCGTCGTATCCCGTCGTGCGACCCTGGTCGGATCGGGTGAATACCTAGTTACGCCCCTCCAGGCATTCACTCTCCGGCACGGTCCAGTGGAATCACACGCACACGCCACTCAGCCCGGGCGTGTGCATTACAGCATGCTCAGGCCATGGTTCCCGTTGAGCCCCACGGCCTTCGCTCTCTGAGAAGTTTTCCAGCGAATACATGCATTAAAATAAATAAATAATTTTTTTTTCCCTTTAGCTGAGTTCCAGGCGAATTACGCACCCGTCCAGATGGATCTATCTGCTCTCGTTCCTGCGGATCCGCTACGTTATTATGGGGATCCAAGACAAAGTCGTGCATTTGTGGAGCAATGCATGCTACACTTCAAGTTCTACCCTCTATGTTTTCCCACCGATCGGGTTAAGGTGGCATTCATTATGTCTTACCTGGCGGGTGATGCCTTGGAATGGATCAACCCCCTATATGAAACACAGGATCCGATCCTCCTGGACCTAATGGCCTTCCTGGTGGCCTTTCTAATGGTCTTCGATGATCCTAACCCGGAGGCTCCTGCTGAAGCTTCACTTCCCAATATCCCGGAGCAGCCCCAATGAGTAATGTGTGTGGGTAGCGCAATAGTCCTCCAGTCCAATGAGACTACTGCCCACCCAGAATCCTCACAGGGTGACTACGCTTTCCGGAATACTTCTCCCAACCTCAAGAGGCAGTCCAGACGTGCTAGACGTAGAGGCAAGCCGTCACGCCAGGGTCTGTCCTCCCTGAGACCTCCTGACCCCAACCTTGAAGTCCCTACTGAAGCTTCATCTCCCTGTATCCCGGAGAAGCCCCAACGGGTAATGTGCGTGGGTAGTGCACCAGTTCTCCTGCCCGAAGAGACTTCTGCCCATCCAGACTCCACACAGGAGAACTTCCTGCACCCGGCATCAGATGCTTCACCCACTTTAACCGGTGTGCAGGTCCAAGGATGCTCCAAAGCTGTGGTTACCTCAGAGTCTGTGCACCTCTACTACCTGGCGGAGGACCCCCTGTTGCCTCCTGAATCCTCCAGGATACCACTCGATGACAAATGGAGAGAGACTTCTCTACACCCGGTACTCGATACTTTGTCCGCCTCGTCCTGTGAGCCTGACAATGGGTACCCCAAAGTGGTAGTTACCCCCGAGTCTCTACACCCCTCCGACCAGGCGGAGGACCTCCAGTTGTCTCCTGAACCCTTCGGGGTGCTACCTGGTAGCGAAAGGACAGAGACTCTCCTATACTCTGTACCTGATACCTCGCTCGCTTCGTCCAGTGAGTCCAACCTAGTGTACTCCGAAGCAGAGGTTACTCCTGAGTCTCTACACCCCTCTGACCAGGCGGAGGACCTCCAGTTGTCTCCAGAACCCTTCGGGGTGCTACCTGGTAGCGAAAGGACAGAGACTCTCCTATACTCTGTACCTGATACCTCGCTCGCTTCGTCCACTGAGTCCAACCTAGTGTACTCCGAAGCAGTGGTTACTCCCGAGTCTCTACACCCCTCCGACCAGGCGGAGGACCTCCAGTTGTCTCCAGAACCCTTCAGGGTGCCACCTGGTGGTGAATGGACAGAGACTTTCCTATATCCTGGATCTGATACCTCGCTTGCTTCGTCCAGTGAGTCCGACCTAGTGTACTCTGAAGCAGAGGTTACCCATGAGTCTCTACACCCCTCTGACCAGGCGGAGGACCTCCAGTTGTCTCCAGAACCCTTCGGGTTGCCACCTGGTGGTGAATGGACAGAGACTTTCCTATATCCTGGATCTGATACCTCGCTTGCTTCGTCCAGTGAGTCCAACCTAGTGTACTCTGAAGCAGAGGTTACCCGTGAGTCTCTACACCCCTCTGACCAGGCGGAGGACCGCCAGTTGTCTCCAGAACCCTTCGGGGTGCCACCTGGTGGTGAATGGACAGAGACTTTCCTATACTCGGTACCCGATACCTCGCCTGCTTCATCCAGTGAGTCCGACCTAGTGTACTCTGAAGCAGATGTTTTCTCTGAGCCTCTGCACTCTTCTGACCCGGCGGAGGACCTCCAGTTGTTTCCTGAATCCTCCGGGGTACCACCAGATAACAAAGAGACAGTGACTTTTCCTCATTATGTACCTGATAACCCGTCTATTTCTTCCTGTGAGCTTGACAAGATGTACCTCGAAGCAGAGATTACCCCCAAGTCTCTGTCCCCCTCCAACCCGGTGGAGGACTTCCAGTTGTCTCCTGTACCCTCTGGGGTGCCACCTGAAAATATGTGGAGAGAGACTTCCTTGTGTGCTGTTCCTGGTACTCCACCCGTTTCGTCTGTTGCTAAGGGTGGCTGGATGGGAGGTAGCATCCTAGCTACCCAGAGGAGACCAGTTTTTCCGGTGGACAGTGGAAGTGATCTCTTCGAAGTGAAGAATTGGCCCTCGAATTCCCTGCGGAAGATTCTGGCAGGCCTGAAGAAGAGGGGGCGTAAGGGGGGGGGGGGGTACTGTAGCATACCTTGCGGCGTCCTTGCATAGTGGTCCATCTCCCACTGTGCAAGAGCGCGCACTTGATCTTCTGTCCAGAATGTCTCTCTGGCTTCCCTCCATGCTGTCTGTTTATGTCTGTTTCTGCTGCTTAAGGGCGGCGCCCGATCACTTCTTGCTTTTTGTACCTGCTGTGGGTCACACCCCTTGTGCGTCCTCAGCCTATTGCTGTCTGTCACCTGGTATATAGCTCAGCTGCTCCAATCAATCCCTGCCTGAGCATAGTGTTTCATTCAGTGTGTGCTTGCACTCTGAAGGTGCCAGGTCCCGTTCTGTGTTCTCTTGTCTGCCTATCCTGGAGGCTGTATTTCCAGGCCTGTCTAAACACGCTCCTAGCCTGTTCCTCCTGCCTTCTAGGGGCCGATTACCTAGACCCGCTCCTGTATCTTGTCTGACCTGTCTGAACTCGCTCCTAGCCTGTTCCTCCCGCCTTCTAGGGGCCGATTACCTAGACCCGCTCCTGTATCTTGTCTGTCCTGTCTGAACACGCTCCTTGCCTGTTCGTCCTGCCTCTCTGGGGGCCGTATTCCCAGACCCGCTCCTGTATTCCGCTGCAGTGTCGGTCTCCTCCGTACACTCAGTTCCAGTCTGAACTCTCTCCTATCCTTTACCTGTTTTGCCTCTATGTCCGTTCCCTTCCTTTTTCTGCAGAGTCTGAACTCGTACCTAACTCCTGCTTGTTGTCTCTGTACTCCCGTTTGTGAGTTTGTGGTCCACTCGCTACTTCACTGCAAGTACCCTGTGGGTATCTGGCTCTGCCTTTCCCTTCCTGTCTGTTCCGTGTGAACAGAGCCCTGTCCCCCCTGCTCAGCCTAGCCTGCTCTGACTCCTTTGCTCACCGCTCCGGCGGTTCTAGCCTGCTCTGACTCCTTTGCTCACCGCTCCGGCGGTTCTAGCCTGCTCTGACTCCTTTGCTCACCGCTCCGGCGGTTCTAGCCTGCTCTGACTCCTTTGCTCACCACTCCGGCGGTTCTAGCCTGCTCTGACTCCTTTGCTCACCGCTCCGGCGGTTCTAGCCTGCTCCGACTCCTTTGCTCACCGCTCCGGCGGTTCTAGCCTGCTCTGACTCCTCTGCTCACCGCTCCGGCGGTTCTAGCCTGCTCTGACTCCTTTGCTCGCTGCTCCGGCAGCCTTGCTTCGCTCTGACCCTTTTGCCCACTGCTCCGGCAGTCTCGCTCCGCTCTTATCCTTTTGCTCACTGCTCCGGCAGTCTTGCTCCACTCTTGCTCACCGCTCCAGGCGGTCTCGTCCTGCTTTACTCTTGCTCACTGCTCCGGCAGTCTCGCTCAGCTCTGACCCTTTTCTCACCGCTCCTGGCGGCCTTGTCCTGCTCTACTCTTGCTCACCGCTCCAGGAGGTCTTGTCCTGCCCTGTTCTCACTCACCTCTCTGGGCGGCCTCACTCTGCTGTGTTTGTCCGCCACATCTGTGGTTCTGTTCCTGAGTCCCAGTGTGTACTGGGTCCTATCCCGCCAGTGTCCCTACCTGCTAGTGCCTCCCTGTCTGCACTCTAGCGGTGCTTGCCTGTACCCCTCTGCCTGTATTGTTCCTGAGTCCCAGTGTGTACTGGGTCCTATCCCGCCTGTGTTCCTACCTGCTAGTGCCTCTCTGTCTGCACTCTAGCTGTGCTTGCCTGTACCCCCCTGCCTGCATACCCGCCTGCCTGCATACCAGTCATGCCTGCCTATACCCACCAGTCTGTGCGCCAGCCTAACCAGCCTGTTCCTGTATTCCCCTGTGTGGGTCAACAGCCGTGTCCGGGGTCTGTCCTGGAGTAGCACCTGGTCCCTCTGCTCGGTTCCTCCTTGGTGCACTGGCGTCGTATGCCGTCGTGCGACCCTGGTCGGATCGGGTGAATACCTAGTTACGCCCCTCCAGGCATTCACTCTCCGGCACGGTCCAGTGGAATCACACGCACACGCCGCTCAGCCCGGGCGTGTGCATTACACAATGACCCTAAGCACACACCTAAAATAACAAAGGAGTGGCTTCAGAACAACTCCGTGACCATCCTTGACTGGCCCAGCCAGAGCCCTGACCTAAACCCAATTGAGCATCTCTGGAGAGACCTGAAAATGGCTGTCCACCAACCTTCACCATCCAACCTGACAGAACTGGAGAGGGTCTGCAAGGAAGAATGGCAGAGGATCCCCAAATCCAGGTGTGAAAAACTTGTTGCATCATTCCCAAAAAGACTCATGGCTGTACTAGCTCAAACGGGTGCTTCTACTCAATGGTGAGCAAAGTTTTTACTTATGACCATGTGATATTTCAGTTTTTCTTTTTTAATAAATTTGCAAAAATTTCTACATTTCTGTTTTTTTCAGTCAAGATGGGGTGCAGAGTGTACTTTAATGAGAAAAAAAATGAACATTTTAGAATTTAACAAATGGCTGAAATGAAACAAAAAGTGAAAAATTTAATGGGGCCTGAATACTTACCGCACCCAATGTATGTAAAGTGCGCGAGAGCAGTAGCATGAAAGTCCGCAAGGGATATCAGTATGGCCTCCCACTGCCTCAAATGACTGGCAGATGCTTCCACTAGCAGGCCACTGCACCCGAACTTGACCTTGACACTGCACTTTCCTATCTACCTCACTATCAGGAAGTGCCCCCATTCTTTTAGCACTAGTTCCCACCCAATGGGTTAGTTCAATCATTAACTATGTCCTATCCTATAGACTAAACCTATTGTTCTTATCCTATGTCCTATACCATTGCTAAACCACTTACTATATAAACAGTACTTATCTTATCCTTAATCTAATCCTGTGCTATGCACTACTCACATTATACATTAACACTTTACATTACCATAACACATTATATAAGATGCACATCACTATTCACATTATATGTAAAACCGCTTGACACTATATGTATAGCGTGATTGTTGTCTTCAGGGGCAGTAACAGGGTAAGGCAGTTCCCATTCCTACACATACACTCTTCTACATTGAAATTGCACCACCAAGAAAGGAAAGTAATGGAATTATGGAAATCATAGAATGGATAGACATTTTACTAATCTGCAAATGATGAAAATGGTAACAAAAGTTTCAAAAATCTCAATTTCTCAGTGTCAAGTATGAGCCACATGCAGAAATCCCTTACTTACAGCCTTGCCTGCTATCAGTGAGATTATTAATGGTTGTCTGAGTAATGTTCTGCTGTGCTGAATTCACTTGTGCATGGAAATCATCAAGATCTGCTGCTGGCTGCTGCCTTTGCAATTGCCGACTGATGACATCCCAGATGTGTGAGATGGGGGACACTGCAGGTCATGGTAGCACATTTATGCCACGCAGGATATTGTTGTGTTGAAAAACAGCTCCTTGGACACTTTTGCATTTCGTCATGAAAACCTTTTCATAGTGTTGCTTACCTGGTCTCCAGACCAACTTACGACTATAATGACAGAAGTTTGACTCATTGTGGAAATGGTTAGTCCTCCATTCCAGCCTTCATTGCCATCTTGCTCTGCACCATGATGTCTTTGAGAGCAGTGGTGAGATCTATGAACATCTCTACCTGGACATCTGGTAAGCATCTTCTGATGCTTTGTGCAGACACTGTGTGATGTCTTAAGCCCACTATGCATTTTTCAAGCGTTTTTGGGGCGGAAGGAGCTCCATTGGTAATTAGCCTGGATAATTGAGTTCACCACTTCTTTTGTACCCTGCTATTTGCATAGAAGCAACTTCTCAGAGTGTTAGCTCTTCTCACTGCCAGTGAGATAGGGGAGGAGGGATGAGTGAGAGGGATTTCAGAGGGATAGAGGAATTTTTAATAATTTCTATGACACTCAGTATGTGCTGTCCAATTTCATTTGCCACACAGAATGTTTCACTACGCAACATTATTTTAATCTGGCGAGACCATGAGGGCAATGCCATGAAGAGGCTTTCATGCAGGAACATCACACTGGTCATACTCCAGGTATAATGTTGTGAGGTGGAATGTAGACTAGCCAGACCCCTCTAGTCTACATTGCACATACAGCAACAGCTCACCATTACATTAATTTGATTATGGAACCAGCTGTGCGGCCATTTCTCCAAAGTGTCCCAAGAATCGTTTTTCAACACAGCTCCAGGCCGTATGTTACTTGCGCAACTGTGAGCAGCCTGTGTGACCTATACATACTACCATAACCTGCAGCGTCTACGGACTCTGCTCCCATCAAGCACATCTAGGATGTCACTAGTCGGCAACAGCAAAGGGAGCAGCCAGCAGTGGATCTTGATGATTTTCTCAAGTGCATTCGGCAGAACAGACAACCATTAATAGCCTCACTGATAGCAGCCAAGGCTGTAAGTCTGCCGATTTCTGCTCATACTAGGTAATGAATAAATCAAGATGCTTTCAAAATTTTTTTTTAATTTTTCATCATTTGCAGATCAGTAACATGTCTATCCATCCTGCAATTTCCATGATTCTACGACTTCTCCTTCTTGATGATGCAGTTTCATTGTTGAGGCGTGTAAATCCTTGCTTTTTATCCTGCCAGCTTCTTTATTTATACATCACTGTCTTATGATTGTATCTATTCATCTATCATATTACTGTCTGCAGTATCACTGACAGCCATGAGACGCATGATCTAAGGATAAAAGGCAGATTCAATCTATCACCATTTTATTTCTCAGTTTATCTGTAAGTAAAGCTTTCTGGTTATTTTACATGTTACTGGATTCTGGTACTTAGTGTGAATCACTGGCAGTGCACATAATAGCGCTTCTCCATTAAAGCATTTCTCAGGACTTCCCATTTGTCCAGGTACTGTAGATGCAGATGGTTTAAAAACTGAAAACAAAATTTGCCCAAAACTAATATATATGAACTGAGGCACTAAAAAGACACAACAGAAATTAATAAGGACAGTAACAACCCCCATGTAATTAAATCAAATGGTGTGCACACACATATACAGTACATATATATATATATATGTAGATAGATAGATATATACATGTTTGCACACCCCTTGATATATATATACATATGTATTTTTTAATTGTTTTATTAATTTAAGTTACATTGGAACATTAAGTAATTTATTGCAAAAGCGTCCGCACCCTGAAATGCAACGGATAACTGAGTTACTCATATATTAAATCGTATCTCATTTGTGTGCTTTAAAGCAATTATTAATCTTTGTTCCAAAATTTTGATTTGATAGAATTCACATCCTGCTTTATGAAGACTCAAAACAATGGATTTAGCAGTAGTCACTGATAACAGAGACTTAGTCTGTAGCAGGCTCTACTCAATAATCAATTTCTGCTGTATAAACATGCAGTAGATTATTTTTCCTTTCATCTTACATGAAACAGAAGAAAATCATCTTTTTATTCTCTGTATATTCGTTTAACTTAATTTTTGTCCTCTCTGAACTGAAATGGCAACATAGAAATCAATAAAGATCTTGTTACTGGCTTCCTGTAAATCCCATTTATGGTCAGGCATGACTCTGGTGAAGTACGTTTCCGTGCTGTCGCACCATCCTGGAGCTGGAGTCTACCCTCTAGAGATAGTCATTTAGAGAAAAATGTCTGCATGTAGTGTGCTTGTTAGTGAGGCCTGGATCCCTACATTTCTTATCAGGTGCCTGCTGAACAAATGTCATTTATATTTCATTTTCTTTTCTCTGTTATTTAATGCAGAAACTTAATTTTGCATTTAAAGGGAATCTGTCCGCTTCCCCCCGACCCACCAAACTGTTCTGGTCATGTTGCTCTTTGAAAGATAATGTTATCCTCACTTTTTTGTTGGAAATCTGTTGATCTCTGGCTATACAATAGCTGTATTAATCCATATGCAAATGAGGCATAAGTGCTCTGGGCATGTCAGTGCACTTCCCAAACCTCTGCCTCCCTGGATCTATTCCCCACCCAGCCCCACCTTCTTCTGCTTGACTGACAGCTCATATGCTTGAGTACACACCCACTGAGCTTTCAGTAAAGAAGAGGAAGGTGGGGCTGGGTGGGGAATAGATCCAAAGAGGCTGAGGCCTGGGAAGTACTTCAACACTTCTGTAGCACTTAAAAGGGTGGTCCGAAACTAAAACCTATTTTGATTTTTGATCCTAAATATTTATCTATTTGATGTAATAATTCAATTACTTTTCTAATACACTTTAATTAAAAATTCCCTATTGTTCCCTTTCTACTCTAACTGCTTTATTTTATTTTTTTTACTACTTCCTCTGACAACACTTAGAGAATCCTAGTGCATGCTAGGATTGGCAAATATAGCATTATCAAGGGGCAAAGGCTGTGGTCACTGCTGCAGCCTCTGCCCCCTCCCTGAAGCAAAGTGCCATTGGTGATGCCTGTTTCAGGGGTGGGCTAGTCCCTGCTCTACTGAGCATGCGTTAGTTCTCAATTCTGACGTGTGCCCTGTAGATTCTGCCAGTAGATTCTTTCACTAGCTCTCCAGTACTGTCACTCCAGCTGTCTTCAATCAATTTGCAACTATAAAAGACCAGTGCTTGTCTCTGCTTTTCCTGCATGATGCTGGGTAATCTTACAATTTTGCCGGCTCATAACTTCTGCTCAGAGCCGGCAGGGAGCGCACTGTCACTGTGCATATTGCACTCTAAATCGAAGGAGAACTTTTATGATCACTTTTTATTACACTTCTTGGGAGGTGGAACATAGAAAAAAACGTCAATTCTAAAAATGTTTTCCTGATAATCACCGTTTACAGTTTAAATGTTACGTTTTACAACTTCAAAGAAAACCAATTTTTCATAACTATAATTTTTTTCGGGTTTTCCCATACTCCAAGACCAATAACTTTTTTATTTTTCTGTAGACAAATTTGTATGAGGGCTTATTCTTTGTGGTAAAAGTTGTAGTTTTCAATCGTCTTATTTGCAGATACATACCATACCAGTCAGGATGAGCATAACCCAGCAATTCTGTTATTGTTTTGTATTTTTTTCTTGTGATATTCACTGTACGAGATAAATAATGATAAAGGTTTTTTTTAGTATGGATTGTCAGAGCCATAATGTTTTCATTTTTTTCTTTTATAGAATGTATTACGGCTTTTTTTGCTTATCAAGCTGTAGTATTTATTCTTACCATTTTGGCAGGTGTACAACTTTTTGATCACTTTTTTTTTTTTTAAATCAGATAAATTTTTATTCAATTAGAGAAAAAATAATGAAATACAACTTCAGCATAACAATTTTCCATTTTCTTATTAGCAAAAAGAACTCCACCCTCAACCCAACTCCCCTTTAACGGACAGCAATAATCCCTCATCGTTATATAAGATATGATCCAATATCACACAAAACATCCTATAACCATTTCAATGCATTTCGTAGTGTATTCACTGGAATCTTCCCTCCAATAGCATTAATCATTAATCACACCTTCCATGGTGCCCATAGGTTGTCACTGAGTTTGGCATTTTTCCTTTTGAAATAGATTTTCTCCTCCATCCGTACCACATAATCCACCGGCCTTATATACTCTTGTCTAGAGGGAGGTTCCATTCGCACCCAATACCTAGCTATTACCTTTCTAGCTGCATATAAGAGTCTGGCAATTGCCAATTTTGCAACATCATTCCCCACAAGTTCCTCCACATATCCCAACAAGCAAACTATTGGATGTCTAGGAATTATACAGTGATAACGCCCTTCAATTAGGGCAGCTACTTCAGACCAATAGCTTGCAAGTTTTGGGCAACTCCACATAACATGTAGTATACCGGCAGCTTCTGACCCACATCTCGGGCAATCCGAGGTCTCCCGTACCCCTATTCTGAATAAAAAATCAGGCGACCTATACGCTCTGTGAATAAGAAGTAGTTGGGACATTCTGGCAGATTCACTTAGAGACAACTTGGGGATATATTCTAATATGGATTCCCATTTGTCATCTTCAATGGTACCAACATCTGCTCCCCACTTTCCCTTAGCCAAAACAGGATAATTCAGTAGAAAGGTGTGAAGCAGATCAGCATACACCGTAGATATAACGCCTGTTGTACATCCCCCCATACAAATATAATCAATGACGATATCCCTTTGAACAGATAGGTTCCTCATTTTCCCTTGTTTAATAAACGCATGTTTAACCTGTGTATACTGATAGCTGTGTCCGTCCGATAAGTGAAATTCCTCTTTCAGCGTCTCTAGGGTTTTGATGTTTTGATTATCCATCAGTTGGTAGATGTATTGTATACCCTTTGCCATCCAGCCTTTCAGCTCTCTTATTTTGTAAAATTTACATAGGTTTTCATTATCCCAAATAGGAGTATACATTGTCAGCCCCACTAGAGGCATCCACAATTTATGAACTAGGCCATAGGTCGGGTATGACTTGCCCATCTTCCCAAAAAGTCCCGTTTTATCACTTTTTATTTATTTTTTTTGTTAGGAAGGATGAACAAAAATGGCAATTCTAGCATTGATTTTTTTTTTAATTTCATGTTTTTCACTATGCGGGATAACTTATGATACAGTGCTAGAGTACACAATACCAAATATGTCACTTTTTAAGATACATTTATTTTTTTCAGGTTTCACCTTTTTATCAGGACAACTGGGATTTGAGGAAGGTGTTCTTACTTTTTTTCCTAAAAATATTTTGTTGTTTTTACAATACTCATTAGTGCTCCAAGTTGACTTGAACATGCAATCCAGTGTTCCCATAGGTAATACACTGCACTACCCATGTAGTACAGTGAATTGCCTCATGCTGTTAGTGACGCGCCCCTGGGCCTGTGTCGCGCTGCGTTGCGCACGTGGGAGCTTACCCGGAGCCGGATCTGTTTAGGGTTGTAGTCTCGTGGCGGTGACCCGGTCCGTGCCCAGGGAGTCAAACTGGACGGCAGTCTGTTAGCGGTAGAAAATGGTTGATGACTACGCCACCCGTTGAATGCAGCCAGGGGGCTGCTGCTGCAGGGCAGACCGCTGAGGCCGGTGGAAGGATGGTGCAGCGTGATAGTATAACCCCCAACGGGAGGGGTATGGCCTCAGGGCAGCCGACGTGGATGATGGGGGTAGCAGGAACCACTCAGAGACGGTATGGTAGCGTTCAGGGTCTTTACTGGTAACAACGATAGACCCTCCCGGAGTACTTGCTAGCGAACGGGGCCTGGTCAGTCCTTGAGCAGATGGGATCTCCCCTGGCCAGGCGTAGTTGTAGGCCTCCCAAGCTGACTGTACTCTTCTGGCTACCTTGCTAGAAGCTGATGTAAGTAGCCCACGTCCCTGAGTGTACCGTGTGGTGCTCACCCGTATGGCCGGTGACTCGGGGCCTTCTAATGGCTTCCGCTCCACGATGGCGGTGCTGGTCCCACGCGTGTGACCGGGCCTTCGGGCTTCTGGGCCAGGGGACCTGAAATCCCCTGCCTGACGGATTCTGCTGCTGGGTAGAAGTTAGTCCCCACAGCCTCGGACTCCGGGTCCGGTAAAGAATCTTCTTAGTCAGGGCGAGCTCTTTAGCTGCCAGCCCCTGACTCCTTGTGACTCTGCTGCTTCCTATGCTGCTCTTGTCTCTACTCTTCCTGGACTCTCCTTGTCTGCAGGCTCAGGCCCCTGGACAGGGCCTGCCTGTGGAGCAGAGCCCATAGAGCAGCTCTGCTCCCTGTCTTCTCCTCTCAGAACTCTCTACCCTGCCTCAGCCCCAGGTTTATATAGGGGAAGTCCTTCCCCTCCCAAGACTGGGCAGGAGGTGTGGCATGCACAGGATCCCTGACCAAAGGACCTCCCACCTGCTCTCAGACGTAATATCTCTATCACTGTGACAACCAGACCCCTGGGGTGTCACACTCCCCCCTAGTGAAATTTAGTACTCCGGGACTAAACACTTTTTAGAAAAATATAACAAGGTATATCAAAGAACAATAAAATACAATAAGGAAACACAATAAGATGGTCACGGATGTCCGCAACCGGGTGCAGTCTTTGAAGAAAAGCAAAGGTGTCCATTTCACCAAAACAGGGAGACGTAACCAGGTAGGGGTCTGTCCTACCCCGAGTCCTTAACAGTCTTTTAGTCCATCCTGGGTTACGCTCCACTAACTGTACAAAGGATTCCCGGTAAATCCACCAAGGACTCCTATAAATAACTGGAAACACATAATATTTACAAGATATGGCCGCTCTCAGTCCTCGGCCAGTGGGGATAAGGATTGGCTGCTCACAGTCCTCAGCCTGTGGGGAGATGGGATGGCTGCTCACAGTCCTCAGCCTGGATAAGGATAGGGGACACACGGGAACAGTTCACACTTGTCCCAACGGGGACCATATTTTAATTAGCAACACAAGTACCCCTATGGGTAACTATGTACAGTTCCACTTTACCGTACTTCAGTAACGGCATCCTCCTGCTCCTTCTTGTGTGTAGGCTTCAGACCCGTCCGGGTCCTCTTGGCTTTCCTCGTATTGGTAGTACTGCAGCTCCTCCTTGGTTAACGTGGAGGGCGTACAGTCCTTTTGCACCTGGGGAGTTCAGGCCTTGCGACCAGGCGTGGAGAGGGTCGCCGTTGATGACGCCCGGGGTCAGAGGGTGCAACTTTGGGCCTGGGCGCGGGCTGGTGGTGGTAGTGCCCAGGGCTGGAGGGCTTGGCCGCAGGGCTTGTTGCGGGGGCTGGAGCAGGTCGGTGTCTGCAGCGCCCGAAATCGGCGGCTCCACCAGGGGGCCCGGGAGCAGGCTGACGCTGGCAGCGTCCGGGACAGGGAGACTCCTCTTACCTGCTCCCGCGACCGCTCCTGCGTCACGCGTCTTCTCCCGGCGCTGGTCGGGGCCGGCGACGACTGGGGCACTGCCGATGCTGGGCAGCTTAGTCTGCTGCCGGTCCGCCATCTTGCTGTCCGTTCCTGGTGTCCTCCTCCCCCCTAGTGGACCGTGGCCTACCTTCCGGAGATCCTCTTCCGTAGGCCGCGGCTCCGCAGTCAATCGTCGGGGTAGAGGACCTGGCGTCGCGCTCCTGTGACGTCGGCGTCTGCTGGGCTCCGTCCAGGACCTTACGCAACGTCCGGACGTGAGGCGGGGCTTCAGTTCTCGCGCGCTTTCGGAGTCCACGCCCATCTTCTTCCCGCGCGGCGTCTCCAAGATGGCGCCAGATGGCGGGAAAACTCCTCGGATGGCGGGAAGAAGGCAGAAGATGGCGCCGGATGGCGGGAAAACTCCACGGATGGCGGGAATCTTCACAGATGGCGGGAATCTTCACCACTGGTAAGTTTGAAAAGTCTCTTTTTCAGGCACGCAGTACCCGGTGGTTGCGGGCACGAAATCCTGCCGACTACGCCAAAGTTGACGCGCCCCTGGGCCTGTGTCGCGCTGCGTTGCGCACGTGGGAGCTTACCCGGAGCCGGATCTGTTTAGGGTTGTAGTCTCGTGGCGGTGACCCGGTCCGTGCCCAGGGAGTCAAACTGGACGGCAGTCTGTTAGCGGTAGAAAATGGTTGATGACTACGCCACCCGTTGAATGCAGCCAGGGGGCTGCTGCTGCAGGGCAGACCGCTGAGGCCGGTGGAAGGATGGTGCAGCGTGATAGTATAACCCCCAACGGGAGGGGTATGGCCTCAGGGCAGCCGACGTGGATGATGGGGGTAGCAGGAACCACTCAGAGACGGTATGGTAGCGTTCAGGGTCTTTACTGGTAACAACGATAGACCCTCCCGGAGTACTTGCTAGCGAACGGGGCCTGGTCAGTCCTTGAGCAGATGGGATCTCCCCTGGCCAGGCGTAGTTGTAGGCCTCCCAAGCTGACTGTACTCTTCTGGCTACCTTGCTAGAAGCTGATGTAAGTAGCCCACGTCCCTGAGTGTACCGTGTGGTGCTCACCCGTATGGCCGGTGACTCGGGGCCTTCTAATGGCTTCCGCTCCACGATGGCGGTGCTGGTCCCACGCGTGTGACCGGGCCTTCGGGCTTCTGGGCCAGGGGACCTGAAATCCCCTGCCTGACGGATTCTGCTGCTGGGTAGAAGTTAGTCCCCACAGCCTCGGACTCCGGGTCCGGTAAAGAATCTTCTTAGTCAGGGCGAGCTCTTTAGCTGCCAGCCCCTGACTCCTTGTGACTCTGCTGCTTCCTATGCTGCTCTTGTCTCTACTCTTCCTGGACTCTCCTTGTCTGCAGGCTCAGGCCCCTGGACAGGGCCTGCCTGTGGAGCAGAGCCCATAGAGCAGCTCTGCTCCCTGTCTTCTCCTCTCAGAACTCTCTACCCTGCCTCAGCCCCAGGTTTATATAGGGGAAGTCCTTCCCCTCCCAAGACTGGGCAGGAGGTGTGGCATGCACAGGATCCCTGACCAAAGGACCTCCCACCTGCTCTCAGACGTAATATCTCTATCACTGTGACAACCAGACCCCTGGGGTGTCACACTCCCCCCTAGTGAAATTTAGTACTCCGGGACTAAACACTTTTTAGAAAAATATAACAAGGTATATCAAAGAACAATAAAATACAATAAGGAAACACAATAAGATGGTCACGGATGTCCGCAACCGGGTGCAGTCTTTGAAGAAAAGCAAAGGTGTCCATTTCACCAAAACAGGGAGACGTAACCAGGTAGGGGTCTGTCCTACCCCGAGTCCTTAACAGTCTTTTAGTCCATCCTGGGTTACGCTCCACTAACTGTACAAAGGATTCCCGGTAAATCCACCAAGGACTCCTATAAATAACTGGAAACACATAATATTTACAAGATATGGCCGCTCTCAGTCCTCGGCCAGTGGGGATAAGGATTGGCTGCTCACAGTCCTCAGCCTGTGGGGAGATGGGATGGCTGCTCACAGTCCTCAGCCTGGATAAGGATAGGGGACACACGGGAACAGTTCACACTTGTCCCAACGGGGACCATATTTTAATTAGCAACACAAGTACCCCTATGGGTAACTATGTACAGTTCCACTTTACCGTACTTCAGTAACGGCATCCTCCTGCTCCTTCTTGTGTGTAGGCTTCAGACCCGTCCGGGTCCTCTTGGCTTTCCTCGTATTGGTAGTACTGCAGCTCCTCCTTGGTTAACGTGGAGGGCGTACAGTCCTTTTGCACCTGGGGAGTTCAGGCCTTGCGACCAGGCGTGGAGAGGGTCGCCGTTGATGACGCCCGGGGTCAGAGGGTGCAACTTTGGGCCTGGGCGCGGGCTGGTGGTGGTAGTGCCCAGGGCTGGAGGGCTTGGCCGCAGAGCTTGTTGCGGGGGCTGGAGCAGGTCGGTGTCTGCAGCGCCCGAAATCGGCGGCTCCACCAGGGGGCCCGGGAGCAGGCTGACGCTGGCAGCGTCCGGGACAGGGAGACTCCTCTTACCTGCTCCCGCGACCGCTCCTGCGTCACGCGTCTTCTCCCGGCGCTGGTCGGGGCCGGCGACGACTGGGGCACTGCCGATGCTGGGCAGCTTAGTCTGCTGCCGGTCCGCCATCTTGCTGTCCGTTCCTGGTGTCCTCCTCCCCCCTAGTGGACCGTGGCCTACCTTCCGGAGATCCTCTTCCGTAGGCCGCGGCTCCGCAGTCAATCGTCGGGGTAGAGGACCTGGCGTCGCGCTCCTGTGACGTCGGCGTCTGCTGGGCTCCGTCCAGGACCTTACGCAACGTCCGGACGTGAGGCGGGGCTTCAGTTCTCGCGCGCTTTCGGAGTCCACGCCCATCTTCTTCCCGCGCGGCGTCTCCAAGATGGCGCCAGATGGCGGGAAAACTCCTCGGATGGCGGGAAGAAGGCAGAAGATGGCGCCGGATGGCGGGAAAACTCCACAGATGGCGGGAATCTTCACAGATGGCGGGAATCTTCACCACTGGTAAGTTTGAAAAGTCTCTTTTTCAGGCACGCAGTACCCGGTGGTTGCGGGCACGAAATCCTGCCGACTACGCCAAAGTTGACGCGCCCCTGGGCCTGTGTCGCGCTGCGTTGCGCACGTGGGAGCTTACCCGGAGCCGGATCTGTTTAGGGTTGTAGTCTCGTGGCGGTGACCCGGTCCGTGCCCAGGGAGTCAAACTGGACGGCAGTCTGTTAGCGGTAGAAAATGGTTGATGACTACGCCACCCGTTGAATGCAGCCAGGGGGCTGCTGCTGCAGGGCAGACCGCTGAGGCCGGTGGAAGGATGGTGCAGCGTGATAGTATAACCCCCAACGGGAGGGGTATGGCCTCAGGGCAGCCGACGTGGATGATGGGGGTAGCAGGAACCACTCAGAGACGGTATGGTAGCGTTCAGGGTCTTTACTGGTAACAACGATAGACCCTCCCGGAGTACTTGCTAGCGAACGGGGCCTGGTCAGTCCTTGAGCAGATGGGATCTCCCCTGGCCAGGCATAGTTGTAGGCCTCCCAAGCTGACTGTACTCTTCTGGCTACCTTGCTAGAAGCTGATGTAAGTAGCCCACGTCCCTGAGTGTACCGTGTGGTGCTCACCCGTATGGCCGGTGACTCGGGGCCTTCTAATGGCTTCCGCTCCACGATGGCGGTGCTGGTCCCACGCGTGTGACCGGGCCTTCGGGCTTCTGGGCCAGGGGACCTGAAATCCCCTGCCTGACGGATTCTGCTGCTGGGTAGAAGTTAGTCCCCACAGCCTCGGACTCCGGGTCCGGTAAAGAATCTTCTTAGTCAGGGCGAGCTCTTTAGCTGCCAGCCCCTGACTCCTTGTGACTCTGCTGCTTCCTATGCTGCTCTTGTCTCTACTCTTCCTGGACTCTCCTTGTCTGCAGGCTCAGGCCCCTGGACAGGGCCTGCCTGTGGAGCAGAGCCCATAGAGCAGCTCTGCTCCCTGTCTTCTCCTCTCAGAACTCTCTACCCTGCCTCAGCCCCAGGTTTATATAGGGGAAGTCCTTCCCCTCCCAAGACTGGGCAGGAGGTGTGGCATGCACAGGATCCCTGACCAAAGGACCTCCCACCTGCTCTCAGACGTAATATCTCTATCACTGTGACAACCAGACCCCTGGGGTGTCACATTAGTGTCAGATTGACAGGTGAATGGAGAGATCTGATTGGCTGTTGTGCATGACAGACCCAATGGCCTTTTTTCAGGCCCCCGTTTGCCATAGTAAATTTTAAACAATTTACAACTGCGCTGCTTGAGTGCTGATTGGCTGACAGAGGGAGCGCTGTCCCAGAGTCAAACTCCTCATTTGCCGCTGTCACTATTGGTAGTGTCATATAAGAGGGTAAACTGTTCGAATCGGTGATAAGATTGATCCTAGCAGCTACAGCTGGAGGCCAGCTGTGTATATCAACCAGCCGCCTGCATCTGATCGAACCAGTAGAGTCGCAGTATCATGCGATCAGCATGACATACAAAACCATCTTAGAGCACAGAGTAACGTGTTCATGATAGAGACATATACGTCAAATAGCGCCAAGGAGTTAAAGTGATAGATTCAGACTGAACCATTAAATTAACCCTTTGTAATAAAATCCTCTAGTATACTGCGGAGCTGCAGTCACAGTCGTCTTGTATTTTTTGGATGGCGTCAGCAAGGCAAAGAATAGACAATTAGTTGTTCCTCTATCTACTGACTGTACTGTGTCTGATATAATGTCGACACTTCCAAGATTGCAAATCACTAATAAAAGTCCTCTCCTGTACTAGATGAAAATCCCTAGACACAACAGAGCAGAATCTTATTGTTTTTCATACATAGTATTACTCTTTTCATCACACACCTTAGACGCTATTATATGGAAAACTGGAGAAAATGGTGAAATCCCATGAGAACATGAAGAGCATGTACAACATATACCTGGTTGGGTTCACCTCCTGGTCCCGAGTTCTGCAGAAGAGTTGCATTAAACCTCAAGCCAGTGCACTTAGCCATGCAGTATTACATAGGACTGGTGTTGTCAGGGATCCCACAGGGACTACACCAGGGAGATCACGCAATATCTCACCGTGCCATCACTATGTCACGGATTTCGTCAGGAATTCTCGAGCACACGATCCAGACTACTCTCTCCTTGGTTACCGGCAAGCGACCAGTGAGAGTAGGGCGTCACATCTCTGGATTCCAATGCATGGAATATGTGTTTACGCCCCCGTACTGTCACTGTCAGCTTCACGATAGCCTGATTATTATTATTCTCTGCCACCAATGTCCAGATTTGAAATATAATACAGGTCTGGGCGGACACCTGTGTTCTGGTAGCGTATATGGCTTCGGGGGAGGGAACGATTACAAGACAAAAGAAACAGAACTATTACATTTTATATTTAATCCAAAAGTTTGGCAGTGTTTAGGAAAAATATATACAAGGATTTTACAAATGGCACAATACAACACATAGCAGTTACACAAAATAATAAGGATTAAAGAAGAAACTTATTCTATAAAGATCACTGCGATTATTCAATATAGCCGGAGGGGAGCTCTCCTTATGGCCGTTCGGATGAACATGATCCCTTGTTTATGATACATATAAGCAAGGCAGTACTGCTCCAATGAGTACTGCTCCAACCTCAGCAAACTATTTTATGCTTAAGCGAGAGACTTTTCCACACCCCCTTGTGCCAACATCACAGGGGCAGGGGCTCCAGCCTTCATGTTTGTATTAAAAATCAGTTTTTTAGGATAACTTATCGCTGCTGGATCCCAGAAGCCCAAAAGTGGTATCATATTTTCCATTTTGATTTTACCTTCATTTAGAGACCACACATGATATAGTTGAAGTCTGCTATTTTGCTACTTTTGCACCACAGCTCCCTGGTTTGGCTTAGAGCAATGAGAAAATATGCATACATTCCTTGGCTGACCCTGCCACTAAATATATAGGTCCCATTATTATCGGAATTATAGAACTTACAATATTCCATATTCCGCATTGGTCCCGGAGAGACTATGGACTTCCTTTTGAAGCTCGGGAAGCAAGCTTCAACAATTACACATAAATTATTGCAAGCCTGCGACTAATCATCCCCTTTCTTTTCCAGGGGAAATCTATTTGCATTTTAAGAAGGCTGGTGGCACCTATCTTGCCAGCAGTTGTGTACTAGGCCTTACTAATGAGTGTGCTAATTGCGGTTTTGTGGTGAGATGTACATGGAGACAGCTCTTGTACTGATAAGTGGTGGATAAGGGAAGGGTGAGGGGGCCTTCAGGGGAAGAAAGAAAGAATGTACTCAATATTTCTCACTATTTCCCTGACATCCCCTCCTCTTTGAGGTGGCGTAGGGGGCTGATTTACAGATTGCCCTTTTAAGCCCACCTCTTGGCTCACCCCTCCTGCTGATCCGACAAGCCGTGGACCCAACTCGCCCAGTACCCCGACCGACAGGGGATCCAGCTTTTCGATCATCCTGACCGGTTTGGGATACATTTTCTCCACACCTCTGACAGGCTATGGGTGCCTTCCTCCCATACTCCTGTCATACAGGGGGACCCACATTCCCTTTATCTTGACTGGTGGTGGGGCACCCCTGTCCATGTGTCATTGTTACCTTGGGAGTTGTGCTCACTAGGGGGGAGCTACGACCAGCCATGTCATAGTCCGTTGTGACACTGGTCGGCGGCATGGGACCAGTGTCACTTTCCCTATGATCCCGGTGCCTCTCCCCATCCTTGCTCAGTACCTCTAGAGCCGTGCTAGTTATGGGGCAGCTACCATTGACCATGACACTCTTTGGCGTGACACTGGTCATCTGCATGGGACGACCTTCTTCCTGGTGTCCGTGCCTGCTCCCCTTGCCCACAGCACTTATGCTGGCTCGCTTTAGGGAATCCTCAGCGGTGTCACCCCGCAGGGTGAGGTGGCTGAGTTCCCCTTTACCACAACACACATTTTTATTATACATCACATTGACATTTTTGACAGTGGCATTATATGACATATCAGATCTGGGAGGGTTGTCAGGAATGTATCAGGCAACCAACCATCCCAGATCAGTTCCCAATAGCACATTAGTGGGGAGATTCTCCGACACCCCCACTTACCTTAACCCCCTCTCTGCACCCCAGTCTAGGAAAACTCGGGCCATTGGTATGGGACGGCGAACACCCCCAAACCCGGTGACAGTCAGGGTTTTCCTAGGAATGAGTTCCTCTGGTAACACAAACTCAGGGTGGATGAGGGTACGTTCTGTGCCAGTGTACTTAAGGCCAACAGTAATGGTATCGCCCACAGTAGCCGGTTGTAAGTTCTCCCAGACCCAGCCAACCGCCCCACCCACAAAAAGGATGTCTGCAGTAGGCCCTGAGGCCTCAGGTGTGGGGTCCATCTTCTGCCTCTCCGGGCATACAAGGCTGATGTGACCCGTTTGGTCACAAGTGTAGAACTTACAGGAGTCAAATGCAGTCCAGGTGCTGGAAGATGGGGCAGGACCCGCTGAGAGCCAGCTGGCTGGAACACTGCGGGTGGTTGTAGGCTTACCCCCTTTCCAGCTGGTGGTGGCTGACTTCTGCACCTCTGGTGTTCAGTGGGCCTCATAGGCATCCGCGATCTGGGCTGCTTTGGCTGCTTCCTTTGGCTCCCGATCCAGCACAAACTGTTGAACTACCACAGGGCAAATACGAAGAAACTGGTCCTTCACCATCAGATCCTTCAGATTCTCAAAGATGGTGACTGACAGTCCTCGGACCCACTGCTCAAAGTTGGTTCTGAGCCTATCCACCACATCTCTGTAGCTATCATGTAACCCACGTTGGAGGACTCTGAACTTCTTCCGGTAAACCTCCGGAGTCAGCTGGTACTTTTTTATCAGCGCCTGCTTGACGGACTCGTAGTCTCCATCTTGTTCTCGAGGAAGAGAAGCAAACCCTTCCTTTTCCTCTAAGCCCTGGGGTTAAATACCTGGCCCACTGATCCTCGGGCAGCTGATACTGTCTGCAGACTTTTTCAAATCCCCGGAAAAATATGTCCAAGTCTCCGTCCTTTTCCATTACAGGAAAATGCTCCGGACGGGGTTTAAAGCTGTTGGTGCTGTTGGACTCACAGATCTGCAGTGTGGATGGCTCCTTCTAAATCCGGGCTAGCTCCAGCTGGTGCTGCTGCTCATCTTGCCACTTTCACTCAGCAGCCTCTCGGTCAGCTTGGGCCTGGCGCTCAGCCACCTCTCGCTTTTGGAATTTCAGGATCAGCTGCAGTCGTCCATCATGATCATCTGCGGCGAGCAGCTCCAAGGCCATCTGCAGGTTGAGGTCCACACTACCCTGGCTGCGGGTATGGCTGGCAATCACAGGTGGGACTCCTGCAGCAGCACCGTCCGGGCCTTGGCTGGCCGCCCCTTCATCAGGGCTCTGGTGTGGGACGGGCTCTGGCCCTGCCTCACCTTGCAACAGTTCAGCAATCATTTGGGCCCTGTTTTTGCCCGTGGGGTCAGTCTGTCTCAGTTCACAGAGGGCAGTGAGAGCGGCCTTCGTCTGCTGTTGATAACAGGGCTCTTCACGTGTAGCTATCATTGCCAAATAAAATATAGGACAGAAAAATAAGAGAAGGGAGGGGATGCAACTGCTGTATTTAACAGTAATGTCCCAGATAGAAAAATATTAAAACACTGAGTCTGATTTCTTAAAACTCTGCACAGAATTTTAAGTGACAGGAATGATTGCTCAATCCAGCCACTGATGTTCTGTAATATCCCAAAGCTTGCCACCAATTTGTCAGGGATTCCACAGAGATGACATCGGGGAGATCACGCAATATCTCACCGTGCGTCATTATGTCCATGGATTTCATCAGGAATTCGCAAGCACACGATCCAGACTACTCTCTACTTGGGTACTGGCAAGCGACCAGTGAGAGTAGGGTGTCACACCTCTGGATTCCAACGCATGGAATATGTGTTTATATATGTTTATATGTCACTGTCAGCTTCATGATAACCCGATTATTGTTATTCTCTGCCACCACCGTCCAGAATTGAAATATAATACAGGCCTGGGCTGACGCCTACGTTCTGGTAGCGTATATGGCTTCGAAGGAGGGAACGATTACAGGACAAAAGAAACAGAACTATTAAATTTTATATTTAATCCAAAAGAAAGGCAGTGTTTAGGAAAAATATATACAAGGATTTTACAAATGCTCTCCTTATGACCGTTCGGTGGAACGTGACCCCTAGCTTATGATACATATGCTCCCTGCAATGAGTACTGCTCCAACCTCAGCAAACTACTTTATGCTTAAGGGAGAGACCTGTCCACACCCCCTTGTGCCGACATCACAGGGGCTGGGGCTCCACCCTTCATGTTTGTATTAAAAATCTGTTTTTGGGGATAAATTATCGCTGGTTGATCCCAGAAGCCCAAAAGTCGTACCATATTTTCTATAATGATTTTACCTTCATTTAGAGACCACACATGATATAGTTGAAGTCTGCTATTTTGGTACTTTTGCGCCACAGCTCCCTGGTTTAGCCTAGAGCAATGAGAATTTTGCATACGTTCCTTGGCTGACCCTGTCACTAAAAATATAGGTCCCATTATTATCGGAATTATGGAACTTATGTAGCGCCCCGAGGGCTCGGCCGCTACAGGGGTATTGCACCTCTTCCAGAGGTGTGGTATTCCACTCCCAGGTAAGGATGGAGTATGGACCAGAGCTCAGTTAGCTGCATACAGCACACTCACCTCATTTCCGAGGGACAGTTCAACGGTGCTCCCATTAGACAGAAATGCAGGAACGACAGACCATGTCCCTGGCTGGAGTGGGGAGGGGGGAGGAATACCCAGTGATGTAGGAGCAGATAGGGGTTGGTTTCTGAGCGTAGGTAGGAGCTCATTGGTTTCTGGTCACCTGAACTCACACACTAGGGAAGGGTATAAAAGGTGGGCACCATCTTAGTTCTGGGAGTAGAAGAAGTATGTTCAGTGAAGTTCAGTGAGAGGAGAGGACAGGGAGCAGAGGATCTGTAGGAGCTCTGCTCAGAGGCAGGCCTAGAGAAAAGGCCAGGAACAGAAAGGAACAAGAACAGAAAGGAACAAGAACAGAAAGGAACAGAAACAGCAAGGAACAGCAGGGAAGGAGAGAGAGAGGAACAGAAGGGCTCAGGAACAAGAAGGCAGAAGGGACCCTAAGAACCCACGAGAATATAGGGTGAAGGGTCAGGCAGATTAAAGGTACCGGATCCCAAGTTGGTGGAGGAGAAACAACCCTCAGCCAAAGACCGGAGGTCGTGATCATTTATTGGTGCGACACCTCATTAAACCTGCTAGGAAGGCACCATATAGAACAGTGGGGAACGGGATCCACGTTTACCCGTACAAGTTCGCGGCAGCTGGACAAAAGTGGGTCACTGGTGAGGCAGGCCAGAGAAAGGATAAAAGGGGGTCCTGGGCCATGCTCCTGAACTGCCTGGGGGTTGACCGAGCCCCTCACCTGGTGGACACCGCACGGCTTGGGAAGTGCATTGAGGTGAAGGGTACATTGCTGGAAAAGGAAGAAAAAAAAAAAAAAAAACCTCTTTAAATCTCTTAGTTTGCGGGTGTGAACGAGCTGCGTGTGTCTGGAGCGTAAGTGCGAACGAAAGTAAGTGTGTGACTTGTTTTTCAGTGAAGAGGTATTTGGGAATCCTGCAGAAAATGCCTGTGTGAATTGCGGTGAGTGCTGCATTGTGACCTGCTGAGTGCTTTTCTACCTGTTTAGATTTATTGGGCTTTTTAAAACCTATTTTCTCACTACAGTTTTAGTTTCTTAGTTTACTACCTGTGTATTTAAGGGTTAACTACATTGCACTAAAATCCTGAGGTGTAGATTTACTCACAAGGGGTTAATTAAGGGGAAGGAGTCATAATTAAGGGTTTATAAGGGGCAGCTGGTTGGACATCAAGTCCTTTGGAAGTGCATTGAGGTGAAGGGTACATTGCTGGAAAAGGAAGAAAAAAAAAAAAAACCTCTTTAAATCTCTTAGTTTGCGAGTGTGAACGAGCTGCGTGTGTCTGGAGCGTAAGTGCGAACGAAAGTAAGTGTGTGACTTGTTTTTCAGTGAAGAGGTATTTGGGAATCCTGCAGAAAATGCCTGTGTGAATTGCGGTGAGTGCTGCATTGTGACCTGCTGAGTGCTTTTCTACCTGTTTAGATTTATTGGGCTTTTTAAAACCTATTTTCTCACTACAGTTTTAGTTTCTTAGTTTACTACCTGTGTATTTAAGGGTTAACTGCATTGCACTAAAATCCTGAGGTGTAGATTTACTCACAAGGGGTTAATTAAGGGGAAGGAGTCATAATTAAGGGTTTATAAGGGGCAGCTGGTTGGACATCAAGTCCTTTGGAAGTGCATTGAGGTGAAGGGTACATTGCTGGAAAAGGAAGAAAAAAAAAAAAAACCTCTTTAAATCTCTTAGTTTGCGAGTGTGAACGAGCTGCGTGTGTCCGGAGCGTAAGTGCGAACGAAAGTAAGTGTGTGACTTGTTTTTCAGTGACTTTGGATTCAGGGAGTTTGGAAGGGAGGACTTAGGACTGAATTGCTGACTGTATTTCATTCTTTCTTTACTTTACTTTTTACTTAATTAATCCACCTGACCTACTTATCTGATTCCCCCGTCCATACTTGATACTTAACTGATCCCCCGCCGATATCTAATTGATACACTTGCACATCCCTAATTGATCCCCGTCCATACACCTATATATAAATAATTGTCTTTTGTACTTGTATATATATACTGACTGTATCCCCATATTTAGAATGACGTCCATGTTGGCCGGAGCCGTGCAGTGTACATCTTGCGCAATGTATGCATTCCGTGAGCAACCGCTCGAGGATCCATACTGCTGCGAGAGATGTGAGCATATCGTGCACTTGGAAGCCCAAATTCTGGATCTAAGTGCTCAGATAGCGATACTGAGGAGCATCGACAACATGGAACGGAGTTTGCTGCTCACCGAGCAGACACTCAATGGGTCAATACTGGGGGTGGAGCATAGAGGGGAAGTGCAGGCTGAACAGGCAGGGAGCTGGATAACAGTTAGGAGGGATAGAGGGAAGAAGTATAGGAAGGCTGGTTCAGAACAGGCATTATTGGAGCACGACAGATCCTCTGACCGCCGGGGGAGTGTATGCTCCAGTAATGAGGGGGAGGGGGGAAGTGTAGGGCAGGCAAGACAGGTTCTGGTAGTGGGTGACTCTATTATTAGGGGGACAGACAGGGCAATCTGTCACAAAGACCGGGATCGCCGAACGGTGTGCTGCCTCCCTGGCGCTCGAGTCCGGCACATCGCGGATCGGGTTGACAGGTTACTGGGTGGGGCAGGCGAAGACCCAGCGGTCATGGTCCACATCGGCACCAATGACAAAGTGAGTGGTAGATGGAGGGTCCTTAAAAATGATTTCAGGGACCTAGGTAGGAAGCTTAGGGCAAGGACCTCCAAGGTAGTTTTCTCAGAAATACTACCAATCCCGAGAGCCACACAGGAGCGCCAACGGGAAGTTAGGGAGGTGAATAAGTGGCTAAAGAGTTGGTGCAAGGCAGAAGGGTTTGGGTTCATGGAGAACTGGGCCGACTTCGCGGTCGGCTACAAGCTCTACCGTAGGGACGGGCTGCACCTCAATGGGGAGGGTGCAGCGGTGCTGGGGAAGAAGATGGCTAACAGGTTGGAGGAGTTTTTAAACTAGAGACGGGGGGGGGGGAAACCAAGGAAATAGGTGGGATGTGAGGCAAGCAAGGGGGAAGGGGAGAAGTGAATATAATGAGGGTGGAGAGGGGGGTGGGGATAGTACAGTTAGATCGTTAGAGAAGAATAGGATGCTAAATAACCCCAAAGTTTTATCTTGCATGCTGACCAACGCAAGAAGCCTGACCAATAAGGCGGATGAGCTGCAGGCGCTTATATCGGAGGAGAGATATGACATCGTAGGTATAACAGAGACTTGGCTAGATGATAGCTACGACTGGGCGGTAAATTTATTAGATTATAGTTTATTTAGAAGGGAAAGGAAACAGGGGAAAGGCGGAGGAGTCTGCTTATATGTAAAGTCATGTCTAAAACCCAGACTAAGGGAAGATATAGGAGAGGGAGAAGAGGGGGTCGAGTCCATGTGGGTAGAGATAGAGGGAACTAAAAATAATAATAAAATATTACTGGGGGTCTGCTATAAGCCACCAAATATAACAGAGGAGAATGAGAATCTGCTATTAGGACAAATAGACAAAGTAGCAAAACATAATGAAGTGATTGTAATGGGGGATTTCAACTACCCGGATATTGACTGGGAAACAGAAACCTGTAGATCTCAGAAAGGAAAAAGGTTTTTGACAAATATTAAGGATAATTATCTCTCCCAACTAGTGCAGGAACCAACGAGAGGGAAGGCCGTGTTGGACTTAATATTGACTAATAGGCCTGATAGAATAACTGAGGTACAGATAGGGGGGCACCTAGGTAATAGCGATCATAATATTATCGACTTCAAAATGCCCTTCAGTAGGGTTATCAATAAGGGAACAACAAAAACATTAAACTTTAGGAGGGCGAAGTTTGATCAGCTGAAAGAAAGCCTTCAACTTATTGACTGGGACAAAGTTCTTAATCAAAGGAATACGAATAGTAAATGGGAAACCTTCAAAAGAATTCTGAATACTCAGTGCGAGAGATATATACCGTATGGGAATAAAAGGGCCAGAAATAAGAGGAAACCAATATGGTTGAACAAGAACGTAAAAGGGGCGTTAAATAGCAAAAAAGAGGCATTCAAGAGATTAAAACAGGAAAACAGTAAGGAAGCACTAATGTGTTACAAGGAAAAAACGAGAACCTGTAAAAAACAAATAAAAATAGCGAAGGAGGAAACAGAGAGACGTATTGCTAGGGAAAGTAGATCAAATCCCAAACTGTTCTTTACGTATATAAATAGTAAAAGGATTAAATCGGATAATATTGGACCGATAAAAAGTGAGGAAGGCAAAATCATAGAGAAAGATGAGGATAAAGCTAATCTATTAAATAATTTTTTTTCGACAACTTTCACAAAGGAAATCGAAATAACAGGAGAAATGAGAAGTGACAAGCTTAATCCTCCACTAAGTATGACTAATCTAACCCAAGCTGGGGTACAGAAACGCCTCAGTAACATTAAAATAAACAAATCACCAGGACCTGATGGCATACACCCACGGGTACTAAGGGAACTAAGTAATGTGATAGACAGACCGTTATATCTTATATTTAAGGACTCTGTTGAGACTGGGTCTGTGCCACTTGATTGGCGACAGGCGAATGTATTGCCAATATTCAAAAAGGGAGCGAAAAGTGACGCCGGAAACTATCGGCCGGTGAGTCTGATGTCCGTTGTGGGCAAAATTTTTGAAAGCTTCATTAAAGAGGCAATTACGGAGCATCTTGATGCTAATAATCTTTTAATCCCGAACCAACATGGATTCATGAGGAATCGCTCCTGCCAAACAAACCTGATTGACTTCTACGAGGAGGTTAGCTCTCGAGTAGATCAGGGGGAACCAGTGGATGTCGTGTATCTCGACTTCTCAAAAGCGTTCGATAGCGTGCCACATAATAGGTTGGTATACAAAATGAGAATGATGGGGCTGGGGGAAAATGTCTGCAAGTGGGTAGCTAACTGGCTAAAGGATAGAAGGCAGAGGGTGGTTATAAATGGAATATACTCAGATTGGGTAAGCGTCACTAGTGGGGTACCACAGGGGTCTGTACTAGGCCCAATGTTATTTAATATCTTTATTAACGACATAGTCAACGGGATAAATAGTAAAATATCAATATTTGCAGATGACACAAAGTTTTGTAAAACAATTAATACAAAAGAGGACAGTGCAGACCTACAGAGGGATTTGGATAAGCTGGGTAGGTGGAGCATTAAATGGCAAATGAGGTTTAACGAGGAGAAATGTAAGGTCATACATATGGGAAGGAAAAATGGAAGTCACCAGTACTCACTGAATGGGAAATCATTGGGGAATTCAGAGATGGAGAAGGACTTGGGCATCTTGATTGATAGCAAACTAAATTGGAGTGCCCAAAGTCAGGCCGCTGCTGTAAGGGCAAACAGGGTAATGGGATGTATCAGAAGAGGTATAGCTGCAAAGGATGAGAACATTGTTCTTCCACTGTACAAAGCACTGGTCAGACCACACTTGGAATACTGTGCTCAGTTATGGGCCCCAATATATAGAAAGGATATAAATGAGCTTGAAAAGGTACAAAGGAGGGCAACAAAATTAATAAAGGGAATGGAGGGACTGCAATACCCAGAGAGGTTGGCAAAACTAGGACTATTCAGCCTGGAAAAGAGAAGGTTGAGGGGGGACATAATAAATGTGTACAAATATGTTAGGGGACAGTATAGAGATCTTGCCCGGGATTTGTTCAAAAGGAGGGATATTACGGTAACAAGAGGGCACTCACTAAGTCTGGAAGAGAAAAGGTTTCAGCACCAGCATAGGAAGGGGTTCTTTACGGTAAGAGCAGTGAGATTATGGAATTCACTGAGTGAGGAGACGGTAATGTCGGATTCACTACACCAGTTCAAGCGGGGACTGGATGCATTTCTAGATACCAGGCAGATTTCAGCATATACTTAAAAATAAAATAAAATAGTAGGTTGATACAGGGATTTATTCTGACTGCTGGTTTCAGAGTCGGGAGGGAATTTTTCCTCAGGTGAAGATTGGCCAAATCATTTGGGGTTTTTGCCCTCCTCTGGATCAACTTTAGCAATTACAAAACTAACAGGTCAAACTTGATGGACGCAAGTCTTTATTCGGCTTTACAAACTATGTTACTATGTTACTATGTTACTATGTCACTACCTGTACAGAAGTGAACAACTGGCTACCTGTACAGAAGTGAACAACTGGCTACGTCGATGGTGCCGTCAACAAGGATTTGGATTTCTGGATCACGGAATGAATTACCTATACGATGGACTACTTGCTAGAGATGGGGTGCACCTTACGAAGACTGGAAAACATGTATTTGGAAGTCGCCTTGCTACACTCATCAGAAGAGCTTTAAACTAGAACAATGTGGGAAGGGAAGCAAAAGGCCAGAAAAAGCCATACAGCTGACAAATACTATTGAGATCTCTGCTACTGGAAGTGGAAAAGAAGAACAAAGACAAAAAAATCTAAATAATAAAAATATGGGAGGAAGAGAAACCAATCACAAACTAAAATGTTTTTATACAAATGCACAAAGCATGGGCAACAAACAAGGAGAATTGGAACTACTAATGCAGGAAAAGGAATATGATGTCATTGGAATCACTGAAACTTGGTGGGACGATACACATGATTGGAATAAAAGGCTAAAAGGATACAACTTATTTGCAAGAAACAGACTTGATAAACGAGGAGGAGGTGTTGCATTGTATGTTAGAAAAGCGTATATCTGCACAGAGATTGAAGCTTCAGAGACTGGGAGTTCTGTGGAAACTGTTTGGGTAAGAATACAAGGAGAGAACAACGGAAAGGACACCATTGTAGGCATTTACTACAGGCCACCTGGGCAAGCTGAAGATATGGATGAACTCTTTATGTATCAAATGACCAAGTTCTCCAAAAAATATGACGTAGTGGTCATGGGAGATTTCAACTATCCAGACATTTGTTGGGAATCTCTCTCAAGTAAAACTAACAGGTCAAGCAAATTCTTAACCTCTCTTGCTGACAACTTTATCTTCCAAAAGGTAGGGGAGAAAACAAGGGGATCTGCTACTTTGGATCTAATCCTTATAAACAGGGAGGAAATGGTTGAGGAGGTAAAGGTGGCTGGGACCCTAGGAGGCAGCGATCATGCTATTATAGAATTTTGGATAACTAGAGGAGGAAGACATGTGAAGACTCAAACTTCAAGGTTAGATTTTAGAAAGGCAGATTTTAAGAGACTCAGAAAGAGAATAGGAGGGATCCAATGGCTGGATGTCCTTAAGGACAAAAATGTCCAGGAAGGATGGGAAATTTTTAAAAATGAGATTCTCAAAGCACAATCGTTAACAATCCCGAAAAGTAGGAAGAATGGGAAGCATTTAAGGAAACCAGGATGGATGAACACAGAACTTAAACACATGCTAAAAAGAAAGAAATAAATGTTTATTAAATGGAAAGAGGGAGGCATATCTAAAGAAGATTATAATGCAGTCTGCAGATCCTGCAGGGCACGTATCAGGTTAGCTAAAGCTGACAATGAATTAAGGATTGCAAGAGATGTCAAAAGCAATAAAAAAGGATTTTGGGGGTATGTCAAAAGTAAAAGAAAAGTCAAAGATGCTATAGGATTTTTACAGGATGAAAATGGAGAAATGGTAAGAGAGGATGTTGAGAAGGCCGAACTTTTTAATTCCTATTTTGCATCTGTTTTCTCTCAGAAAGAAAATGTAACATCAACTGATCTTCACTGTCCTTTTAAAGGAATAGAGGAATCCAAGTTATCAGTAAACAGAAAGATTGTGAGGGAATATTTAGCTAACTTAAATGAGTTCAAGTCTCCAGGTCCAGATGAATTACACCCCAGAGTACTGAAGGAGATGGTAGAAGAAATTTTAGAACCACTCTCCATAATCTTTGAAAATTCTTGGAGAACAGGAGAAGTCCCAGAAGACTGGAGAAGAGCAAATGTTGTTCCTATCTTCAAAAAGGGGAAGAAGGTGGACCCAGGGAACTATAGGCCGGTGAGTCTGACTTCTATACCAGGAAAGATCTTTGAACAAATTATTAAACAACATGTATGTAAGTACATGGATAAGAATGAAGTGATTAACCAGAGTCAGCATGGGTTTGTAACTAACAAGTCATGTCAGACTAACTTAATTTCCTTCTATGACAGAATCACTGACTGGGTGGATCAGGGAAATGCTGTAGATATAGTATATCTTGACTTCAGCAAAGCATTTGACAAAGTATCTCACATCATCCTTATTGAAAAAATGACCAAGTATGCAATGGACCAGGCAACTGTTAGGTGGATTCATAACTGGCTTAGTGATCGGACTCAAAGGGTGGTTGTAAATGGCTTCACATCCAGCTGGATGAATGTCTCAAGTGGGGTACCACAGGGCTCCGTCCTGGGACCTGTATTGTTCAACATCTTTATCAATGATTTAGATGAAGGAATTGAGGGTAAACTGATTAAATTTGCTGATGACACAAAGCTAGGAGGGATAGCTAATACTAGAGAAGAGAGAGAGAGGATTCAAAAAGACCTAAATAAACTGGAGCAGTGGGCAGCAACCAACAGAATGGTTTTTAACAGGGAAAAATGCAAAGTACTACATCTGGGCAATAAAAATGAAAAAAGCATATACAGAATGGGAGGAATAGAGCTGAGCAACAGTACATGTGAAAAAGACTTAGGTATCCTAATAGATCATAGACTGAACATGAGTCAACAGTGTGATGCAGCAGCAAAAAAGGCAAATACAATTCTGGGATGTATTAACAGAAGCATACAGTCTAGATCACGTGAAGTCATTATCGGTCTTTACTCCTCTTTGGTCAGACCTCATCTGGAATACTGTGTACAGTTTTGGGCACCACATTTTAAAAAAGACATCAACAAACTGGAGCAAGTTCAGAGAAGAGCGACCAGAATGGTGACTGGTCTGCAAACCATGTCCTATGAGGATTGGTTGCAGGATTTGGGAATGTTTAGCTTGCAAAAAAGAAGACTGAGAGGAGACTTAATAGCTGTCTACAAATATGTCAAGGGCTGTCACATTGTAGAAGGATCATCTTTATTCTCATTTGCACAAGGAAAGACTAGAAGCAATGGGATGAAACTAAATGGGAGGAGACACAGATTAGATATTAGAAAAACTTTTTGACAGTTAGGGTGATTAATGAGTGGAACAGGCTGCCACGAGAAGTGGTGAGTTCCCCTTCAATGGACGTCTTCAAACAGAGGCTGGACAGACATCTGTCTGAGATGATCTAGTGAATCCTGCTTTGAGCAGGGGGTTGGACCAGATGACCCAGGAGGTCCCTTCCAACTCTACCATTCTATGATTCTATGATTCTATGACCCGGAGAATCTGAACTGTGAGTAAAAGGCATTGGACTGTAGTACGTTGTCTGTGTACTCTTTTGCTCCTCCCGCACTAACGGTACTGGGACTCCCTGCACCATCACCCCCACCATCCACTGCACTGCCCTGGGGTTACACTCTTCCCATGGGGAGTTATACAATCTCAGCTGCGCATGCCATCAACCTCAGGGGACTGCCTTGCAGCGGCGGTTCCTAATAACCGCAATCCACGGGTGGCGTAGTTGGACATTACCAACAGCACATAGCAGACTGCCATCTTTCTGACCACCCTGAGCCACGGAACCGGGTCGCCACCACTACCCCCATCGTCTCCCTATTGCCCGGCTCCGAGTGCCCCACGGCCCAGGGCCCAGTCTCAGCTTTGGCGTAGTCGGCAGGATTTCGTGCCCGCTAACAACGGGTACTGCGTGCCTGAAGAAAAAGAGACTGTTTTATTGAGCTTGACCGTGTTGAAAATGGCGCCCACCCCAGAAGAACAAGCGCCATAATGTGCGCGCCAAAAGACCACCGGAGGCCGCCTCCCATCGTGGGCCGGGTCCCAGAATGGCGCTAAAGAAGGAGCCCACCCCCAACATCCATGAGTGCGGCTGTGGAGATGTCCATCAAGGTGGGGGGACTGCCCCTGAAAGTGATTGTTACCAAGTTGCCCCGGGACCACCCTCAATGGGGGTGGGAAGAGAAGAAAACTGTGGGGCAGGGCGCGGTCTGGATCAGTCTAGACAGACCGCACCCGGGAATGGACGCATTCCACAGCACCAACCTGTTGGCCCGGAGCCTGCTGCAGGCTGGACCACCCTGCAGCCTGGCAGAGATCCTAGCGCAGCTCCCTAGAGACCCAGAACGTGCGCAAGCTGCACTGGAGGACCTGGAGCGGAGGATGGTCCGAGCGCAGTGGGGTGCGCTCATCGAGTGGAGGGAGGAACTGGCCCGGCAGGCTGGAATCCACCAGCGACAGGCCTCAACCGCACCCCGGAGTCTGCCTGCCTCTGAGGACGGCGCAGGAGGAGTGAGGGCCGGAGACGCCGCCGCGGAGGGAGCCGTGAGGACTGAGGCAGGTACAGGGGACGTAACCACCCCAGGCCCAGCAGCTGCAAGCCTGCCCCAGCCTCCCGTTGCAGAACCCGAAGCCCCACTCACCGCACCCGTTGCCGCGCCGCCACTGCTCCCAGCTGGGCCTCAAGCGGCGAGCGCCGCGGCCGCGCCCAACGCCACGCCCCTTGATCCCGGGCGCCGTAAAGAAGGAAGCGTCATCGGCCCGGTCCCAAGACCTGGTTAACCTGGGCGCCGCTACCCCACCGGCACCCCATACCCGGATTGGGCCGCCACCAGACGTGACCAGAAGACCCCCGGCCTGGTCGCAGGGCCGAGTGCCCCTGGGCGCTGCTCCCAAACCGGGTCCCTCCACTCTACCACCGCTGGGCGCGGACCTGTTTGCCCATCATACTGGCCCGGATGGACTGCCGCTGGAGTGGCCGGCTGAACTGACCAGCAGTCAGCCATGGAAAACCCAGCCCCCGCGCGAGCCTTTGATACCAGCTCCGGAGCCCGTAGAGGTCACCCCGCTCCCATTAGAAGACGCCCAATTTGAGTGGGACCCCGCCGGCGAGAACTTGATGGGGTTCACTCAGGAGACCCTGGCGGACGCGGTCCGTCGTCTGGAGGCTTGTCAGCAGAAACTGGCGACCTTCGAACAGGAACGGCGGGAGAGGCGCGTCAGGGAGAAGTGGCTCCAGGCTCGAAGCGCTGAGCATAAGCGCAAAGCCCGTCAAGACCCCCGGGCCGCCCGCGGTCCCCGAATCACCAGGACCATAATTAAATTCCACATGGAAAACGGCTGGGGTTTCATCAGGGGCCCGGAAACGGCAGGCGACGTCTTTGTGACCCGCAGAGACGTTGAAAGCCACCTACCGGAGGGACACCGTGGACGTGACCTCTACCCTGGTGACGTGGTCACCTTCACCCGACACGAGGGCGCAAAAGGACCATACGCCCTCCATGTCCATCGGCTTACATCTGTTTGATATGGCCAATGACAAGAAGACCAAACAGACAATTGATAAAAAATAAATAAATGTTCTTTCCGAATCTACGATTCCCTATCTTCTTCTCTGGCTGTAATGTAATGGCCTCTGTTCCCAGTAAACAATAAATCGGCTTCATTGCTCTGCACAACACTTTTCCCAGGGAATCAGGAAGAAATTGCTTGTGGCATTTGGCTACAAAACTCTGATTATGTGCTTTGTCTTTTCCTTGGCGCTGGGGACCTTCAGCATTAGTTCTGGATTTCCTAATAACATGTGTCTTTAGTTATTTTACAATTCATTAATTTTGCTGTCGGAAATTTCTGCTTTATCATCTCTGCCCTAAATTTGTATCTTTTTTCTATCCTTTATATATTGTGAATGTGTTAATAGGATAAGCTGTGAAGCTGCTGAAGAGTAATATATTTTCCATGTAGAAGCAGCACTGATCTAATCACTCCTTTTTTTCGATGGAACATCTATATATCCGTCACGGCAAGCTTTTATTTCCAAATATTTTGAATTGCACACACATAAGCAAAGGGTTTTCAATGATTTCATTGGAGTAGCCTAGAACAGTGGAGTCGCCTAGAATTCAAGGGGTAAGTAAGAATGATTTATTCATTTTATAACATGACCTATTCTAGGGAAGATTTTGTAAAATCTTGAAAAAACAATTTAGTGTATGTGCACATAGCATCTTTAGGCTGGTACATTCAGAAACCTGCTTGAACAAAATGCTTACAAAATGCTAGAAAGAATGAACATTTGCACTGCAGTGTCAAAACGACTTGCTGTGCAAATATTATTTTTTTTTGAGCTTCTTGTAAACATTTCAGGCTTTTAAAGTCGTAAAGTGGCTGAAAGAAGAGACTTGACCATTCTTCAGGTGGCTTCTGCTTGGAAGATGCTCAATAATTTTTATTAAACCGTCCAAAAAGAAGAACACTGGTGAAAAAAAAAAAACGGCAGAAAAAGATGCTTCAGGACAAAAGATCCCGGCATGTCCTAAAGCATCTTCCCCTGGCAAAAAAAAAAAACATCGAGTATGCCGACATCTAAAAGACACCTTGTGCACACAGTCTAAATGTAAAATCTTTTGCAAATGGAAACTATGATGGACTTTATAAGTTGCAGGGACAGATAAAGGTTGGTGTAGTTCAACTCCCAGTAGCTAGCAAGATAGACAAGACATTACATAATGGTTAGATAATTATTGACTAATCTATCCAATGTCCGCAGAATACACTGACAGTCTATGTGCATATGTAGCACCCCGAGGGCTTGGTTGCTACAGAGGTATTGCACCTCACCCAGAGGTGTTGCACCTCACCCAGAGGTGTGATATCTCACTCTCAGGTAAGGATGGAGTGTGGATCAGGACCCCGACACCTGCATGCATTACACCACATTTCCGGGGGGCAGGGCGACCGATATGCTCCAAATAGAGCAAGACAGTCCCTGTCCCTGGCTGGAGTTGGGGGAGGGAACACCGAGGAAGGGGGAACCCTGTAGTGCATAGGAGGGAGAGGGCAGTTCCTGGGTGCACCTAGAGGGAGGTATAAAAGGTGGGCACCATCTTAGTTCAGTGGTTCAGTTCAGACAGAGAAGAAGAGGGAGCAGGAGGTGGGAGCAGAGGCTCTGCATGGGCTCTGCTCCGCAGGCAGGCCTAAGAGAGAGGCCGGAGCCTGGAGGAAGCAGAAGGAAGGAGAAAGAAGGTGAAGGAAGGAAGAGGAGCGGAGGAGGCTCCAAGAACAAGGAACGAAGGGACCCCAGGGGTGTGGACCGGCGAGTCGCCACCGCACACCTGAATCTACCTGCGTAGAAGGGTCAGGCCAAAGGGGGAGACCGGTCCCCGAAACTAGTGGAGGCGGGGAACTACCCTCAGCTAGATCCCGGAGGCTGTGACATTTCACGTGGCGCAGCCCCTCGCTACACCCGCTAGGAAGGCACCATATAGGGTCAGGGAAACTGGCGCCAAAGTTTACCAGAGAAGGCCCGAGGCCGCCGGACAGAAGCGAGGTCACTGGCGGGGTATGACAGGCCAGAGAAAGGACACACAAAGGGGGTCCTGTGAAACGCTCCAAAGTTATCTGGGAGTAGGCCGAGCCCCTCACCGGGTGAACACAGTGCGACGTGGGACGTTATGACCAGCTGTAGTAACGTGGATAAAGAACTGTGAGTAAATAACCTGGACTGCATTACAGGACTCTGTGTCGTTACTGCTGCTCCCGTGCACCATAACCCCCAACATCTCCACTTGCTGCCCTGAGGCTATACTCCTCCCGTGGGGAGTTATACTACCCTCTGCTGCACCCACAACACCAGCCTCAGCGGTTTGCCCTGTAGCGGCGGTTCACTCTGACCGCAACCCACGGGTGCCGTAGTCGGACATTTAATATCATAAAACCCTATAAATAGACTGCCATTTAGGTTGACCATCTTGAGCCACGGGACCGGGTCGCCGCCACACAAGGACTACAACCCCCAGCATTCGCAACGGGTCCGGTTCCGGGTCTCCCCACACACGCGCGGCCCAGGGGGCGCGTCACATATAAGTTCAGCTTCACTGTCCCCAGTCAGGTATTTTGATTTCTGGTATTTTAAATGCGTTTTCTAGAAGTCAAACTCTGATAGCCTTTTACTTTTCTTAGATAGTAAATCTTTCATCAGTAAACTGATGTATAGTGATCTGTTTACCTGATGAATGTACAATACCAGTCAGTAGTGTGGACACGCCTATTCATGCAATGGTTTTCCTTGTTCTTAGCAGAATGTGTACATTATAGATTCAGGCTGCAGGCTGCAAAACCACAAATGAACACATATGAAAATTAGAAGTAAATGAACACATGTGAAACAAACTAGAATATTTGTTAAACTTTAGATTTCTCAGAGTACCCCCTTTTTACTCACTTTATAGCATTACAGCCCCTTTGCATTCTCCCAAACAGGTTGTCAACTGGAATGTCTTTCAGCAGTCTTGAAGGAGTTCCCACAGGTGCTGAGCACTTGATGGCTTCTTTGCCTTCACTTTGCATCTAACTCATCCCACAAAATCTCTGTTGGGTTGAGGATGAGTGATTGTGAAGGCTATGTCATCTGACACAGCCTCTATCTCCCTTATTCTTGGCCACATAGCCCTTACATAGCCTGGAGGTGTGTTTTGGGTCATTGTCCTGTTGCAACACAAATGATGGTCTTACTAAGAGAAAACCAGATGGGATTGGATGTCGTTGTAAAATGATGTGGTAGCTATGCTGGGGAAGTTTAACTTGAATTTGTAATAAATCAAAAACAGTGTCATCATCATCCCGGCTCCTCCATGATTCATGGTCGGCACCACACATATGCAAACCAACCGCTCATCTTTTGTGCATCTCACAAAGACATGGCAATTGTTACTAAAAATATCAAATTTGACTCATCAGACCACATTACAAATTTCCACTGATCTAATGTCAAGTCCTTGTGTTGTTTGGCCAAACAATTCTCTTCTTATTTGCAGTCCTCAGTAGTGGTGGTTTTGCAGCAATTTAACCATGAAGTCCTACTTGTCACAGTCTTCTCAGGACAGTTGATGTTTAGATGTGTCTGCTACTTGATGCCTTTGCATAATTTATGAGGTGCTATCAGTTTGCAGTTTCTGAAGCTGCAAACTCTGATGAACTTATCCTCTGCAGCAGGGGTCATTTTTGGTTTTCCATAAGAGGGCGGTCCTCATGAGAGCCAATTTCATCATAGCGATTTGATGATTTTCATAACTGCACTTGATGATACCTTCAAGGTTCTAGCAATTTTCCGGATTGACTGAACTTCCTGCATTAAATTAATTGTGGACTGTCGTTACTCTTTATTTAGTTAAGTGGTTCTTGCCATATTCTGGCTTAGAACAGTTGTGAAGGGCTCAGCACTGTATGGAGCTGTGTACCAACACTGCCTCAGCAAAACACACTTGATGGCCGCAAACACTTTCTGAAAGCCAGTGATTCCACATATGAACATTCCAGTTGAAGAACGGATGCAGCTACTTGAAAGAATGCAAAGGGTGTGTAAAGCTACCATCACAGTAAAAGAGAATCTAAGGTTTAACATATATTTTGATTTGTTTCACGTTTCTTTACTCCTGGGACCTAATTCATAATTTGCAATTTATTAAAGTCACTTTTCTTTTTTTGTCTTTTGTTATTCGCTGATGCTTTTTTGCTCCAAATTCTTCAAAATGTCATGCGTGGTTCATGAATTTAGCATAAAATAAAAAATGCTCTTTATTTTTGTCTTTGAACAGTTTTTACGACTTTTTAACATCAAAACTTGCAAATTCTTTAAAAAGTTGTAAAAATATGCCTATTTTAAAACTCCTCCAGAAACCTTTCTCTAGACAGGGACTGAAATGAGCTGCGCTAAAAGAAAGTGACATTTGGTAAAATACGCATGTCATGAATCTGTCTAAAACATCTGGATAAGCAAAGTTTTTGAGGAAAAATTACAAGAAGACTTAAAAAACAAAGGCAACTTAAAAAGTGTCCAAAAACTTTTAGAGAATAAGGTGCAATATCATACTGTAACGGGTCTGGGAGGCGGAACCTCTGAGCTACTATACAAGGGGGCGGTCCTTGTAAGGGAGCGGGTGGCAATCAGGGATGACGGGCAGGCAGTCACAGCAGGTGACCGGGACAGTCTCTGAGTGGACGGGCTGGAGGTCACGGAAAGTGACCGGGGCAGTCTCTGGATAAACGGGCAGGGAGTTACGGCAAGTGACCGGGGCAGTCTCTGGATGAACGGGCAGGGAGTTACGGCAAGTGACCGGGGCAGTCTCTGGGTAAAGGGTAGGTACGACCTGTGATGGCAGAGCCTCCGGGTAGGCTAGCAGGCAGATGGTAGATGTGTGCTCCCAGGTGAGCAAGCGAGAGTCTCTGGAATGGTAGGTGGTCACAGCACGTGACGGCGAAGCCTCCAGGTAGGCTAGCAGGCAGGTAACAGGTGGGCGCTCCCAGGTGAGCGGGCAGGAGTCTCTGGAAAGGCAGATGGTCACAGCACGTGACGGCGGAGCCTCCAGGTAGGCTAGCAGGCAGGTAACAGGTGTGCGCTCCCAGGTGAGCGGGCAGGAGTCTCTGGAAAGGCAGATGGTCACAGCACGTGACGGCGGAGCCTCCAGGTAGGCTAGCAGGCAGGTAACAGGTGTGCGCTCCCAGGTGAGCGGGCAAGCTGGTCCATAGACAGACTGACAGGAGTTGGAAGGCAGACCGTCGGACCTCAGGCTAGCAGGCAGGTGACTGGATATCAGGCAGGACAAAGGCAGCAAGCTGGCAGGAATCTGGCAGGTAACTGGCAGGTAACTGGCAACGGGACCTGAGGGCTGAAGCACAGGTGAGACACAGGTGCAAACAACATTGCTCGGGCACCTCCATTTTGGAGGAGGTGCCCTTTATATGGGAGGTCCTCCGGCAATTGGCCGGGGACTCCTTAGGACGGCGCGCGCGGTCCCTTTAAGAGAGGGGGAGCGCGCGCGCCCTAAGCACACTGCCGGGGAAGGAGCGCGCGCCGGAAGCAGCGGGGAGAGCAGCGCTGGAGGACGCCGCGCCAGGAGCGGGGAGGTGAGAGGGACGGCGTCTCTGCCTAGAACGGGGCAGAGACGTCGATGCTACAGTACCCCCCCCTTTAGGCCCCCTCTTTTTTAGGCCAGAAAGAAATTTTTCAAGGAGAAGCGGGCGTTGATGTTCTCCCTGGGTTCCCAAGTTCTCTCCTCAGGACCAAACCCCTTCCAATCTACCAGAAAAAAGGTTTTTCCTCTTACCCTCTTGGAGGCCAGAATACTCTCTACCTCAAAGATGTCATCAGCGGAAACCGGAGCAGGAGGGGCACCTGGATTTTTGGAAAAAGAGTTAAAGACAACGGGTTTGAGGAGAGATACGTGGAAGGAGTTGGGGATCCGTAGGGTGGCCGGGAGTTTTAATTTGTAGGCCACTGGGTTAATTTGCCTGAGGACTTTGAAGGGGCCGATGAATCGAGGACCCAACTTGTAGGAGGGTATTTTGAGCCGCACATGTTTGGATGAGAGCCAAACCTTGTCTCCCGGACGGAATTGGGGCGGATCCAGACGTCTCTTATCAGCATATCTCTTCATCCGCTCAGAGGAGAGAAGAAGAGCGGACCTGGTGCTCTCCCAAATAGTAGAAAATTCGCTGACAAGAGACTCCGCAGCAGGGTTGTCCACAGAAACGGAGACAGGAAGTGGAATCCGGGGATGTTGGCCACCAACTATAAAGAACGGGGATTTGGAAGAGGACTCGCTCTCATGGTTGTTATAAGAGAACTCGGCCCACGGTAGAAGATCCACCCAGTCCGAGTGGTGAGCATCCACGAAGTGCCGGAGGTAGCTGGACAAGATCTGATTGATCCGCTCCACTTGACCATTGGACTGAGGGTGGTAAGCGGAGGAGAAATCCAGGGTAATGTCCAGCAGCTTACAAGTGGCTCTCCAGAAACGAGAGGTGAACTGAACCCCACGATCCGACACGATGTGGAGGGGCAGACCATGGAGACGGAAGATGTGGCGGATAAAGTCTTTAGCCAACTCGGGTGCAGACGGAAGACCAGGCAGGGGAATGAAGTGGGCCATCTTAGAAAAACGGTCAGCGACAACCCAAATGACGGTACAACCGGCAGAAACTGGAAGGTCGGTGATAAAGTCCATAGCGATGTGTTGCCAAGGAGCAGCAGGTACGGGAAGGGGCAGGAGATGGCCGGCAGGTAGATGTCGGGGAACTTTGTTACGAGCACAGGATGAACAGGCCGCGACGAAGTCTACCACGTCCTTACGTAGGGTAGGCCACCAGTAATGCCGGGCAATAAGTTGAAAGGTCTTTTTTTGGCCAGCATGGCCAGCTAGTTTAGAAGAATGTCCCCAGCGAAGAACCCTCTCCCGATCTGGCACAGCTATGAACGTCTTACCGGGTGGAAGATGAGTTAGATCCAAGGGAGCCACATTCATCACCTTGGAGGAGTCGATGATGTGCGTAGGTTCCTCCTCTTGATCGGAGGACAGGAAAGACCGAGACAAGGCATCAGCTTTGACGTTCTTGTCCGCCGGACGGAAATGAAGAGTGAAGTCGAAGCGGGCAAAAATCAACGACCACCGGGCCTGGCGAGGATTGAGCCTCTGGGCATTTTGGAGATATGCCAGGTTTTTGTGATCCGTGTAGATAATTACCGGGTAGAGAGCCCCTTCAAGCAGATAGCGCCACTCTCCTAGTGCCAATTTGATGGCTAGCAATTCCCGGTCTCCAATGGAGTAGTTGCGCTCCGACGAGGAGAAGATTTTGGAGAAGAAGCCGCACGTTACCATTCTCCCGGTAGAAGACTTCTGGGTGAGCACCGCTCCGGCTCCGGAGGAGGAAGCATCAACCTCCAGGTAGAATTGTTTATTACAGTCCGGACGGTGCAGGACGGGTGCAGAGGAGAAGGCTTTCTTTAGGGAAAGGAAGGCCTCCTCGGCTTCAGGCGACCATATCCTGGGGTTAGCCCCCTTACGGGTAAGTGCAGATATGGGAGCAGTCCGAGACGAGAAGTGTGGGATGAAAAGACGATAATAATTAGCGAAGCCCAGGAATCGCTGTATCGCCTTCAAACCTTCAGGATGAGGCCATTTTAGAACGGAAGAGAGCTTCTCGGGATCCATTTGCAGACCTGTTTGGGAGATGACATAGCCCAAGAACGGAAGGGAGGTCTGATCGAAGAGGCACTTCTCGTATTTGGCGTAAAGGTGGTTCTGCCGAAGCCTAAGCAGGACCTGACGAACATCCCTCCGGTGTGTGGGGAGATCCGGAGAGAAGACCAAGATATCGTCCAGGTATACCACTACGCAGGAGTACAGGAGGTCACGGAAGATGTCATTGACTAGTTCCTGAAAGACCGCGGGAGCATTACAGAGACCGAAGGGCATCACAAGGTACTCGTAGTGACCGTCCCGGGTATTGAATGCCGTCTTCCACTCGTCTCCTTGACGGATACGGACCAGATTATACGCTCCTCGAAGATCCAGCTTGGAGAAGATCCTGGCGCCCTTGAGCCGGTCAAACAATTCGGAGATGAGTGGCAGGGGATATTTGTTTTTTACCGTAATGAGATTGAGTCCTCTGTAGTCAATACAGGGACGTAGCGAGCCGTCTTTCTTTTTGACAAAGAAGAATCCGGCTCCAGCCGGGGAGGTAGATTTTCGGATAAATCCCCTAGCCAGATTCTCTTCAATGTACTCAGACATGGCTCGGGTCTCGGCTGCAGATAACGGGTAGATACGCCCACGGGGAGGAGTGGTGCCAGGTACCAGGTCGATCGGGCAATCGTATGGCCTATGGAGCGGCAACGTCTCAGCTTCCTTCTTACCGAAGACGTCCGCATAGGGCCAGTAGGGAGCCGGGAGACCAGGTAAGTTAGCTGGAGTAGGCTGAGGGCGAAGTGGACGGACCGGAACCAGGCAGGTCCTATGGCAGTCAGGACCCCATCGGAGTACTTCACCGGACCGCCAGTTCAATACGGGTTCATGTGTCTGGAGCCAAGGTAGACCTAGCAACAAGGAGTGAGAAAGTCCGGACAGCACATGGAATGAGATCTCCTCAGAGTGCAGCATTCCCACCTGTAGGGTTATAGGTTCGGTGACGAGCAGGATGGTCTCCGAGAGAAGTCTTCCATCCACGGAAGCAACTGACAATGGCTCCGCCAGGGACTTGGTGGGAATATGGTATCTCTCTACCAGAGACTGGGCGATGAGGTTTCCAGCAGCTCCAGAATCCAGATGGGCGAGTTCGAAGAGACGGTTTTCTCCCCAAGCAATAGAGACCGGTAAGGTCAGAGACGGAGAGGACTTACTTTTGTCTAGGACGACCTCTCCGAGTGGTCCTAGACACTGGCGTTTCCCGGCTTTTCCGGGCAGGAACGGATGAAGTGCTTCTTACTGCCACAATAGAAACAGCTTCCCTCGGCTCGGCGAGATTCTTGGCGAGAACCGACCATCTTGGTCTGGTCGACCTGCATAGGCTCAGGAGAGACGGAGGGAGTGACGGGTTGCTGAAAAGTAGGAGCTAGGCGTGGAAACCTCCTCTCACGGGTGACCTCTTTGGCACGCTCCTGGAACCGCAGGTCAATCCGGGTGGCAAGAGCTATCAGGTCATCGAGGGTGGTAGGAATGTCCCAACCGGCAAGTTCATCTTTAATACGGCCGGACAGACCCTCCCAGAAGACTGAAACCAGAGCGTCATTATCCCAGGCCAGCTCCGAGGCAAGGGTACGGAACCGTATGGCATATTGGCCCACGGTGAGGCTTCCCTGACGGAGGCATAGCAGTGACGATGCGGATGAGGTCTTCCGTCCGGGTTCGTCGAAGACTTTCCGGAAGGCCGTGAGAAAGGCAGGCAAGTTGGACACCAGGGGGTCTCCTCTCTCCCATAGAGGATTTAGCCAGGCCAGAGCCTATCCGGTGAGATGGGACATGATGAAGGCAATTTTGGCCCGGTCGGAGTTAAACTGGTGGGACAGGAGTTCAAAGTGCAGGGTGCACTGATTTATGAAGCCCCGAGCCTGAGCGGAGTCGCCTCCGAAGCGAGGAGGTGCAGAAAGCCGGGGTCCGGGGTAGGATACCATAGTGTTGGTGGACAGCGGAGCTGTCGGATTGCGAATCATGGCGCTGGCGGAGGTTGCTGGCGGAGCAGTCAGAGTGTCCAGGCGAGAATTGACATTCCGCAGGTGACCCAGGATGGACTCCTGTTGGGACCTCTGGCGGGACAGTTCATGACACAGGTCCGAGAGCGAGGGAGCTTGGGTGCCACCGGGTTCCATGGCCCGAGCAAACTGTAACGGGTCTGGGAGGCGGAACCTCTGAGCTACTATACAAGGGGGCGGTCCTTGTAAGGGAGCGGGTGGCAATCAGGGATGACGGGCAGGCAGTCACAGCAGGTGACCGGGACAGTCTCTGAGTGGACGGGCTGGAGGTCACGGAAAGTGACCGGGGCAGTCTCTGGATAAACGGGCAGGGAGTTACGGCAAGTGACCGGGGCAGTCTCTGGATGAATGGGCAGGGAGTTACGGCAAGTGACCGGGGCAGTCTCTGGGTAAAGGGTAGGTACGACCTGTGATGGCAGAGCCTCCGGGTAGGCTAGCAGGCAGATGGTAGATGTGTGCTCCCAGGTGAGCAAGCGAGAGTCTCTGGAATGGTAGGTGGTCACAGCACGTGACGGCGAAGCCTCCAGGTAGGCTAGCAGGCAGGTAACAGGTGGGCGCTCCCAGGTGAGCGGGCAGGAGTCTCTGGAAAGGCAGATGGTCACAGCACGTGACGGCGGAGCCTCCAGGTAGGCTAGCAGGCAGGTAACAGGTGTGCGCTCCCAGGTGAGCGGGCAGGAGTCTCTGGAAAGGCAGATGGTCACAGCACGTGACGGCGGAGCCTCCAGGTAGGCTAGCAGGCAGGTAAAAGGTGTGCGCTCCCAGGTGAGCGGGCAAGCTGGTCCATAGACAGACTGACAGGAGTTGGAAGGCAGACCGTCGGACCTCAGGCTAGCAGGCAGGTGACTGGATATCAGGCAGGACAAAGGCAGCAAGCTGGCAGGTAACTGGCAGGTAACTGGCAACGGGACCTGAGGGCTGAAGCACAGGTGAGACACAGGTGCAAACAACTTTGCTCGGGCACCTCCATTTTGGAGGAGGTGCCCTTTATATGGGAGGTCCTCCGGCAGTTGGCCGGGGACTCCTTAGGACGGCGCGCGCGGTCCCTTTAAGAGAGGGGGAGCGCGCGCGCCCTAAGCACACTGCCGGGGAAGGAGCGCGCGCCGGAAGCAGCGGGGAGAGCAGCGCTGGAGGACGCCGCGCCAGGAGCGGGGAGGTGAGAGGGACGGCGTCTCTGCCTAGAACGGGGCAGAGACGTCGATGCTACACATACGAAGACAGCAATCACTGTAGAAGGACATCATGGTCGGAAGAATAGAATGAACAAGGCGAAGAAGAAGATTGGCCACCCGATGGATTGATACAATCAAGATAACGGCAGGGAAGACCCTGGTGGAACTATCTAGGCCTACACAAGATCGATCTTCCTACAGAGCATTCATCCACCAAGTTACCATGGCTCAAGATCGAGCTGAAGGTGGTAAATGATAATAATAATAATAATAATAATAATTATAAACTACAGATACTAAGAAGGAGCAAAGTACTCCAGACAAGTGGAGAAACAGCAATGATGGACCGGGGCCATTGTCAATCATATGGAAGGTTCTGTTTGATCAGGTGTCAAATCCACTTATTCGAATTTCTTACCACCTACTATCTTCTCAGATCACCTCACTAAGTTCAACGGTGTAAATACTTTTTATCTCCTACTTGTTTCTTGTGCCTAAATTCTGAACTGTTGTGTTGTAACCCACATGCATAAGCCTAGGTGCTGATTTACTAATCAACTTTCCTGTTTAATTTTATTCATTCTGTGTAAATTTTAATTATTATTGAATAAAAATTTAGATATTTTATCGCTTATCTTGTGTCTGGACTCCTATGTACTCCTTGGCGTTGCCTCTAAGGAGATTTGTGTAGTATATGGATAAATTCTGAACTGTGTAGGGTCCATTATTGAAGTGACTTGAGGAGAGTTTTTCCTTCCTGATATATGAGGCTTCTCTGAGCGAAGTGTATGTAATGATGAAAGGTTCTCCGGCTATGTGTGATAAGCTGAAGCATCTGCTTATTTGAATTTTGCAGCCATTTCTCAGACGAGATAAAATTTGATACCAAACTGAATATTTTGCATCTTTTTGTGTAATTTACAGAACGTGCAATTTATCAGGGAAATCTGATTCAGTTGAAGATCAGGCGACAGTATCCAACTGAGTGGCATTTATGGTGACAGTGGAGATTAGTCATAGAGATGGATCCGGAGATTATAAGTAGCTGCTCCCAGGCTCTGACCTATAGATTAGTAAATAAAATTCACGTGAGTGGAATGCGGAATAGCCCGGGACACATTAATTCTGGAAACCGGCAATCATTTTACCTTCTGTTTTCAGCATAACATATAAGTAATATACAGTAATAGAAAAGCTTACTTTCTCGTGTGCGCCATTGTACCCACAGTGAGAGGAGTACCATTGGGCAATTTCATCATCACCTTAGGCTCTAAAGGTGAATTTACACTGCATGATTATCATGAATGCGTACTACTAGGAACACTCATTTCACAATAATTGTACAGTGTAAGCAAGCTGTTGATCAACCGACGAATGAGCTAAATGCTCGTTCATCAGGTGAAATGATTTCTTGGCTTGCTTAAAAGATTTTCATTTTCAAAAGCACATCGTAAGAATATGTGTTGCAGAGAACAATGACAGCTTATGTGCAGAGAAAGATCTATTAATGATCATTCTGTGAGCATATTATGTACAGTCTGCCTTTTTAAATAGGCTATTAAAGAGAACCTGTCATCAGGATTATGCATGTTAAAATAAAGGTATGGCCATAACGGTGCTGTTATACTGATTTAATTGATACCTTCAGTGAAGAAATCCGCAGCCTGGTTGTCGTTTAATCATTAGAAGTTTTGGATCCCTAAGCTTTCGGTGCATTGGGGTGGAACTGTGGGTCAGGACTAGGGTAAGGTCTTTGGCTCTGCCCCGTCCCCTCCGCTGCCTCTGGTGTCAGTATTTTCTTCCTGTTTTAAATTTTGTGCCGGCCCAAATCTAACCACTGGCGGCACTTGTGACTCGCCCCCTGGGCCGTGGGGCACTCGGAGCCGGGCAACAGGGAAACGATGGGGGTAGTAGTGGTGACCCGGTTCCGTGGCTCAGGGTGGTCAGACCAGTGGTAGTCTGCTATGTGCTGTAGGTAATGTCCGACTACGCCACCCGTG